>NC_140579.1:1261074536-1261687370 GCF_964204655.1 Triturus cristatus
CTGAAGTTAGTGCAAAGAGGGTGTAATGTGAGTCTGGAGGCTAAAGGCTGTTGCAAGCCTTGTGGTTGCATCTTGGACTCCATGATTGCAGGCCAGGCAGCCGTTCTATATTCTGAAGAATAGTTTATCTCATAATTAAAGTCACTGGTGGACAAAGTTATGGAGAGTTCTTTTAAAGTGGCTGGGAGAGAAAGGGTGAATGGACTCCGATCATAATGTTTTTTTCTTTTTCATGGTCTGGCGCTGTCACCAGACAATTATGTGAGCATCTCTAGATAGGGGTTTTGGCTCCACCCACACGTTGGGAGGCAAGAGTACATGTTTTGATTGGGCAGCAGTTGGGTGGTTCCACAAAATTCCTTTTCTCAGTAGTGGCTGGTGTCAGGGAAATGTGGTGATGTGGTGTAGCAGCGTGGGGGGGGGGGGGCTGTAACTAAATAAACAATAAAAAAACATATCTGCCGGTTTTCTGCTCGCCGCTCTTCTGCTCCTCTGGGCACAGGCTGAAGCTCGCATACTCCCCTACGGCCAATCCAGACGCAGCTGGGGTGGAGAGATGTCAATGTGCATGACGGTTTGGTCATCCTAAAAAGGCCAGCCAAACTGTCATGGGCACGGTCAGCAGTGTCCACCACTCCTCCTCCCCCGCTGCAATGCTATGGCCCCAACCCTCCAAGACTCGGCTACAGGATGAAAAATAAAATAAAAATCAGATTGGCCGCACTCTGCTAGTCCTACCAGCGTGTTACCCCAAAGAATTGTGGTCCATGAAGTAGCGTCGGCGGGTACGCCTATGCCAAAAGTTTAAAATGAAAATAAGTGTCGCGTTAGCCATCCCTGGACACGTGTTTCGAGGTAGTTGCCTCTCGTCAGCAGGGAGTAGGTATGTGTGTAGGGTTGCTACGTAGGCTGCCAAAAAATATTCTCAGGTAAAGTACCACTCAAGGCGCGCAGGTGCGTAGCCATGGGCTCGACAGCCCCACCGGCTCAAGGGAGCCTGAATGTAAACAAAAATCAGATTGGCCGCATTCTGCTAGTCCTACCAGCGTGTTACCCCAAAGAATTGTGGTCCATGAAGTAGCGTCGGCGGGTACGCCTATGCCAAAAGTTTAAAATGAAAATAAGTGTCGCGTTAGCCATCCCTGGACACGTGTTTCGAGGTAGTTGCCTCTCGTCAGCAGGGAGTAGGTATGTGTGTAGGGTTGCTGTGTAGGCTGCCAAAAAATATTCTCAGGTAAAGTACCACTCAAGGCGCGCAGGTGCGTAGCCATGGGCTCGTGAGCCCCACCGGCTCAAGGGAGCCTGAATGTAAACAAAAATCAGATTGGCCGCTCTCTGCTAGTCCTACCAGCGTGTTACCCCAAAGAATTGTGGTCCATGAAGTAGCGTCGGCGGGTACGCCTATGCCAAAAGTTTAAAATGAAAATAAGTGTCACGTTAGCCATCCCTGGACACGTGTTTCGAGGTAGTTGCCTCTCCTCAGCAGGGAGTAGGTATGTGTGTAGGGTTGCTGCGTAGGCTGCCAAAAAATATTCTCAGGTAAAGTACCACTCAAGGCGCGCAGGTGCGTTGCCATGGGCTCGTCAGCCCCACCGGCTCAAGGGAGCCTGAATGTAAACAAAAATCAGATTGACCGCACTCTGCTAGTCCTACCAGCGTGTTACCCCAAAGAATTGTGGTCCATGAAGTAGCGTCGGCGGGTATGCCTATGCCAAAAGTTTAAAATGAAAATAAGTGTCGCGTTAGCCATCCCTGGACACGTGTTTCGAGGTAGTTGCCTCTCGTCAGCAGGGAGTAGGTATGTGTGTAGGGTTGCTGCGTAGGCTGCCAAAAAATATTCTCAGGTAAAGTACCACTCAAGGCGCGAAGGTGCGTAGTCATGGGCTCGTCAGCCCCACCGGCTCAAGGGAGCCTGAATGTAAACAAAAATCAGATTGGCCGCACTCAGCTAGTCCTACCAGCGTGTTACCCCAAAGAATTGTGGTCCATGAAGTAGCGTCGGCGGGTATTTTAAACTTTTGGCATAGGCGTACCCGCCGACGCTACTTCATGGACCACAATTCTTTGGGGTAACACGCTGGTAGGACTAGCAGAGTGCGGCCAATCGGATTTTTGTTTACATTCAGGCTCCCTTGAGCCGGTGGGGCTGACGAGCCCATGGCTACGCACCTGCGCGCCTTGAGTGGTACTTTACCTGGGAATATTTTTTGGCAGCCTACGCAGTAACCCTACACACATACCTACTCCCTGCTGACGAGAGGCAACTACCTCGAAACACGTGTCCAGGGATGGCTAACGCGACACTTATTTTCATTTTAAACTTTTGGCATAAGCGTACCCGCCGACGCTACTTCATGGACCACAATTCTTTGGGGTATCACGCTGGTAGGACTAGCAGAGTGCGGCCAATTGGATTTTTGTTTACATTCAGGCTCCCTTGAGCCGGTGGGGCTGACGAGCCCATGGCTACGCACCTGCGCGCCTTGAGTGGTACTTTACCTGAGGTTTTTTTTTGGCAGCCTACGCAGTAACCCTACACACATACCTACTCCCTGCTGACGAGAGGCAACTACCTCGAAACACGTGTCCAGGGATGGCTAACGCGACATTTATTTTCATTTTAAACTTTTGGCATAGGCGTACCCGCCGACGCTACTTCATGGACCACAATTCTTTGGGGTAACACGCTGGTAGGACTAGCAGAGTGCGGCCAATCGGATTTTTGTTTACATTCAGGCTCCCTTGAGCTGGTGGGGCTGACGAGCCCATGGCTACGCACCTGCGCGCCTTGAGTGGTACTTTACCTGAGAATATTTTTTGGCAGCCTACGCAGTAACCCTACACACATACCTACTCCCTGCTGACGAGAGGCAACTACCTCGAAACACGTGTCCAGGGATGGCTAATGCGACACTTATTTTCATTTTAAACTTTTGGCATAGGCGTACCCGCCGACGCTACTTCATGGACCACAATTCTTTGGGGTAACACGCTGGTAGGACTAGCAGAGTGCGGCCAATCGGATTTTTGTTTACATTCAGGCTCCCTTGAGCCGGTGGGGCTGACGAGCCCATGGCTACGCACCTGCGCGCCTTGAGTGGTACTTTACCTGAGAATATTTTTTGGCAGCCTACGCAGTAACCCTACACACATACCTACTCCCTGCTGACGAGAGGCAACTACCTCGAAACACGTGTCCAGGGAGGGCTAACGCGACACTTATTTTCATTTTAAACTTTTGGCATAGGCGTACCCGCCGACGCTACTTCATGGACCACAATTCTTTGGGGTAACACACTGGTAGGACTAGCAGAGTGCGGCCAATCGGGTTTTTGTTTACATTCAGGCTCCCTTGAGCCGGTGGGGTTGACGAGCCCATGGCTACGCACCTGCGCGCCTTTAGTGGTACTTTACCTGAGAATATTTTTTGGCAGCCTACGCAGTAACCCTACACACATACCTACTCCCTGCTGACGAGAGGCAACTACCTCGAAACACGTGTCCAGGAATGGCTAACAAGACACTTATTTTCATTTTAAACTTTTGGCATAGGCGTACCCGCCGACGCTACTTCATGGACCACAATTCTTTGGGGTAACACGCTGGTAGGACTAGCAGAGTGCGGCCAATCGGATTTTTGTTTACATTCAGGCTCCCTTGAGCCGGTGGGGCTGACGAGCCCATGGCTACGCACCTGCGCTCCTTGAGTGGTACTTTACCTGAGAATATTTTTTGGCAGCCTACGCAGTAACCTTACACACATACCTACTCCCTGCTGACGAGAGGCAACTACCTCGAAACACGTGTCCAGGGATGGCTAACGCAACACTTATTTTCATTTTAAACTTTTGGCATAGGCGTACCCGCCGACGCTACTTCATGGACCACAATTCTTTGGGGTAACACGCTGGTAGGACTAGCAGATTGCGGCCAATTGGATTTTTGTTTACATTCAGGCTCCCTTGAGCCGGTGGGGCTGACGAGCCCATGGCTACGCACCTGCGCACCTTGAGTGGTACTTTACCTGAGAATATTTTTTGGCAGCCTACGCAGTAACCCTACACACATACCTACTCCCTGCTGACGAGAGGCAACTACCTCGAAACACGTGTCCAGGGATGGCTAACTCAACACTTATTTTCATTTTAAACTTTTGGCATAGGCGTACCCGCCGACGCTACTTCATGGACCACAATTCTTTGGGGTAACACGCTGGTAGGACTAGCAGAGTGCGGCCAATCGGATTTTTGTTTACATTCAGGCTCCCTTGAGCCGGTGGGGCTGACGAGCCCATGGCTACGCACCTGCGCGCCTTGAGTGGTACTTTACCTGAGAATATTTTTTGGCAGCCTACGCAGTAACCCTACACACATACCTACTCCCTGCTGACGAGAGGCAACTACCTCGAAACACGTGTCCAGGGATGGCTAACGCGACACTTATTTTCATTTTAAACTTTTGGCATAGGCGTACCCGCCGACGCTACTTCATGGACCACAATTCTTTGGGGTAACACGCTGGTAGGACTAGCAGAGTGCGGCCAATCGGATTTTTGGTTACATTCAGGCTCCCTTGAGCCGGTGGGGCTGACGAGCCCATGGCTACGCACCTGCGCGCCTTGAGTGGTACTTTACCTGAGAATATTTTTTGGCAGCCTACCCAGTAACCCTACACACATACCTACTCCCTGCTGACGAGAGGCAACTACCTCGAAACACGTGTCCAGGGATGGCTAACGCGACACTTATTTTCATTTTAAACTTTTGGCATAGGCGTACCCGCCGACGCTACTTCATGGACCACAATTCTTTGGGGTAACACGCTGGTAGGACTAGCAGAGTGCGGCCAATCGGATTTTTATGAAAAATAAAATGATCATCACTTTATTTTTCATTTGCCTCTGCGGGCGGGAGGGTGCCACACTCCTCCGCCGTAGCAGATGAGCCGCTGCTGCTTTTTCTCGAGGTCGAGGCAGCTGTGATCATTTTATTTATTTATCTAGCTGCCCAAGCTTGAACTCTCAGAGGCACATGCATGACAATGGAATGCTATTAAAATGTCTTAGATTAGTAGATAATTTATGTTGTTTTCGTCTGGCAGCAGCACCAATGGGAGAAGGGCTGTTATTAACCTTCATTGATGTTTAGGTCTGGCTTGACAGTGTAACTGCCGTTTGACCTTTAAACCTGCACCAATATTATTCTACAGCTCTTTGCTACCACAGAAATACATATCTATTCCCATGCTATTTACATGTAATGCTTCACATTACCATACAACATTAATTCAAACCAGACCTATTGGCACTGCCAATGTTTGTTTGAACTTATTTCTGACCTCTGCTAATCTACATTGAAGGCGGGTATGAGTTTTTTTGAGTTATACTAAATAGCACTTGCCCTGCACCTGTGCAAATAAAAGTGGTTTGTATGAGAAAGCAGTTTCAATTCCACATTGTTTACTTGTGCACACAATGAAGATAAAGTCTCTTGCGGGGAATTATGTGGCAAGCAGCAAACATTTCCAGAGAGTAAGTTAGATGCCCTGGTGAGCTGGCTCTTCTCCGACTGACTCCTTTCGGAATTTACAGCCTTGCAGGATGAGGGAGGCTCGCACACACATGCATCTGCTTGTGCTGCTCAGAACGGCAGGCAGAGTCCTAAGCAGTGAACAAAAGCACTAATTGACTCCTGTAAGCAGAGGGTATTATGAGTGGTCACTGCTCCTCTAAGTCCAGTCCCCACATTCTTCCATACCAGAATCAAGTGCAGTCTTGCCTAACAGCACCCATGTAGTCCCTTGGTCAAACACATGACCCACTCTCCAGTGCCCTGCTCCTTTCAGTATCCTGCCTTCCTCCAACTCCCTTTCTCGCACGTCTGATGGGATCACATGGTGGAAGGTTTCCGAAGATTAGCTCATCCGAGAAAGGCGGATCTGCCACCGTGTAATTTAAGCTCAAATCCCAGAGGAAGCTTTAATATAGCACAGTACATCGAATCTGCAGACTGCCACACAATTATTTATTCACTGTGGAGCTTGGATTCGAGACTGTTCTTCTGCAGAAGGCGTGGAGATATCTCCTGCACTGTTCTGAGTGAGGAGGCCATTGGTGGAAAGGTGACCCAACTAGTGTAATTACATAGAATGTTGTAGTTAGTCACATAGCTTTGGATAGAGGGTCCTTTACTTTTGAGTATGTACTTATCAACACACTCTTGATTTCCACCAAAGAATAATAATTTTCGAAGACCTGACCTCATAAAACACTGGATTGTCAATATGGAGCCCTTGTCAGTTAACATACATGTAGAAAAAGGATTCCACCAACTTTTGTCTGCTTAAAAATATATGTGTGGTAAAAACATTATTCCAGTCGCTCTAGAAAAGCCAGATTTTTGGTATAAACATTTTATTAATCCAATTAAATAGCACATTTTCCCATGCTTACTTTGTTTCAAATGGCAGGACAATACCAGATTGTTTTTGTGTCACGGTGTTAGTTGCAGGTCTACTGTTTACAATAGATAACATATATGCCTATCTCTGATCCCCTCTCTTGATTAAGTGGCTTCCCTCCCTAGTGCTTTGATTGTCCCCTCCAGGGGCCTTTCGGTCTCACAGAGTCCGGACTGATTGACTTATATCTTTCTATGCCTGACTTGAGGAGATTTTGTCTTATTTTCCCTTTCAGTGCCTCCCTGTTTACTACCATTCCCCCTCCTCTGATACACCTTGATGATACCTGCTCCACTCCTCGTGTTCGTTTTCCCCCCCAAATTTATATGATGTCTGACAGCTGCAAAGTCCTCCGGTTTTTTAGAGCTGTTGCACATTTTTTTTACTTTGTATTTATTGTTCTAAAATGGCCATCGGCTGTATGGAAACATTAAAAGAAAAATGCCAACATGGCTGTGCGTGCAACATAATGCGTTCACATGCACCTGCAGCCCCCTTCTAATGGCTTCACATGCATGTCTAACTGTGCATCATTTTGGAATGGCTTTTCTCTAATACAGACCTGAAAGAAGATGGATTCCTGTGCATCTGCATGTATTCCCGTGGGTCATGAGCATGTGTGTGCAGGCCTCTAATGCACTAGCAGCCATTTTGGCATTTCCTAATGCAAATGCAAAACAAGGATTGGTAAAACCAACAGCTCCGCCTTTTACAGATGAGAGCTATTGATTTTGCCAGCACTTGTTTAAGTTTGATTGAAATCAGAATTTCTGAGATAGTTTTAGTCCCTTTTATTAATGCTAGTTCTTGTCTGCAGACTTTGTATTCTTTAGTGGAAGATGCCCGTTTTAGGTGATAGTTTGCAGATGATCTATCAAAGCCCTGCCTTTTTCGAACTAGGAGGACAAGCCTGTTGTCTGACTGGACATCAGGAAAAGCATGTCCCACTTCTGTAGTGACATTGAAGCAGGCTGACTGATTGAACCACTGGAAACCCTCGCACCAGCAATGAATGCCAGAAAACCATAGCTTGATAGTCTCCCAGCCCATCCAGACTAAGGGAGTGAAGATCTGACTGTGCGAGTTGTACATCTTGGTGGTAAAATTATAGCATAGCTCCTCAAACCCGTATTAAGTTGTTTAGGGCATTAACTAGGAGAAGAGCCAATGTTACAAGTTGGAGTGAACTGCTGTTACATTCGTCTCAACAAGAACACATTTTGCCAAAGCCAATAGGTATGGCTTTAGTGTGTCCATGCATGCAAACTGCACTTGTGCACGTCTATTCGTGCGTTTGGTAGCATGTTAAAGCCAGACCGGTATGTCCTATTCATGAGATTAGTCCAGGGTTAAGAATGTAGATTACAAAGGCGTTGATGTGTGGCCAATAACTGTCCTGATCAACTAGAAGAGCAAATCTAAATTGCATGTGTTGAACTGGATTTACTGAGTATTTAAATGAGTTACAATATTGTAAAGTTGAAACATCTGTAGGTATTATTCTTTACTCTTGTCCTTACCATTTCCTCCCTTAATCCTCCCTATTCTCTCACAAGTAAACTATTTAATGCAGACATATTGTTGCAGTGGATCTTTGAATATGTCCTCATAAATGCTAAGCCGATCCATATACAATAATGTTTGTAACATGTACAATGCACCTCCATCAGAATGCACATGTTCTCTGTGCTGAGAGTCACTCTAGGTACTTAGAGAAGCAGATACCTATTGCCAGAGTGTACTTGTTTTTACCATAGACGTGTAAACTTGTCACACTTCGTCAGTGAGGCACACACACAGCTCGTCGTTTTGTTTTTCATTTTAGTTTTAGCACACGTTTAAAAAAAATTTATGCAACTAGGAGTTTTAGCCTGGTGACCCGCAATTAAATCTGCACCTCCATTCGTACTGAAAAAGGAAAGCAAAATGCTATTTCGTTTAGTGCAAAGGCCCTTCTATTTAATGCCTCGCTAAAAGTATGGAATCATTACATAAATTACCATATAATGCATAGGATTCTTGTGTTTATTTAGTCAGATGTGACCGCGACGGTTATGAATGAATTAATGAAGGTTTACAAAGTGGTACAGAGCAAGGGTGTCCTGGCACTGAAAGGAGGTGAGGTAAGGAAGAGACCGAGTTAAATAAAATCGAACTAGCCAAGTTTTCGGATACTTTCTGAAAAGCGATCCCGGGGACATTTTCTTTGGGTCCAGTGGAAGATTATTCCAGATTGTTGCTGCTACAAGAGCAACAGAGCGTCCTTCAGGCTTTATTCGAAGGTAACGTGGGGCTTGGACAAGAAATGCCTTTTCACATCTACGAAAGTGTGGAGTTCTTATGATTGCATTAATTTTTGAAGGTAAATTGGGCGTTTCTTGTTAAGGGGAGGGAAGGTAGGAGTGGGCTGCGGAAGGGAGGCCTGTGGTACAACACTGCTTCTCTCCTGTCTGAGATAGTATTACGCGTTGTGGGCGACACAAGAGAAACATTGCAAGGGCAGGCTGCAGTGCCGTAACGAAACTTGAGAGGACCCACCCCTGCAAAGTACATGGAGCCCCCCCCCCCTTCGTGGCCCACCACCTAGCACTTTTGCTGAGGGCCCCCCTGGAGTTCGCCCCACCCTCGGCCGCGGGGGCTTATGTTACGCCAGCGGCAGTCTGTGGGTAGATACTCAACAAAATGAGGTGAATATGGTGGTAAAAGTGGTGTCAGCGGAAGCTTACAGCAAACAAAAAAGACAAAATGAGAGTGTGCGGGTGCCACCGTCAGACATCTGCATTTGCAATGCTGTGAGGGTGCACTAGTGAGAGAATTCCAATAAAAAGGAGATTTGAATATGGACATAGTGGTCAGATGGCTACGGTGCATGTCATTGCCTAAATGGAGTGGTTAAACTCTAATCTTGACTTCACCACTGTGATTTAATTGTGTAATCTTGTGTAAACCTCCTCCACCCTGATCGATAACCTCGGACTGAAACAGTTCATCACGACGCCGACCCACATCGCCGGCCACACACTAGATGCCATCTTCTCCTCTAGCCCCCACGTCACCTTCAACCACGCCTCCGAACTCACCTGGACAGACCACCACTGCATCCACTTCTCCTTCCGGAAACCCCTCACACACCACCGCTCCCTACAGACCCCCCGCCGCTGCTGGAGCAAAGTCTCCCAAGAACAACTACAGACAAACCTCGCGCTCAACGCTCCGACGAACTCCAACAACCCCGATGAAGGTGCACTCACCCTCGAACGCTGGATGAACGACTGCGCCAACACCGTCGCCCCGCTGAAAAACCCCACCAGCAGAGACACCAGCAGAAGAGTCAGCTGGTTCACCCCGGAACTCCTCAACTCAAAACGCACCTGCCGGAAACTGGAAAACATATGGCACAGCGACAAGACGCCAGACAGCCGCGCCGCCCACAAAGACGCCATCCACAACCACCACCACCTCATCAGGACCGCCAAAAGGACCTCCTACTCAGACCGCCTTGACAACAACGCACACAACAGCAAGGAGCTCTTCACCATCATGAAGGAACTCTCTAACCCCAGCTCCAACGCCAACGACATCCCACCCTCGCAAGCCCTGTGCGACTTCCTCGCCGCCTTTTTCCACCGGAAAATCACCGACATCCATGACAGCTTCAGACCCCGGACGGCCCCTGACGACCACACCGCACCCCACCGCCCACGATACCCTGACAACCTGGGCCAACTTGAGCATCGAGGACACAATCAAGACCATGGGAACAATCCACTCTGGATCCCCGTCCGACCCTCTCCCAAACCACATCTTCAACAAAGCCAGCAATTCCATCGCACCCCACCTGCACAAAATCATCAACCTCTCCTTCGAGACCGCCACCTTCCCTGAGAACTGGAAGCACGCAGAGATCAACGCCCTTCTGAAGAAACCCAAGGCGGATCCGAGCGACCTCAAGAACTTCCGGCCCATCTCCCTGCTTCCGTTCCCAGCAAAGGTCATCGAGAAGATAGTAAACACCCAGCTCACCCGTCACCTCGAAGACAACAACATCCTGGTCCCGTCCCAATCAGGATTCCGCAGCAACCACAGCACCGAGACCACCCTCATCGCCACCACAGACGACATCAGGATCCTGCTGGACAACGGCGATACGGCGACCCTCATCCTCCTGGACCTCTCCGCCGCCTTCGACGCCATCTGCCACCGCACACTACGCTCGCGCCTCCACGACACAGGGATCCGAGACAAGGCCCTGGACTGGACCGCCTCCTTCCTCTCCGGCAGTACTCAGAGAGTCTGCCTCCCCCCGTACCGATCGGATGCCTCCAAGATCATCTGCGGCTTCCCTCAGGGATCTTCCCTCAGCCCGACGCTGTTCAACGTCTACATGGCTCCACTGGCACGCATCGCCCGACAACACGACCTCAACATAATCTCCTATGCCGACAACACTCAGCTGATCCTCTCCCTCACCAAGGACCCCCTCACCGCCAAATCCAACCTCCACCTGGGAATGAAGGCCGTCGCAGAGTGGATGGAGGACAGCTGCCTCAAACTGAACACAGGCAAGACGGAAATCCTCATCCTCGGGTCCAACCCCTCCGCCTGGGACGACTCCTGGTGGCCCACGTCACTGGGGTCCCCCCCGACACCCACCGACTACGCACGCAACCTGGGAGTTATCCTCGACTCGAAACTCTCCATGGCCAAACAAGTCAACGCAGTCTCCTCCACCTGCTTCAAAACCCTCCGCATGCTTCGCAAGATCTACAGATGGATCCCGAAAAACACGAGGAAGACTGTCACCCAGGCCCTAGTCAGCAGCAGACTCGACTACGGAAACGCCCTCTATGCCGGAGCCTCGGCCAAGCTCATCAACAGACTACAGAGAATCCAGAACGCCTCTGCACGCCTGATCCTCGACATCCCGCGCCGTGACCACATCACCCCCCACCTGAGGAACCTGCACTGGCTCCCAGTCGACAAAATAATCTCCTTCAAGCTCCTGGTCCATGCACACAAAGCTCTCCACAAAACCGGCCCAGCCTATCTCAACAGTCGGCTCTCCTTCTACGTACCCAACAGGAAAACTCTGCTCCGCTGACCACGCCCTGGCCATGGTACCACGCATCCGGAGAGCCACTTCCGGAGGCAGATCCTTCTCTCATCGAGCCGCTAGAACCTGGAACACCCTTCCCCTCTACCTGCAACAAACCGAAGACTTGCTGACCTTCAGGAGACAACTCAAGACCTGGCTCTTCGACCAATAACAGCAGCATCCCCCCCCCCCCCAGCGCCTTGAAACCCTCACGGGTATGTAGTGCGCTTTACAAATTACTGATTGATTGATTGATTGATTAACATCATACCTCTGCCCCCTGATTCTCCTTTACTCGATCCTCATTCCCATAGACATCTTCAGTTGGTAGGAATCTTGAGCCACTATGGGGAAAGCTTTTCTTCATTGGATCATTTAACTAGTACTTAGATTAAGATAACTGTGAACGTAGTACACACTATAAACATACCGTCTTTAGCCCCTAGAACAGTGGGTGATATTAATACCCTAATCAGTTGTGCTCCTTTCATTGATTTAGGGAGGATGAAATGCTAAGTCAGTCCTACTAGGTTTGAACGTGTGCCCAGAAGTTCTGTAAACTGGCGCTCAGCCCACTGAACAATCTGCACTTTATGATGTTCATGACTGGGACTGGACCAGCAGAAGACTAAGCAGGAGGGGTTTTTAGGCTCTTTCAGCGTGACAAAGAGGGAAGCTTGGCCCAAGGTGCACGTAGACCCTCACATGGCTTTCTCCGCACCACGCAGGGGCAGCCTGCATAGTGGATTCCTTAACTAGACTACTTAGCCAACCAGATGTCGACCTCGAAGCAGGGGAACCGGCTTCGAGTCGTGGCAGGGACGCTCAACATCCTGTGAATCTGGGCCAATCACTTAATCTCCCTCTGCCTAACAACAATTAATGTGTCCATCTGTAACGTAACTGGTGTGCATGTAAAGCGCGCTGATACCTTCGGGTCGACTTTGCCCTATATAAAACTGAAACAAAACATAAAAACAACTGAAAAGTGCCTTTATGTTTTTTCATTATGTGAAAGATCAGTTTTGTGTTGTGTGTAGTATTAACTTGAGCTCTGGTAGACAGCTCCACGGTCAAGACAGATCTAACAAGAATACAACAGAGAACAGCATAACCTTGGTAAATGGGCCCTACACCAGAAACGTTTCAGAAGCCCTTCGCTGTAGGAGCTCAGTGAGCAGTGGTTTCCTGCTAGAACTGCCAAATGTTAAGGTAACCGTACACAGTGACCTAATCCCTGCCTACTGCAAACTATATCCATCCCCTCTTGGCCTAGAACATGTTAAATATTTACTGTAACACCCTATGCCTAAATCCCTATGTGCATTTAAAGTTGTCTGCCTTGTTTTTGAAACCCTGCATGGTGTCAGCCCAAAATTTATATCCAGACTTGTTCAGAAACATTTACCTGGCCGTAGCTTACGCTCCGCCCACAAGAATCCTCTAACCATTCCGTCCTACAAACGGAAACGAATAGGTGGCTGCAGGTTTGCAGTATTGGCACCCAGCTTCTGGAACACTCTTTCCTTAGACATAAGAACCTGCACTGAACTTTCTAGATTCTGTAGGCTTCTTAAGACTTGGCTCTTTATCCAAGCTTATAACTAGATTTTGCAGACAACTAAAATATACGGGGGTTCAGCAATACCTTAAGTTCAGCGCAAGAAACCAATCGGTGTATTATAAGAAATTTTAACATAACATAACATAACATACAGTTAAACTTTAGGCTCTGTGGGGGTATTGTTATTTGCACCATAAATATTTAATGCTAGTAAAATCTTATTATTTTCGGAATATCTTTCGGTCATTACTATTTTTATCTCATAATTGTTTTGCATTTGATGCCCAATTTCCCTACTCCCTTCCACCTGTACAGGATTCTGCTCTTCACTCAACCACACTATGAGCACGCAAGGCATGCAGAAGACTAGTGTAAAAACCTGTTTTGTGTTTTGTGAGTAAAGTGCTTTGTTGCCTTCTCTACCTGTGAGAAACCAGCACTTTTTGCAGTGCCCCCTCACACTTTCTGCACCCATTTTGACTACCACATGCTGGTTTTCTGTCTCTGATTGTTCCTTGTGCCCTGCTAATCATGCCCAGGGCCAGTGCTCTGATTAAAAGGTGTATGGTAATTAGGTGCAATTACAATTAGTACTGACAACATACCTGCAACTAGATTTAGAGGCTCAGCAGATTTAACACACTTAAGTGTGCACTGCTGTGTTACCAGCTGTCATTTTAAAAATCAGCCCTGCTTTGCAGGCTGCTTTTAAAATTATATGCAAATTCAACTTTGGAATTCAAGGTACTTCCAAAGGCTTAAATGACCTTAATTGTACATATAAGTCACCCCTTAGATCTCCCCAAGGTGCCCCATGGTGCCCCAAGGGTTTGGTGCTGTGTAACTATAACCAAGGACATTAAACAAATATTTTATATGCCCTGCTGAGGGAAAAACTGTTTCATTTTTTGTCATTGTAGTACATTATCTCCATAGGCTAACATGGGAGGGCTTTATTTAACTTTAATAAAGTATAACTATTGACAGGAGTGAGCTAAAATAATACTTCAAACTATGAACATGCTAGTTGCAATACATCTAGCAACTTGCCAAGGCTGGATTTATTATAACTATTACAGAAGAAAGTTGCTTGCTTTTCTGATGTGCCTGAATTCAGCCTTGTAGCAGCCTCTCCTGATTGGCCAGCCTTCGACAGACTGAGCCAAGTCTTGATTAGGTGTGAAGTGGCTGTGCTGAGACAAAGGAGACATCTGGTGGTAGGAGATCTGCAGCTGCGGAGCAAAATGCAAGAATGGGGCTGGTTAGCCAAACTTGTCTTTAAAGGCAGAAAGACAACGAGGACAGTAACCAGGATCACACCCACTCAATGCACCCCTAGCCAGATGGAAACCCCTGTAATTGACTTAGCAGAGAGGTTAGAAGGTAAGTGTTATGGAAAGATAGCCACACCTGTAGGTTGGGTTGGCCAGACCTTGAGCTTTAGGAGATATTTTCTCCATTTTGGATTTTCAAAAGGCCCAATGCTTTCTGGAACAAGAATTTGCCATCCTTCAGGGGAAGTGGTCATCATTGAGGGTGGCACCTTGCACCTCATTGGTTAGTGACGCACCCTCTGGTTGCCAGCACAGAAGCCTGGATAAATATGGGAGAGTTACTCAGCAACTCAGATCCCTGCCTGGAAATATCAAGAGAAGAGGGACTGCCCTGCTAAATCCCTGGTCTACACCGCAAGAGGACTGCACTCATAAGGACTGCATCTGCTGCACACTTTGGACTTCACAAAAAAGGATTAAGGAGTGGACTCACTGAAACCAACAGGTACAAAAGAGCTTCAAGAAGTCACCTGCATCAATTTCATCAAGACAAGCCCAGATGAGCAGCTTCACTTGGACTTTAAAGGACTTGACAAAGTGCATTGTGGGACTTGTAGTCCCAAACCTTCGATAGGCAAACCAGAGCTTTTGGACCCTTGGCTGGTGATTTGGATCCCAAAGACCTTAAAGAAACATGAGAAGAAGGACTGCCCTACCAGACTCTTGGATTGCACAAGAGAGGACTGCATTCATAAGGACTGAACCTGCTGCACTCACAAGGCTTCACAACAAAAGGTCTATGCCTGTCTTAAGGATGAGGAATGGACTCTCTGATCAGCAATAGGTAGAAAAGTGCTCCTTCCCTGAGGAAGCATAGGATTTTGACGCATTCCCAGTTCTACCACTAATGGTACATCTGGGAATGCGCCAAATTACATGGGTGGATGTGCGAGGAACACCCACGTTCCACCCATGTAATGCCTCCCTCTGGCAGAGTAAAGCAAGGCAGCGATTTGCGCTGCCTTGAGTTACTCCACATTTACCAAGCCACGCAAGGCGGCCTCCCGTGGCTTCATCCACTTGTGTGGCGCAAGGTTGATGCAAACCCATGACAACTATGGGCCTATTTTAAATACCGAATCGTAAACTGGGAATCGATATATGTTGCCAATCGTAACAGCTGCACTAGCAGCAAGAGATGACCTCACCCCATTTCAGCAAGCACATTTACTTTCAGCTGCAGAGCAGAAACAAAACTTTTATCCCCACAGAGGACTAACTCATAGCAGCATGACCAGCCAGTAGTCATTGGAGGAGTTGGGGAGGAAAATAAGTGCAAATTCAGTGAAACTGAGCTGGATATATTTGTGGAGAAGTGTGTATCGGAACATGACAAACTCTTTGGCAAAATATCAATGTCAGTTCCTGAGACATCTAAGAAATACACTTGGACAAGGATCCAACAGTGCATAAATGCAGTGAGTATTACAAAGAGGTCAGTTTAAGAAACCAGGAAGCACTGGTATGTCCTGTGTTCCCACACCAAGGAGAAAGTAACTACCAGAAGAAAGGTGTCTGCAGCTACAGGTGGAGGAGCAAGCACAGAACCACCATTCTGTGGAAGAATGAACAGAGATGACACTCCAGCCTGAAACCATCACTGGAGTCTCAGATTTTGACACTTCAGCCCCTGTATCTGTTCCATGTTAGTTGTTTGCAATTTACATAAATATTTCTGGATTAAAAACTAATTTTAGAGCTTTACAAAAACAGCAGAAGTTTCGCTAAAATAGTTTTTATTTTCAGAATAGTGGAAGTAGAATTTCTTCAAAAAGAAGCAATAAACATCAAGAACATATTACATTTATGGTTTTCATTATTTTCAAAGTAATGTTTTGTGGGTAATGTAGACAATATAATAATAAATCTTCTTTATTCGGTTTTTGAAGAAGAAAAAAACATAAAAGAATTTCAACAATAACATACAATTTGATCAAAATAATCCATAAAATAGATTTGATTAAAATGTTCAAGAAAAGAATTATTATTAATACAATTTAAAAGTATATTATACCATATAACCTCAAATAACCGGCTATACATCCTCAAAGATTTTTCCTATGATAAAAGATGCATTTAAGAAAAGTAATAACACTTTTGGAGACAAATTCAGAGTCCAGGAATTGCAACCGTAACATAGCTGGCCGGCACCTTCTAAAACCTAACCGTCTCAACACAGGAACTAACCAGAGTTTGCGGTGTGAAGTATAATATTTGCAGAACAAAATAGTGTGCATTGTAGATTGCTCTGCTATTTCGTCACATGGGCACACCGGCAAATGTTCCTCCCAAGTGTTTTTAGAAGGGAAGGCAACTATCCTGTGGAAGATGTTTAACCTAAATCTGGTCAATAAAAAACGCTCAAACTGTGACTGGACATACGTCAGATATGGTTCGATATCCAGAGTTGTCATCACTACCATGGAATGGCGAACCGATGGTTTCCGTACCTCTGCGCACATACGTAATTGTTCGACATGAGACAATACCCTTATTTTTAGTTCCTTCTTGGGTATTTCAGAAATAAGTTCTGGTGTCAGATAGTATTTACCCAGTCCTAGGTCAGATAAAAAATGTTTTATGTACATCAGCCACTCGATCTTCCCCACGTGGTCCAATGACATACAATCTGCCAGTAGCTTCTTTGTGAAGGTATTTTTGGTCGAAGTCCAGAAGCGGCGCCACAGTAGGAGTGGTTCAATTTTTGCGAGGTCCTCAATATGGGGAGTCCCCAATTCAGTATGGCATGCGAAGGTGGAGACTCGTTTTGGGACCGCCAGGAGAAATCTCAAGAAGTTGTTTTCTGCCACCTGGAGGGAGTTAATATTTTTGTATCCCCAAAGGCCTGCTCCGTAGAGTACTGTCGAAAGGCATTTCGCTTTGTAGATACGGAGAAGCTCTACAGGTGGCCTCTTACCCAGTTTTTGTGAAAATTTTATTAGGGCGGCATTTGCCCTCAGAAGGTGATGTTTGCGGGCTTCTATGGCTGGCTTCCAATTTAGCTTCGCATCTATCATTACACCAAGATATGGGTATTGGTCCGTTGGTTCTAGCCTTTCCTTGTCTAGATAGATACTCTTCCCCCTTTTTCTGCCCTGCCCCACCACCATAACAAACGTTTTTTTAATATTTATGCGAAGGTCTAATTTGCCCATGAAACTTGCGTACCGTTCCGTTGCCTTTTGTAATTCTCGTGGGGTACGTGCAAGTATCACGGCATCATCCCCTTATAAGAGCGCTGGTATCAATATGCATAAAGCCAGTACTTACACATAACACTTTTATCTTTTTATTTCTAGCTTCATAGCCTATATAAAATATCTTAATTATGAAACATATATGTTTTAAATAAACCTGAAATGTAAAATAAAAGAATGAGGTTGGTGTAGAATTACTACAAGTAAATGTTTAAACAGGCTGATCATTTACATTAAATGAATACTTTCATTGTTGTTTGACCTACAATAACTCAACCTAATCATACAAAACTACCCAAAACAGGAATTTAGAGAAATGTCCTGCCCCATAGAGGCTGAAAGTGTTAAAAATATGATTCCCATTCCTACAGAGACTGAAAGTGCACCAAAAAGCCAAAACACCACTCCTATTTTAGGACAACAAGCTACAACTCTTGGTTCCTATGCAGAAACTGAAAAACCATTTCTGAAGCCTTTAAATCAGGCTTTAAAGAGTTAACCATGGCTATGGAGGATCTGGCCACACTAATCGCTCAATACTTTGCATATTACAGGCATCAACAGAGGCACATGAAAAGTCACCCTCAAACATGAGAGTGTTCTGCTGAAAGATTGGCTACAGCCATCGCAGCTATGAGTCAGACAGCTGCTAACGTGCAGGTGGAGTTAGTCCACCACAGTGGGTTTATAGCAAGGAGCTTCCCCAAATAACAAATACCTTATAAGAAATGCAAAGTGCTAATTCAGGAATTAGGGCACCAAGATCAATAGAAGACATTGAGGAGGGCTCAAGTGTGAGAAGTATTTACGATGGAGTGCCAGCTACATCAAGGAGCACTAGAAGCTAGAGTGGAGAAGGACAAGGAAGGGCCACACAGCGTTCATCACAAAGACCAGCTCCTGGATTTGAACAGCGTAAATAGCAAAACATACAAAGACACTGTTTTCAAGACAAGAAAGCAAATACTGTTTATTTTTTAAACTTAAATAACATCTCTATTTCGGTGTACTATGTTAATAATGTGCATGTTAGCCTCCCCAAAATAATCAGAATAAACAGAAAACGTTTTGTTCAGCACTCAATACACATAGTTTGGTGTTTACTTCAAAATATGTCTGTGACAGTAGTTGTTAATGACATCATCCCTGTATGTATGTTACTCTGCAGCTCTTACAGCATCAGGTCCCTGAGGTGGTAAGTGAGGGGAAAGTCCTAGATCATCTTCATCTGAGTCTACACTTTTGTTGGGTCAATGGCAACCCTCTTACAGACTGATAAATTATCCAGCATAGCACAGGTGGCTATTACTGCTTTCCTGCCAAAACCGTCTTTAAAAGAAGAAGCCAAGCAAGAGGACTTTATTGCCCATCCTCCATCTGCAACCCACCCACTGCTCCCTGTGCTACTGCCCCACCAAAGACCAACTTAATGGCAGGTGCAGCATGGAAGCATAGCGTACGCCCCGCTGCTGCTAAAAAGGCAGGCCTGACTGCATCCATCCGCATCCAGTGCCAGGAACATTTGTCCTCCCCCTACCCACCACTACTCTGCAGCACTCCTCCATGCTTGCAACGCAGACTGCTGCTCGCTGCAATGCTGCCACACCGTACCACTGAGCATGGAGAAAGTGTTCACATGTTTGCCTCCTACAAGTTCTCATGCAATCACCCACACCTTACACCCTCCACTCCCGCACCAACAGCACCCAAAACACTACTCACTCTCACAAACCAGCCACCTGCTCATGCTCACACAAACCAACCACCACTCATGCAACAGGCCACAGTTGCATGCTTGCAGCTCAGTACCATGTTCTGGTTCTGCTTTTCCTCACAGACACATGAGTAAAACCAGTCTCTGCACCTGGCATCTCTACAGCCTTATCAAAAAAATAGGGGGAAGTAGAGGTTCAAGGCTAGGTTCACCCTCCAATAGTATATATATCATAAACAACCTGAATTTATCAGGTAAAAGAACCTAACCTAAGAGCGAGAGAGGTGTCAGAAATCTATTGGATTCTGAAGTCCACCAAAAAGAGAGAAAGAAAAAGATTTTTTCTTTCTTGAGTCCCCTCACTCACCAGGGTTTCCCCACGGTGACATGCTTCATCATTGGGGCCCTCTCAGTCCTCTACGGGCTGAGGCGTGCTGCGACTTGCGGATTACGTAGGAGCACTAAAAAGTACAAATTATGTGTAGTGCAAGTGAAAGTGTAGTGGAGTGGGATAAAGTGAATTAAAATAATTAGCCAGTGGGCCAAATCCATGTTATTCTTGCTCCTAGCTAATAGGATTAAAAACGGGGTGATATGCTAAAGGCCCTAACTATAATGGATAGGTGTACCTAGAATATAGTCAACTAGTTTCAAGCTTCCCCCAGCTCTTCCTCAGGACTACACCGGGACCAGCCCAGTGTAAAAACCACTCCTAGTCGACCTGATTAAGGTGCAAAAGTGAGACGCTGCAACTAATAGGCATGCGTTATAAGTAATACATACGTAAATAAACGTCAGGCAATATCTGTAGGGTACATAAAACACATATATTAAAGGTACAAAAGATCACTGGCATAGTTGTCAATTCAATTGTGATCACACTACACACTAGTGTTGGTACAGTCTTCACTCTTTTGTGCCGCTATGTGGTTCAAAAAAAGACGTTAAATAAAGAACATTCTCCATGCAGGTGCTGTGCTGAGAAGTGAATTAAAATGCAAAAAAAAAAAAAAAAAAAAAGCTGAACTAACTATAACGGGGGAATTTCAATGGTTTTGTACGAGTGAAAAGTCCAGCTAACTATAACGCCCCTGAAACTTATGGTTTTTTCAGTGAATTTCTAAGGTTTTTTAAATGGTAATTCCTAACTATAACGTGCCTGAAAACTATGTTTTTTTCAGTGAATTTCAAAGGTTTTTTAAATGCTAATTTCTAACTATGCCTACAGAGATAGGACATGTGAAGAAAGAAGAAAAAACGCACAGAAAGAAAAAAAAGAAATGCAGAAAGAAGCAACAGAAGTCCTCAAAGACGAAGAAAAGTGCAGGAAGAAGGATAACGTGCAGAAAGAACAAACAGAAGAGCAGAAAGAAGCCTTGTTGCAAAATCATCCTGTACCCTCAACTTTT
Source organism: Triturus cristatus (assembly GCF_964204655.1). NCBI lineage: Eukaryota > Metazoa > Chordata > Amphibia > Caudata > Salamandridae > Triturus > Triturus cristatus. The sequence goes on from NC_140579.1 coordinate 1,261,095,309, forward strand.
TCAGACGAATACTGGTGTTAACTGAGTCTGACTAACCAGTCCTAGAGCCAGTGCTATGTTAAAAGACACTCAGAATACAGTGAAAACACCTACATACACTAGGGAACACTATGCGTTGGGGTCCCCCTGTGATCAGCATGACCTCCTCTGTAAGCCCCTAGTATATAATAGGGCAGGGGATTAAAACGACCTCTTAAAACGCGCCACAGGGCGTGTTTGCACACGTCACCTCAGGCCCCGTCCCCTCACTTCCCCACTGTGTAAACACGCCCTGTGTCCGTTTTAAGTTGGGAGATTAAGTCCCCTTGAATCCTGAGGGTCCCTAGGGTCCAACTAGACCACTAGGTACCTCCAGTAAGCACCACTCCGCTGCGTTGCAGAGAGATGTAAAAAGGGGCACGGCCTAGACCACCTCTCTGCAACGCAGCGGAGTGGTGCTTACTGGAAGCACCTGGTGGGCTAGTTGGCCCCCAGGGTCCCTCAGGATTGAAGGGGAATTATTTCCCAACTTAAAACGCGCCACAGGGCTTGTTTGCACACGTTAACTCAGGCCCCGTCCCCTCCTTTCACCACTGTGTAAACACGCCCTGTGGACGGTTTTAGTTGGAAGATTAAGTTCATTTGAATCCTGAGGGTCCCTAGGGTCCAACTAGCCCACTAGGTACCTCCAGTATGCGCCACAGAGCTACGTTGCAGAGAGGTGTAAAAAGTGGCACGGCCTGGACCACCTCTCTGCAACGCAGCTCAGTGGCGCTTACTGGAAGCACCTGGTGGGCTAGTTAGCCCCCAGGGGCCCTCAGGATTGAAGGGGAATTATTTCCCCAACTTAAAACGCGCCACAGGGCTTGTTTGCACACGTTAACTCAGGCCCCGTCCCCTCCCTTCACCACTGTGTAAACACGCCCTGTGGACGTTTTTAGTTGGGAGATTAAGTTAATTTGAATCCTGAGGGTACCTAGGGTCCAACTAGCCCACTAGGTACCTCCAGTATGCGCCACAGAGCTGCGTTGCAGAGAGGTGTAAAAAGTGGCACGGCCTGGACCACCTCTCTGCAACGCAGCTCAGTGGCGCTTACTGGAAGCACCTGGTGGGCTACTTAGCCCCCAGGGGCCCTCAGGATTGAAGGGGAATTATTTCCCCAACTTAAAACGCGCCATAGGGCGTGTTTGCACACGTCACCTCAGAACACATTCCCTTCCTTCCCCACTGTGTAAACATGCCCTGTGGCCGTTTTTTAAGTTGGGAGATTAAGTCCCCTTGAATCCTGAGGATCCCTAGGGGCAAAATAGCCCACTAGGTACGTTCAGTAAGAGCCATTGCAGAGAGGTGTAAAAAGGGGCACGGCCTGCACCACCTCTCTGCAACTCAGAGCAGTGGCACTTACTGGAATCACCTGGTGGGCTAGTTGGCCCCCAGGGTCCCTCAGGATTGAAAGGGAATTATTTCCCCAACTTAAAACGCGCCAGAGGGCGTGTTTGCACACGTCACCTCAGGCCCCGTCCCCTCCCTTCACCACTGTGTAAACGTGCCCTGTGGCCGTTCTAAGTTGAGAGATTAAGTCCCCTTGAATCCTAAGGGTCCCTAGGGTCAAACTAGCCCACTAGGTACCTCCAGGAAGCGCCACAGAGCTGCGTTGCATAGAGGTGTAAAAATGGGCATGGCCTCAGAACACCTGTCTGCAACGCAGCTCCCTGGCGCGCACTGGAGATACCTGTTGGGCTAGTTGGCCCTCAGGGACCCTCAGTATTGAAGGGGAATTAATTCCCCAACTTACAACTGACCAGGGGGCGCGTTTGCAGAGTGCTGCAAGGAGGGGGCGTGGCCTCCAGTGCGATGCCGGTCTTTTATTTATTTTATTTTTTTAAGAAGGAGGGCTGTGTGGCCCCCCTTCTTTTTCTAATTTACTGGCCCTGGGGACCCCATCCCCCAGGGCCTGCACCCTAATTTATTTTGTTGAAAAAAATAAATTTGGCCCTCCCAAGGCGTTAATCGGCCCCGGGGACCCCAACCCCCGGGTGATGGCCTTTTTTAAATTTAAATTCTTTAGGAGGGGGCTGCGTTGCCACCCTCCTCAGGCCACTTATGGCTCCGGGGCCGGCCTTTGTTTTTTGGTATTTTAAAAATATATATATTTATAGAAACACCAAGGACATGCTGGACAAACCGTATGTACCTATCACCATGACGATTTGCGTGATATTCATTAAAAGGCGACTATGCATAGAATGAATCCACATGGAATGTATTTACACCGCTAGTGAAGCTCTGACATGTCTGACGCCTTACCGTGCCTAATCCCAGCACCCCCGCCGGGGGGTACTCTCCAAGTAGACACCCTTGTCGTTTATTTATACAAACATGGGTAGCTATTGAAGGGCACATTTAATATACACGCACACCAAACCATTCAAAGGGGATTCGACAAAAATTCGACAGAACTATGCAAGAAACCCCCCTCATGGTTAATAAAAAACACATCCACCGCCGGATGTGTAATACTTTTTATTTTACTCTCTGGAAAGGAGACAAACCTCACTTGAGAGTCACAGCGTGCTCCTGGCTGAACCCAATGCTGTGTTACACCCACCAGTGCCCGCCGATTGCCTCACACCTCTGTGTTGTATTCCACCAGCTAGTGCGTATGCTATGACACTCTCTAGCCCATGTGCACTGTAACACCACCCAGTGAATATGTCATGCCACACTTGCCTTCGCACGGGTAATATTGCCCCATCTAACGTGCCTTCCTCGATGTGTATGTTATAACGCACAGCGCTATGCCATACATATTACAATCTGGGATCCATATCTTTGTCACAGTGCATATGCAACGTTACACTCCCCAGCACATATTTTATATTACAACTTTAGAGACTAGTTATGTTACACAACACTGCCCTGTGCATATAACACTCCAAGGTGCATATCGCATAGCACGCGCTAGTGCCTGTGCTATCTCGCGCTCTCCAATGAATCTGTCATTGCGCACAATGTATTGCATATTATATTTCACGCCCCGGTTCATCTTATATCACACTTTTTGGTGCATAGTTTATACCATAGACTAAATCTAGTTTTCATTTTCAATCGTGCTCTCAGGACTATGTTCTATATAACACTGCGTCCACCTACCCTTTTCACGGGCATTACATTTTGCGATGGGGGTGGAGGGTCAGGGGGTGTTTCCGCCAAGTGAGCGCGGAGTCACAGTCACAAACGTCCTCTTCTTCCTGAATAAAAGTGAGATTATGCTGCATACTTGTTCATATTTTAAGTAGTTCGCACAGACACACATTTTAAAAACAATAAAGTTCCTAATACCCACCTTCTCTGAACAGTTAGCTTGCTGCCCCATCCACCTCCTCCCTATCCTCTGTTGTCTGAATCCATGGACTAGCCTCCTCCCTCCTGCCATGCATGTTCTGATGTGCTGCCACTGCCCTCCATTTAGCATGATGTACCAGTCCACTCCTCCTGCCCTCCATTGCCCAATTCTATGGCCCATCATTGACCTCCTGCTTAGCCTCTGTGCTTAGCTTGCTGCCCCTATTCTCCTTCCCCTGCCCTCCGATGTCTTTGTGCATGCCCCTGCTCCATCCTTTTTGCCCACTATGTTCCAAGGACCTGCCACTCCTATCTACTCTGAGTGTTCTGTTGAGCTGCCACTCCCCTCCCACATGCCTAGCATTGTCAGATGACTGTAACCTGTCCCTGCCACCTCCACCCTGCCTGTCCACATGCCATGCCCCTATCCCCTTCCTCCTGTCCTCCATGGTCCATTTAACTGCCACACCCTTCTGCCCTCCCTGATCTGTTGTGCTGCAACTGCTCCTCCTGCCTGCCCCGCGAGTTCTGTTGTGAGGCCCCTTCCCCTGAACTCTCTTGTCTGTGACCAGGTCCTGACCCTCCCTTCTATCCTCCATGGTCCTTTGTGCATGCCCCTGCACCCTCCTTCTTGCCCATCATAGCCATTGTGCTGCCACTAACCCTCCCGCTTGCCATGCATGGTCTTCTGTGCTGCCATGGCCCCTCCCACCTTCCCTGTGTGGTCAGCTAGCTGCCCCTGACCCCCTCCCACCTTCCCTCCATGGTCTGTGTGTATGCCACCATAGTCTCATTGTTGTGCTCCATGGTGTGTCTTGTTTCTAGTGCCCATCCTGCCTGACCTCCATGGTCATCTTGCTGCTCCTGCCCTGCCACCTTGCCCCCAGCCCTCTGTTTCCATGTGCAGACCCCCTATTCCCTCCCTCCTGGCTTGTCTGTTCCATTGTAATGCCCCTGATCCGTCCCTCCTGCCCTTTATGGTCTGTTATGCTGCAGCTTTCTCTCCTGTCTGTCCATTATTGTCAGCTAGCTACCATTGCCTCTTTCCCATCTGTTCTCTGTTGTCCATGTGCATGGTCCTGTCCCCTCCCTATTGCTTTCTATGGATTGTTGTGCTGCACTCCCATCCCGCATGCGCTGTGTGGTGTATTGTGCTGCTGCAAACCCTGATGCCTGCCCTGTAGGGTCAGTTTGGTGCACCTCTCCATGTCCCTCCTGTCCTCTGTTATCCGAGTCCATGTCCCTACCCCAATTCTTCCTGCCTACCATCATTCAATGTACCATACTTGCGAACATTTTGAACTTGGTAAGAGGGAGATTTTGAAAAAAAACTGGGGTATTGATTTTCCCCTTTGAGTTACATTGAAGAAGAGGAGATTGTAGACAGGAGACAGATCAAATAAAGCCCATTTGAGCTTAAAAACATTGGACATTTCCTGGCTGAAATGGGTCTGTTGGCATGTATGGTTGTACTACCACTGCCTCTTCCTTCTGCCCACAATGGTCTATTATATTGCTACAGCCTCTCTTGCCAGTCCTGTATTGTTGGTTTGTTGCCCCTGCCCCCCTTTCCACTGCCCTCCATAGTCTGTTGTGCTGCCACTGCCCTTCCTGCCTGCCCAGTGTGGTCAAAGTTTTGCCTCTGCACTCTCCTACCTGACTTCAATTTTCAGAGTCCGTGCCCCTGGTCTCTGCCTCTCAACAGTATTCCAATGAACAACTAGATTGCTAACATTCTATATTTATTACAAAAGTGTGGAATGCCTGACGTCATCTTGATGTAATCAAAACTGTAATACCTAGAGTATTTCCTTAAGAAATTACATATATGAGAGGGTCTTATTTGCATCAAAATTATGGTTAGTGCTCTAAAAAACTAAAATGAGGACATATTTTCTGAGTTTTCAAATAGCGACAAAGAACTTTTAAATTATTTGTAATCTTTATGTTGCACCTTGGCGAGAGGATGTGGTGTTACTTCCAGAGCTGCAGACTTTGCAACTGGGGAACCAGGTTCGAGTTTCTGCTTCAGCTCAACATTCTGTGATTGTGATCAAATCACGTAATCTCACCATATCTACAACCAAAATGAATTTGATCTTGTGTGATGTAACCAATGCTCATGTAAAGCATTCAAATACCTGACAAGTCTGCACCATATAAAACTGCAAATACACAAAAAATAAGTGTTTTGCACACTTCTGTCATTGGGCTACATGAGGGCTACATCTGGGTGATATTTGTGCTGCATTTAGGCTCTTTTGTGTCTGGTGGCCATCTTGGGAGATTTATTTGTTATGAAGTTTCCTAATTTCCTCATTTACTGCAGTCTCCTCAGTAGGAAATGCTTTCAGTTTTTTACTTTGATTCCATCAAGAAGGTATTCAGATATGTCACACATTTGCCATAAATTCTGAATGTTAGCACTCTAGTTGCTCATTAGATCACTGTAGTAAAGCTACTGCTCACCACGGAAGTCTGCTGCTGGTATTAAAAGTGCATGTTTCAGTCTGCATATCAGAATTTTTTAATGAAATAGAAGAGGATTTGAGAAGTCACTCAAAATGTGCCCTCATTTTTCTTTCTGCAGACCTAATCATAATTTCTGTGGCAAAATGAACCCCCTCATTTTGTTCCTTTGTAAATTAAATGTTTTAAGTGTTACCACTTTATTCCAATCAAGATGGCTTCAGGTGTGCCATACTTTTGTCATAAGTAAGACTGTTAGCGCTCTAGTTGTTCGTTAGAACACTCTGGGACATTCTGTCATTGGGCTATACTTGGGCTACATCTGGGTGATATTTGGGCTACATTTGGGCTCTTTTGTCTCTGGTGGCCATTTTGGGAGATTTATTTGTTATGAAGTTTCCTAATTTCCTCATTTACTGCAGTCTCCTCAGTAGGAAATACTTTAAGTTTTTTACTTGGTTCCATCAAGAAGGCATTCAGATGTGTCACAAATTTGCCATGAATTCAGAATGTTAGCACTCTAGTTGCTTATTAGATCACTGTAGTGAAGCTACTGCTCACCAGGGAAGTCTGCTGCTGGTATTGAAAGTGCATGTTTCAGTCTGCATGTCAGAATTTTTTAATGAAATAGAAGAGGATTTGACAAGTCACTCAAAATGAGCCCTAATTTGTCTTACTGCAGCACTAATCATACTTTCTATGGCAAAATGAACCCCCTCATTTTGTTGCTTTTTAAATTAAATGTTTTAAGAATTACCACTTTATTCCAACCAAGATGGCTTCAGGTGTGCCATACGTTTGTCATAAGTAGGACTGTTAGCGCTCTAGTTGTTCTTTAGAACACTCTGGGAAGCTGCAGTAGAACACAAAGGAATCAACTGACAGTCTCTGCCCTTGTTGGATGTACATGTTTTACTGAGAATGTCAGACTTCATTCTCACATGACTGAGAAAGATAATGTAAATTTACAGAAAATATGCTCTCAGTTAGCTTATAGATCACCTTCCAAACCTCTGTGGGAAAAGCATGAGAAAATAGTTTTCTCTCAAACATGATTCATGATATCACAACAGAAGGCTTTTTCACATGGTAAAATCACCTTAGAACACACCACAATTCCTAAAATGAGTATGGTACCATCAACAAATGATTTATAATGTAACTAAAGTGTTAAAACCTTCGATTAACTGCAATGCTTTTTAATGAGGTGCTATCATGTATATTGGTCCCAAGATGGCTACCAACACTTCTTGGATGAAGTGCTGACAGCCAATCAGATCTCACGATGAGATGTGTGGTTAGGCTCCGCCCAGATATATATTTGATTTTACTTTTGATTTTCTCAGGAACTACTGAACGGATTTACACCATTTAAGCAAAAGGCACATGCCTGACCTGAGGACTACCTCTTTGCCAAATTTCAAGTAATTCTGTTCAGCCGTTTGGGCTGTACCTTCGACTAAAGGTCCTATGGGAAAATGCATGGGGAAAATGTGTTTTGGGACCACCCTTTTTTCTCAGCCCCCGCTTGACGAATCACCCCGAGACTTTCAGGGTAGGAGCTGAGCGGAGCGCCCCATTAGTTTTGAAAATTTCACGAAGATAAGTCAACCGGCGCCAAAGTTATTCAAAATAGAACTTTCAGATTTCCTATGGGAACTCGGTCCTAACTATAACTATCTACTGGCCACCGCCAGTAGATAATATATATATATATCTATATTATCTACTGGCGGTCGCCAGTAGTAGATAGTTATAGTTAGGACCGTGTTTCCATAGGAAATCTGAAAATTCTATTTTGAATAACTTTGGCGCTGGTTGACGAATCCTCGTGAATTTTTCAAAATAGGTGGGGCGCTCCGCTCCGCTCCTACCCTGAAAGTCTCGGGGTGATTAGTCAAGCGGGGGCCGAGAAAAAAGGGGGTGTCCCAAAACGCGTTTTCCCCATGCATTTTTCCATAGGGACCTTTAGTCCAAGGTACAGCCCGAACGGCTGAACAGAATTACTTGAAATTTGGCAGAGAGGTAGTCCTCAGGTCAGGGATGTGCCTTTTGAATATCTGGAGTCAATCTGTTCAGTAGTTCCTGAGAAAATTTCAGTTAAACGTACATATATATCTATAAGCGCGCACCGTGCGCGCACCGTGCGCGCACGGTGACGTGCGCGAGCGCAATTCTGATTGGTTGTTAGATGTCAGTAAACATTCGAATCGGTCGAAATCAGGAAGTGTCGTCCGCCATTTTGTCTCTCGCAGTCTGAGGCAGTGAAAAACAAAGGTGGAGAACGTGAAAAGGGGGCAGGGTGGACAGTTCCTGACCCCCTAGCCTTTGTCAGGGGGTCACTGAAGGACCCCCAAGGGTGAAAAAAACTTTTTTTTCACGAAAAAGCGCGGGGTGCGCGCACCGTGCGCGCACGGCTCGCACAATGCATCGTGCCCACAGCGCGCGCACGTTACGCGAAGCGCGCACGGTGAAAAACCTGAAAAAAACCAAATATTAATAAATACATAACTTAGCCTTTAAAAAAACGTACAAATTCACTTAAAAAACCATAGGTTTCACACCCGTTCAAGTTAGGAATTAGCATTTAAAAAACCTTGCAAATTCACTTAAGAAACCATAGGTTTCACACATGTTATAGTTTGCTGGACATTTCCCTCGTAAAAAACCAATGAAATTCCCCCGTTATAGTTAGTGCAGGCAACTATAACTCACGCGACCGTAATCCTCTGCTGATGACATATGTATATATATATATATGTATAATATATATGTATATTATCTACTGGCGGTCGCCAGTAGATAGTGATAGTTACAACCTAGTTTCCATAGGAAATCTCAAAATTCTATTTTGAATAACTTTGGCGCCGGTTGACGAATCCTCGAGAAATTTTCAAAACTAATGGGGCGATCCGTTCAGCTCCTACCCTGAAAGTCTCGGGGTGATTCGTCAAGCGGGGGCCGAGAAAAAAGGGGGGTCCCAAAACGCGTTTTCCCCATGCATTTTTCCATAGGACCTTTAGACACAGCTACAGCCAGAACGGCTGAACAGAATTACTTCAAATTTGGCAAAGAGGTAGTCCTCAGGTCAGGCATGTGCCTTTTGCATATATGGTGTAAATCCGTTCAGTAGTTCCTGAGAAAATCAAAAGTAAAATCATATACATATCTGGGCGGAGCCTAACCACACATCTCATTGTGAGATCTGATTGGCTGTCAGCACTTCATCCAAGAAGTGTTGGCAGCCATCTTGGGATCAATATACATGATAGCACCTCATTAAAAAGCATTGCAGTTAATGGAAGGTTTTAAGACCTTAGTTACATTATAAATCATTTGTTGATGGTACCATACTCATTTTAGGAATTGTAGTATGTTCTAAGGTGATTTTACCATGTGAAAAAGCCTTCTGCTGCGATATCATGAATCATGTTTGAGAGAAAACTATTTTCACATGCTTTTCCCACAGAGGTTTGGAAGGTGATCTATAAGCTAAACTGAGAGCATATTTTCTGTAAATTCACATTATCTTTCTCAGTCATGTGAGAATGAAGTCTGACATTCTCAGTAAAACATGTACATCCAACAAGGGCAGAGACTGTCAGTTGATTCCTTTATGTTCTACTGCAGCTTCCCAGAGTGTTCCAAAGAACAACTAGAGCGCTAACAGTCTTACTTATGACAAAGGTATGGCACACCTGAAGCCATCTTGATTGGAATAAAGTGGTAACATTTAAAACATTTAATTTAAAAAGGAACAAAATGAGAGGGTTCATTTTGCCATAGAATGTATGATTAGTGCTGCAGAAAGAAAAATTAGGGCACATTTTGAGTGACTTCTCAAATCCTCTTCTATTTCATTAAAGAATTCTGACATGCAGACTGAAACATGCACTTTCAATACCAGCAGCAGACTTCCCTGGTGAGCAGTAGCTTTACTACAGTGATCTAATGAACAACTAGAGTGCTAACATTCTGAATTTATGGCAAATGTGTGACACATCTGAATGCCTTCTTCATTGAATCAAAGTAAAAAACTGACAGTATGCCTACTGAGGAGACTGCAGTAAATGAGGAAATTAGGAAACTTCATAACAAGTCTCCCAAGATGGCCACCAGAGACAAAAGAGCCCAAATGTAGCACAAATATCACCGAGATGTAGCCCAAGTATAGCCCAATGACAGAAATCCCAGAGTGTTTTAAAGAACAACTAGAGCGCTAACAGTCTTACTTATGACAAAAGTATGGCACACCTGCAGCCATCTTGATTGGAATAAAGTCGTAACATTTAAAACATTTAATTTGCAAAGGAACAAAATGAGGGGGTTCATTTTGCCATAGAAATTATGACAAGTGCTGCAGAAAGAAAACTTAGGGCACATTTTGACTTCTCAAATCCTCTTCTATTTCATTAAAAAGTTCTGACATGCAGACTGAAACATGCACTTTGAATACCAGCAGCAGACTTCCCTGGTGAGCAGTAGCTTTACTACAGTGATCTAATGAGGAACTAGAGTGCTACCAATCAGAATTTATGGCAAATGTGTCACATCTGAATGCCTTCTTGATGGAACCAAAGTAAACAAGCATTGAAAATGCAATAGGTCTCGCCCTCGTTTAAGTTAAAGCAATTCTGTTTGTAATTAGGTGGCTTTTTAGCTTTGCTTTTATTAGTGTTTTTCAAAATTTCATGTAAATAAGATTCATATCTGTATATGTATGCATGCATTTATATTTGTATTTATATAGATATGCAGATTATATATATGTGTATATATGTATGTATATACATATATATACACATACATATATATAAATGCATATATGTGCATATGTGTGCGTGTAGAGAGAGGTAGAGAGAGGTAGAGAGGTAGAGATGTAGAGGTAGAGACGTAGAGGTAGAGAGGTAGAGGTAGAGGTAGAGAGGTAGAGAGTAGTAGAGAGAGAGGTAGAGAAAGGTAGAGAGGTAGAGAGTAGAGGATGAGTAATAGAGAGTAGCGAGAGAGTAGTAGAGAGAGTAGTAGAGAGTAGTAGAGAGAGTAGCAGAGAGTGAGTAGGAGAGAGTAGTAGTGAGTAGTAGAGAGTGAGTAGTAGAGAGTAGTAGCGAGTGAGAAGTAGAGAGTAGTAGAGAGTAGTAGAGAGTGAGTAGTAGAGGGAGTAGTAGAGAGTAGTAGAGAGTGAGTAGTAGAGGGAGTAGTAGAGCGTGAGTAGTAGAGAATAGTAGAGAGAGAGTAGTAGAGAGTGAGTAGTAGAGAGTGAGTAGTAGAGAGTGAGTAGTAGAGAGAGTGAGTAGTAGAGAGAGTGAGTAGTAGAGAGTAGTACAGAGTGAGTAGTAGAGAGTGATTAGTAGAGAGTAGTGGAGAAGTAGAGAGTGAGTAGTAGAGAGTAGTAGAGAGTGAGTAGTAGAGTGAGTAGTAGGGAGTAGTAGGGAGTAGTAGAGAGTGAGTAGTAGAGTGAGTAGTAGAGTGTGTAGTAGAGAGCAAGTAGTAGAGAGTGTGTAGTAGAGAGAGAGGAGTAGAGAGTAGTAGAGGGTGAGTAGTAGAGAGTGAGTAGTAGAGAGAGTAGTAGAGAGTAGTAGAGTAGTCGAGAGTGAGTAGTAGAGAGTGAGTAGTAGAGAGTGAATAGTAGAGAGTAGTAGAAAGTGAGTAGCAGAGAGAGTAGTAGAGAGTAGTAGAGTGAGTAGTAGAGAGTGAGCAGTAGAGAGAGAGAGTAGTAGAGAGTGAGTGGTAGAGAGTAGTTGAGTGAGTAGTAGAGTGAGTAGTAGAGAGAGTAGTAGAGTGAGTAGTTGAGAGTGAGTAGTAGAGAGTAGTAGAGAGTAGTAGAGAGTGAGTAGTAGAGAGTGAGTAGTAGAGAGAGTAGTAGAGAGGGAGTAGTAGAGAGAGAGAGTAGTAGAGAGAGAGTAGTAGAGAGTAGTAGAGAGTGAGTAGTAGAGTAGTAGAGAGTGAGTGGTAGAGAGTAGTAGAGAGTAGTAGAGAGTGAGTAGTAGAGAGTGAGTAGTAGAGAGTAGTAGAGTAGTAGAGAGTAGTAGAAAGTGAGTAGTAGAGAGTGAGTAGTAGAAAGTAGTAGCGAGTGAGTAGTAGAGAGTGAGTAGTTTAATTTAAAAGGAACACAATGAGGAGGTTCATTTTGCCATAGAAATTATGATTAGTGAGGAAAAAAGAAAAATTAGGGCACATTTTGAGTGACTTATCAAATCCTCTTTCATTTCATTAAAAAAGTCTGACATGCAGACTGAAACATGCACTTTCAATACCAGCAGCAGACTTCCCTGGTGAGCAGTAGCTTTACTACAGTGATCTAATGAGCAACTAGAGTGCTACCATTCAGAATTTATGGAAAATGTGGGACACATCTGAATGCCTTCTTGATGGAATCAAAGTAAACAAGCATTGAAAATGCAATAGGTCTCGCCCTCGTTTAAGTTAAAGCAATTCTGTTTGTAATTAGGTGGCTTTTTAGCTTTGCTTGTATTAGAGTTTTTCAAACTTTCATGTACATACCATGCATATGTATGCATATATGTATATGTTTACATGAATTTATATTTATATAGATATGCAGATTATATTTATATGTTTATATATTCACTGAAAAAAACATAGGTTTCACACACGTTATAGTTACGAATTAGCATTTAAAAAACCTTGCAAATTCACTTAAAAAACCATAGGTTTCACACATGTTATAGTTAGCTGGACATTTCACTCGTAAAAAACCAATGAAATTCCCCTGTTATAGTTAGTGCAGGCAACTATAACTCACGCGACCGCAATCCTCTGCTGATGACGTCAGATATTACATCACTGTATTTAGACACTTATTTACCCATGTCTTCTTCTATTAATCTTTAGCTATACATATATTACAAATATTTATTTTTCATAAAGACACATATGTCATCAGTGATGTAATATCTGACGTCATCAGCAGAGGATTGCGGTCGCGTGAGTTATAGTTGCCTGCACTAAATATAACGGGGGAATTTCATTGGTTTTTTACGAGTGAAATGTCCAGCTAACTATAACATGTGTGAAACCTATGGTTTTTTAAGTGAATTTATATATATATATACATATATATATATATATATATATAGATCTTATTTTGTATACATATTTACAAATACTTTAAATACAGCAATTAGGTTCTGGGCGTTTTTTCAGCCTCTTGGATGTTCCTGGCTTCCCCTTCGAAAAAGGTCTGTGTCAGACCGAAATGCATTAGGGACTAAAGACTTGCCAGTGCCTTTAATAAGAAAATAAATCTGCCGAATTATCGTGTTGTGTGCGGCTCATTCCTTCTCGCTGAGAGGGGCTTGTTTCATATATATGCCGTCATATCGTCATGTGATCAAGGCCCTTCTGGGCTGAAACGCGTCATGGCTGTAAAGGTCGAGGGAACTATCGAATAAATCTTTGCTGGTTTATCTTGTGGTCTGTGCTTCGTTGCTGTCAAACCCTGCTCAAAGCCTACGGAGTTCAAGAATATATATATTGATTCTGGAACTGTGACGATGGACGTCACAGTTCCAGAATCACGAGCGGACACTGACCTTCGTTAAAGTGCGTATTTATTTCATTAGGTTTGCAGTCATAATGTTTCGGCTCAGCAGAGCCTTGATCACATGACAACGCAAGCTCTAAACAAGATCCAATAAATAGCAAGCACATAGAGTTCAAAGTGCATAATTGTAAACATGTGACCTTTGGTGTCATTAACATAGAAAAAACACTACTCCACTCACATAATAAAGTGCAGAATGCAATATGACTTAATCCTAAAATTTGTAAGGATTAAACCGTTAAATTGTGCAAATTTCGCTGTTTTTCGAAATTAAGACAATAAATAGATAAATAAGTCAATAAAAACAAACCATCCATTTATACTGTACATTTCCCCCTTATTTGGTTTAAAAAGGTATCATGGCATAAATGCCAGGTAAACAATTTCTACAGCCCTAGGACAAAATGCTAGATGCTGTGCAGACATATATGTATAGTGCAAACAATAGTGGCTTAAATGCCTATAGCACCCTCCATCCATAAAATAGATGAATTATACTTATTAGGGTAAACAACAGGGGATTTGAATAAATGTAATCTATGTCTAAAAAATATGTGAATGTTATCGGTCTTAGATAAAAAATGTTCTAATGCAAATCTCATGGTATGTGACTAAGCTAGAAATGGATCAACAAATAAGTGCAAAAAATAGTGCAAAATTCTGGAAGGAAAAAGTAAAAGACATATCATATCCAATTCTAGCGTGTAACGAGACATGAGTGGACAACCACAGTCTGAAAATCAGAAATACACGAGTAAATTAATCACTGGATCAGGGAAGAGTATCACAATTGGACTTAGATTGATGGAGAAATATGCAACAAGTATACAGGTAAACATCATGGGGAGGTTAAACTGCTCAAGTGCGTAACATTATTAATGCATACCATATTACAGAATACAGATGCATATATCATCCCTTGCATAAAAGTAAAAAACTGTGGATAAAAATACATCTTTAAAAATCAGTAGAAGTTAAGCATCATCACAAAGTATAGAAAAATTATTGAAAAATTATTATTCACATTGTTTATCCCATACTCTATTAGATTGTCATTTAAGGTAAGCAGGTGTACATGTCCTCAGTTATATTGAGCCCTTTCGGGTGTTTGGTGTCTAATCGCAATATATATTGAGTTTCCAACTTACGGAGCTTCGCCTCTCTATTGCCTCCTCGTCTACTCGCATTGACAGCATCAATGACATAGAACTTAAGCAGACGACTATCACTATGATGGAACTCCCTGAAATGTCTGGCCACTGAGTATGTATTGTCTTGATTAGAAATCGCTCTAAGATGTTGAAGAATTCGCTTGTGCACTGCCAATTTGGTGCTGCCCACATATCTCAGTAGACATGGACAAATTAAAATGTAAACTGCAAATTCCGTTTTACAGGTAAGTAACTTATTGATCTGGTGTTCATCGCTTTCTCGATGATCTCAGGATTAGTATCCACGAGGGAGTCCCTCATTGAAGGAGCTCTACTATAGGTAAGCGAGGCACGTGTTGGTAATGAAGTGCCTATAACTGGATCATTGAGTACAATGGGCCAATTGCGATTGATGATTTTATAAATGTCCTTATGCTGCTTACTATATCCTGTGATGATTCTAAAAGTATTGACCGTTACAGAGGGGGTGAGAGCTGAACTATCATTCATAACAGTCTGGCTGTGGGTATAGGTGCTCAGAAGTTCCTCTCTAGTGTGTTGCATAGATTTACTGATAGCACTCTCTATGGTTTTTTGGGAGTAACCTCTTTCCAAAAATCTAATACTGCTGGAGAGTTGTGCAGAGGCCAAGTCAGTGATATTACTGCATACTCTTCTAATGCGCAGCATTTCCCCATAGGGGATGCTTGCTATCAGATGAGCCGGGTGCGAACTTCTGGCGTGTAAGAGTGTGTTGCCAGCTGTCTTTTTTCGGTATAGTCTTGTTTCCAATGTTTCATTAAGGACATATACCTCAGTATCTAAAAACGTTACTGATGTCTGGCTCATAGTTGCAGTAAAAGTTAGGTTATAGACATTGTTGTTAATGTCCCTGATAAAACCTTGAGCTTGGTTCTCATCACCTCGCCAAACAATGAACAAATCATCGATAAATCGATACCATGCTACCACAAAATTTTCCATCTCTTCTTTGAATTGAATTCTGAGGACCAGCTCTTCCCAAGCGCCCATAACTAAACAGGCATAGCTTGGTGAAAAACTGGCCCCCATAGCAACTCCCTGAAGTTGACAGTACAGCAAATTATTAAACATGAACACATTGTTGGTCAGACAATTATTGTAACATTTGCAGTAACATAATGTTATGTTCTTTATCATGGTCTTCCCTTTGATTCCAATAATGGGAAACTGCATTAAGACCAATATCATGTTTAATGCTGGTATACAGGGCTGTGACGTCCAGGGCAAGCATCCAGTATCCTTCAATCCACTTGATTTGTTGTAACTTGCATAAAAAGTCTCCTGTCTCCTGTATCCTGGATGTAAGAAGGTAGCTTCTTGACAAAAGGCTGGAGAAAGAAGTCTATATACACTGAGGTTCTCTCCAAAAGCCCCCCTCTGGCTGAAATTATGGGTCTGCCCGGGGGTTTATTTATATCCTTGTGTACCTTTGGGATGAAATAGATGACTGGAGTTAACGGATTATCAACTCTAAGAAACTTAAACTCTGCTTCAGTTACAAGTCTTTTGTTCTTCCACTTTGTGAGTTTCAAATGATAATCTTGTACCATGATTTTAAGGTCGCTTGCATTAGACCTTATGTAGCCCTCTCTATCATTAAGTTGGGTATAAGCTTCTTTCTCATATAGTGATCGCTCCATAAGTACCACATTACTGCCTTTGTCACCCTGTCGGATCACTGTATTCTTATTGTCACCAATTTTTTTCATCAGTTTGTCATATTCAAAAGATTGCCTGTCATATTTTTTTCTCTGAGTTGCTGTTTTTTTATAAAGTTTTGTTATTTGACAGACCGTATTCTCATGAAAGATGTCTATGGCATCTCGTGGCATGATGGGATTGAATACAGATGGAGGCTTGAAATGTGTTTTTGCTTGCTTGCTTTCTGTTTTGCTGTACTCATAGCCAGTTCCATCCGTTTCCCATAATTCTAAGAGCTCAGCTGTTTGCGATATGTCACAAGAGTCGATGTTACCAAGAGGCTGACTACTGGACTTTGAGCTGTCAATAGTTTTGTTGAGAGCAAAATACTTGCGAAGTTTTAATTTTCTTACCGCCTTGTAGATATCACACCTAGTCTTGGTATAGTTCATGTTGCTTTGGGGGACAAAGGAGAGACCCGGTTTAAGAATATCTTCTTCCGCTTTGGTTAAAGTGCACGAACTGAGATTGATGATGGTCTTGTCATTCGTGTTCATGTTTATTCCTTGGGCATCCATTGACCCCTGCCCCTCCTTCTGTTTGAAAAGGCAGCGCTTCTTCCTCGCCCTCTGCCTGCACCTGCATTTGTAGTTGGCGTATTTTCTTGTTTTTGGGTCCGAGGTCTGAGCGTCTGGAGTCTCTCCCGGTTTAAAAAACCAATTTCTCTTCCAGGGGACGGTTTATTGCTCTGCCTTAATTGTGCCTCGTCGCGCATTTCAGTTTCCGACTCAGTGCCAGTCCCTGAGCTCAATTCTGGCACTGATGATTCTGCTTCGTTAGTTTTCCTGGTATTCCTCATTTTCACTTGGCCTGAATTGTCGGGATTCCTCAGTGTATCAAATTTTTTTGAGAAGGTAAAAATTTGGCCTAGATCGTAATCGTTTCTATCCCGTTGAAATTTATAGGCCTTCCTTTCCATGATCCTGGCCTCCTCCTTCTTTAAACGTGCATTCATTTCACTGGTTAATTTATCCTTCTCTTCCTTAGTGCCCAAAGTTTCAAGTTGCTCATGTAGGGAAGCTATTTCCGTAAGTAGCTTGGCTTTGTCAATTTCAGCATATTTAATGAGGATGAGCACTAGTCGGCGAGAGGCGTCTAAATTGCTTTCAGCCCATTCCCTCATTAGGTCCGGATTCGGGTCCTCATAGCTAGGTGCTATCATTATTCGTAGACCCCTTGGTATGCAATTCACTTCAATATAGCCTTGTAAAGATTTAGCTTCCCACCATTTTGCTTGCTCACTTTTAAATTTCTTTTCCAAGATTTTAAAAATATCTTTGAGTGATTTATTGGTGGTATTCGTCTCGTCATTAGTCCTTCCACGTATGTTATGGGGGATTGGGAGGCTGTCTGAGAACATCGAAGACGCCGCTGTTTCCCGGTCCCTCACGTTGTCAATCGACATCCCTTAATACGAATAAATTAGATAAGGCGGCTTAAAGTCAGTTAACTCCTTCTGTTGCTGAAATGCGCCTATGCACTGATATCTTTCTTCCCCCACACGAACCCGCTTACTTCGGTGTCACGGTTCCTGGAAACCTCCTCCGTTGCTCCGCGTCCTCCGACTCGGTTCTTCGTTGGCTGTTTTCAGCTTCCGTATGACTACCGTTTGACAGGTGCTGGGGGGGTCAAACGCCTTACTCCTTCCGGAGTGAATATTCAACCAAGAGAACTTGGATACGGCTTCAGTTGACGGCGTTGACCAGATAAATATATATCTATATTATCTACTGGCGGTCGCCAGTAGATGGTTATAGTTTGGACCGTGTTTCCATAGGAAATCTGAAAATTCTATTTTGAATAACTTTGGCGCCGGTTGACGAATCCTCGCGAATTTTTCAAAATAGGTGGGGCGCTCCGCTCCGCTCCTACCCTGAAAGTCTCGGGGTGATTAGTCATGCGGGGGCTGAGAAAAAAGGGGGGTCCCAAAATGCATTTTCCCCATGCATTTTTCCATAGGGACATTTAGTCCAAGGTACAGCCCGAACGGCTGAACAGAATTACTTGAAATTTGGCAGAGAGGTAGTCCTCAGGTCAGGGATGTGTCTTTTGAATATCTGGAGTCAATCTGTTCAGTAGTTCCTGAGAAAATTTCAGTTAAAAGTACATATATATCTATAAGCGCGCACCGTGCGCGCACCGTGCGTGCACGGTGACGTGCGCGAGCGCAAATCTGATTGGTTGTTAGATGACAGTAAACATTCGAATCGGTCGAAATCAGGAAGTGTCGTCCGCCATTTTGTCTCTCGCAGTCTGAGGCAGTGAAAAACAAAGGTGGAGAACGTGAAAAGGGGGCAGGGTGGACAGTTCCTGACCCCCTAGCCTTTGTCAGGGGGTCACTGAAGGACCGCCAAGGGTGAAAAAAACTTTTTTTTTTACGAAAAAGCGCGGGGTGCGCGCACCGTGTGCGCACGGCTCGCACAATTCATCGTGCCCACAGCGCGCGCACGTTACGCGAAGCGCACCGTGCGCGCACGGGGCGCGCATGGTGAAAAACCTGAAAGAAAAAAATATTAATAAATACATAACTTAGCATTTAAAAAACCGTACAAATTCACTTAAAAAACCATAGGTTTCACACACGTTATAGTTAGAAATTAGCATTTAAAAAACCTTGCAAATTCACTTAAAAAACCATAGGTTTCACACATGTTATAGTTAGCTGGACATTTCCCTCGTAAAAAAACAATGAAATTCCCCCGTTATAGTTAGTGCAGGCAACTATAACACACGCGACCGCAATCCTCTGCTGATGACGTCAGATATTACATCACTGTATTTAGACACCTATTTACCCATGTCTTCTTCCATTAATCTTTAGCTATACATATATTACAAATATTTATTTTTCAGAAAGACACATATGTAATCAGTGATGTAATATCTGACGTCATCAGCAGAGGATTGCGGTCGCGTGAGTTATAGTTGCCTGCACTAACTATAACGGGGGAATGTCATTGGTTTTTTACGAGGGAAATGTCCAGCTAACTATAACATGTGTGAAACCTATGGTTTTTTAAGTGAATATATATATATATATATCACTGAAAAAACCATAGGTTTCACACACGTTATAGTTAGGAATTAGCATTTAAAAAACCTTGCAAATTCACTGAAAAAACCAGAGGTTTCACACACGTTATAGTTAGCTGGACATTTTACTCGTAAAAAACCAATGAAATTCCCCCGTTATAGTTAGTTCAGCTAACTATAACTCGCGCGCCCGCAATCCACTGCTGATGACGTCACATATTACATTACTCATGACATGGTCAGTGACATCACTGATGACATCTCAAATGACATCACTGATGACATCACTGATGACATCATCCAGTGAGTATGTGTTTTTGAAATATTTCAATATGTTTAATATATATAGGGAAAGGCCTGTTTAAGAATGAGTGGGTGTACAAGTGTGTAAATGGATGATTTTCTGTGGTGCATAACATGATTCTTTAAGTTAGTCATTAAATGTATCTTACTGCAGACTAGTGACTAAACTGTGTAAATGTGTGTATGTGTCTGTATGTTGGTGTATAAGTGGCTGCATGGTTTTGAGAACAGCTATATGAGTCTCTATATGGGTAATTGATTGGTTGTCTAAATATCTGTATGGGTTCATGAGTGTTTGTGTGGGTAGGGTGTGTGTCACTCTATGCATAGATGTGTGAGTGGGTGATTCTATGGGTGCATGGTTTTAAGACTGCATCTGTGATGGACTGTATGGTTGAGTGAGTGAATGTATGGGTGTGTTAGGGAATGAATGTATATGTCAGTGGTACATTTGTGACTAACTACATATGTGAAAGGCAGTATATATGCGTGTAAGAGTATATAAGTGGGTAGATGTGAGAGTGTGTGATTGTGAGAGTGACTGTATGGATGAGTGTGTGCTTGTATCAATGATTCTATAAGAGCGTAAGAATGTGATACTATTTTTATGAGTAAGTGAACTTGAGTGTGTTTCACTGCCTAGGTGAGTAAATTGGAGTGTGATTATTTCCATGACTGACTAGGTGTGAGAGTACCTCTATGGATGATTGGTGGTGTGTGAGTGTCTATATAGGTGGATAAATGCATATGATAGTTTTGTATGGAGTGACTGTAAGTATGAGTGACTGTACAGGTGAATGAGTGGAGGTGTATGTAGACCTAAGAGTTAATAATTGGGTATGTAGTTATTGGTATTGGAGTATGTATGGTTTTGAGAATGGAACTCTTAAATTTTTAGTCAGTGTATCAAAGGTTATATTAGAGTGTGAGAAGATGTGCTACTCTATCACAAGGATGATGTCATCAGTGATGTCATTTGAGATGTCATCAGTGATGTCATCAGTGATGTCACTGACCATGTCATGAGTGATGTAATATGTGACGTCATCAGCAGTGGATTGCGGGCGCGCGAACTAACTATAACGGGGGAATTTCATTGGTTTTTTACGAGTAAAATGTCCAGCTAACTATAACGTGTGTGAAACCTCTGTTTTTTTCAGTGAATTTGCAAGGTTTTTTAAATGCTAATTCCTAACTATAACGTGTGTGAAACCTATGGTTTTTTCAGTGAATTTGCAAGGTTTTTTAAATGCTAATTCCTAACTATAACGTGTGTGAAACCTATGGTTTTTGCATTGAATTTCAAAGGTTTTTTAAATGCTAATTTTTGTATTTTTTAATTATATTTATTAAATATTTCTTTTTCAAAAATTTCCCTATGTATACATTTATATATTATCTGTATCCTTTAATTTGGTGTGGCTCATTTTTTTTTAAAGTTTTAATTAAGATAAAGTTGAACAGCATAGTTAATATCTTCAATTAAGTTATGGCCACTTTTTTTTTTTTTTTTTATATATAAATTCTTAGGGTGCGCGCTCAGAGCGCGCACCTAGTACGTTTGCGTACATTTTTTATGAATTCCGGCGTACGTTATTTACGTACGCATACATACGTTTTACTGCGCGCTCAGAGCGCGCACCTAGTACGCATGCGTACGTACGCAGGCTTACGTGCGTCGTACGTACTCCACGCGGTACACTTCCGTATACGCGTAGAGTACGCGCGCTGACGTTCACGCATACGCGTGTGCTGCGTATGCGCGTTACGTACGCGCATAGTACGAAAGCGCATGCGCGCATACGCGTTTGCGCATGCGTAATTGCACCGTGCGCGCAGGGAGCTTGCTCAGTGCGCGCACCTCGGGTTATGTGAATAATAAAACAACACTTTTAATTGGTTTTCATTACTTTCAGTTTCAGATTGTTTCAACACCACACCCAATCCCCTCATGGCAAGTCATGTGATCCAGAAACATCACTTTTCATTGGTTCAAAGTACTTTTAGTTCCAGATTCTTCCAAAATCACACCCACCCCCCTCATTGTTAGTTCTGATTCCCTAGGAGAAGGAGCTAATCTGTGTGTTGAGATACAATGGCAGAGCAGCAGCCATCTTCTAAGAGTGAACAGGACACTCTTGAGAGACAGAGGCAGAGGAAGCAGAAAGACTCCTTTATATGGCAGTTTTTTCACTTTTCCAGAGGGACAAAAGAAGGTGAATGCACCAAAGGTCACCTGCAAACTGTGTCAGCGCGTCTTGTCACGTGGGAATCCTAACAAGAAGTACTCTTTTAGTATTCATACTATGACGAGGCACGTTGAGGCAATGCATCCAGTGACTTTTCGTCGAGCTTCTGGAGCAAACCCTCCACCTGCTCAGCCGACGACATCTGCAGCACCTCAGCCGAGCACATCTTCGTCAGCTCAGGCAAGCACTTCTTCTGCAGTGGTGCCTTCACCTTCTTCCACACCTTTGGATATTCGTCCTTGTTTTGGGAGGATGAGTACACACTGCATGGATTGTGGTCTTCTTATTTCTTTGGGTGAGAGCAGTATTGATCTCATTCAAAGAAAATTTGAGGAGCATCCTTGCGAAAGGCCATAATTTTCTTATTTTTTTTTTTTCGTTTTTCTCTTCCTCTGTCCCTACATTAACTCAAGGGCTCTTTTTAGAGCCACCTAAAATCAAAACACAAAAACGTGTTTTTTAGAATCTATTTCTTTTTTTTTTTTTAGAGTGCGCGCATCCAGCGCGCACCCAATGGGTTTAAAAAAAAAAAAAAAAAATCTTTTTTTTCACCTTTAGTAAACCTTCAGGGACTCCCTGAGAAAGAGAGGGGAGTGGCAAAGTAATTAAAAAAGAGATGGTTTACATTTCACAGATGAAGGGAAGAGAGTCTTCCTATTAAACTTTAAACTCTGCATCAGTATTTATGTATAGGTACCCAAAAAAGATAATAGCTCATTTTAGTGCTGCATTAGAATTGCCTGTATTTACAAGGGGAGGAAAAGACACACAAAGAGGCTTATCCTCTCCTTGTAAATATGGAAAAGAAGCCTGCGCAACTAGTTCATCAAGAAAATTGACGTACTGGTGGCGCAGGTGGCTTGTAAATGTGCCCCAGAGATGTTAAGGAAATTAAGGGTAAAATAGACAAACCAAGAGTGACAGATACAGACACAGAGAGCAAACAGCTGAGAAGGAGTAAGGCAGTTAAAAAGACTAAGTCATATGGATACAGAAAAAGAAACATGGATGAAAAATTAGTGATGGAGGTAGTAAAGGTAGGGGAGTAGTATAGAAGGAGTGAGGAAGTTACAAAAGAGTAGTAAAGCAGGAAGAGAGAGTGAGAAGAGAAATGAGAAAAGTAGAGTAAGGAGAGGTGAAGAAAAGGAAGCATGAAACGAAACCAGTGACACATACAGATATGTTAAACTTACCTGACCATCAAAATAAATAATTTAGAATTAAATGTTTTTATTTAATTGCAAAGATAACTGAATAACATCTTCTAAATTTTCTTTCTAGTTCTGAAAAAAAGAAAAAAAGTATTAATATTCAACAATACACTTTATTAAACAGTACATGTTTTTTCATATTTAGCAAAGCAATTTTTTGCCCTTTTTTGCTGTTTTCAGAATGTTTTGATTTTCACTGAAAATAGTGAAATCAATTGTATTCATCATTTAACAGCGGGCAAAAAAAAAAACAATCTGAAAGATTGTTTAAAAAAGCCCCAAATGTATCCTCACTAAAACATACCTTAATAGAAATGTTAAAAATACCTTTTAAGAAGAATAACAATTTCCAAAAAATAACGTCTGTAAACCTTGTTACAAAAGAACATTTTCCAAAATAATATCTGTCAAAGAAGTACACAATTGTTTGTTTTACCTTTCCTTACGGCCAAATGGTAAGTTTAAAATCTCTTTTCAGCGAAATATGCAATTTAAATCCTTTTAAATTTTAATAATGCTTTCTTCCAATGATGATGTTAGTATTTAAAATTTGGGTTTCAGAAAAATTAGGTAACAATCATTACACAATGTCCATCCTTTTTCACATTTAAGATAAACTGTGTAATGACCAGAAGCTATAGAAGGTCCATCATGAAAAATTATTGCAACTGCAACAAAAGTTTTTCCAGATATTGATAATTGTTGTCCTGTAAACTTCTTTATTAAAGTGTCCAATTTTGAACCATCAGCTCTACAACGTTGCATCATTAAAATTACATACTGTCCATATTTCTTTAAAAATAACGTTGACAACATGTCTGATTTACATTGAGAACATTCCATGTTGTGATTAGTATCTTTAACTAATTTACTAAAAGTCACTGTTTTACTCTCTGGTAATGGTAAATATATGAACCTTTCAGAATCAACATTACTACTGCTTGTGTTCATACAGTTATCACAACAATGTTCCCATTTATAAGAGACACCAAATAAATGTTCTACTTCTACCCCTTCATCTTCCAGTACCATCAGGATATACATCAAGAATTCCTGTGCATCTTGCTGGACATTTTGTGTAAACTGTGTACGTCCAGAACATACATCTAAAAGATTTCTAACATCAGAAGCACTTTCTATTTTAGTTTTATCATTACTCAGCTTCTCATAGAGGAGACTCAGCAAAGACCAGAATCTTTTATCATGATTTAGTGTTATCTGCTCTTGCAAAAAATCAAGATAAAATACAACATTCAGCACTACATTTGCGTAGCAGTTGACACCAGAGCTATTTTCAAAATGACAACCAACAACCTCTTCCACACTGTCCTTTTTCTTTTTGCTTGCAGTCACATGACTATCTTTTTGTTTTCTCTTCTGTACACCCTCATTACAGATATTCTCAAATCTCCTTTTCCGACAAACAACACGTTTTTCAAACACAGGATACTGACCTAAATGAGGAGCATAGCTTCTTCTTAATCTATTATACTCCTTTACACAGTTTGCATCAGCACTTACTTTTGACTCATCAAAGTCTATCATGAATAAACCAGATAATTTTTTCACACGTGACAAAGCAACATATGTCATACCTTCTTTAAACACAGTAGATCCAATGTTTACAAAAGCACTATCAACAGTTAATCCTTGAGATTTGTGAATAGTTACAGCATATGCTAGAGAAAACGGAAACTGCTTCCTACGCACATATAAGTCTTTCACAAGCAAGAAACGAACTGAACAACGACAAATGTCTTTAACCTCATGTATCTGATCAAATTTTATTTTTAAACATTCAATTACAACTTTTTTCTGGTAATTAATAAAACCCACAACTCTTCCCATAGCTCCATTCACTAAACCTTTCTCTACATCCAAATTCCGTCTTAAAATTACTCTACAGTTCATACACACATAAAGATTCTTTTCCAAACCTGCTGATTTTGAAATGTTTTTCTCCAGAGAATCCAATTTAGTACCCAATTTGCCTGTCAATATAACAGTTATTCGTTTATGTTCTATTTTATCCACAGCTTCCAGTTTTATGATCTCTTCATTTTCCAATTTCAAAAGTTCTTGATTGAATACAGAACATTCATGTAGTGTTGGCATTAAGCAGATTACAGTATTTTTTTCTGCAATTTCCTTGTATATTTTCTATGGAACTATTTCTTCTGTTGGAAACAAATTACTCAGCAATAGACTCTGTAATGCTTTTCTGCCATGTTCTGTGAGTAGTCCAATTCTTATATCTTTCAGAATACTTGCATAGTCCTCATCATTGGCTTGCCTCATATTGGTAATGAGTTCCTTATACTCAAAATATGTCCAAATATTTACATTGCCTATACTTCCTAATGACTTTTTTGTGTCTTCATGTGTAAGTGTATGGAATACCGGTTGTCCTTTAACTGGAGTAAGTTGCAAAAGATCTCCAAAAACTATGACGTGTTTTCCTCCAAATAGGACGTCAAAGTCTGTCTTCAGAATGTGCTGCATTCTTAAATGCACAAAGGCAAGCATTAAGTTTGATACCATGCTAACCTCATCAATAATGAGTACTTTCATTTTCTTCAATACTCTTGAAACTTCCAAGCATGCTTCTCCTGCTAGTTTGTGGTACTGTATTTTGTTCTCATGCTCTACTGGTAACATTAGCAAACGATGTAAGGTAACTCCTTTGATGTTATACGCTGCTAACCCAGTTGGAGCAGTAACAACACAAGACAAAATGGAATCCATTTTCTTCTGTAGGTAGCTTCTAATTACATTAATTAAGAAACTTTTTCCAGTTCCTGCTTGTCCACTTACATACATTCTCATTGGTTCAAAAGATGTGCATGAGCACTCTTTATTTTCATGTAGTAATCCGTGATCAATTTTTTGTCTGACTTCTTCATAAATTTGTTTTTGTTCTTTATTCAGTTGCTCCTCCAAATATGTTAAGTCTACTAAATCTTCCTGAGCTTGATTCATAGCTGTTTCCACTTCGTTCATAGCTATTGCTGCTTCATTTTCGATGATCGGTTGTCCTAGAGGATCTTGACTGAATGTCCCAGAACTTTGACTGTCTTGAGAACTGTCTCTAGCTACTTCAGCTGCAATTGTTGCTTCTTGTTCAATTTCTTCATTTAACATTTGAACATAAGTTGTGAAAGTACTGCATTCGACGCTGTCTTTGCTAGCATTGAAGGAATCTTCATAGCTCTGAAATTCTCCAAGTAGTTCGTCCTCTGAACGCCATGGTTTAAACAGCTGCAAAAGTGCCAAGTAGTAAAATTCCTTTTTATCAGGAGCGTCGCAACTCAGCTTCCGGTGATTTATCAAACTTCCTTTTGTTTGCTTCACCAAACATCCTTCCTCACCAATGACTTTATATTTTCCATTGTTGATATCTTCTGTGACATTCCGTTTAAAAATAAAGTTCTGCAGCACTTCATGTTCTCAAGGTGATGACTTCTTTGTGGGTAATATGTGTCCAACATGTTTGTTCTTAAAATGTCTGTACTTTCTGGTTCAAACTCTGCTAAATCCTCAATTTCTCGAATAGATTTCAGTACCCGATTTCGCATTCCTGCAAGACCTAAACTTGCCCAAATTATTCTTCTGGATTTTGAGTACAGACTTGCAGATGATAACCTATCTGAGCATTCGTAGGATCCAATTTCTCGATGCGATAACATCTTTAAACTGAAACTGTATAGCTTCTTACTGACAGTCTTCTCGTGAGAAATCTCTTCCCACATTTCCTTCAATTCCGTTTTCTCAGATTTAGTGATGTAAGAAGTGACATAGCGAGCAACAGCAATAGAATTGTCAGCCACATACTGTATATCCATGTTAGCATTCCACATGGATAAAATGACTGGGTTGTAGTCATTTATATATTTTGACTCTTCTTTTCTTCTTAGATTGTAGGTATTTTTAGATGATTTTCTTGTAATAGTATGTCGCACAGCTGACATAAAACTGTTTACTCTTCCTTTTGAAAGAACAGGTCGTGGAAATCCAAATCGACATTTTGTGTAGAATTTATCTTTACTCTTGTACTTTCGTCGACAGTATTTTCCACACCGATGACTTTGGAAACGTAAAACTTGCTCTTTTAAATTTTTCTCTTCTGTGCTTTTAGGTATAGCACATGTTGCATATCCTTCGATGAAACTTCAAACTGCATCATCAGAATCTGTTCCAAATTTTGGAGCATCCTTGATCCATAACAGCATATTAATATGAGGAGCACCTCTGGCTTGGTACTCTTTTCTCCAAAAGAAATCCACAACTTCTCCAAGAGGTGGATTTTTTTTATTGCAGATGAAGGACATCATAGCCTCAAATGATTGAAATATCTGCAAACATTAACCGGATCCAATGAGCACAATTCTCCTGCTGTCTTGTATTGGATGTTTTCAATATTTGAATTTGCTTCTCGAAGAAAATCCAGAAGATCATCCCAAGCGTACTCAGCACAGCTTAGGGTAAGGAACCATGTAGGAGTTCCTAAATTCCGTAACATACATTTCAATTCTCCATGGCGTCGGTACCAATATTCATTCGTCCCACGCTGACAAGCCATCAAATTGATCAATTGAGATTCCAAATGATCATCTCGCTGTTGCACTTTGTTCATAAAATCCTTTGCAGTCACATTACGTAGATGTACTCCAGTTTTCAAAATGTGATTTACTGCATAAGATAGTGCTGACAAGTCACTTTCAAATAAAAGATGGAACAAATTAGGAAGTCCGATACTCAGAAGCAGGAATCTGTACTTGACGTTCATCATATCGTCCTCCTTCTCCTGTAGGAAACAGCTGGGGAAAACAACGAGCTTCCAAGCTCTCCTCCCATATACTCACGGGAGTTCCTTGTGCTTTCTTCATCTGAAACAGATCAATAGCGTTTCCCATAACTTCTTTAGAATGTAGAGGATGTATGCTGAAATGTTCATAAATTTCTTCTTCTTTTGACTTATCCACTTTTTCAAGTTGCCCAGTTGGTATTCCTGTGTCTTCTAGTATTAATTCTTCATCTTCATCCATATAAATGGCTTCATACCATTTTTTTTTTTCAAAGACAAATTTGCTCTTTGTACTTTTCGTACATCCACCAGCTCCTGCCAAATTTTCTTATTCTTTGTAGGTACACCATTAACCAGAATAACTAATGGTTCAGTTTCCAAAGTATCTGCATCAATTGTTTCCATATTTTTTTTCAAATCCAATGGCAAATAGACAACTCTTCCTTTTAAACCTCTTTGTAAATCCGAAGGAGGTAATTTACCAGTTTTTGGCTCCATACGCACTATGGTCTGAAACGGATGGACACATTGAATGAGTATAGACTCATACGTATTTAAATCAGAAAGTTCTGGAGGAATATCAACCAATTCTAAATTATTATGTACAGCTCTAGCTGGCATTCTATTTTCTTCTAACTTGTTATAACAGTATTTACAAATACGCTGATCTTCACCCAAATCAAAACAATTTTCCAGAAATATATATGTTGCAAAATCTTTCCACTTATAATTATCTTCATTTTCACTTTTTTTATACAGATCAACATTCCTTGTTTGAATTTTGTAATGGCTTCTCCGGCAACAAATACAAGTAATATTTGGTCTTTCATTAGAGATGATAGTAAATTTTGTCATTTCATCCTCAAAATTTTTACTAACAGTGAGTTCTACATTCTCTTCCACATTTTCATCAATCACTGTGTCATTTTCTACACTTTCTTGCTCTGGACCAAAGTAACAAAACTGAATCTCATCAGTAACCTTCACTACATCTGATACAGATCCACGGAACAGAGCATTATTCAACTCATTTAACTTTAGTGCTGGACTTTTAGCAAAATACAATGTTCTCACAAAATTTCTCATTTTAGTATGATGAACAGCCAGCATCCTAAAATGGTGAAAAACACTTTGACACACTTTCCTAGAGAGACAAGCCAGAGAATGTCCTTGCAAACCAGTATTCTCTCTCACTCTACATGGATCTAGTCTTTGAAGCACCTTAATTTTCTGTTTAACACTCTTTTTACTATATTCTCTTAGAAAGTCACGTAATTTATCAATAGATTCCTGACGCACAGTACAAATACTACTACAATTCCAAGTGTACACTGGGGCTTTAGGACGTCTTCCCATAACCTCATCAGCCATCACTTGTTCCTCATTTCTTGGAACCATTTTCTCCTTTTCCATTACACAACCATCCTTAACTTCATAAGCTCTACCATTGGTGTCAACTGCATGCAACAAACTATTACTTTGAAGATAACTCTCTTCATTAAAAAATGGTTCAGTACTTGAACTATGCTTCCATTCTCCTAAGAACACTTTACAAAAGTTTTTTTTTTTGACTTCTCTTTTCCTTTTGCTTTGTGACTTCATTGCATTCACTAATTTATCTAATCTACGCATCCTGTTCAAAATTAAAATGAATAGTTTTTTTTTATTTCTAATGCCTTGGTAGCAATACTTTCAATTAATTTCTTTTTCTTATAAAATTTCGTTTTTTCATATCCTTCAGCAAATTTAACATCACTCTTCTCTGAAACATTTTTCGACGAATGTTTTTAAAATCTATTTTCCGTGTAAAGTCACTCTTCCTAACTGAGTCTATATTAGCATTTTGTTTTTGCTGCCGACTCTGTTGTTGTTTTGTACTTGAAACACTGTTTGAATGTATCTTTCGATCTTTTTTTTTTTGGAAGATATTTTTAAAAAATTCTTTAGTTTGCTTACCAGAAGACTTTTTCTGTTTTCCAACACATGCTTCGCCTCCTATTTTTTTTTTATCAGTCGTCTTCAAATATAGTTGTTGTTTCTTTTCTTTTCTTTTTCTTGACTTTATAGGCATCTTTATATCTTTTCACTGTTGCTCAGCAATACCTGCAAAAAACAAAAAAAAATACCTTTATGTAATTTAAATTCATTACAATTTTTTTTTTAAACTTTTCAAATCCTATCACATGAGCTGATCCTTTCCTACGAGTCAAACTCTTACAAAATAGAAGAAACATGAATTAAATCTCTGACAACAATTCCTGTGTGCACACAGACTCATGATGTGATTCTAGGCAGAAAAAGATATTTAGTTGGCAATTTGAATGCACATTTACTTCTGTTGAGGAGCAAGTGATAATTACTGTAACAGCCTGACACATGTTCCTTCTAGTTTAGACAGGCAGAAAGGAGCACATGTCCTAACAGCTCCTTGAGACCATGATCATGTGTTAGAGGGTGAGTGATTGGACTAGAGCAAAGGAAATGAGCCTTGGTGACGTTGAATCTGTTTGCGTAACACACTGCTATCTGAAACACCACACAGAGCTGACTATTACGCATGGGAGTGTAGGAGAAGCTGCTGCGTGTGTGCAAAGAGTGTGTTTCTGGAGACTGTGTATTGTCAGCTGCAAGAGAGATCTGCATGGAGACTCCCACAACTGCATGAAGAGTACAGACATGTGTGTAAGAGTACATGTGTGGTAAGGGTTAATTGGAGTTTTCAACATGTAGGAACCACCTCAGCCATTGCAAGAATTGATGAAAAATCTGCCATGCTATTTTCAAATGTGTTTGTATTTGCCTCACATTTTTGAGATACTGATTTCTGCTGAGTGATAACCAACACATTGGAAGAAAACAAGATGGGCCTTTCCTGAATGTGCAAGTTTTACAGAACAACAGCAACACAAATTAAAACGCTGACAACAATTCCTGTGTGCACACAGACTCATGGTCTGATTCTAGGCAGAAAGCGATATTTCCTTTGGCAATTTGAAAGCACATTTACTACTGGGGTAGAGCAAGTGATCCTTACTGTAACAGCCTGACACATGTTCCTTCTAGTTTAGACAGGCAGAAAGGAGCACATGTCCTAACAGCTCCTTGAGACCATGACCATGACCATGTGTTAGAGGGTGAGTGATTAGACTAGAGCAAAGGAAATGAGCCTTGGTGACGTTGAATCTGTTTGCGTTACACACTGCTATCTGAAACATCACACAGAGCTGACTATTACGCATGGGAGTGTAGGAGAAGCTGCTGCGTGTGTGCAAAGAGTGTGTTTCTGGAGACTGTGTATTGTCAGCTGCAAGAGAGATCTGCATGGAGACTCCCACAACTGCATGAAGAGTACAGACATGTGTGTAAGAGTACATGTGTGGTAAGGGTTAATTGGAGTTTTCAACATGTAGGAACCACCTCAGCCATTGCAAGAATTGATGAAAAATCTACCATGCTATTTTCAAATGTGTTTGTATTTGCCTCACATTTTTGAGATACTGATTTCTGCTGAGTGATAACCAACACATTGGAAGAAAACAAGATGGGCCTTTCCTGAATGTGCAAGTTTTACAGAACAACAGCAACACAAATTAAAACGCTGACAACAATTCCTGTGTGCACACAGACTCATGGTCTGATTCTAGGCAGAAAGCGATATTTCCTTTGGCAATTTGAAAGCACATTTACTACTGGGGTAGAGCAAGTGATCCTTACTGTAACAGCCTGACACATGTTCCTTCTAGTTTAGACAGGCAGAAAGGAGCACATGTCCTAACAGCTCCTTGAGACCATGACCATGACCATGTGTTAGAGGGTGAGTGATTAGACTAGAGCAAAGGAAATGAGCCTTGGTGACGTTGAATCTGTTTGCGTTACACACTGCTATCTGAAACATCACACAGAGCTGACTATTACGCATGGGAGTGTAGGAGAAGCTGCTGCGTGTGTGCAAAGAGTGTGTTTCTGGAGACTGTGTATTGTCAGCTGCAAGAGAGATCTGCATGGAGACTCCCACAACTGCATGAAGAGTACAGACATGTGTGTAAGAGTACATGTGTGGTAAGGGTTAATTGGAGTTTTCAACATGTAGGAGCCACCTCAGCCATTGCAAGAATTGATGAAAAATCTACCATGCTATTTTCAAATATGTTTGCATTTGCCTCACATTTTTGAGATACTGATTTCTGCTGAGTGCTAACCAACACATTTGAAGAAAACAAGATAGGCCTTTCCTGAATGTGCAAGTTTTACAGAACAACAGCAACACAAATTAAAACGCTGACAATTCCTGTGTGCACACAGACTCATGGTCTGATTCTAGGCAGAAAGCGATATTTCCTTTGGCAATTTGAAAGCACATTTACTACTGTGGTAGAGCAAGTGATAATTACTGTAACAGCCTGACACATGTTCCTTCTAGTTTACACAGGCAGAAAGGAGCACATGTCCTAACAGCTCCTTGAGACCATGACCATGTGTTAGAGGGTGACTGATTAGACTAGAGCAAAGGAAATGAGCCTTGGTGACGTTGAATCTGTTTGCGTTACACACTACTATCTGAAACACCACACTGAGCTGACTATTACGCATGGGAGTGTAGGAGAAGCTGCTGCGTGTGTGCAAAGAGTGTGTTTCTGGAGACTGTGTATTGTCAGCTGCAAGAGAGATCTGCATGGAGTCTCCCACAACTGCATGAAGAGTACAGACATGTGTGTAAGAGTACATGTGTGGTAAGGGTTAATTGGAGTTTTCAACATGTAGAAACCACCTCAGCCATTGCAAGAATTGATGAATAATCTACCATGCTATTTTCAAATGTGTTTGCATTTGCCTCACATTTTTGAGATACTGATTTCTGCTGAGTGCTAACCAACACATTGGAAGAAAACAAGCTGGGCCTTTCCTGAATGTGCAAGTTTTACAGAACAACAGCAACACAAATTAAAACGCTGACAACAATTCCTGTGTGCACACGGACTCATGGTCTGATTCTAGGCAAAAAGCGATATTTCCTTTGGCAATTTGAAAGCACATTTACTACTGGGGTAGAGCAAGTGATAATTACTGTAACAGCCTGACACATGTTCCTTCTAGTTTAGACAGGCAGAAAGGAGCACATGTCCTAACAGCTCCTTGAGGCCATCACCATGTGTTACAATAAACAAGCTGCCCCTTTCCTGCGAGTGCAAGAGTAATAGAGCAAGACCAACCCGAATCAAATCTCTGTTTACATTTCCTGTGTGCTCACTGTCTCATGGTATGATTCTAGGTAGAAAATAGTATTCCTGGGTGATACCAGTACACATTAACTTATAATGAAGACATACTCCATAATATATAACATGTTCAAGCCACTTAAATATCTTCCTTAACATAAAATGTAAAACACAACTTTTAAAGTGGTAGGAAAATGTACCATACTATTTTCAAATGTGTTTGCATTTGCCTCTCATTGGTCAGTAAATGATTTCTGCTGAATGCTAACCATCCCACTTTAAGATAACAAACTACCCCTTTTCTGCAAGTGCAAGGCTAACAGAACAAAAGCAACACAAATTAAATCTCTGTCAACAAATCCTGAGTGCAGACAGACTCATGATGTGATTCTAGGCACAAAACAATATTCCTCACTGATACCACTACACCTTAACTTACAGTGAAGACATACTCCATAATATCTTACAAGTTCAAGATAGTTAAATATCTTCTAAACCACAAAATGTAAAACACAACTTTAAAACAAGAATGACAATTCTATTATTTATATCAAAATACACCACATACTTCCCCTCTCAAACTCATAACTCACCTTTAAAATTAATTAGTTGAGAAAGAAATGTGGCACTCAAACAGCAGATTATCAGAGCCAGAATCTCAGAGCTGTACACCTCTCTCCTCTCTCCACAACCAGTAAATGGCAATTTTTCCCTCTCTTTTTTCCCTCATATACATGTTAATGTAAAATCACAGTCCTTCCCACATTTTTTCAAATGGAATCACACATTTCTATTGGTTGCAACTTTCAACCCCTTTGCAAATCATCCCTTCCCCCAACATGACTTCTGCCTGCTACCATAGCAACAGCTCATGGAACACAGGTGTGAGCAGAGAGGTCAGAAGTTCAACAGACAATGTTTCAAATCCAAAGAGCAAGAGTGCTTGACTTTTCAAACCTAACAGCAAATCCAAAGTACTGTTCAGTGGGAACACATTTTTCTGAACCAATCCAAAACATGCTTTTAAAAATGTAAACATACAGCCTAGTTTTTAGTGTAGAATGGTTTGAAACAGCCAATGAGTTCTTTGTATTAAAAAAAAGTATGTATGCCTCCATTTTTCAACTGTCTTTCTTTTCATATTGCCATTCTACTGAAAGACACCTCCTGAGTGCATCCTGTTCTCTTTGAAAGATGTTCACAGTGTGGATTGTAGGTCATAGCTATGTCTTCTGGAGTGAAACATTTGCAGAAAAAAGAGGTATGGTGAGAGACCTTGCTTTGCCAAATGTAGACATTAAGGTGCCAATTACGATCCGGTAAAAAATGTCCCCGTACGACTCGTATCCGGTCTTTTTACCGTACGAATCGTACAAGTGCCGTACGAACTGGCAATCACGATTCGCATGGTAAAAAGTCCATACGAACCGCACTGGGAATCATTCCCCACACGTCCTCGGGTCGGAAAATGTGTCCGACACGTCCTCAGACGATTTACCTTACAAACGTGAAAAGCCAAGTCCGACCGAGGAATCACGATCCATCCCGTGCGTCCGAGCTTACAACCGTATGGAAAAAACACCGTCCGCACCGAACTCCTATAGCAACCATGGAGACATGTGCCCGCATACGCGCCCAACACTCCCCCCAGCCCCCGTACGTCCGACACGTACCCCCCGTGTATGTATACCCCCACCCGTCTAGGTACACCCCAGTACGTTCCAGTCGTACCCCCACCCCTGTACGTGTCATACCCCCGTGTACCTACACCCCAGTACGTCCCAGTCGTACCCCCACCCCAGTACGTGTCGTAGCACCGTCTATGTACACCCCAGTACGTTCGAGTCCTACCCCCACCCCTGTACGTGTCGCACCACCGTGCACCCAGTACGTTCCAGTCGTACCCCCACCCCTGTACGTGTCATACCCCCGTGTACCTGCACCCCAGTACGTTCCAGTCGTACCCCCACCCCAGTACGTGTCGTACCACCGTCTATGTACACCCCAGTACGTTCGAGTCCTACCCCCACCCCTGTACGTGTCGCACCACCGTGTACCCAGTACGTTCCAGTCGTACCCCCACCCCTGTACGTGTCATACCCCCGTGTACCTACACCCCAGTACGTCCCAGTCGTACCCCCACCCCAGTATGTGTCGTACCACCGTCTATGTACACCCCAGTACGTTCGAGTCCTACCCCCACCCCTGTACGTGTCGCACCACCGTGCACCCAGTACGTTCCAGTCGTACCCCCACCCCTGTACGTGTCATACCCCCGTGTACCTGCACCCCAGTACGTTCCAGTCGTACCCCCACCCCAGTACGTGTCGTACCACCATCTATGTACACCCCAGTACGTTCGAGTCCTACCCCCACCCCTGTACGTGTCGCACCACCGTGTACCCAGTACGTTCCAGTCGTACCCCCACCCCTGTACATGTCATACCCCCGTGTACCTACACCCCAGTACGTCCCAGTCGTACCCCCACCCCAGTACGTGTCGTACCACCGTCTATGTACACCCCAGTACGTTCGAGTCCTACCCCCACCCCTGTACGTGTCGCACCACCGTGCACCCAGTACGTTCCAGTCGTGCCCCCACCCCTGTACGTGTCATACCCCCGTGTACCTGCACCCTAGTACGTTCCAGTCGTACCCCCACCCCAGTACGTGTCGTACCACCGTCTATGTACACCCCAGTACGTTCGAGTCCTACCCCCACCCCTGTACGTGTCGCACCACCGTGTACCCAGTACGTTCCAGTCGTACCCCCACCCCTGTACGTGTCATACCCCTGTGTACCTACACCCCAGTACGTCCCAGTCGTACCCCCACCCCAGTACGTGTCGTACCACCGTCTATGTACACCCCAGTACGTTCGAGTCCTACCCCCACCCCTGTACGTGTCGCACCACCGTGCACCCAGTACGTTCCAGTCATACCCCCACCCCTGTACGTGTCAGACCCCCGTGTACCTGCACCCCAGTACGTTCCAGTCGTACCCCCACCCCAGTACGTGTCGTACCACCGTCTATGTACACCCCAGTACGTTCCAGTCGTACCCCCACCCCAGTACGTGTCATACCCCCGTGTACCTGCACCCCAGTACGTTCCAGTCGTACCCCCACCCCAGTACGTGTCGTACCACCGTCTATGTACACCCCAGTACGTTCCGGTCCTACCCCCAACACAACCTCCTAAGTACGGAGCGCACCCCAGGCCCCAACATCACAACCGCATGTACGAGTCGTACCAACCCACACACAAGGACAGCACCGTACAACCAAATGGCCCATCTACACACCGTACACACGCTCAAAACGCACGTACACAACCAGGACAAAACAAAACAACACAAGAAGACACTATTCGAATGGCACAAAGCCACTAAACATGGCCAACAAACACTACAAATACACCTTCACTGACCTGCAACTGCCAAAGACAAACAGAGGGCCAAAACACCACCACTACTTATAACACACCCACCCAAAATTCAAACACTGCCACACCCACCCATGGACCAATAAAAAGGGCCCACACACACAAACCATGAGCCTTTGCAACAGACTCACTGCTGCCAGACACCACAGAACCATACAACAAGCTACACCACACCTTACACTTGCACACCTTCACACAACCACCCTCACAAACACCCCCTCATCACATTCACACACACACACACAACCATCCACACACCCCCCCCCAACATCCACACACCCCCCCCACCATCCCCACCCACACCCCTCACCATGCCCACTACCAAGAATCCAAAGTTCAGTAACCGAGAGTTGATGGTCCTTGTTGATCAAATCCTCAGAGTCGAGCCACAGATCTTTGGAACATTGGTCAGAAACACCAGCCTGGCAGCAAAAACAGCCATGTGGCAGACCATCGTCGATGCTGTGAATGCTGTTGCGAACACCAGAAGGACCAGGCAGGAATGCCAGAAAAGGTGGTACGATCTGCGGAGGAGGGTCAGAGCCAAGAGGCAGGAGGAACACGACCAGGCCAACGCCACCGGAGGAGGGCCCTCCCGCAGACCCGTACAGTACCATCCCTGGGAGGAGAGGGTGATGGCCATACTGCCGGTGGAGGCAGTCGAAGGATTAGAAGGACTCCGAGACCCGGGTGAGTACACAAACAGCGCACCTCACATGGGGGGAACGGCATCCACAACCAAAATCACTAACAGGCACGCAACCACCACAAGCCATCGCATTACTCAACCACACTCCATGAGCACGCACATGCCACTGCTGCCACCATGCCCCATGCACCCAGCTGGACAATGTCAAGTCACAGGCCACAGAAGACAACAACACATGACACGGTAACCCGGATGGCGGGAGGCTGGGCCCCAAAAATCACATAGTGCGACTCCGAAGCAGACAACAATGCACTCTGCCCATATGGCCTAGGTCACAGCCAGACAAACAGTGTGTCCCAACACAGGAATGACTTGCCAGCAAATGGCGGACGCATTGCATCAACACATGGGGGTGAAGGCACTGTTTTGCACATGACAGCAGCTAATGAACAGCCAACATTGTGAAAGAGTGGCAGCACACACCACCACAGCAGCAGCGCACAGACACACATCACACCCAATGGGTGCCTGGAGATCAGAAACAAACTCACATCAACAAGCCAAGGGCCACTCAAAGATCTGCTAACAGTGTGTGCCCAGGAAGCTGAGCTGAGGTGACAGAGGGTGACACACAGAGGGAGGGAGAGGGGGACAGAGAGGGAGGGAGAGGGGGACAGAGAGGGAGGGAGAGGGGGACAGAGAGGGAGGGAGACACAGGGAGACGGACAGAGGGAGGAGGCTGACACACAGAGGGAGGGAGAGGGTGACAGAGAGGGAGGGAGAGGGGGACAGAGAGGGAGGGAGAGGGGGACAGAGAGGGAGGGAGACACAGGGAGACGGACAGAGGGAGGAGGCTGACACACAGAGGGAGGGAGAGGGTGACAGAGAGGGAGGGAGACGGGGACAGAGAGGGAGGGAGAGGGGGACAGACAGGGAGGGAGACACAGGGAGAGCAAATCAGCCGTGTGGTGTGTGGGAATGTCTGCTCGTCAGCAGGTAGACTGCGTGCATGTAGCCAAGGGTGGCCCGTGCCAGAACCCCCCCTCTTCTCCATGGCAAAACACAGGGCCATGTCACAACCTGTGCACGAGCACAATGACAGCTACCTGCATCACATAAGTGTGTGGAACAACTCCATGTGCACATGTACAGTGCTACACGGAAGGCGCCAATGCATGGCTCGCAACACCTGCCCACTCCACTGCTGACTGCAGTCACACTTGACGCAGCAAGTAAGACTGTGCCATACATAGTTAAAGGGGCCAAAGTGGTGCCCAAGGGACAAGTGCACTGTGAGTGGAATGCAAGACAGATCCTAATTCCAAGAGGAAATGTGCCAACTTTGGAAATGATGAAACATGGATGTTGCATTGACCAAAATTAACATTGTCTCTCTCACACACAGGTCAACGTCGTGGTGCACCCCCCAACACTGGGGGGGAACACTCACAGGACCCGGATCTGCAGGAGCCCGATCCCACAGGCAGCGACCACTCTCACCACCCTGTGGACGACCCCGACCGACCTGGCCCCTCTGGTGTCCAACCGCCTGCAGCACCTGCGTCAGGTACAACTGTGCCAACCACCACCCCCACTCCTGCCACATCCCAGGAGACACCCAGGATCCCTGCCCCAACACCACAATGCAGCCAGGCTGGCCAGGAGGGACACGGTGTGCCGGGCACCCAGGAGGAGGCAGGCGACAATGCCAATGCCACCCCTCAGGGGTCCCGGAGACCCGATGTGCCCACAAGGGCAGGCCAGGCGCAAGTGGGCAGGGGTGGTGGGAGTGGAGGACGGCGGAGGCACGAGCCTGACCAGTTGGCTGGGGATCCGGTATTTTCCCATGTCCGTAACATCCTGGACTCATACCGGCAGGACACCACGGGCATGGCCCAGGTTGTGTCCACCCTCAATGAGATCAAGGGGAGCCTCGATGAGATAAAGACCCAGCAGGCCCAGCAACATGCGGAGCTACATGCCTGTCTACTGGTACACCAACGGAGGATGGAGGACAGACAGGCTGAGCAAGTGACGGCATTCCAGGGGATTCACGCTACACTCCGTCGGATGGCCGACAACATGGCCGACCCTCCCTGTGCCAGAAGGCGGAGAACATTACCACCCACAGGGAGGGATCAGGAGGAGGAGGAGGAGGAAACATCCGACGGAGCATCCCAGATGTCGTCACGGCCTGCTGCTGAGGTTCCCCGCAGGAGGCCGGGTCGTCCACGGAAAGGACCGTGAGGGTCGACGCTACATCACCATCTCCCAGGACACCTGGCCTGGCACCTGGCCCACTGGAGCAACAGCATCACAGCATCAAGAGACATTCTCTGCCACATGGCCCTGCTGGTCACTGGCTGACCAATGTTGACAAAGACTGTGGCATGGACTCTGAGGACATCCAATGGCAAGGACACCAACTCCCCTACTGATTCCAAATTCCCGGAAAGACACTCACTTTGTTGTCCCCCCCCCCCCCCCAATAATAAATCACACTATGAAGAGTAGAGGCCTGCTGGTAGCATTATTATCTAACATGTGTCTTGTAAAGTCAAAACATGCCTGAGTCATCTTTTGTCTTCAACCACCCACACCCTGGGGCCTGAGTCTGGCACAGGACACATGGGTCACAGTGTATTAGGCAAGACAGACATGGAGCACCATACACACCCGTGATGGGCCCAACCAGCTGAGGGGGTTACCGAACAACCGTGCTGACACACACATTGAGTACAGCAACAGTCATGCGCAGAGGTCAGGGATCCAGTCCAGTGTCCTGGGGGGCACCCAGGTATGTGTAGACAGGTGGCAGAAACATGTCCTGCAAGCTTGAGTCCGGTGGATGCAGAGAATGGGGGCCTGGCCAACGTTGGATGCATGGGGATGGCACATGTCACAATACCCACACAGTCATGGACATCATGCCCAATACACAGTCTCAGCCCACACACACAGCTTGCATCTTGCCACTCGACACATTGACACATAGCCACAATCAGGGAATACCATGCCAGACAAGCAGGATGCACCGTGGCAACACACCAGCATTGACTGAGAAGAGGCACCTTGGAGGCATAGGGACACCTTTATTAGTCATGTATTCGGGATTGCAGAGGCAACTCGAAGTACACATGAACACATCATGTGGAGTAACATGTGGGTCCAACACTGGCACCCCCCTTCAGCAGCACACATGCGTGTTCGCCATGGAACTGGCACACAAGCGTCGGCTAACAGCTAAATACCCACAGCTGCACACGGAGAGCCTGCCATACACCATAGATCCGCGGATGTCGAAGTCCCACACCATGTCAAGCCAATCGTAACCAAATGTGTCCGAGGGCAGTGTCACACACATTGATGCCATCATCACAATCCCCTATCCCATCACTGATGACTGTCAACCAGGCAGACCATCTATTCAGGTGTACACAGCTGCATGTCGTGTCCCATGGGGATGCGACATGGCTGCAGAGGAACCAAACACCGACAGGGGCAGTGTGCACACATCGTGAACAACTGCCACACCCAATACACCCCAGATGCATCCCTTACCCCATGGAGACTTCCAAACGTGTCCGTGCCTGTAACGCTGAGTCAGCCCACGATGTCATGTCCATGAGGAATAGCAGTGCCACAACAATGCAACCAGCAGACGGCATGCGCAGGTACCTGGGGAAGAGAGACACACAAGAGGCCACCCATACTGATAGGGAGCGTACAGGCGTGTGTACGCTCCCTATCAGTATGGGTGGCCTCGCGTATGCGTACTCGTAGTGGTACGGGCCGTACACACGCCTGTACGCTCCCTATCAGTATGGGTGGCCTCGCGTATGCGTACTCGTAGTGGTACGGGCCGTACACACGCCTGTACGCTCCCTATCAGTATGGGTGGCCTCGCGTATGCGTACTCGTAGTTGTACGGGCCGTACACACGCCTGTACGCTCCCTATCAGTATGGGTGGCCTCGCGTATGCGTACTCGTAGTGGTACGGGCCGTACACATGCCTGTACGCTCCCTATCAGTATGGGTGGGCTCGCGTATGCGTACTCGTAGTGATAGGGAGCGTACAGGCGTGTGTACGGCCCGTACCACTACGAGTACGCATACGCGAGGCCACCCATACTGATAGTGAACGTAGTCACGCGTGTACGGGCCGTTGCAATGCATTTGGGGTGCCCTAGGGCCCCGGAACGCACCGTACCTGTGTGTGGAGCTCAAAATTACATAGGGGACACATGAGGGACAAGTATTAAGGCCTACATGCATGCTGGTTGTCATGGAGACCAAGTTCAAAATTCGAATTTCTTCTGGAAGGTGAACAGCAGAAGTCAGTTGGAATAAAAATACTTTGTTGCAATGTGTTTGTGGAGCTGACATCATGCAGGAGAATGAAACCGATAGAGTACACACAGACTGCTAGGTTTGAAGGGATTGGTGGAAACATAGGATGCAAATGTGAGTGACCAATCACTCTGTACTCCTGTGCATGAGACAGGGCAGAAAGGCACATATAAGGCAGCCAGGTCCCATGAGGGAGTACTTGCCTGCACATCTTTGAATTCGTCGACCCAGCTGCTGCTACTGATTCCCTGGAACCATGTCAAGGGCTGTGGAGAGGTCACAGCCATTCACCCTGGAGGAGAACATGGCATTGCTGGATGTGATCCTCCCACAGTACCCCATGCTGTATGGGCGACCAGGGTATCAGGTGAGTGCATAGGCCACTGGCACAGACTGTCCCTATGTTGTGACTGTGACTTCTGGCATTGTGTCCTGGTGTGACACACATGCCATGTACTGTTGGGGGGGTCCCGGGGGGGGGGATGCCTGATGTCTCCCAGCAGTGCCCTGAGACAGGAGGGGTGTGTGCCTATCACTAACAGCAGTGCCCTGAGACAGGAGGGGTGGGTACAGAGTGCTCCCAGCAGTGCCCTGAGACAGGAGGGGTGTGTGCCTATCACTAACAGCAGTGCCCTGAGACAGGAGGGGTGGGTACAGAGTGCTCCCAGCAGTGCCCTGAGACAGGAGGGGTGTGTGCCTATCACTAACAGCAGTGCCCTGAGACAGGAGGGGTGGGTACAGAGTGCTCCCAGCAGTGCCCTGAGACAGGAGGGGTGTGTGCCTATCACTAACAGCAGTGCCCTGAGACAGGAGGGGTGGTACAGAGTGCTCCCAGCAGTGCCCTGAGACAGGAGGGGTGGGTACAGTGTGCTCCCAGCAGTGCCCTGAGACAGGAGGGGTGGGTGTGATGCACAGTGTGAGCCTTGATCATTGATTGTGACATTGCCATCATTCCACCTGTGTACCCACTATGGCACGTACTGCTTTTTCCCTCACCAGAGGATCATGTCCCTATGACAAAGGTGCAATGCGTTGGCTGCATGACATGCCTTGTTGTTCCCAGCTAATTTGTTATCAAATGTCTCTCTGTGACATGTGGCTGGTGTATTGATGTGGTGTCACTTGTTCTTCCTCACAGGTAGGCGCCACTGCCAAGGAGCAGATCTGGCTGACCGCCGTCAGTGCCGTGAGGGGTGTGGATGGTCGGAGGCGGAGCCTGTCCCAGGTGAGGAAACGCTGGCAGGATATCCGGTGCTGGACGTGGAGGATTGCACGGGTCCTGCTGGGGGACTCACCTGAGAGCCACAAGAACCGCGGCCGCCGCCGTCTGAGCCACCTCCACAGGCGTGTGCTGCCGGTGGTCTTTCCAGACTTGGATAGGCGCTTACAGGCGAAGCAGCAGCCGGAAGGGGGTAGGTACATGTGTGTTTGTTGTGTGTCACCGGCATTTGTAAGGGCACAGAAGCATGAATTCACTGCCAGGGTTTAAAGGTGCTGTGCAGATCCATTTTGCCCCAGTATAGCGCTGCGCCCCTGCCACCCTTCCCCTCCTTGCAATGTG
Organism: Triturus cristatus; assembly: GCF_964204655.1. Taxonomy (NCBI): domain Eukaryota; kingdom Metazoa; phylum Chordata; class Amphibia; order Caudata; family Salamandridae; genus Triturus; species Triturus cristatus. The sequence continues at coordinate 1,261,138,381 of NC_140579.1, forward strand.
TTCCCTGGTCTGTGTGTAGTCACTCCTTCACAAGGTAATGTAGGCTGGCGCTTTGTCCACGAGAACTATGCCTGTAGCATCATGTGTGGGGGTGGTGTGTAACAGGTTTTGGGACCTTGGCTGTGCCCTGTCAAGTTCACTGCATGTGGGTTCCATGTCAGTTGGCACTGATGCTGACTCCAGACATGGGAGTTGGTCTCTCATGTGTCATGCCTTACAGCGCGCATGTCCTATGTAGTGGCCTGTGACATGATGTGCATGAGTGTGCGATACGCATAGTGCAGGGATGGTGGCGTGTGTTGCAGTCATTACCATTCAGGAGCATGGAGTTGCGTGGCCACTACTGTCCCCTGGGGCACCTTTTCATCGGTGTTGTATGTGTCATCATAAACGTGGACACTCTCAGTGTCTACAGCGTAGGTTGTGCTCTGTGCCATTGTCCCCTGGCACCATGTATATAGACGTGCTATTTTGTACAGGTGTCCACTGTGCAGCCTGACCTGAATGTCCTTCTTCATACTCACAGTTGCTAGTGCCTGTGTGTCTTGTTATACTCATCTGAGGATGGGCACTGGTACCTCATTATTTGTACAGGCGCACCTTGGCTGTTTGGCGTCCAATCTTGCATTTTGCCTGCCCCTGTGTTTATCACCCAGACTATGAGATGTTGGTGCCACCTGTGTCTCAACTATTTGCCTCGTGTAGGGGGTGGTTGGGGCGGGCAAAGCCTATATGTCAAATCCAGATTTTTACTTGCTGGGTCTGGGCAGTGTGTGATGTTTGTCTGGACACGCACGCAAGGTGCAGTGACCGAGTCATGTTGTGCATGTTTTCAGCATTACCTATGCAGCATGTGTCTCAAGTTCATGGATATGGTCCCTGGTCATCGGTATTTTCGCCAACGCTGTGTGGTGCAGATGCAGTGCTGGATTGTCCCCAGGGCCTGGGTGCTATGTCAGACTCCGTTTCCTGTCTTTAGCTATTGTCTCATGCTCTCCATGGTATTTCAGTGGCATGGTGGCTCAACCAACTGTGTGTTTCATGCCCTACATCGGTACCTTGTTTAGTAGATGTTAGGGATCTTCCTTTTCAGGCTATGCAATGTTACCTATGTAGATTGGACTCATGTGACAGATGTGTACAGGTGTCTGATTAATTTCTGTCTCTCCACCCTGCCCACAGCATCGTCGGGGGACACAGAGGGAGACATGGACACAGACCAGGCGGAGGGACCGAGCACCAGTGCCAGCCGTGACATCGGGGCTGGCACATCAAGTGGGACAGAGGCGGAGGATAGTGCGGCCGAGGACCTGTCGACTGGCACATCAGAATACGAAGCTGACAGGTCCGAGGAGGATGTCTCCGAGTGGGCGGAGGCTGCACCAGCAGCTGACAGCGGAACAACACCTCGCACCGCCCCCTCAGTTCCCATCAGCCGCCTCCCACTTGCTCGTGTCCCTTCCCAGCGTGCCCGGTCACCGCATGTCTCCTTCATGCCAGGCACCGCACCCCCTGCCCCTGTCTCCACTGCTGCCGCCAATGCTGAGTCTGTGGACATCCAGCGGCAACTGCAGGTTGGTCAGGCTGCGATCCTTAATGTCCTCCATGCCCACGGGCAAACCCTCAACAACATCGAGGCATACTTGGAGGGGATTCATTCATCGCAGGCTGACCAACGCAACTTGCTGAGGTCCATAGACTCCACACTGACTGCAGCAGTGGGTCTCATGCAGCGCGACCTCCCCCACCTACCCCTGCCCCATCCACACTTCCCACTCCCGTGCCTGTCCCACGTACACCCAGACGTCGGCATGCACCCACATCAACAGACACAGGCACCACACCAGCAGGGAAGGTCCACCGCACTCCTCCTGACACGCACACACAGGGTGAGGTAGGCACACCCACTGGGTCGGGGGGCAAACGTGTGACACGCAGCCATAGTGGGAGTCCACATTCCACCCAGTCCACTCCCTCCAAATCCCCTCCCCTCAGCTCTCCTGGCCACATCTCCCCCAAGGACTCCTTCATGGCCGCTCTGTCCCTGAGCCCCACAGTGACACCACCCCGCAAGCGGTCAAGGAAGTCCTCGGTCAGGGTGGTTGATTCTCCCCCCCTGTCTCCACCCTCCCCCGGTGGCGCTGCGACCCATCCCTCTGACCCCCCCCCTCCTTGGGGCCTGTGGATCCTTCGGGTGCAGGGGAATCCCTGGAGGACCTTGCAAAGGTGTGTAGTGCCATCCTGGCCTCCGCCTTTGGCCCTGCCCCACCCCCTGTGGTGGAGTCCTCCATCCCTGCACCCACAACGCCTCCCCTTTGCCCTGATGTCCCTGCGGTGCCTGTTGCTTCCCCCCCCATGATGCCCTCACCCCTGTGGAAGACGATGGCATGTAACTGTGCAGGCAAGGTAGGGGACACGCATCCCACTGTGTCCCCCATCCAGCTGAGACTCATTGACTGCCCTATGGGCTTTGTGAATATTGAACTGCCTGCGATCCACGGACATTGTGCTCATGCTGAATAAAGCTTAATTTTCTTTTCATTATAACACTACTGCTATGCTGGTATTGGTGTTGGTGGGGCTGCTACATGGTTTTGGGTGGTGTTTATGTGTTGGGTGTGTGGGATATGTAGTAGTGTGCTGCTCATTGGGGGGACCCTGGGATCTGTGTGCCATCACAAGGTGTTAGCTAACTTTCTTTGTTCATGTAAGCAGTTACTGCATGGTGCAATTGTCCCAGGGTGTATTCCTTCCTCTGTGTACCCTGATATCTTCCCTGCAGGGTGTTCCCAATGTTTAGCGCAGAGCTGTGTCTACATGAGCTGTGTGTGTGACGGAGCCCTTCTACTTTGGCCATGCATGCAGGGCCATGTCTCCACCTGCAACATTCGTGGCATCCTTGGTGATCACTGTACTTGTGTGTGGAGTCTGTTGACATGAGTTCATGGGGACATGTTCCCTTGTAGGCAGTATGCATGTGGGTACTTCCAGCCTCACACACATGTGTTGCACACCTCCTGTCTCTGGGCACTGCTGGGAGTGATAGGCGCCCACCCCTCCTGTCTCTGGGCACTGCTGGGAGGACTCTGCACACACCCCTCCTGCGTCTGGGCACTGCTGGGAGGACTCTGCACACACACCTCCTGTCTCAGGGCACTGCTGGGAGTGATAGGCACACACCCCTTCTGTCTCAGGGCACTGCTGGGAGGACTCCACACCCACCCCTCCTGTCTCAGGGCACTGCTGGGAGGACTCCACACCCACCCCTCCTGTCTCAGGGCACTGCTGGGAGGACTCTGAACACATACCTCCTATTTCTGGATATGTACGCTTGGAACATACACGGTGGGGGTACGCTCCATGCATTCGAGGTGAGGGTACGGGTCGTACTTACACTGTTGGGGTGGGGGTACGCTCCATGCATACGAGAGTGAGGGTACGGGTCGTACTTACACTGTTGGGGTGGGGGTACGCTCCATGCATACGCGGGTGAGGGTACGGGTCGTACTTACACTGTTGGGGTGGGGGTATGCTCCATGCATTCGAGGTGAGGGTACGGGTCGTACTTACACTGTTGGGGTGGGGGTACGGTACGTACATACGCGGTTGGGGTGGGGGTACGCTCCATGCATACGCGGGTGAGGGTACGGGTCGTACTTACACTGTTGGGGTGGGGGTACGCTCCATGCATACGAGGGTGAGGGTACGGGTCGTACTTACACTGTTGGGGTGGGGGTACGCTCCATGCATACGCGGGTGAGGGTATGGGTCATACTTACACTGTTGGGGTGGGGGTACGCTCCATGCATACGAGGGTGAGGGTACGGGTCGTACTTACACTGTTGGGGTGGGGGTACGCTCCATGCATACGCGGGTGAGGGTACGGGTCGTACTTACACTGTTGGGGTGGGGGTACGCTCCATGCATTCGAGGTGAGGGTACGGGTCGTACTTACACTGTTGGGGTGGGGGTACGGTACGTACATACGCGGTTGGGGTGGGGGTACGCTCCATGCATACGCGGGTGAGGGTACGGGTCGTACTTACACTGTTGGGGTGGGGGTACGCTCCATGCATACGAGGGTGAGGGTACGGGTCGTACTTACACTGTTGGGGTGGGGGTACGCTCCATGCATACGCGGGTGAGGGTACGGGTCGTACTTACACTGTTGGGGTGGGGGTACGCTCCATGCATTCGAGGTGAGGGTACGGGTCGTACTTACACTGTTGGGGTGGGGGTACGGTACGTACATACGCGGTTGGGGTGGGGGTACGCTCCATGCATACGCGGGTGAGGGTACGGGTCGTACTTACACTGTTGGGGTGGGGGTACGCTCCATGCATACGAGGGTGAGGGTACGGGTTGTACTTACACTGTTGGGGTGGGGGTACGCTCCATGCATACGCGGGTGAGGGTACGGGTCGTACTTACACTGTTGGGGTGGGGGTACGCTCCATGCATACGAGGGTGAGGGTACGGGTCGTACTTACACTGTTGGGGTGGGGGTACGCTCCATGCATATGAGGGTGAGGGTACGGGTTGTACTTACACTGTTGGGGTGGGGGTACGGTACGTACATACGCGGTTGGGGTGGGGGTACGCTCCATGCATACGCGGGTGAGGGTACGGGTCGTACTTAAACTGTTGGGGTGGGGGTACGCTCCATGCATACGAGGGTGAGGGTACGGGTCGTACTTACACTGTTGGGGTGGGGGTACACTCCATGCATACGAGGGTGAGGGTACGGGTCGTACTTACACTGTTGGGGTGGGGGTACGCTCCATGCATACGAGGGTGAGGGTACGGGTCGTACTTACACTGTTGGGGTGGGGGTACGCTCCATGCATACGAGGGTGAGGGTACGAGTCGTACTTACACTGGTGGGGTGGGTGTACGTTCCATGCATAGGGGGGGTGGGGGTGGGTCCGTACATCTCCGTCCCCACGCTATGTGATGCTTGTGCGGGCTGTACCCAGGCCTTTGCCACGTGGGTACGATCCGTCCCGCCATTGTTGGGGTGACGTGGGTGTGGGCGTGGTACGTCTCGTACCCACGCTCTTGAGGCGTGGGTACGGGACGTACCGGTCTGGTTGTGTTGCCGGTTCGCGTGGTGACGGACTTCCGTTGTGGCGGTCGCTGGCTTAGCTGGACACGCCCCCACCCCCTCGTAGTGACCAGGGCATGGGTGTCAGGTATGTCCTGGGCATGTGTGGTGTGTGACTTTTGTGGGGGTTTTGTGGCCTGCCCTGGTCCTGCCACCCCCACCCCCCCCCACTTTCCCCCCTCCCTTAGTTGTTCTGACCTTCTGCGGCGTCTGCGGCGGAACCTGTAGAGGAGGTGGACTGCTATGAGGGCCGGGATGACACGTAGGTTCGGGTCCATGTCTGTCCGTCGCTTACGGGTCCTCCGTGTTTGCGTCGTCCTGTGTGTCCGTCGCGTACTGGTCCTCCTTGATCGCGGAGTCCTGTCTGTCCGTCGCGTACTGGTGGTCCTTGTTCGCATCGTCCTGATTTCCCGGCAGTTTTTGGCAGCCGGAAAATATTCACCGTGCGGGATGACGTCGGTGCGAATCGTGATTCCTGGTTCGTGAATGGCAGGCTGCGAGCGTCCCGACGTCAGGTCGGCCCTTTCCCGGATCGCATTGGTAGGTTTATTTTGTTCGGTCGGGCTTTTTTACGAATCGTACGGAAATGGTGTTCCGTGCGAATCGTAATTCCTTGTTTGTAAATTTTGACGACCGGGTACGCGTCGGACGGAGAATTTGCTCCGTCCGACGGTTCGTACCCGGTTTTTACAGGATCGTGATCGGCACCTAAATGGATTGGTCAGAGAGGGTTAAAGTGGCACCAATTAATGCCTTTGGTGAAAACCTTTCTACATCTCCCACAGCCTAACCTTATTATTGTGCACTGTGGTGGAAATGACCTAGGCACTTTAACTGGGGTAGGTCTGGAAAGGCTTATTAAGGACACCTTTGTGCGATTGATGTCACTTTTTCCACAAACTGCCTTTGTATATTCTAATATATGCCAAAGGCAAAAGTGGAACTGGTCCAACCAATTTTGTCCGCAGATTGACAAAGCAAGAAAGCACGTCAATAAGTCTGTTTCTGCTTTCCTCAGAGACTATGGTATGGGTTCTATATACCACAACAACTTGCGTTACAACATGCAAGACATTTATAGAGGAGACGGTGTACATTTCAATGATGAAGGGAACAGAGTCTTCCTCTTGAACTTTAGACTCTGCATCGGTACTTACATGTAGGTACCAAAAAACACTCAATGAACACAAGGGCTCTTTTTAGAGCCACCTAATATCTAAACATTTAAAAGTGATTTTTATTTCTATTTTTTTTTAAGGCTTTTTTTTGGGTGCGCGCTTAGTGCGCGCACCTCGTGATGTTTTTAAGGTTTTTTCGGGTACGCGTAGAGAGCGCGCACCTCGCAATGTTTTTAAAAAAATTAAAATCTTTTTTTTTGCCCTTCGTGGTCCTACTGTGCCTCCCTGACAATGGCGAGGGGGTCTAGAACTCCCTACCCTGCCCCCTGTTCACGGTCTCCACCTTTCCTTTTTAGTGCGACAGACAAAATGGCGGCCGACACTTCCTGATTTCGACCGATTCGAATGTTTACTGACATGTAACAACCAATCACAATTACGCTCGCGCACGGCAGGGTGCGCGCACAGGGCTTGCTCAGTGCGCGCACGCTGCGCGCGTATAGATATTGATATGCTTTCAAATGCTATTTTCTCAGGAAATACTGAACAGATTTACACCAGACCTGCAAAAGGCACTTCCTTGACCTTATGGCTACCTCTCTGCCAAATTTCAAGTAATTCTGTTCAGCCGTTCGGGCTGTAGCTGTGTCTAAAGGTCCTATGGAAAAATGCATGGGGAAAACGCGTTTTGGGACCCCCCTTTTTTCCCGGCCCCCGCTTGACGAATCACCCCGAGACTTTCAGGGTAGGAGCTGAATGGAGCGCCCCATTAGTTTTGAAAATTTCGCGAGGATTCGTCAACCGGCGCCAAAGTTATTCAAAATAGAATTTTCAGATTTCCTATGGAAACTCGGTCCTAACTATAACTATCTACTGGCGACCGCCAGTAGATAATATATATATATATATATATATATATATATAATATTCACTGAAAAAACCAAAGGTTTCACACACGTTATAGTTAGGAATTAGCATTTAAAAAACCTTGCAAATTCACTGAAAAAACCATAGGTTTCACACATGTTATAGTTAGCTGGACATTTCACTCGTGAAAAACCAATGAAATTCCCCCGTTATAGTTATTTCAGCTAACTATAACTCGCGCCCCCGCAATGCACTGCTGATGACGTCACATATTACATCACTCATGACATGGTCAGTGACATCACTCATGACATCACTGATGACATCTCAAATGACATCACTGATGACATCATCCAGTGAATGTGTGTTTTTCTGAAAATTAAATATGTTTTATATATGTATATCTCAAGGTCGATGGAAGAATAAATGGGTATATAAGTGTCTAAATGGATGATTTGTTTTTGAACAATTGATTGTGTAACTGACTGATTAAGTGTATCATAGTAAATACATGGCTTAGTGAGTAATGTTTAAATATGTAAGTATCTGTATCAGTCTCTCACTTTGTATATAAGTGGCTGCATGGGTTGGTGAGTAGCTACATGGGTGTCTATATAGGTTATTAGTTGGTTTTTTGAGTATCAGTCTGAGTGTCTGCATGGTTCGGTGGGGGTATTACGTAGTGCATAGGTGCATGAATGAGTAACTCTCTCTTTGTATGTGTTTAAGACAGCATGTGTGCAGGACTGTATGGGTGGATGAGTGTGTGTATGGGTGTGTTAGTGAGTGAATCACTGTCTCAATAGTGTCTTTATCAGTAACTACATATGTTTTAAACTAGTATATGTGACTGTTGGTGTATATAAGTGAGTATATGTGAGAGTGAGAGATTGAAAGAGTTCCTGTATGAATAAGTATGTGTTTCTATAAGTGATTTTTTAAAAGACTAAGTATGTGTAAGTTCCCGTAGAAGTAAGTGTGGTGGTGTGTGTATAAATGTATATGCAAGTAAATGTATGTTTCTTCCTTTATTAGCATGAGTGATTATGTGTGTGAGTAACTCTGTGGATGAGTGGCATTGTGTAACAGGATGTATAGGTGTATGAGTACATATGATGAGTGAGTACATGTATGAGTGACTGTATAGGACTGTTGGTGAATGAGTGGATGTGTATGTGGATCTTAGAATTACTCAAGAGGTTGTTGTAACTGGTATTGGTATGTCCATTTTTTTAAAAATGTTAGTCTCTATTTTTGAATGTGTGTATCAAAGGTTATATGAGGGTGAGAGGAGGTCTGCCACTCTGTCACAATGATGATGTCATCAGTGATGTCATTTGAGATGTCATCAGTGATGTCATGAGTGATGTCACTGACCATGTCATGAGTGATGTAATATGTGACGTCATCAGCAGTGCATTGTGGGGGCGCGAGTTATAGTTAGCTGAACTAACTATAACGGGGGAATTTCATTGGTTTTTCACGAGTGAAATGTCCAGCTAACTATAACATGTGTGAAACCTATGGTTTTTTCAGTGAATTTGCAAGGTTTTTTAAATGCTAATTCCTAACTATAACGTGTGTGAAACCTTTGGTTTTTTCAGTGAATTTGTACGGTTTTTTAAATGCTAATTTTTGTATTATTTAATTAAAAAATATTTTTTTTATTAAAAATAAAATTCCTATGTATTCATTTATATATTATCTGTATCTTTTTATTTGTTTTTGCTTTTTTTTTTTAAATTCAATTAGGATAAAGTTGAATAGTTTTTTTAATTTTTGCAATTCATTTTTCTCCACTTTTTTTTTTTAATATAAATTCTTGGGGTGCGCGCTCTGAGCGCGCTCCTAGTACAATTTTGTAAGTTTTTTATGAATACCGTCGTACGTTATTTACGTACGCAAATATACGTCATAGTGCGCGCTGGGAGCGCGCACCCAGTACGTATGCGTACGTACGTACGCATGCGTGCGTGCGTCCTACGCGCTCCACGCGGTTTACTTCCGCATAGGCTAAAATTACGCACAATAACGGTCGCGTATACGCGTGTTCAACGTATGCGCGCTAGGTACGCGCATATGACGTATGCACATGCGCTCCTACGCGTTCGTGCATACGTAATCACGAGGTGATTTCTCCTTAAAATCACTCGACAATTGATGCAAACATATAGATTTTTTTCTAATCCAGCTGTTTTGGAAATATTCTTCTCTAGTGAATCCAATTTATTTTTCAGTTTGCCTGTTAATGTAAAAGTAATTCTTTCATGCTGAATTTTGTCCTCTGCTTCCATTTTCTTAATCTCTTCCTTTTCCAATTTCAAAAGTTCCTCATTGAATATTGAGCACTCACGTAGTGTTGGCATTAAGCAGATTACAGTATTTTTTTCTGCAATGTTCTGGTATATTTTCTCTGCAACTATTTCTTCATTTGGAAATAAGTTATGTAGCAACCGACTCTGTAATGCTTTTTTGCCAACTTCTGTGAGTAGTCCAATTCTGATATCTTTCAGAATACTTGCATAATCTTCGTCGTTTGCTTGTCTCATATTTCTTTGTACTCAAAGAACGACCAAATATTCGCATTACCAATGCTTCCTAATGACTTATTTGTGTCTTCATGTGTCACAGTATTCAACACTGGTTGTCCTTTAACTGGAGTGAGCTGCAGAAGATCCCCAAAAATTATGACGTGTTTACCTCCAAATAACACGTCATAGTCTCTCTTAAGAATTTGTTGCATTCTTAAATGCACAAAGGCAAGCATTAAATTTGAATCCATGCTCACCTCATCAATAATGAGAACTTGCATCTTCTTCAACACTCTTGAAACTTCGAGGCATGCTTCTCCAGTTAGCTTGTGGTATTCTATTTTGTTCTCATGCTCCACTGGTAACATTAGCAAGTGATGTAAGGTAATTCCTTTTATGTTATAGGCTGCTAACCCAGTTGGAGCAGTTACCACACAAGACAAATTTGAAGCTGTTTTTTGCTGTAGGTAGCTTCTGATGACTTTTATTAAGAAACTTTTACCAGCTCCAGCTTGTCCACTCACATACATCCTGATTGGTTCAAATGATGTGCATGAGCACTCTTTCTTTTCATGTAGTAATCCATGATCAATTTTTTTGATGACTTCTTCATGAATTTCTTTTTGTTCTTCATTCAGTTGTTGTTCCAGATTTAGTAAGTCGATTGAATCTTCCTGTGCTTGATTCATAGCCGTTTCTACTTCAGTCATGGCTACTGCAGCTTCATTTTCTATGATCGGTTGTCCTAAGGGATCTTGACTAAGTGTTACTGAACTTTGGCTGTCTTGAGAACTGTCTCTAGCTACTTCAGCTGCAATTTTTGCTTCCTGTTCATTTTCTTCATTTAACATTTGGACATAAGTTGAGAAAGTACTGCATTCTATACTGTCTTTGCTAGCATTAAAAGAATCTTCATAGCTTTGAAATTCTCCCAGTAGTTCGTCCTCTGAACGCCATGGTTTAAACAGCTGTAAAAGAGCCAAGTAGTAAAATTCCTTTTTGTCAGTAGTTTCGCAACTGAGCTTCCTGTAATTTATCAAACTTCCTTTTGTTTGCTTCACCAAACATCCTTCCTCACCAATGACTTTATATTTTCCATTGTTGATGTCTTCTGTGGCTTTCCGTGAATAAATGTAGTTCTGCAGCACTTCATAGAGACACATGTTCTCAAGATGATGACTTCTCTTTGGGTAATATGTGTCCAACATGTTTTATTTCAAAATATCTGTACTTTCTGGGTCATTCTCGGCCAAATATTCAATTTCTCCAACAGATTTCAGTACCCGATTTCTCATTCCTGCAGGGCCTAAGCTTACCCAAATTATTCTTCTGGATTTCGAGTAAAGACTTGCAGATGATAACCTATCTGAGCATTCGTAGGATCCAATTTCTCGATGCGATAATATCTTTAAACTGAAACTGTACAGCTTCTTACTGACAGTCTTCTCGTGAGAAATCTCTTCCCACATTTCCTTCAATTCTGTTTTCTCAGATTTAGTGATGTAAGATGTGACATACCGAGCAACAGCAATAGAATTGTCTGCCACATACTGAATATCCATGTTAGCATTCCACATGGATAAAATGACTGGGTTGAAGTCATTTATAAATTTTGACTCTTCATTTCTTTTTAGGTTGTAAGTATTTTTGGGAGATTTTCTGGTTATAGTATGTCGCACAGCTGACATAAAACTGTTGACTCTTCCTTTTGAAAGAACAGGTCTAGGAAATCCAAATCGACACTTTGTGTAGAATTTATCTTTCGTCTTGTACTTCCATCGACAGTATTTTCCACACCGATGACTTTGGAAACGTAAAACTTGCTCTTTTAACTTTGTCTCTTCTGTGCTTTTAGGTATAGCACATGTTGCATATTCTTCAATGAAAGATAACACTGCTTTATCAGTATCTGTTCCAAACTTTGGGGCATCCTTGATCCACAACAGCATATGAATATGAGGAGCACCTCTTGCCTGGTACTCTTTTCTCCAAAAGAAATCCACTACTTCTCCAAGAGGTGGATTTTTTTTATTGCAGATAAAGGACATCATAGCCTCAAATCTATGATTGAAATATCTGCAAACATTAACTGGATCCAAAGAGCACAGTTCTCCAGCTGTCTTGTATTCAATGTTTTTAATGTTTGAATTTGCCTCTCTTAGAAAATCCAGTAAATCATCACAAGCGTACTCGGCACAGCTTAGGGTAAGGAACCATGTTGGAGTTCCTAAATTCTGTAACATGCATTTTAATTCACCATGGCGTCGGTACCAATATTCATTTGTCCCACGCTGACAAGCCATCAAATTGACCAGTTGTGTTTCCAAATGATCATCTCGGTGCTGCACTTTCTCCATAAAATCCTTAGCAGACACATTTTGTAAATGTACTCCACTTTTTAAAATGTGATTTACTGCATAAGATAATGCAGACAAGTCGCTTTCAAATAAAAGATGGAACAAATAAGGAATACTTTGACGAAATCTTGGATCTTCTGCATATAGTCTTGTAGTCCGATACTCAGAAGCTGGAATCTGTTCTGGACGTTCATCGTATCGTCCTCCTTTTCCTGTAGGAAACAGCTGGGGAAAACATCGAGCTTCCAAGCTCTCCTCCCATACACTCACGGGAGTTCCTTTTGCTTTCTTCATCTGAAACAGATCAACAGTGTCTCCCATAACTTCTTTTGAATGAAGAGGATGTATGCTAAAATGTTCATAAATTTCTTCTTCCTTTGACTTGTCCACTTTTTCAATTTGACCAGTTGGTGTTTCTGTGTCTTCTTGTAAATCTTCTTCTTCTTCTTCTATATAAATTGATTCATACCATTTATTATTTTTTTTCAAATACAAATTTGCTCTTTGTACTTTTTGTACATCCACCAGCTCTTGCCAAATCTTCTTATTCTTTGTAGGTACACCATTAACCAGAATTACTAATGGTTCAGTTTCCAAAGTATCTGCATCAATAGTTTCCATATTTTTTTTCAAATCCAAGGGCAAATACACCACTCTTCCTTTTAAACCTCTCAGTAAATCAGAAGGAGGTAATTTACCAGTTTTGGGCTCCATACGTACTATGGTCTGGAACGGATGAACACATTGAATGAGTATGGACTCATATGTATTTAATTCAGAAAGTTCGGCAGGAATAGCATCCAATTCTAAATTATTATGTACAGCTCTAGTCGGCATTCTATTTTCTTCTAACTTATTATAACAGTATTTACAAATATGCTCATCTTCACCCAATTCAAAACAATTTTCAAGAAATATATATGTTGCAAAATCCTTCCACTTATAATTATCTTCATTTTCACTTTTTTTATACAGATCAACACTCTTTGTTTGAATTTTATAATGACTTCTGCGGCAACAAATACAAGTAATATTTGGTCTTTCATTAGAGGTGATAGTAAATTTTGTCATTTCATCCTCAAAATTTTTAGTAATAATGAGTTCTACATTCTGTTCCTCATTTTCCTCATTTACTTTGTCCTTTTCTGCACTTTCTTGTTCTGGACCAAAGTAACAAAACTGAATCTCATCAGTAACCTTCACTACATCTGATACAGATCCACGGAACAGAGCATTATTCAACTCATTCAACTTTACTGCTGGACTTTTAGCAAAATACAATGTTCTCACAAACTTTCTCATTTCAGTATGATGAACAGCCAGCATCCTAAAATGATGAAAAACACTTTTACACACTTTTCTAGATAGACAAGCCAGAGAATGTCCCTGCAAACCAGTATTTTCTCTCACTTTGCATGGATCTAGTGTTTGAAGCACCTTCATCTTCTGTTTTACACTCTTTTTACTATATTCTCTTAGAAAGTCACGTAATTTATCAATAGATTCCTGACGCACAGTACAAATACTACTACAGTTCCAAGTGTACACTGGGGCTTTTGGACGTCTCCCCATAGCCTCAGCAGCCATTACTTCTTCCTCATTTCTTGGGACCATTTTCTCTTTTTGCATCACACAACCATCCTTAACTTCATATGCTCTACCATTGGTGTCAACTGCATGCAACAAACTATTACTTTGAAGATAACTCTCTCCATTAAAAAATGGTTCAGTACTTGAACTGTGTTTCCATTCTCCCAAGAACACTTTACAAAAGTTACTTTTTTTCACTTCTCTTTTCCTTTTGCTTTGTGACTTCATTGCATTCACTAATTTTTCTAATCTACGCATCCTATTCAAAATTAGAATAAAAAGTTTTCTTTTTATTTCCAAAGCCTTACTTACAATATTTTCTATACATTTTTTTTTCTTAATAAATTTTGTTTTTTTCTTATATTTTTTCACATCCTTTAGCAAATTTAACATCACTCTTCTCTGAAACATTTTTCGACGAATGTTTTTAAAATCTAATTTTCGTGTTAAATCTGTTTGACATACTTCTGATTGTACATTAGCTTTTTTTTTGCTGTTGACTGTGTTGTTGCTTTGTACATAAAACTCTCTTTGTTTTACAGTTATTTTTGCCATTTTTTTGTTTTTTGAAAATCTTTTTTAAGAAATCTCTGCTCTGCTTACCAGTAGACTTTTTCTTTTTGCCATCACCAGCTTCTCCTGCTATTTTTTTTCCCAGTTTTGTCCAGATATACTTGTTGTTGCTTTTCTTTCCCTTTTCTAGTCCTTAAAGGCATTTTTTTTTTCATTGTTGCTCAGCAATACCTTCAAGGAACTAAAAATAAATCCTTTTTGTAATTATAATTCATTAAAATATTTTTTTTTACTTTTCATTTATTTCAAATGTTTTTCCATTTGTCTCTCATTTGTGATTTACTAATTTGTGCACAGTACTAACCACCACAGTTGAAAAAAACAAGCTACCCCTTTCCTGCAAGTGCATTTTTTAACAGAACAACTGCAACACAAATTATATCTGTGGCCACAATTCCTGTGCACACACAGCCTCATGGTGTGCTTCTAAGCAGAAAACAGAATTTGATTTGCAAATTCAAAGCACATTTACTACTCTGGTAGATCAAGTGATAATTGCTGTTACAGCCTTACACATTTTACCTGGAAAATCACAGAAAAGAGCACATTTCCTAACAGCTACTTCATACCATAAGTATCTGCAACCTGAGTGAGTGTTTAGAGTAGAGCAAAGAAAATGAGGCCTTGGTGACGTTGAATGTGTTTGCATTACACACAGACCTGAGTAGTACGCATGGGAGTGTTGGAGAAGCTGCTGCGTGTGTCCCAAGAGTGTGTTTCTGCAGACTATGTATTGTCAGCTGCAAGAGACATGAGCAAGGACATTTCCAGAACTGCATGAAGACTACAGGGATGTACGTAACAGTGCATGTGTGCTAAGGGATAATTTGTGTAAACACAACAGGCTGCCCCTTTCCTGGGACTACAATTCTTACTGAACAACATCTTCATAAATTAAATCTCTGCCCACAATTCCTGTGTGCACACAGACTCATGCCATCTTTTTACGCACATAACACAGGCTGCCCCTTTCCTGGGACTGCATTTCTTACTGAACAACATCTTCACACATTAAATCTCTGCCCACAATTCCTGTGCGCACACAGCCTCATGCTATGTTTTTTGGAACAAAACAGTGTCCCTGAATAGTACCAAATTACTGTTACAGCCTGATACAGTTCCCTTATCATTTACAGAAGCAGAAAACAGCACATGTCCTAACAGCTCCTTAAGACAATGACCATGTGTTACAGGGTGAGTGATTAGACTAGATCAATTTAAATGAGGCCTTGCTGACGTTGAATGTGTTTGCATTACACAGTGCTATCTGAAACAGCACACAGAGCTGAGTACTACACATGAGAGTTTTGGAGAAGCTGCTGCATGTGTGCCAAGAGTGTGTTTCTGAACACTGTGTATTGTCTGGTGCAAAACAGATGAGCAAAGAGACTTCCAAAACTGCATGAAGACTGCAGGGATGTATGTAACAGTGCATGTGTGCTAAGGGATAATTTGTGTAAACACAACAGGCTGCCCCTTTCCTGGGACTGCATTTCTTACTGAACAACATCTTCACAAATTAAATCTCTGCCCACAATTCCTGTGTGCACACAGACTCATGCCATCTTTTTACGCACATAACACAGGCTGCCCCTTTCCTGGGACTGCATTTCTTACTGAACAACATCTTCACAACTTCACAAATTAAATCTCTGCCCACAATTCCTGTGCGCACACAGACTCATGCTATGTTTTTTGGAACAAAACAGTGTCCCTGAATAGTACCAAATTACTGTTACAGCCTGATAGAGTTCCCTTTTCATTTACAGAAGCAGAAAACAGCACATGTCCTAACAGCTCCTTAAGACAATGACCATGTGTTACAGGGTGAGTGATTAGACTAGATCAATTTAAATGAGGCCTTGCTGACGTTGAATGTGTTTGCATTACACAGTGCTATCTGAAACAGCACACAGAGCTGAGTACTACACATGAGAGTGTTGGAGAAGCTGCTGCGTGTGTGCCAAGAGTGTGTTTCTGAACACTGTGTATTGTCTGGTGCAAGACAGATGAGCAAAGAGACTTCCAGAACTGCATGAAGACTGCAGGGATGTATGTAACAGGGCATGGGTGCTAAGGGATAATTTGTGTAAACACAACAGGCTGCCCCTTTCCTGGGACTGCATTTCTTACTGAACAACAAATTCATAAATTAAATCTCTGCCCACAATTCCTGTGTGCACACAGACTCATGTCATCTTTTTACGCACATAACACAGGCTGCCCCTTTCCTGGGACTGCATTTCTTACTGAACAACATCTTCACAAATTAAATCTCTGCCCACAATTCCTGTGCGCACACAGACTCATGCTATGTTTTTTGGAACAAAACAGTGTCCCTGAATAGTACCAAATTACTGTTACAGCCTGATACAGTTCCCTTATCATTTACAGAAGCAGAAAACAGCACATGTCCTAACAGCTCCTTAAGACAATGACCATGTGTTACAGGGTGAGTGATTAGACTAGATCAATTTAAATGAGGCCTTGCTGACGTTGAATGTGTTTGCATTACACAGTGCTATCTGAAACAGCACACAGAGCTGAGTACTACACATGAGAGTGTTGGAGAAGCTGCTGCGTGTGTGCCAAGAGTGTGTTTCTGAACACTGTGTATTGTCTGGTGCAAGACAGATGAGCAAAGAGACTTCCAGAACTGCATGAAGACTGCAGGGATGTATGTAACAGTGCATGTGTGCTAAGGGATAATTTGTGTAAACACAACAGGCTGCCCCTTTCCTGGGACTGCATTTCTTACTGAACAACATCTTCACAAATTAAATCTCTGCCCACAATTCCTGTGTGCACACAGACTCATGCCATCTTTTTACGCACAGAACACAGGCTGCCCCTTTCCTGGGACTGCATTTCTTACTGAACAACATCTTCACAAATTAAATCTCTGCCCACAATTCCTGTGCGCACACAGACTCATGCTATGTTTTTTGGAACAAAACAGTGTCCCTGAATAGTACCAAATTACTGTTACAGCCTGATACATTTCCCTTATCATTTACAGAAGCAGAAAACAGCACATGTCCTAACAGCTCCTTAAGACAATGACCATGTGTTACAGGGTGAGTGATTAGACTAGATCAATTTAAATGAGGCCTTGCTGACATTGAATGTGTTTGCATAACACAGTGCTATCTGAAACAGCACACAGAGCTGAGTACTACACATGAGAGTGTTGGAGAAGCTGCTGCGTGTGTGCGAAGAGTGTGTTTCTGAACACTGTGTATTGTCTGGTGCAAGACAGATGAGCAAAGAGACTTCCAGAACTGCATGAAGACTGCAGGGATGTATGTAACAGTGCATGTGTGCTAAGGGTTAATTTGTGTAATCACAACAGGCTACCCCGTTCCTGGGACTGCATTTCTTACTTAACAACATCTTCACAAATTAAATCTCTGCCCACAATTCCTGTGCGCACACACTCATGCTATCATTTTACGCACATAACACAGGCTGCCCCTTTCCTGGGACTGCATTTCTTACTGAACAACAACTTCATAAATTAAATCTCTGCCCACATTTCCTGTGTGCACACAGAGTCATGCCATCATTTTAGGCACATAACACAGGCTGCCCCTTTCCTGGAACTGCATTTCTTACTGAACAAAATCTTCACAAATTAAATCTCAGACAACAATTCCTATATACACACAGACTCATGCTGTGTTGGTAGGCACAAAACACAGGCTGCCCCTTTCCTGAGTTATAAATTCTTACAGAACTAATGCTTTTTTCAAATGTGCTGCCATTTTCCTCTCTTTTCTTTCAAAGTGATTTCTGCTAAATGCTAACCATCACAATTAAAAACAAGCTGTCCTTTTCTTTCAACTGCAAGTCTTACTTTTCAACAGCAACACAAATTACATCTCTGTCAACAATTCTTCTCTGCACACAGACTCATAGTTTGATGGTAGGCACAAAACAGTATTCCTCATTGTTACCAGTACACATTAACTTATGGTGAAAACATACTCCATAATATTTTACATATTCAAAACAGTTAAATAGCTTGCAAAACAGAAAATGTAAATCACAACTTTAAACAAATAATCACAATTCTTTTTTTTTATATCTAAATTAACCACAAACACCCCCTCTCAAACTCATAACTCACCTTTAAAATTAGTTAGTTGTGAAAGAAATGTGGCAGTCACACAGCAGTTTATCAGACCAGAATCTCTGAGCTGAACACCTCTCTCCTCTCAGCAGAACCAGTTAATGGCACAGTTTCCCTCTCTTTTTTCACACATATACATGTTAATTTCAAATCTCAGTGCTTCCCACATTTTTTCAAATGAAATCACACATTTCTATTGGTTGAAAACTTCAACTCCTTTCCAAATGTACCCTTCCCCCAACTTGACTTCTGCCTGCTACCATAGCAACAGGTCATGGAACACAGGTGTGAGCAGAGAGGTCAGAAGCTCAGCAGACAATGTTTAATTTCCAAAGAGCAAGAGTGCTTGACTTTTCAAACCTAACAGCAAATCCAAACTAATGTTCTTTGTTCACACATTTTTCTGAACCAATACAATACATGCTTTTAAAAATGTAAACATACAGCCTAGTTTTTAGTGTAGAATGGTTCGAAACAGCCAATGAGTTCTTTTTATTAAAAAAAACTATGTGTGCCTCCATTTTTCAACTGTCTTTCATTTCATATTGCCTTTCTACTGAAAGACACCTCCTGAGTGCATCCAGATCTCCTTGGAAGATGTTCACAGTGTGGATTGTAGGTCACAGCTATGTCTTCTGGAGTGAAAAATTTGCAGTAAAAAGAGGTATGGTGGGAGACCTTGCTTTGCCAAATGTAGACATTAAATGGATTGGTCAGAGAGGGTTAAAGTGGCACCAATTAATGCCTTTGGTGAAAACCTTTCTACATCTCCCACAGCCTAACCTTATTATTGTGCACTGTGGTGGAAATGACCTAGGCACTTTAACTGGGGTAGGTCTGGAAATGCTTATTAAGGACACCTTTGTGCAATTGATGTCATTTTTTCCACAAACTGCCTTCGTATATTCTAACATATGCCAAAGGCAAAAGTGGAACTGGTCCAACCAATTTTGTCCGCAAATTGACAAAGCAAGGAAGCACGTCAACAAATCTATTTCTGCTTTCCTCAGAGACTATGGTATGGGTTCTATATACCACAACAACTTGCGTTACAACATGCAAAACATTTATAAAGGAGATGGTGTACACTTCACTGATGAAGGCAACAGAGTCTTCCTCTTGAACTTTAGACTCTGCATCGGTACTTACTTGTAGGTACCAAAAAACAAACAATAAACACAAGGGCTCTTTTTAGAGCCACCTTATATCTAAACACTTAAATGCGATTTTTTATAATTTTTTTTTTAAAGTTTTTTTTCGGGTGCGCGCTGGGTGCGCGCACTCGGCGATATTTTTTTTCAAAATATAAATCTTTTTTTTTGCCCTACAAGGTCCTACTGTGACCCCCTTACAATGCCTAGTGGGTCAATATCTCCCCACTCTGCCCCCTTTTCAAGTTCTCCCCCTTTGTTTATCACCCCCTCTTTGTGCGAGAGACAAAATGGCGGCCGCCGCTTCCTGATTTCCACCGATTCGAATGTTTACTGACATCTAACAACCAATCGGCAATGCTCAGTGCGCGCACGCTGCGCGCTTACAGATATATATATTGATTTAAATGCTAATTTCTCAGGAAATACTGAACAGATTTACACCAAACCTGCAAAAGGCACTTCATGGACCTTATGGCTACCTCTCTGCCAAATTTCACATAATTCTGTTCAGCCGTTCGGGCTGTAGCTGCGTCTAAAGTCCCTATAGAAAAATGCATGGGGAAAACGCGTTTTGGGACCCCCCCTTTTTCTCGGTCCCCGCTTGACGAATCCCCCCGAGACTTTCAGGGTAGGAGCTGAGCAGAGCGCCCCATTAGTTTTGAAAATTTCGCGAGGATTCGTCAACCGGCGCCAAAGTTATTCAAAATAGAATTTTGAGATTTCCTATGGAAATACGGTCCTAACTATAACTACCTACTGGCGACCGCCAGTAGGTAATACATACACACACACACACACATATATATATATATATATATATATATTACCTACTGGTGGTCGCCAGTAGGTAGTTATAGTTAGGACCCCTTTTCCATAGGAAATCCGCAACATTCTATTTTGAATAACTTTGGCGCCGTTCGACGAATCCTCGCGAATTTCTCAAAATAGGTGGGGCGCTATGCTCCGCTCCTACCCTGAATGTCTCGGGGGGATTCGTCAAGCGGGGGCTGAGATAAAAGGGGGGTCCCAAAACGCGTTTTTCCCATGCATTTTTCCATAGGACCTTTAGAACGAGCTACAGCCCGAACGGCTGAACAGAATTACTAGAAATTTGGCAGAGAGGTAGCCATAAGGTCAAGGAAGTGCCTTTTGCAGGTCTGGTGTAAATCTGTTCAGTATTTCCTGAGTAAATAGCATTTAAAAGCATATATATATGTGGGCGGAGCCTAACCACACATCTCATCCTGAGATCTGATTGGCTGTCAGCACTTCATCCAAGAAGTGTTGGCAGCCATCTTGGGACAAATATACATGATAGCACCTCATTAAAAAGCATTGCAGTTAATAAAAGGTTTTAAGACTTTAGTTACATTATAAATCATTTGTTGATGGTACCATACTCATTTTAGGAATTGTGGTATGTTCTAAGGTGATTTCACCATGTGAAAAAGCCTTCTGCTGGGATATCATGATTGAGAGAAAAATATTTTCTCATGCTTTTACCACAGAGGTTTGGAAGGTGATCTATAGGCTAAACTGAGAGCTTATTTTCTGTAAATTCACATTATCTTTCTCAGTCATGTGAGAATGAAGTCTGATATTCTCAGTAAAACATGTACATCCAACAAGGGCAGAGACTGTCAGTTGATTCCTTTGTGTTCTACTGCAGCTTCCCAGAGTGTTCCAAAGAACTACTAGAGCGCTAACAGTCCTACTTATGATAAACGTATGGCACACCTGAAGCCATCTTGCTTGGATTAAAGTGGTAACTCTTAAAACATTTAATTTAAAAAGGAACAAAATGAGGGGGTTCATTTTTCCATAAAAAGTATGATTAGTGCTGCAGAAAGAAAAATTAGGGCACATTTTGAGTGACTTCTCAAATCCTCTTCTATTTCATTAAAAAATTCTGACATGCAGACTGAAACATGCCCTTTCAATACCAGCATCAGTTTTCCCTGGTGAGCAGTAGCTTTACTACAGTGATCTAATGAGCAAAAAGAGTGCTATCATTCTGAATTTATGGCAAATGTGTGACACATCTGAATGCCTTCTTGATGGAATCAAAGTAAAAAACTGAAAGTATTTCCTACTGAGGAGACTGCAGTAAATGAGGAAATTAGGAAACTTCATAACAAATAAGTCTCCCAAGATGGCCACCAGAGACAAAAGAGCCCAAATGTAGCCCAAATATCACCCAGATGTAGCCCAAGTATAGCCCAATGACAGAATGTCCCAGAATGTTCTTAAAAACAACTAGAGCGCTTACTGTCTTCATTATGACAAAAGTATGGCACACCTGAAGCCATCTTGATTGGAATAAACTGGTAACACTTAAAACATTTAATTTAAAAAGGAACACAATGAGGAGGTTCATTTTGCCATAGAAATTATGATTAATACTGAAGAAAGAAAATGAGGGCACATTTTGAGTGACTTCTCAAATCCTCTTCTATTTCATTAAAAAATTCTGACATGCAGACTGAAACATGCACTTTTAATACCAGGAGCAGACTTCCATGGTGGAGTAGTTTTACTACAGTGATCTAATGAGCAACTAGAGTGCTAACATTCAGAATTTATGGCAAATGTGTGACATATCTGAATACCTTCATGATGGAATCAAAGTAAAAAACGGAAAGCATTTCCTACTGAGGAGACTGCAGTACATGAGGAAATTAGGAAACTTCATAACAAATAAATCTCCCAAGATGGCCACCGGAGACAAAAGAGCCCAAATGTAGCCCAAAATCAACCAGATGTAGCCCAAATATAGCCCAATGACAGAAGTGTGCAAAACACGTATTATTTTGTGTTTTTGCAGTGTTATATAGTGCAGACTTGTCAGGTATTGGAGTGCTTTACATGAGCATTGGTTACATCACACAAGAACAAATTCATTTTGGTTGTAGACATGGGGAGACTAAGTGATTTGACCAGAATCACAGAATGTCGAGCTGAAGCAGAAACTTCAACCTGGTTCCCCAGTTGCAAAGTCTGCAGTTCTGGAAGTAACACCACATCCTCTCCCCTAAGTGCAACATTTAATCAAGTGGTCAACTGGATAAAAAAACATAAAGATAACAAATAATTTAAAAGTGCTTTGTCGCTATTTGAAAACTCAGAAAATATGTCCTTATTTTAGTCTTTTAGAGCACTAACCATAATTTTGATGCCAATAAGACCCTCTCATATATGTAATTTCTAAAGGAAATGCTCTAGGTATTACAGTTTTGATTACATCAAGATGATGTCAGGCGTTCCACACTTTTGTAATAAATATAGAATGTTAGCAATCTAGTTGTTCATTAGGATACTGTTGAGAGGCAGAGGCCAGGGGCACGGACTCTGAAAATTGAAGGCAGGTAGGAGGGTGCAAAGGCAACAATTTAACCACACTGAGCAGGCAGGAAGGGCCGTGGAAGCACAACAGACTATGGAGGGCAGTGGAAAGGGGGGCAGGGGCAACAAACCAACAATACAGGACTTGCAAGAGAGGCTGTTGGAGGGAAGATCTATTACGGGTCAAGGAAGCTAGGGGCGGTCCCCAGATCCCCGGGAGCCACCACAGAACTGAGAAGGAGAGTGAGTCAGGGACAAAAGGGGCACCTTAATTTGAGCCGGGGTGCCTAGGAACGCTTGCTCCAAAAATGAAGAAAACAGACATATGAGACATGGAATTGGAGGCAGAATACAATGGCAGTTTAATGAGAAAATGCAACTTCAAAGAAACCGCAGAATAGAGACATAAAGTACAAAAAACAGAATCCAGATAATCATACAGCTGTCATAATATTCTCTGTATCTCAATTAATGTACTGACAGAGAGAGAGAGAAAACACATCTATAAATGCATCATGAGAAACAAGTTACACCAAGGAAAATGTTACCTAGGAACACTCACGTTTACTCTTAGAGCAAGCATTCCTGCAATTACAATACAAAATCTTTTAAATGCAAAAGTAAAGAGAACAATGGTTAAACATAACATGACATTTCATATAGGTAAAATAGAATAAGATACTTCAAGCAAAGCAGAGCAAGACATTTTAAGCAAAGGAAGACAAGAGCTCCCAGCTCTTGGGGAAAACCTGCACTGCCTGTTAACCTACATACAGACGGCGAGGTAGTCCGTCGATATCTGTGGGTGCTCCCTTTTTATATCATTTTGTGGGCTCCTTTGCACGCTACATCTACCTACGTATGCTACCCAAAAGCTTCAACTGCAGATTTTACCAGACATTTCGTCATTTACCCACTTAATGCTGACAATGGACTGGGTGAAAAGGTCAGTCTCTCAGGCCAATCGCTTATCGTAAGTTCCATAGAGCAAGCAGAAAATAATGGGTATTGTACGGGAATTCAATATATTCATGTATAAAATCTCCTCAGTTCTCCTAACTTGACGCTCTGCGGTTGCCACTTCCTTAAAAGCGGGAAACCTGCCCAGGAAGCAAGTACCAGTCCAGGATGCAGCCTACTGTATGTCGACAGCTTCAGGGGGATGTTGAACTTTGATACCGAGCACGGAGCACTCGGGTAGGGTGGGGGCTACTAGTTTGGATCAGAAGGCCTTGCAGACCTGCCTTCAGACTGCTATACACTAAAATTGCAGAGCTATGGTCAATTTAACAAAGAGGCCTACATATTGAACAGAAGGGCCTACACAGGGGTTTTATGCTGGCTGAGTGGTAAGGATGTCTCAGGATAATTATATAGCAATACAGGACCCGCTGGTCAATTTAATACGGCCTACAAATGCAGCTGGCAGGGCAAGGACAAGGGTCTCATACTTCAGGTGTGGACAGAACGGGCCAGGGGCCCCCTGTGATACAAAATCTACCCTCCTTCAAGGCTGTGGCAATGTAATAGACCATTGTGGGCAGAAGGAAGAGGCAATGGTAGTACAACCATACATGCCAACAGACCCGATTCAGCCAGGAAACGTCCAATGTTTTTAAGCTCAAATGGGCTTTATTTGATCTGTCTCCTGTCTACAATATCCTCTTTTTCAATGTAACTCAAAGGGGAAAATCAATACCCCAGTTTTTTTTCAAAATCTCCCTCTTACCAAGTTCAAAATGTTCGCAAGTATGGTACATTGGATCATGGAAGGAAATGGGATAGGGACATGGACTTGGATAACAGAGGACAGGAGGGACATGGAGAGGTGCACCAAACTGACCCTGCAGGGCAGGCATCAGGGTTTGCAGCAGCACAATACACCACACAGGGCATGCAGGACGGGAGTGCAGCACAACAATCCATAGAAAGCAAGAGGGAGGGGACAGGACCATGCACATGGACAACAGAGAACAGAGGGGCAAGAGGCAATGGTAGCTAGCTGACCATAATGGACAGACAGGAGAGAAAGCTGCAGCATAACAGACCATAAAGGGCAGGAGGGACGGATCAGGGGCATTACAATGGAACAGACAAGCCAGGAGGGAGGGAGTAGGGCTGGGGGCAAGGGGGCAGGGCAGGAGCAGCAAGATAGCCATGGAGGTCAGGCAGGATGGGCACTAGAAGCAAGACACACCATGAAGAGCAACAGTGAGACTGTGATGGCATACACACAGACCATGGAGGGAAGGTGGGAGGGGGTCAGGGGCAGCTAACTGACCACACAGGGAAGGTGGGAGGGGCCATGGCAGCACAGAAGACCATGCATGGCAAGTGGGAGGGTTAGTGGCAGCACAATGGCTATGATGGGCAAGAAGGAGGGTGGAGGGGCATGCACAAAGGACAATGGAGGATAGAAGGGAGGGTCAGGACCTGTGCACAGACAAGAAAGTTCAGGGGAAGGGACCTCACAACAGACCACACGGGGCAGGCAGGAGGAGCAGTTGCAGCACAACAGACCAGGGAGGGCAGAAGGGTGTGGCAGTACAATGGACCATGTAGGACAGGAGGAAGAGGATAGGGGCATGGCATGTGGACAGGCAGGGTGGAGGTGGCAGGGACAGGTTACAGTCATCTGACAATGCTAGGCAGGTGGGAGGGGAGTGGCAGCTCAACAGAACACTCAGAGTAGATAGGAGTGGCAGGTCCATGGGACATGGTGGGCAAAAAGGATGGAGCAGGGGCATGCACAAAGACATCGGAGGGCAGGGGGAAGGAGAATAGGGGCAGCAAGCTAAGCACAGAGTTTAAGCAGGAGGTCAATGATGGGGCATAGAATTGGGCAATGGAGGGCAGGAGGACTGGACTGGTACATCATACTAAATTGAGGGCAGTGGCAGCACATCAGACCATGCATGGCAGGAGGGAGGAGGCTAGTCCATGGATTCACACAACAGAGGATAGGGAGGAAGGGGATGGGGCAGCAAGCTAACTGTTCAGAGAAGGCGGGTATTAGGAACTTTATTGTTTTTAAAACATTGTGTCTGTGCGAACTACTTAAAATATGAACAAGTATGCAGCATAATCTCACTTTTATTCAGGAAGAAGAGGACGTTTGTGACTGTGACTCCGGGCTCACTTGGCAGAAACACCCCCTGACCCTCCACCCCCTATCGCAAAATGTAATGCCTGTGAAAAGGGTAGGTGAACACAGTGTTATATAGAACATAGTCCTGAGAGCACGATTGAAAATGAAAACTAGATATAGTGAAATATAATTTGCAATACATTGTGCGCAATGACAGATTCATTGGAGAGCGCGAGATAGCACAGGCACTAGCGCGTGCTATGCGATATGCGCCTTGGAGTGTAATATGCACAGGGCAGTGTTGTGTAACCTAACTAGTCTCTAAAGTTGTAATATAAAATATGTGCTGGGGAGTGTAACGTTGCATATGCACTGTGACAAATATATGGATCCCAGATTGTAATATGTATGGCATAGCACTGTGCGTTATAACATAGGCATCGAGAAAGGCACGTTAGATGGGGCAATATAACCCGTGCGAAGACAAGTGTGGCATGACATATTCACGGGGTGGTGTTACAGTGCACATGGGCTAGAGAGTGTCATAGCATATGCACTAGCTAGTGGAATACAACACAGAGGTGTGTGGCACTCGGCAGGCAATGGTGGGTGTAACACAGCATTGGGCTCTGTCAGGAGCACGCTGTGACTCTCAAGTGATGTTCGTCCCCTTTCCAGAGAGTAAAATAAAAAGTATTACACATCCGGCAGTGGATGTGTGTTTTATTAACTGTGAGGGGGGTTTCTTGCATAGTTTTGGTCGAATTTTTGTCGAATCCCCTTTGAATGGCTCGGTGTGCATGTGTATTAAATGTGCCCGTCAATAGCTACCCATGTTTGTATAAATAAACGACAAGGGTGTCTACCAGGATTAGGCACGGTAGGGCATCAGACATGTCAGAGCTTCACTAGTGGTGTAAATACATTCCACGTGGATTCATTGCATGCATAGTCGCCTTTTAATGAATATCACGCAAATCGTCATGGTGATAGGTACGTACGGTTTGTCCAGCATGTCCTAGGTGTGTCTATAAATATATATTTTTTAAAAATAATAAAAAACAGTGGCCGGCCCTGGGGATTGGGGTCAAAAAAATATAATTAGGAGACTGGCCCTGGGGGATGGGGTCATCAGGGCCAATAAATTAGAATAAGAAGGGGAACCAAACAGCCCCCCTTCTTAAAAAACTAAAATAAATAAAAGACTGGCATCGTGCCGGAGGCCATGCCCCCTCCGTGCAGCACTCTGCAAACGCGCCCCCAACAGGCATCTCCAGTATGCGCCAGGGAGCTGCGCTGCAGCCAGGTGTTCTGAGGCCAAGCCCCTTTTTACACCTCTCTGCAACGCAGCTCTGTGGCGCTTACTGGAGGTACCTAGTGGTCTAGTTTGACCCTAGGGACCCTTAGGATTCAGGGGGACTCTCAACTTAGAACAGCCACAGGCCGCGTTTACACAGTGGTGAAGGGAGGGGACGGGGCCTGAGGTGACGTGTGCAAACACGCACTATGGCATGTTTTAAATTGGGGATATAATTTCCCTTCAATACTGAGGGCCCCTGGGGGCTAACTAGCCCACCAAGTGCTTCCAGTAAGCGCCACTGAGCTGCATTGCAGAGAGGTGGTCCAGGCCGTGCCACTTTTTACACCTCTCTGCAACGCAGCTCTGTGGCACTTACTGGAGGTACCTAGTGGGCTAGTTGGACCCTAGGGACCCTCAGGATTCAAATGAACTTAATCTCCCAACTAAAAATGGACACAGGGCGTGTTTACACAGTGGTGAAGGGAGGGGACGGGGCCTGAGTTAATGTGTGCAAAAACGCTCTGTGGCCTGTTTTAAGAGGTAGTTTTAATCCCCATGCCCTATTATACACTAGGGGTTTACAGAGGAGGTCATGCTAATCACAGGGGGACCCCAACGCATAATGTTCCCTAGTGTATGTAGGTGTTTTCACTGTATTCTAAGTGTCTTTTAACATAGCACTGGCTCTAGGACTGGTTAGTCAGACTCAGTTACCACCAGTATCCGTCTGAAAAAGTTGAGGGTACAGGATGATTTTGCAACAAGGCTTCTTTCTGCTCTTCTTTTTGTTCTTTCTGCACGTTATCCTTCTTCCTGCACTTATCTTCGTATTTGAGGACTTCTGTTGCTTCTTTCTGCACTTCTTTTGTTTCTTTCTGTGCATTTTTTCTTCTTTCTTCACATGTCCTATCTCTGTAGGCATAGTTAGAAATTAGCATTTAAAAAACCTTTGAAATTCACTGAAAAAACCATGGGTTTCACACACGTTATAGTTAGGAATTAGCATTTAAAAAACCTTAGAAATTCAATGAAAAAACCAAAGGTTTCACACATGTTATAGTTAGCTGGACATTTCACTCGTAAAAAACCATTGAAATTCCCCCGTTATAGTTAGTTCAGCTAACTATAACTCGCGCGCCCGCAATGCACTACTGATGACGTCACATATTACATCACTCATGACATGGTCACTGACATCACTCATGACATCACTGATGACATCTCAAATGACATCACTGATGACATCACTGATGACATCATCCAGTGATTGTGTGTTTTTATGAAAATTATATATTTTTTATATTTATGTATATCTCAAGGTCAAAGGAAGAATAAATGGGTATATAAGTGTCTAAATGGATACTTTTTTTTGGAATTTTTTTTGTGTAACTGACTGTTTAAGTGTATCATAGTGAATACATGGCTTACTGAGTAATCTATAAATATTTAAATATCTGTATCAGTTTCTTACTTTGTGTATAAGTGGCTGCATGGGTTGGTGAGTAGCTACATGAGTGTCTATATAGGTTATTAGTTGGTTTTTTATCACTATGAGTGTCTGAGTTTCTGTATGGTTCGGTGGGGGGTATTACTTAGTGCATAGGTGCATGAATGAGTGACTCACTGTTTGTATGTGTTGAATACAGCATGTGTGCAGGACTGTATGGGTGGATGAGTGTGTGCATGGGTGTGTTAGTGAGTGAATGACTGTCTCAATAGTGTCTTTATGAGTAACTACATATGTTTTAAACTAGTATATGTGACTATTGGTGTATATAAGTGAGTATATGTGAGAGTGAGAGATTGGAAGAGTTCCTGTATGAATAAGTATGTGTTTCTATAAGTGATTGTTTAAAAGAGTAAGTATATGTAAGTTTCTGTAGAAGTAAGTGTGGTGGTGTGTGTATAACTGTATATGCAAGTAAATGGATGATTGATTCTTTATTAGCATGAGTGACTATGTGTGTGAGTTACTCTATGGATGAGTGGCATTGTGTAACGGGATGTACAGGTGTATGAGTACATATGATGAGTGAGTACATGTATGAGTGACTGTAGAGGACTGTTGGTGAATTACTGTATGTGTATGTGGTTCTTAGAATTACTGAATAGGTTGTTGTAACTGATATTGATATGTTCATTATTTTGAACATTTTAGTTTCTATTTTTGAATGTGTGTTTCAATGGTTATATTAGGGGGAGAGGAGGTCTGCCACTCTATCACAAGGATGATGTCATCAGTGATGTCATCAGTGATGTCATTTGAGATGTCATCAGTGATGTCATGAGTGATGTCAGTGACCATGTCATGAGTGATGTAATATGTGACGTCATCAGTAGTGCATTGCGGGCGC
This sequence comes from Triturus cristatus, assembly GCF_964204655.1. Taxonomy (NCBI): domain Eukaryota; kingdom Metazoa; phylum Chordata; class Amphibia; order Caudata; family Salamandridae; genus Triturus; species Triturus cristatus. The sequence continues at coordinate 1,261,167,891 of NC_140579.1, forward strand.
GCGAGTTATAGTTAGCTGAACTAACTATAACGGGGGAATTTCAATGGTTTTTTACGAGTGAAATGTCCAGCTAACTATAACATGTGTGAAACCTTTGGTTTTTTCATTGAATATATATATATATATATATATATATATATATATATATATATATATATATATATATATTCATCACAGTTATCCCACCAATGAGGGCGACCTTGTTCTTTCAAGGTCGCCCTCATTGGTGGGATAACTGTGATGAATAGTAACCGGCCAGTCCCGGTCGGGAGGACGAACTACCACGGAAAGGAGTGGGCTGCAGCAATACAGACTGGCTGTTTGCGGTGCAGGTCAGAACAGTAACAATGAAATTAACCCGGAGTCCAGTGTTTTTAGCTCACTGGAGAGCGTGAATGAGTGCAATAATTTGGTGTTTAAATTGGTGACAATCCATTTGAGGATATTAATTAATGTGGAAAAACTACGAGTCCCAGAAACGCTGTTTGTATATTAAGCCCACCAGGGGGCGAGGAAGTAAAAGGAGAGACCCGTTTTTCCATGTTGTGCTGCCTGTCAACACCGCCGAGAACCCGTGAGCAAGGAGCAGGAGCTTCGAAACGCGTTGGGCCATGTATTTTAAAGAGCGCTGTGATGTCCGGTTGACTGATTAAAGAACGCTGCTTCAAGGTGCAGGGTTCGCCTGTTCTTTCAAGGTCACCCTCATTGGTGGGATAACTGTGATGAATAGTAACCGGCCAGTCCCGTTCGGGAGGACGAACTACCACGGAAAGGAGTGGGCTGCAGCAATACAGACTGGCTGTTTGCGGTGCAGGTCAGAACAGTAACAATGAAATTAACCCGGAGTCCAGTGTTTTTAGCTCACTGGAGAGCGTGAATGAGTGCAATAATTTGGTGTTGAAATTGGTGACAATCCATTTGAGGATATTAATTAATGTGGAAAAACTACGAGTCCCAGAATTGCTGTTTGTATATTAAGCCCACCAGGGGGCGAGGAAGTAAAAGGAGAGACCCGTTTTTCCATGTTATGCTGTCTGTAAACACCGCCGAGAGCCCGTGAGCAAGGAGCAGGAGCTTCGAAACGCGTTGGGCCATGTATTTTGAAGAGCGCTGTGATGTCCGGTTGACTGATTAAAGAACGCTGCTTCAAGGTGCAGGGTTCGCCTGTTCTTTCAAGGTCGCCCTCATTGGTGGGATAACTGTGATGAATAGTAACCGGCCAGTCCCGGTCGGGAGGGCGAACTACCACGGAAAGGAGTGGGCTGCAGCAATACAGACTGGCTGTTTGCGGTGCAGGTCAGAACAGTAACAGTGAAATTAACCCGGAGTCCAGTGTTTTTAGCTCACTGGAGAGCGTGAATGAGTGCAATAATTTGGTGTTTAAATTGGTGACAATCCATTTGAGGATATTAATTAATGTGGAAAAACTAAGAGTCCCAGAAACGCTGTTTGTATATTAAGCCCACCAGGGGGCGAGGAAGTAAAAGGAGAGACCCGTTTTTCCATGTTGTGCTGCCTGACAACACCACTGAGAGCCCGTGAGCAAGGAGCAGGAGCTTCGAAACGCGTTGGGCCATGTATTTTAAAGAGCGTTGTGATGTCCGGTTGACTGATTAAAGAACGCTGCTTCAAGGTGCAGGGTTCGCCTGTTCTTTCAAGGTCGCCCTCATTGGTGGGATAACTGTGATGAATATATATATATATATATTCACTGAAAAAACCATAGGTTTCACACATGTTATAGTTAGCTGGACATTTCACTCGTACAAAACCAATGAAATTCCCCCGTTATAGTTAGTTCAGCTAACTATAACTCGCGCGCCCGCAATCCACTGCTGATGACGTCACATATTACATCACTCATGACATGATCAGTGACATCACTCATGACATCACTAATGACATCTCAAATAACATCACTGATGACATCATTGATGACTTCTTCAATTGACTATGTGTTTCTGAATAATTTTAATATGTTTAATATATATAGGGAAAGCTCTGTTGAACAATAAGTGGTTGTAAAAGTGAGTGAATGGATATATTACATTGTGCTTAATTGACTCTATAAGTGAGTCATTAAATGTATCTTAATGCATACTAGTTACTAAACTGTGTGAATGTTTGTATGTGTCTGTGTGTTGGTGTGTAAGTGGTAGCATGGTTTTGTGAATAGCTATATGAGTGTCTATATGGGTTATTGATTGGTTGTCTGAGTATCTGTATGGGTGTCTGAGTGTTTGTGTGGGTAGGGTGTGTGTGACTCTGTGACTATATATGTGAGTAGGTGATTCTGTGGGTTCATGGTTTTAAGAGTGGATCTGTGGTGGACTGTATGGTTGACTGAGTGTATGTATGGGTGTGTTAGTTTTTGAATGTATATTTCACTGGTACATTTGTGACTAACTACATATGTGAAAGGCAGTATATATGTGTGTAAGAGTATATAAGTGGGTAGATGCGAGAGTCTGTGATTGTGAGAGTGACTGTATGGATGAGTGTGTGCTTGTATCTATGATTCTATTAGAGCGTAAGAATGTGGTACTATTTTTATGAGTAAGTTAACTTGAGTGTGTATAACCGCATAGGTAAGTAAATGGGAGTGTGATTATTTGCATGACTGACTAGGTGTGAAAGTACCTCTATGGATGATTGATAGTGTGTGACTGAGTATATAGATGTATAAAAGCATGTGCTAGTCTTGTATGGAGTGACTGTAAGTATGAGTGACTGTACAGGTGAATGAATGGAGGTGTATGTAGACCTTAGAGTTAATAAGTAGATATTGGAATGGTATTGACAATGGAACTCTAAATTTTGTTTTGTTGTATCAAAGGTTATATTAGGGTGTGAGAAGATGTGGTAATTTTTCTTATGGATGACGTCATCACTGATGTTATTTGAGATGTCATCAGTGATGTCATGAGTGATGTCACTGACCATGTCATGAGTGATGTAATATGTGACGTCATCAGCAGTGGATTGCGGGCGCGCGGGTTATAGTTAGCTGAACTAACTATAACGGGGGAATTTCATTGGTTTTGTACGAGTGAAATGTCCAGCTAACTATAACATGTGTGAAACCTATGGTTTTTTCAGTGAATTTGCAAGGTTTTTTAAATGCTAATTCCTAACTATAACGTGTGTGAAACCTATGGTTTTTTCAGTGAATTTGCAAGGTTTTTTAAATGCTAAGTTATGTATTTTTTATTTATATTTTTTTAAAAAAAAATTCCTATGTATTCATTTATATATTATCTTTATCCTTTATTTTTTTTTGGCTCATTTTTTAAAAAAATTTCAATTAGGATAAAGTTGAACAGCATAATTAATATTTTCTATTAAGTTATGTCCATTTTTTTTTTTTTAATATTAATTCTTAGGGTGCGCGCTCAGAGCGCGCACCTAGTACGTTTGCGTAAGTTTTTTATGAATTCCGTTTTACGTTATTTACGTACGCACACATACGTTTTATTTCGCGCTCGGAGCGTGCACCCAGTACGCATGCGTACGTACGCATGCGTACGTACGCATGCGTGCGTGCGTCGTACGTGCTCCACGCGGTACACTTCCGTATACGCGTAGAGTACGCGCGCTGTCGTTCGCGTATACGCGTGTGCTATGTATGCGCGTTACGTACGCGCATACCACGTATGCGCATGCGCGCGCTCCGAGCTTGCTCCGTGCGCGCACCTCGGGTTATGTTCATAATAAAACAACACTTCTAATTGGTTTTCATTACTTTCAGTTTCTGATTGTTTCAACACCACACCCAATCCCCTCATGGCAAGTCATGTGATCAACAATAATCACTTTTGATTGGTTTGAAGTACTTTCAGTTGCAGATTCTTTTAACACCACTCCCACTTTCTTCATTATTAGTTCTTATTCCCTTGGAGAAGGAGCTATTCTGTTGTTGAGAGACAATGGCTGAGCAGCAACCATCTTCAGAGAGTGAACAGGACACTCTTGAGAGACAGAGGAACAGGAAGCAGAAAGACAGCTTCATATGGCAGTTTTTTACTTTCCCTGAGGGACAAAAAAAAGTGAATGCACCGAAAGTTACTTGTGTATTGTGTCAAAAAGTCTTATCACGTGGGAATGCTAACAAGAAGTATTCTTTTAGCATACACACAATGACGAGGCATGTTGAGGCAATGCATCCAGTGACTTTTCGTCGAGCTTCTGGAGCAAACCCTCCACCTGCTCAGCCGACGACATCTGCAGCAGCTCAGCTGAGCACGTCTTCGGCAGCTCAGGCAAGCACTTCTACTGCGATGGTGCCTTCACCTTTTTCTACACCTCTTGTTGGTCCACCTTGTTTGGCGAGGTTGTCTACACGGTGCACTGATTGCGGTAGTCTTATTTCTGTGGGGGAGACCAGTCTTGATCTCCTTCAGCGAAAATTTGATGCGCATCAGTGCACTAGGCCATAGATGTTTTTTCTTTTTTTCGTTTTTCTCTTCCTGTTTCCCTACATTAACTCAAGGGCTCTTTTCAGAGCCACCTAAAAACTAAACCCAAAAATATTTTTTAGGGTTTTTTTTTGTATTTTTTTTTTGGGGTGCGCGCACGCTGCGCACACCCGAGGAGGTTTTTTAAAAATTATTATTTTTTTTTTAATTTTAATGAACAAAGAGAGGTGAAGAAAAGGAATCATGAAAAGGAAGGATTAAGAAATACAAATATTTTTAACTTATCTTATTTTTAAAATACCTTATTTTGATAAAAAACATTTTTACTAATTTGCAAGGAAACAGAATTTCATTTTTTAATTTTTCTTTCAAGTTCTGAAAAAAAAGAAAAAAAGTATTAATATTCAATCATACATTTTATAAAGCAGTACATGTTTTTACATATTTTACAAAGCAATTTTTTGCCCTTTTTTTGCTGTTTTCAGAATTTTTTAATTTTCACTTAAAATAGTGAAAACAATTGTATTCATCATTTAACAGCGGGCAAAAAAAAAACAATCTGAAAGATTGTTTAAAAAAGCCCCAAAACTATCCACACTAAAATATACTTTGATAGAAATATTACATATATATTACAAATACCTTTCTAGATGAATAAACATTTTGTAGATATTCCATCTTTAAACATTGTTGCAAAAGCACATATGCCAAAATAATATCTGTCAAAGAAGTCCACATTTCTTTTTATTACTTTTCCTTTAGGCCAAATAGTAATTTCAAAATCCCTTTTAAGTGAAATCTTCAATTCTAATCCTTTAAAATTTCAAAAAATGCTTTCTTCAGATGCAGTTTTTAGTTTTTAAAATTTAGGTTTCAGAAAAATTAAGTAAGAATTGGGTAAATCATAAGGCAAACGTTGCTTGAAAATCAATTGGGAATCATTACACAGTGTCCAGCCTTTTTCACATTTAAGATAAACTGTGTAATGTCCAGAAGTTACAGTAGGTCCTTCATGAAAAATTATTGCAACTGTAACAAAAGTTTTTCCAGAAATTGATAATTGTTGTCCTATAAACTTCTTTATTAAAGTATCCAATTTTGAACCATGAGCTCTACAACGTTGTATCATTAAAATTACATACTGACCGTATTTCTGTAAAAATAACGTGGAAAACATGTCAGATTTGCATTCAGAACATTCCATGTTGTGATTGGCATCTTTAACTAATTTACTAAAAGTCACTGATTTACTTTGTGGTAATGGTAAATATATGAACGTTTCAGAATCAACATTACTACTGCATGTGTTCATACAGTTTTCACAGCAATGTTCCCATTTATAAGAGACACCAAATAAGTTTTCTACGTGTACTCCTTCATCTTCAAGTACCGTCAGCATATATATTAAGAATTCCTGTGCATCTTGCTGAACATTTTCTTTAAACTGCGTAGATCCTGAACATACATCTAAAAGATTTCTAACATCAGAAGCACTTTCTATTTTAGTTTTATCATTACTGAGCTTCTCATAAAGGAGACTCAGCAGAGAACAGAATCTTTTTCCATGATTTACTTTTATCTGCTCTTGCAAATTTTCAAGATAAAATATAACATTCAGCACTACATTTGCATAGCAGTGGACACCAGAGCTATTTTCAAAATGACAACCAACAACCTCTTGAACACTGTCCTTTTTCTTTTTGCTTACAATCACTTCACTCTCCTTTTGTTTTCTCTTCTGTCCATCCTCATTACAGATATTCTCAATTCTCCTTTTCTGAGAAACAACATGTTTTTCAATCACAGGATACTGACCTAAATGAGGAGCATAGGTTCTTCTTAATCTATTATACTCCTTTACACAGTTTGCATCAGCACTAACTTTTGTGTCATCAAAGTCTATCATAAATAAACCAGATAATGTTTTCACTCGTGAGAAAGCAACATATGCCATACCTTATTTGAATACAGTAGAACCAATGTTTACAAAAGCACTATCTACAGTTAATCCTTGAGACTTGTGAATAGTTACAGCATATGCTAGAGAAAATGGAAACTGCTTCCTACGTACATACAAGTCTTTCACTAGCAAAAAACGAACTGAACAACGACTAATGTCTTTAACCTCTTCAATCTGGTCAAATTTTATTTTTAAAAATTCAATTCCATCTTTTTTCTGGTACTTCTCATAACCCACAACTTTACCCATAGTTCCATTTACTAAACCTTTTTCTACATCCAAATTTCTCCTTAAAATCACTCGACAATTCATGCAAACATATAGATTTTTTTCTAATCCAGCTGTTTTTGAAATGTTCTTCTCTAGTGAATCCAATTTATTTTTCAGTTTGCCTGTTAATATAATAGTAATTCCTTCATGCTGAATTTTGTCCACTGCTTCCATTTTCTTAATCTCTTCTTTTTCCAATTTCAAAAGTTTCTCATTGAATATTGAGCATTCGCGTAGTGTTGGCATTAAGCAGATTACAGTATTTTTTTCAGCAATGTTCTTGAATATTTTCTCTGCAACTATTGTTTCCTTTGGAAATAAATAATGTAGCATCCTACTCTGTAATGCTTTTTTGCCTTCTTCTGTGAGAAGTCCAATTCTAATATCTTTCAGAATACTTGCATAATCTTCATCGTTTGCTTGCCTCATATTGGTTGTGAGTTCTTTGTACTCAAAGAACGACCAAATATTCGCATTACAAATGCTTCCTAATGACTTCTTCGTGTCTTCATGTGTCACAGTATTAAACACGGGTTGTCCTTTTACTGGAGTGAGCTGTAAAAGATCCCCAAAAACTATGACGTGTTTTCCTCCAAATAACACGTCATAGTCTCTTTTTAGAATTTGTTGCATTCTTAAATGCACAAAGGCAAGCATTAAGTTTGATACCATGCTCACCTCATCGATAATGAGAACTTGCATCTTCTTCAACACTCTTGAAACTTCGAAGCATGCTTCTCCTGTTAGCTTGTGATATTCTATTTGGTTCTCATGCTCCACTGGTAACATTAGCAAGCGATGCAAGGTAATTCCTTTTATGTTATAGGCTGCTAACCCAGTTGGAGCAGTTACAACACAAGACAAAGTGGAAGCTGTTTTTTGCTGTAGGTAGCTTCTGATGACTTTTATTAAGAAACTTTTTCCAGTTCCAGCTTTTCCACTCACATACATTCTGATTGGTTCAAATGATGTGCATGAGCACTCTTTATTTTCATGTAGTAATCCATGATCAATTTTTTTGGTGACTTCTTCATCAATTTGTTTTTGTTCTTCATTCAGTTGTTGTTCCAGATTTAGTAAGTCTATTGAATCTTCCTGTGCTTGATTCATAGCTGTTTCTACTTCAGTCATGGCTATTGCAGCTTCATTTTCTACAATAGGTTGTCCTAGGGGATCTTGACTGAGTGTTCCAGAACTTTGGCTGTCTTGAGAACTGTCTCTAGCTACTTCAGCTGCAATTGTACATTCCTGTTCTATTTCTTCATTTAACATTTGCACGTAATTCGTGAAAGTACTGCATTGAATTGTTTCTTTATACGCATTAAATGAATCTTCATAGCTGTGAAATTCTCCCAGTAGCTCGTCCTCTGAACGCCATAGTTTAAACAGCTGTAAAAGTGCCAAGTAGTAAAATTCCTTTTTCTCAGTTGTATCACAACTGAGCTTCCTGTGATTAATCAAACTTCCTTTTGTTTGCTTCACCAAACATCCTTCTTCACCAATGACTTTATATTTTCCATTATTGATGTCTTCTGTGGCTTTCCGTGAAAAAATGTAGTTCTGCAGCACTTCATAGAGACACATGTTCTCAAGATGACGACTTCTTTTTGGGTAATACGTGTCCAACATGTTTGATTTCAAAATATCTGTACTTTCCGGGTTATACTCGGCCAAATATTCAATTTCTGCAACAGATTTCAGTACCCGATTTCTCATTCCTGCAAGGCCTAAACTTACCCAAATTATTCTTCTGGATTTTGAGTAAAGACTTGCAGATGATAACCTATCTGAGCATTCGTAGGATCCAATTTCTCGATGCGATAACATCTTTAAACTGAAACTGTATAGCTTCTTACTGACAATCTTCTCATGAGAAATCTCTTCCCACATTTCCTTCAATTCTGTTTTCTCAGATTTAGTGATGTATGATGTGACATACCGAGCAACAGCAATAGAATTGTCTGCCACATACTAAATATCCATGTTAGCATTCCACATGGATAAAATGACTGGGTTGTAGTCATTTATGTATTTTGACTCTTCTTTTCTTCGTAGGTTGTAGGTATTCTTAGGTGATTTTCTTGTAATAGTATGTCGCACAGCTGACATAAAACTGTTCACTCTTCCTTTTGAAAGAACAGGTCGTGGAAATCCAAATCGACATTTTGTGTAGAATTTATCTTTGCTCTTGTACTTTCGCCGACAGTATTTTCCACACCGATGATTTTGAAAACGTAGAACTTGCTCTTTTAACTTTTTCTCTTGTGTGCTTTTAGGTATAGCACATGTTGCATATTCTTCAATGAAACTTAAAACTGCTTCATCTGCATCTGTTCCAAATTTTGGGGCATCCTTGATCCACAACAGCATATGAATATGAGGAGCACCTCTTGCTTGGTACTCTTTTCTCCAAAAGAAATCCACAACTTCTCCAAGAGGTGGATTTTTTTTATTGCAGATGAAGGACATCATAGCCTCAAATCTATGATTAAAATATCTGCAAACATTAACCGGATCCAATGAGCACAATTATCCTGCTGTCTTGTATTAGATGTTTTTAATGTTAGAATTTGCCTCTCGAAGAAAATCCATTAAATCATCCCAAGCGTACTCGGCACAGCTTAGGGTAAGGAACCATGTTGGAGTTCCTAAATTCCGTAACATGCATTTTAATTCTCCATGGCGTCGGTACCAATATTCATTTGTCCCACGCTGACAAGCCATCAGATTGATCAATTGTGTTTCCAAATGATCATCTTGGTGCTGCACTTTGTCCATAAAATCCTTAGCAGACACATTATGTAGATGTACTCGACTTTTTAAAATGTGATTTACTGCATAAGATAGTGCAGACAAGTCGCTTTCAAATAAAAGATGAGACAAATAAGGAATACTTTGACGAAATCTTGGATCTTCTGCATATAATCTTGTAGTCTGATACTCAGAAGCTGGAATCTGTTCTGGGCGTTCATCGTATCGTCCACCTTTTCCTGTAGGAAACAGCTGGGGAAAACATCGAGCTTCCAAGCTCTTCTCCCATACACTCACGGGAGTTCCTTTTGCTTTCTTCATCTGAAACAGATCAATAGTGTCTCCCATAACTTCTTTTGAATGAAGAGGATGTATTCTAAAATGTTCATAAATTTCTTCTTCTTTTGACTTGTCCACTTTTTCAATTTGCCCAGTTGATGTTTCTGTGTCTTCTTGTAAATCTTCTTCATCTTCATCTATATAAATTGATTCATACCATTTATTATTCCTTTTCAAATATAAATTTGCTCTTTGTACTTTCCGTACATCTACCAGCTCCTGCCAAATCTTCTTATTCTTTGTAGGTACACCATTAACCAGAATAACTAATGGTTCAGTTTCCAAAGTATCTGCATCAATAGTTTCCATATTTTTTTTCAAATCCAATGGCAAATACACCACTCTTCCTTTTCAACCTCTCAGTAAATCTGAAGGAGGTAATTTACCAGTTTTGGGCTCCATACGTACTATGGTCTGGAACGGATGAACACATTGAATGAGTATAGACTCATATGTATTTAAATCAGAAAGTTCGGCAGGAATAGCATCCAATTCTAAATTATTATGTACAGCTCTGGTCGGCATTCTATTTTCTTCTAACTTATTATAACAGTATTTACAAATACGCTGATCTTCACCCAATTCAAAACAATTTTCCAGAAATATATATGTTGCAAAATCCTTCCACTTATAATTATCTTCATTTTCACTTTTTTTATACAGATCAACATTCCTTGTTTGAATTTTATAATGGCTTCTGCGGCAACAAATACAAGTAATATTTGGTCTTTCAGTAGAGATGATAGTAAATTTTGTCATTTCATCCTCAAAATTTTTAGTAATAATGAGTTCTACATTCTGTTCCTCATTTTCCTCATTAACTGTGTCCTTTTCTGCACTTTCTTGTTCTGGACCAAAGTAACAAAACTGAATCTCATCGGTAACCTTCACTACATCTGATACAGATCCACGGAACAGAGCATTATTTAACTCATTTAACTTTACTGCTGGACTTTTAGCAAAATACAATGTTCTCACAAACTTTCTCATTTCAGTATGATGAACAGCCAGCATCCTAAAATGGTGAAAAACACTTTGACACACTTTCCTAGATAGACAAGCCAGAGAATGTCCTTGCAAACCAGTATTCTCTCTCACTCTGCATGGATCTAGTCTTTGAAACACCTTAATCTTCTGTTTTACACTCTTTTTACTATATTCTCTTTGAAAGTCACGTAATTTATCAATAGATTCCTGACGCACAGTACAAATACTACTACAATTCCAAGTGTAAACTGGGGCTTTTGGACGTCTCCCCATAGCCTCAGCAGCCATCACTTCTTCCTCATTTCTTGGAACCATTTTCTCTTTTTCCATCACACAACCATCTCTAACTTCATATGCTCTACCATTGGTGTCAACTGCATGCAACAAACTATTACTTTGAAGATAACTCTCTTCATTAAAAAATGGTTCAGTACTTGAACTGTACTTCCATTCTCCCAAGAACACTTTACAAAAGTTACTTTTTTTCACTTCTCTTTTCCTTTTGCTTTGTGACTTCATTGCATTGACTAATTTGTCTAATCTACGCATCCTATTCAAAATTAAAATAAAAAGTTTTCTTTTTATTTCCAAAGCCTTACTTACAATATTTTCTATAAATTTCTTTTTCTTAATACATTTTGTTTTTTCTTATATTTTTTCACATCCTTTAGCAAATTTAACATCACTCTTCTCTGAAACATTTTTCGACGAATGTTTTTAAAATCTAATTTTCGTGTTAAATCACTTTTACTTACTTCTGATTGTACATTAGCTTTTGTTTTTTGCTGTTGACTCTGTTGTTGCTTTGTACCTAAAACACTGTTTGTTTTCCATGTATTTTATCCATTTTTTTTTTTTGAAGATCTTTTTTAAGAAATCTCTACTTTGCTTACCAGTAGACTTTTTCTTTTTGCCATCACAAGCTTTTGCTCCTATTTTTTTTTTTTTCCAGTTTTGTCCAGATATAGTTGTTGTTGCTTTTCTTTCCTCTTTCTTGTCCTTAAAGGCATTTTTTTATTTTTTCACTGTTGCTCGGCAATACCTGCAAGAAACTTTAAAAAAAATACCTTTTTGTAATTATAATTCATTAAAAATTTTTTTTAGCTTTTCAATAATTTAAAATGTTTTAGCATTTGACTCTTATTTGTGATTTATTGATTTCTGCTGAGTGCTAACCACCTCATTTGAAGAAAACAAGCTGTCCCTTTCCTGCAAGTGCATGTTTTACAGAACAACTGCAACACAAATTACATCTCTGGCCACAATTCCTGTGCACACACAGCCTCATGGTGTGATTCTAAGCAGAAAACAGAATTCGATTGGCAATTTCAAAGCACATTTACTACTGTGGTAGAGCAAGTGATAATTACTGTTACAGCCTGACACATTTTCCTTGTAGATTACAGAGGCAGAAAAGAGCACATGTCCTAACAGCTACTTCATACCATGTGCAACCTGGGTGAGTGACTACACTAGAGCAAAGGAAATGAGCCTTGGTGACGTTGAATGTGTTTGCGTTACACAGTGCTATCTGAAACACCACACAGAACTCAGTACTACGCATGGGAGTGTTGGAGAAGCTGCTGCGTGTGTGCAAAGAGTGTGTTTCTGGAGACTGTGTATTGTCTGGTGCAAGACAGATGAGCAAAGAGACTTTCAAAACTGCATGAAGACTGCAGGGATGTATGTAACAGTGCATGTGTGCTAAGGGTTATTTTGAGTTATGAACATATGGCAACTACCTGTGCCTTTGCTATTTTGAAAGGAAAATCTACCCTGTTGGTTTCAAATGTTTTAGCTTTTGCCTCTCATTTGCGATTTAGTGATTTCTGCTGAGTGCTAACCACCACATTTGAAGAAAACTAGCTGTCCCTTTCCTGCAAGTGCATGTTTTACAGAACAACTGCAACCCAAATTACAACTCTGGCCACAATTCCTGTGCACACACAGCCTCATGGTGTGATTCTAAGCAGAAAACAGAATTGGATTGGCAATTTCAAAGCACATTTACTACTGTGGTAGAGCAAGTGATAATTACTGTTACAGCCTGACACATTTTCCTTGTAGATTACAGAGGCAGAAAAGAGCACATGTCCTAACAGCTACTTCATACCATTAGCATGTGCAACCTGGGTGAGTGACTACACTAGAGCAAAGGAAATGAGCCTTGGTGACGTTGAATGTCTTTGCGCTACACAGTGCTATCTGAAACACCAAACAGAGCTGAGTACTACGCATGGGAGTGTTGGAGAAGCTGCTGCGTGTGTGCCAAGAGTGTGTTTCTGGAGACTGTGTATTGTCTGGTGCAAGAGAAATGAGCAAAGAGACTTCCAAAACTGCATGAAGACTGCTGGGATGTATGTAACAGTGCATGTGTGGTAAGGGTTAATTTGAGTTTTGAACATATGGCAACTACCTGTGCCTTTGCTATTTTGAAAGGAAAATCTACCCTGTTGGTTTCAAATGTTTTAGCATTTGCCTCTCATTTGCGATTTAGTGTTTTCTGCTGAGTGCTAACCACCACATTTTAAGAAAACAAGCTGTCCCTTTCCTGCAAGTGCATGTTTTACCGAACAACTGCAACACAAATTACATCTCTGGCCACAATTCCTGTGCGCACACAGCCTCATGGTGTGATTCTAAGCAGAAAACAGAATTGGATTGGCAATTTCAAAGCACATTTTCTATTGTGGTAGAGCAAGTGATAATTACTGTTACAGCCTGACACATTTTCCTTGTAGATTACAGAGGCAGAAAAGAGCACATGTCCTAACAGCTACTTCATACCATGTGCAACCTGGGTGAGTGACTACACTAGAGCAAAGGAAATGAGCCTTGGTGACGTTGAATGTGTTTGCGTTACACAGTGCTATCTGAAACACCACACAGAACTCAGTACTACGCATGGGAGTGTTGGAGAAGCTGCTGCGTGTGTGCAAAGAGTGTGTTTCTGGAGACTGTGTATTGTCTGGTGCAAGACAGATGAGCAAAGAGACTTTCAAAACTGCATGAAGACTGCAGGGATGTATGTAACAGTGCATGTGTGCTAAGGGTTATTTTGAGTTATGAACATATGGCAACTACCTGTGCCTTTGCTATTTTGAAAGGAAAATCTACCCTGTTGGTTTCAAATGTTTTAGCTTTTGCCTCTCATTTGCGATTTAGTGATTTCTGCTGAGTGCTAACCACCACATTTGAAGAAAACTAGCTGTCCCTTTCCTGCAAGTGCATGTTTTACAGAACAACTGCAACCCAAATTACAACTCTGGCCACAATTCCTGTGCACACACAGCCTCATGGTGTGATTCTAAGCAGAAAACAGAATTGGATTGGCAATTTCAAAGCACATTTACTACTGTGGTAGAGCAAGTGATAATTACTGTTACAGCCTGACACATTTTCCTTGTAGATTACAGAGGCAGAAAAGAGCACATGTCCTAACAGCTACTTCATACCATTAGCATGTGCAACCTGGGTGAGTGACTACACTAGAGCAAAGGAAATGAGCCTTGGTGACGTTGAATGTCTTTGCGCTACACAGTGCTATCTGAAACACCAAACAGAGCTGAGTACTACGCATGGGAGTGTTGGAGAAGCTGCTGCGTGTGTGCCAAGAGTGTGTTTCTGGAGACTGTGTATTGTCTGGTGCAAGAGAAATGAGCAAAGAGACTTCCAAAACTGCATGAAGACTGCTGGGATGTATGTAACAGTGCATGTGTGGTAAGGGTTAATTTGAGTTTTGAACATATGGCAACTACCTGTGCCTTTGCTATTTTGAAAGGAAAATCTACCCTGTTGGTTTCAAATGTTTTAGCATTTGCCTCTCATTTGCGATTTAGTGTTTTCTGCTGAGTGCTAACCACCACATTTTAAGAAAACAAGCTGTCCCTTTCCTGCAAGTGCATGTTTTACCGAACAACTGCAACACAAATTACATCTCTGGCCACAATTCCTGTGCGCACACAGCCTCATGGTGTGATTCTAAGCAGAAAACAGAATTGGATTGGCAATTTCAAAGCACATTTTCTATTGTGGTAGAGCAAGTGATAATTACTGTTACAGCCTGACACATTTTCCTTGTAGATTACAGAGGCAGAAAAGAGCACATGTCCGAACAGCTACTTCATACCATGAGCATGTGCAACCTGGGTGAGTGACTACACTAGAGCAAAGGAAATGAGCCTTGGTGACATTGAATGTCTTTGCGTTACACAGTGCTATCTGAAACACCACACAGAGCTGAGTACTACGCATGGGAGTGTTGGAGAAGCTGCTGCGTGTGTGCCAAGAGTGTGTTTCTGGAGACTGTGTATTGTCTGGTGCAAGAGAAATGAGCAAAGAGACTTCCAAAACTGCATGAAGACTGCTGGGATGTATGTAACAGTGCATGTGTGGTAAGGGTTAATTTGAGTTTTGAACATATGGCAACTACCTGTGCCTTTGCTATTTTGAAAGGAAAATCTACCCTGTTGGTTTCAAATGTTTTAGCTTTTGCCTCTCATTTGCGATTTAGTGATTTCTGCTGAGTGCTAACCACCACATTTGAAGAAAACTAGCTGTCCCTTTCCTGCAAGTGCATGTTTTACAGAACAACTGCAACCCAAATTACAACTCTGGCCACAATTCCTGTGCACACACAGCCTCATGGTGTGATTCTAAGCAGAAAACAGAATTGGATTGGCAATTTCAAAGCACATTTACTACTGTGGTAGAGCAAGTGATAATTACTGTTACAGCCTGACACATTTTCCTTGTAGATTACAGAGGCAGAAAAGAGCACATGTCCTAACAGCTACTTCATACCATTAGCATGTGCAACCTGGGTGAGTGACTACACTAGAGCAAAGGAAATGAGCCTTGGTGACGTTGAATGTCTTTGCGCTACACAGTGCTATCTGAAACACCAAACAGAGCTGAGTACTACGCATGGGAGTGTTGGAGAAGCTGCTGCGTGTGTGCCAAGAGTGTGTTTCTGGAGACTGTGTATTGTCTGGTGCAAGAGAAATGAGCAAAGAGACTTCCAAAACTGCATGAAGACTGCTGGGATGTATGTAACAGTGCATGTGTGGTAAGGGTTAATTTGAGTTTTGAACATATGGCAACTACCTGTGCCTTTGCTATTTTGAAAGGAAAATCTACCCTGTTGGTTTCAAATGTTTTAGCATTTGCCTCTCATTTGCGATTTAGTGTTTTCTGCTGAGTGCTAACCACCACATTTTAAGAAAACAAGCTGTCCCTTTCCTGCAAGTGCATGTTTTACCGAACAACTGCAACACAAATTACATCTCTGGCCACAATTCCTGTGCGCACACAGCCTCATGGTGTGATTCTAAGCAGAAAACAGAATTGGATTGGCAATTTCAAAGCACATTTTCTATTGTGGTAGAGCAAGTGATAATTACTGTTACAGCCTGACACATTTTCCTTGTAGATTACAGAGGCAGAAAAGAGCACATGTCCGAACAGCTACTTCATACCATGAGCATGTGCAACCTGGGTGAGTGACTACACTAGAGCAAAGGAAATGAGCCTTGGTGACATTGAATGTCTTTGCGTTACACAGTGCTATCTGAAACACCACACAGAGCTGAGTACTACGCATGGGAGTGTTGGAGAAGCTGCTGCGTGTGTGCCAAGAGTGTGTTTCTGGAGACTGTGTATTGTCTGGTGCAAGAGAAATGAGCAAAGAGACTTCCAAAACTGCATGAAGACTGCTGGGATGTATGTAACAGTGCATGTGTGGTAAGGGTTAATTTGAGTTTTGAACATATGGCAACTACCTGTGCCTTTGCTATTTTGAAAGGAACATCTACCCTGTTGGTTTCAAATGTTTTAGCATTTGCCTCTCATTTGTGATTTAGTGTTTTCTGCTGAGTGCTAACCACCACATTTGAAGAAAACAAGCTGTCCCTTTCCTGCAAGTGCATGTTTTACAGAACAACTGCAACACAAATTACATCTCTGGCCACAATTCCTGTACGCACACAGCCTCATGGTGTGATTCTAAGCAGAAAACAGAATTGGATTGGCAATTTCAAAGCACATTTTCTACTGTGGTAGAGCAAGTGATAATTACTGTTACAGCCTGACACATTTTCCTTGTACATTACAGAGGCAGAAAAGAGCACATGTCCTAACAGCTACTTCATACCATGAGCATGTGCAACCTTGGTGAGTGACTACACTAGAGCAAAGGAAATGAGCCTTGGTGACGTTGAATGTCTTTGCGTTACACAGTGCTATCTGAAACACCACACAGAGCTGAGTACTATGCATGGGAGTGTTGGAGAAGCTGCTGCGTGTGTGCCAAGAGTGTGTTTCTGGAGACTGTGTATTGTCTGGTGCAAGAGAAATGAGCAAAGAGACTTCCAAAACTGCATGAAGACTGCTGGGATGTATGTAACAGTGCATGTGTGGTAAGGGTTACTTTGAGTTTTGAACATATGGCAACTACCTGTGCCTTTGCTATTTTGAAAGGAAAATCTACCCTGTTGGTTTCAAATGTTTTAGCATTTGCCTCTCATTTGCGATTTAGTGTTTTCTGCTGAGTGCTAACCACCACATTTGAAGAAAACAAGCTGTCCCTTTCCTGCAAGTGCATGTTTTACAGAACAACTGCAACACAAATTACATCTCTGGACACAATTCCTGTGCGCACACAGCCTCATGGTGTGATTCTAAGCAGAAAACAGAATTGGATTGGCAATTTCAAAGCACATTTACTACTGTGGTAGAGCAAGTGATAATTACTGTTACAGCCTGACACATTTTCCTTGTAGATTACAGAGGCAGAAAAGAGCACATGTCCTAACAGCTACTTCATACCATGTGCAACCTGGGTGAGTGACTACACTAGAGCAAAGGAAATGAGCCTTGGTGACGTTGAATGTGTTTGCGTTACACAGTGCTATCTGAAACACCACACAGAGCTGAGTACTACGCATGGGAGTGTTGGAGAAGCTGCTGCGTGTGTGCAAAGAGTGTGTTTCTGGAGACTGTGTATTGTCTGGTGCAAGAGAGATGAGCAAAGAGACTTCCAAAACTGCATGAAGACTGCTGGGATGTATGTAACAGTGCATGTGTGGTAAGGGTTAATTTGAGTATTGAACATATGGCAACTACCTGTGCCTTTGCTATTTTGAAAGGAAAATCTACCCTGTTGGTTTCAAATGTTTTAGCATTTGCCTCTCATTTGCGATTTAGTGATTTCTGCTGAGTGCTAACTACCACATTTGAAGAAAACAAGCTGTCCCTTTCCTGCAAGTGCATGTTTTACAGAACTGCAACACAAATTACATCTCTGGCCACAATTCCTGTGCGCACACAGCCTCATGGTGTAATTCTAAGCAGAAAACAGAATTTGATTGGCAATTTCAAAGCACATTTACTACTGTGGTAGAGCAAGTGATAATTACTGTTACAGCCTGACACATTTTCCTTGTAGATTACAGAGGCAGAAAAGAGCACATGTCCTAACAGCTACTTCATACCATGAGCATGTGCAACCTGGGTGAGTGACTACACTAGAGCAAAGGAAATGAGCCTTGGTGACGTTGAATGTGTTTGCGTTACACAGTGCTATCTGAAACACCACACAGAGCTGAGTACTACGCATGGGAGTGTTGGAGAAGCTGCTGCGTGTGTGCCAAGAATGTGTTTCTGGAGACTGTGTATTGTCTGGTGCAAGAGAAATGAGCAAAGAGACTTCCAAAACTGCATGAAGACTGCTGGGATGTATGTAACAGTGCATGTGTGGTAAGGGTTAATTTGAGTTTTGAACATATGGCAACTACCTGTGCCTTTGCTATTTTTAAAGGAAAATCTACCCTGTTGGTTTCAAATGTTTTAGCATTTGCCTCTCATTTGCGATTTAGTGTTTTCTGCTGAGTGCTAACCACCACATTTGAAGAAAACAAGCTGTCCCTTTCCTGCAAGTGCATGTTTTACAGAACAACTGCAACACAAATTACATCTCTGGCCACAATTCGTGTGCACACACAGCCTCATGGTATGATTCTAAGCAGAAAACAGAATTTGATTGGCAATTTCAAAGCACATTTACTACTGTGGTAGAGCAAGTGATAATTACTGTTACAGCCTGACACATTTTCCTTGTAGATTACAGAGGCAGAAAAAAGCACATGTCCTAACAGCTACTTCATACCATGGGCATGTGCAGCCTGGGTGAGTGACTACACTAGAGCAAAGGAAATGAGCCTTGGTGACGTTGAATGTGTTTGCGTTACACAGTGCTATCTGAAACACCACACAGAGCTGAGTACTACGCATGGGAGTGTTGGAGAAGCTGCTGCGTGTGTGCAAAGAGTGTGTTTCTGGAGACTGTGTATTCTCTGGTGCAAGAGAAATGAGCAAAGAGACTTCCTAAACTGCATGAAGACTGCATGTATGTAACAGTGCATGTGTGGTAAGGGTTAATTTGAGTTATGAAAACAGACTGCCCCTTTCCTGGGTCTGCAATTCTTACAGAACAACAACTTCACAAATTAAATCTCAGACAACAATTCCTATATGCACACAGACTCATGCTGTGATTTTAGGCACAAAACACAGGCTGCCCCTTTCTTGGGACTGCAATTCTTACAGAACTAATGCTAATTTCAAATGTGTTGCCATTTTCCTCTCATTTCTTTCAAAGTGATTCCTGCTAAATCCTAACCATCACAGTTAAAAAGAAGCTGTCCTTTTCTTTCAACTGCAAGTCTTACTATTCAACAGCAACACAAATTAAATCTCTGTCAACAATTCTTCTCTGCACACAGACTCATGGTTTGATGGTAGGCACAAAACAGTATTCCTCATTGTTACCAGTACACATCAACTTATGGTGAAAACATACTCCATAATATTTAACTAGTTAAAGACAGTTAAATATCTCCCAAACCTCAAAATGTAAAACATACATTTTAAAGAAGATTCACAATTCTAATATTTATATCAAAAACCACCACATACATTCCCTCTCAAACTCATAACTCACCTTTAAAATTAGTTAGTTGTGAAAGAAATGTGCCACTCAAACAGCAGACTATCAGAGTCAGAATATCAGAGCTCTACACCTCTCTCCTCTCTCCAGAACCAGTAAATGGCAATGTTTCCCTCTCTTTTTTCACACAGATAGATGTTAATTTCAAATCTCAGTGCTTCCCACTTTTTTTCAAATGAAATCACACATTTCTATTGGTTGAAAACTTCAACCCCTTTCCAAATGTACCCTTCCCCCAACTTGACTTCTGCCTGCTACCATAGCAACAGCTCATGGAACACTGCTGTAAGCAGAGAGGTCAGAAGTTCAGCACACAATGTTTCAAATCCAAAGAGCAACAGTGGTTCACCTGTGCAACCTAACAGCAAATCCAATCTAATCTTCTGTGGGAACACAATTTTCTGAACCAATACAAAACATGCTTCTAAACATATACACATACAGCCTACTTTTTACTGTAAAAAGATTTGAATCAGCCAATGTGTTCTTTTTATGTTAAAAAAATATGTATGCCTCCATTTTACAACTGTCTTTCATTTCATATTGACTTTCTACTGAAAGACACCTCCTGAGTGCATCCAGATCTCCTTGGAAGATGTTCACAGTGTGGATTGTAGGTCACAGCTATGTCTTCTGGAGTGAAAAGTATGCAGAAAAAAAAGGTATGGTGAGAGACCTTGCTTTGCCAAATGTAGACATTAAATGGATTGGTCAGAGAGGGTTAAAGTGGCACCAATTAATGCCTTTGGTGAAAACCTTTCTACATCTCCCACAGCCTAACCTTATTATTGTGCACTGTGGAGGTAATGACCTAGGCACTTTAACTGGGGTAGGTCTGGAAATGCTTATTAAGGACACCT
Source organism: Triturus cristatus (assembly GCF_964204655.1). NCBI lineage: Eukaryota > Metazoa > Chordata > Amphibia > Caudata > Salamandridae > Triturus > Triturus cristatus. The sequence continues at coordinate 1,261,188,477 of NC_140579.1, forward strand.
TTGTGCAATTGATGGCGCTTTTTCCACAAACTGCCTTTGTATATTCTAATATATGCCAAAGGCAAAAGTGGAACTGGTCCAACCAATTTTGTCCACAGATTGACAAAGCAAGGAAGCACATCAACAAATCTATTTCTGATTTCCTCAGAGACTATGGTATGGGTTCTATATACCACAACAACTTGCGTTACAACATGCAAGACATTTATAGAGGAGATGGTGTACACTTCACTGATGAAGGCAACAGAGTCTTCCTCTTGAACTTAAGACTCTGCATCGGTACTTACTTGTAGGTACCAAAAAACACACAATGAACACAAGGGCTCTTTTTAGAGCCACCTTATATCTAAACACTTAAATGCGATTTTTTATTCTTTTTTTTTAAAAGTTTTTTTCGGGTGCGCGCTGGGTGCGCGAACTCGGCGATATTTTAAAAAAATATATAAATCTTTTTTTTACCCTACAAGGTCCTACTGTGACCCCCTGACAATGCCTAGTGGGTCAATATCTCCCCACTCTGCCCCCTTTACACGTTCTCCCCCTTTGTTTCTCACCCCCTCTAAATGTGAGAGACAAAATGGCAGCCGCCTCTTCCTGATTTCGACTGATTCGAATGTTTACTTACTTCTAACAACCAATCAGAAGTGCGCTCGCGCACTGCCGAGTGCACGCACCCAGCGCGTACGCTGCGCGCGTACAGAGATATATATTGATTTAAATGCTTTTTTCTCTGGAAATACTGAACAGATTTACACCAAACCTGCAAAAGGCTCTTCATAGACCTTTTAGCTACCTCTCTGCCAAATTTCACATAATTATGTTAAGCCGTTCAGGCTGTAGCTGCGACTAAAGTCCCTATGGAAAAATCCATGGGGAAAACGTGTTTTGGGACCCCCCGTTTTCTCAGCCCCCGCTTGACGAATCACCCCGAAACTTCCAGGCTAGGAGCTGAGCAGAGCGCCCCATTAGTTTTGAAAATTTCGCGAGGATTTGCCAACCAGCGCCAAAGTTATTCAAAATAGAATTTTGAGATTTCCTATGGAAACTCGGTCCTAACTATAACTATCTACTGGCGACCGCCAGTAGATAATATATATATATATATTCACTGAAAAAACCATGGGTTTCACACACGTTATAGTTAGGAATTAGCATTTAAAAAACCTTAGAAATTCAGTGAAAAAACCATAGGTTTCACACATGTTATAGTTAGCTGGACATTTTACTCGTAAAAAACCAATGAAATTGCCCCGTTATAGTTAGTTCAGCTAACTATAACTCGCGCGCCCGCAATGCACTGCTGATGACGTCACATATTACATCACTCATGACATGGTCAGTGACATCACTCATGACATCACTGATGACATCTCAAATGACATCACTGATGACCTCACTGATGACATCATCCAGTGAATGTGTGTTTTTCTGAAAATTAAATATGTTTTATATATGTATATCTCAAGGTCAATGGAAGAATAAATGGGTATATAAGTGTCTAAATGGATGCTTTGTTTTTGAAAAATGTATTGTGTAACTGACTGATTAAGTGTATCATAGTGAATACATGGCTTACTGTGTAATGTTTAAATATGAAAATATCTGTATCAGTCTCTCACTTTGTGTATAAGTGGTTGCATGGGTTGGTGAGTAGCTACATGGGTGTCTATATAGGTTATTAGTTGTTTTTTGAGTATCAGTCTGAGTGTCTGTATGGTTCGGTGGGGGGTATTATGTAGTGCATAGGTGCATGAATGAATGATTCACTCTTTGTGTGTGTTGAACACAGCATGTGTGCAGGACTGTATGGGTGGATGAGTGTGTGTATGGGTGTGTTAGTGAGTGAATGACTGTCTCAATAGTGTCTTTATGAGTAACTACATATGTTTAAAACTAGTATATGTGACTATTGGTGTATATATGTGAGTATATGTGAGAGATTGAAAGAGTTCCTGTATGAATAAGTATGTGTTTCTATAAGTGATTGTTTAAAAGACTAAGTATGTGTAAGTTTCTGTAGAAGTAAGTGTGGTGGTGTGTGTATAACTGTATATGCTAGTAAATGTATGTTTGATTCTTTATTAGCATGAGTGACTATGTGTGTGAGTAACTCTGTGGATGAGTGGCATTGTGTAACAGGATGTATAGGTGTATGAGTACATGTGTTGAGTGAGTACATGTATGAGTGACTGTATTGGACTGTTGGTGAATGAGTGGATGTTTATGTGGATCTTAGAATTACTGAATAGGTTGTTGTAACTGGTATTGGTATGTCCATTGTTTTGAAAATTTTAGTCTCTATTTTTGAATGTGTGTATCAAAGGTTATATTAGGGTGAGAGGAGGTCTGCCACTCTATCACAAGGATGATGTCATCAGTGAGGTCATCAGTGATGTCATTTGAGATGTCATCAGTGATGTCATGAGTGATGTCACTGACCATGTCATGAGTGATGTAATATAAGACGTCATCAGCAGTGCATTGCGGGCGCGCGAGTTATAGTTAGCTGAACTAACTATAACAGGGCAATTTCATTGGTTTTTTACGAGTAAAATGTCCAGCTAACTATAACATGTGTGAAACCTATGGTTTTTTCACTGAATTTCTAAGGTTTTTTAAATGCTAATTCCTAACTATAACGTGTGTGAAACCCATGGTTTTTTCAGTGAATTTGTACGGTTTTTTAAATGCTAATTCCTAACTATAACGTGTTTGAAACCCATGGTTTTTTCAGTGAATTTGCAAGGTTTTTTAAATGCTAATTTTTTTTTTATTCTTCAATTTTTTCTAACATATTTTTAATTTAATTTTCTTACCTTTTATAAAGACTATGCTTAAATTTTTAAAATTCTTTAATATGTTTTTTTTATATATTTTTTAAAATAAACATGTAAAATTTATTTCCAGTTTTTTTTTATTTTTTTTATTTTTTTTTAGTACGCGTACCGTAAGCTCACGGTAAGCGTACGGTTTACGCAACGTCCGTAATCTTTCTACGCTGCTTGCGTATAGTTACGCACTTTGCGTAGCCGCGCGTACTGCGCGTGGGACGCGTGCGCGCTTACGCCACGCGCGCACGTTACGCGGAAGTGTCGGGGAGTGACTGTTATGCGCATGCGCGCAAGCGCGTGTCTTTTTTACGCGCATGCGCACTTTTGCCGTAATTTCTTTGCCAATTTGAAAGCACACTTACTGCTCTTTTTTTTTTCGGGGCAAGTGAAAATCACTTTTTACAATTGGAAATCACTTTTACAGACTGACACATTATGAAACCTTTTTTTTTTATTTATTTCAATGCACATGTCCAAGGTGTTTTTTCAGACCACCACCATGTGTATTCTCGGTGACTGCCTACACTCCAGCAAGGGCAACCAGCCTTAGTGATGCTGAATGTATTTGCATTACAGACTGAAACCTGAAAACCCCACTCGCTTGTAAATACTGTGCATGACTATACATGGCAAGCACATGGGTGTGTGCTAAGACTCTGCTTCTTCCCCCAAAAATTCGCTCCCCCTTTCCATCTAATGCAACTGTGAAATCACCAGAGCAAGACGCAATAAATCTCTGCCTATAATTCCTCTATGCACACAGAGTCATGTTTTCACATTAGTCCCAAAACGAAATTTCTTTGCCAATTTGAAAGCACACTTACTGCTCTTATTTTTTTCGGGGCAAGTGTAAATCACTTTTACAGACTGACACATTATGAAACCACCATGTGTAACTACAACAAAAACAATTCCCATTTCTATTATTCATTTCTTAAGTTACCACATACATCCCCTCTCAAACTGTAAACTCACCTTTAAAATTAGTTAGTTGTGAAAGAAATGTGACACTCAAACAGCAGATTATCAGAGCCAGGATCTCTGTTGTGTTCACCTCTCTCCTCTCAGCAGAACCAGATAATGGCAAACTTTCCCTCTTTTTTTCCACACATATACTTGTAAGTTTCAAATCTCAGTGCTTCCCCCTTTTTTTCAAATGTAATCACACATTTCTATTGGTTGAAAACCAACCCTTTTCCAAAAGTACCCTTCCCCCAACTTGACTTCTGCCTAGTACCCTTCCCCCAACTTGACTTCTGCCTGCTACCATAGCAACAGCTCATGGAACACTGCTGTGTGGAGTTAGGTCAGAAGTTCGCCACACAATGTTTCAATTCCACAGAGCAAGAGTGCTTGACTTTTCAAACCTTACAGCAAATCCATAGTACTGTTCTTTGGTTACACATTTTTTTGTACCAATACAAAACATGCTTCTATTAATTTACACATACAGCCTAGTTTTTTTTCTAGAATGGTATGAAACAGCCAATCAGTTCTTTTTGTTTTGTTAAAAATATGTATACCTCCATTTCCAAACTGTCTTTCTTTTCATATTGCCATTCTACTGAAAGACACCTCCTGAGTGCATCCAGTTCTCCTTTGAAGATGTTCACAGTGTGGATTGTAGGGCACAGCTATGTCTTCTGGAGTGAAAAGTTTGCAGAGAAAACAGGTATGGTGAGAGACCTTGCTTTGCCAAATGTAGACATTAAATGGATTGGTCAGAGAGGGTTAAAGTGGCACCAATTGATGCCATTGGTGAAATCCTTCATTCAAATCCAACACCCTGACCTCATAATAGTGCACTGTGGTGGCAATGACCTAGGCACTTTGACTGGGGTAGGTCTGGAAATGCTTATGAAGGACACCTTTGCACAACTGTTTACACTTTTCCCTAAAACTGCCTTTGTGTTTTCCAACATATGCCAAAGGCAAAAATGGAACTGGTCCAATCATTTCTGTCCGCAGATTGACAAAGCAAGAAAGCACGTCAACAAATCTGTTTCTGCTTTCCTCCGTGACTATGGTATGGGTGCCATTTACCACAACAACTTGCGTTATGACATGCAAGACATTTATAGAGGAGATGGTGTGCACTTCAATGATGAAGGGAACAGAGTCTTCCTCTTGAACCTTAGACTCTGCATCGGTACTTACTTGTAGGTACCACTAAAAAAATGACTTCATAAACACAACAGCTCTTTTTAGAGCTCCCTAATTTCTAAACTCTTAATTCGTCATTTCATTTATTCATTTTTATTTTTTTTAACCGTACGCTTACCGTAAGCTTACCGTACGCGTACCCCGTGATTTTTAAAAAAATCAATAAATGTTTTTTTTGTACTTTTCTGTCCTTCTTTGACCCCCTTACAAATGTTAGGGGGTCTGTAACTCTCCTCCTTGCCCCCTTTTCTTGTTTTCTCTCTTTTTTTTTCAGAGTAAAAACACAGAAAATGGCGGCCGCCGCTTCCTGGTTTCGGCCGATTCGAATGTTTACTAAGATCTAAGAGCCAATCAGAATCGCGCTCGCGCACGCCACCGTACGCTTACGGTAAGCGTACGGTAAGCGTACCGTAAGCGGGCTCAGATATATATATTGATTTAAAGGCTATTTTCTCAGAATCTACTGAACAGATTTACACCAAACCTACAAAAGGCACTTCCTTGACCTAGGGACTACCTCTCTGCCAAATTTTGAGTAATTCTGTTCAGCCGTTCGGGCTGTAGCTCGTTCTAAAGGTCCTATGGAAAAATGCATGGGAAAAACGCGTTTTGGGACCCCCCTTTTATCTCAGCCCCCGCTTGACGGATCCCCCCGAGACTTTCAGGGTAGGAGCGGAGCGTAGCGCCCCACCTATTTTGAGAAATTCGCGAGGATTCGTCGACCGGCGCCAAAGTTATTCAAAATAGAATGTTGAGGTTTTCCTATGGAAACGTGGTCCTAACTATAACTACCTACTGGCGACCGCCAGTAGGTAATATATATATATATATATATATATATATATATATATATATATATATATATTATCTACTATCTACTATCTATTATCTACTATCTACTATTATCTGGATTATATATATATATATATATATATATATATATATATATATATATATATATATATATTATCTACTATCTACTGTCTATTATCTACTATCTACTATTATCTGGATAATATATATATATATATATATATATATATATATATATATATCCACACAGATTCTTCTGATAGAAGGACTCGCACTCGGAAGGATACACAAGAAGTTTTAATTAACACTCGTAACGCGTTTCGTCAGTGAAACTGACTTGATCACACGAAGTGCAACAAGAAACAGGAAGTATTTATCTGGCTGTTGAAACAGACGACAGGCACAAGAAAATTGGCAAGTAATGACAGTAACCATGGCGGCCATTATTAAATGTCTAAATACAGTGTAAAGATATAAGACCTGCCATGGTTCATAGTTGTACTTAGTCCAGAGTTGTTTGGTAGACATATAAATCCTACAGAAATGAAACACAAATAGTGCGCTTTCTTTAACGACCAAAATAATGGTCATGGTACTTGTAATGTGTCATTGATTAATATTCATGAAGTCTAGTGCTCCTGTCAAAAGACACGTGAAGTGTCTGCATTAAGCAACCTAATAAAGAATATACACAAACTGCCAAATGTAGGTGTCAAATTTTTTGCTATTAAATGCAAATAGTGTATAAAACAAATAAATCATCATGGTCAATAATTACCAATTACATAATTGCCGCAGGACACGATATAAGCCCATAATTAAATTCCGTAAGGTATATATGTGTACTCTTGTACTATCAATAGACGTCGGCATAGTGCCTATAAGAGCCACAATTCTGGTGAACCAAAATATCAACATAGATCAACACAGTAATTGCTGGAGTATTGAGTCAGAAGCCATTTGCGAATCATTAAGAAACAACAGCCTATTGGAACTTCCATTTCATTCAAAATAGTGCCCAAAACAATATCAAAATATATAAAAAGTACAGAATTCTTATCTGTATTCGAGGAACCGGGAAGAAAAGGGTAGGGTAACCGGTGCGGATGAAAATGGTCCGGTATGATGGCGACCCTTCCTTTCCTCCTGTGCACAGAAAAAGAAAAGGAAATAGGATAACATAGTCAATGTTATAAACCACATAATTAAAATACACATGATTCTACTATTCCATCATAGTATTCACAATAGATAAAAATCATTCTTCACTTTAACAACCAGCAAAAAGAACATATAGAGCTGTAGTTAGTGGCCTAATAGATGCAGGTATGCAGATTTGCAGATTTGAAATCAGAAAGAACACAAGATTAGTCATCATGTAAATGTACACTAAGTTCCTCATCGAGATTGTGACCTTTAGGGAACTTAGTCTCTAGTACAAGTATCCATTTGGACTCGCGTTTGCGGAGTAGTAAGGTTCTATTTCCGCCTCTTGGTCCAAGATGGACTTGTTCTAGGATAAAATAGCTCAACATAGAGCTGTTAGACAGATGGAAGAGGTCAAAATGTCTTGCAATGGGATAAGTACTGTCCTTCTTATTGATGGCCCGCATATGTTCCAATACTCTTTTCTTTGCCATACACGTGGTACTCCCAACATACCATAACTTGCATGGACATGTCAATACATACACACAAAAGGAGGTACTGCAGGTAAGGAATTGCTTGATCGTTTTAGGTGTTGTTTGCCCTGGTATATTCACAGTTTTAGTCATGTGACTATTACGGCAGGCTTTGCAATGACCGCAAGGATAGAAACCTGCAAGATTATGTGTGTTTGTTTTTGTAGATGTAATGTCGTTATGTACCAGCAAGTCCCTAAGACTGCGACCTTTTCTGTATGTTATTCTTGGTCTACTCTCAACTGTGTGACCAATAATGGGGTCACTTTTCAATATGTTCCAGTTGTCAGTCAGTATTTTTTGTATTTGTCCAGAGTTACCACTGAAAGTAAGTATAACTCTGCTGCTGCCTTCTGAGGTGTTGTCAGTGGTATCAGCATCAGTATGTAGGGTTTGAGCATGGTCAATGGAGTTTACCTTGGAGATGGCTTTCTGAAGGACCCATTTAGGATAGCCCCTGTCAGTGAATCTTTTGATCATGATTTCCTTTTCTATTTGAAAAGCACTGGCGGTACTGCAGTTTCTTCTTGCTCTCAGCAGCTCACCATATGGAATGCTCCATTTAAGGGGATCTGGGTGGCTGCTGAGAGCATGAAGGAGAGTGTTTCCTGCTGTAGTTTTGCGAAACAGGCTAGTTTCTAGTTTGTCTCCTTGGGGTGTAATTAGTAGGTCTAAGAATTCGATTGAGTGTTGGCTCATGTTACTGGTGAGAGTAATGTTGCGATCATTGATGTTCAGTTTTTCTATGAAAGCGATAGCCATTCGTTCAGTATCAGTCCAGATTACAAAAAGGTCGTCTATATAACGTAACCAAATTTTTACTTTGCTGAAAAAAGGAAGGAGTATATGTTCTTTTCTAATGTCCTCCTCCCATTTCCCCATGAAAAGGTTAGCAAAACTTGGGGCAAAACAAGTCCCCATCGCCGTACCCAGTGTCTGCTTGTAAATGACGCCATCAAACATGAAGATATTGTTAGTAAGGCATAAATGCATCATATCTAACACCATATTCGTATGTTCAAGAAATTCTATCGGTCTCTTATTGAGATAATGTCTGCATGCCTGTATGCCTTGTGTGTGGTCGATGATAGTATACAAGGAATTGACGTCAAGAGTCATCATGAGATCTGTAGGTTCCCACTTGATGTTACTAAGTTTGATCAAAAAATCTTTACTGTCTTTGACATGTGAGGGGAGTTGGGTAACGTATTCGCGCAAGAAGTGATCTACATATTTGGAAACATTTTCCAAAGTACTCCCAATAGAGGATACAATTGGTCTTCCTGGTGGTACTAGTGTATTTTTATGGACTTTGGGTAGGAGGTATAAAATAGGTAACTTGGGGTAATCACGCTTCAGGTAACAATACTCCTCCCATGTAATATAACGTTGCTCTTCCCAATATTTGAGTTTTGCCCATGTGTCAAAGATACTGGCGTTATACATGTTGGTGTTAGTCTGCATGTAGAATTTGGTATCACCCAGTTGTCTATGGGCTTCATCCATATACATGTGTTTAGCCCACAGAACGATATTGCCCCCTTTGTCAGCGGGGCGTACTACAACGTTAGGGTCATCAGCAAGTGACTGTAGAAATTTCTTTTGCTCAATGGATAAATTGAAACGTATGTCTTTTGTTCTATTTGACTGATGTTTAAGTTTCAGTAGAGATTGTGTCACCATCTCATGAAATGTGTCAATATTATCATGAGGAAGATTCGGGTAAAAAATGGATCGGGGTTTAAATTTGGTAGTTCCAGCCGAATCCGTGGGAATTCCTAAATCTCCTACTTCTTCAGGCATGATGTTCTGTGTCTCATTCTCCATTGCTAGGGCATACACATCTTGTAAGATATCTGCATCGGCTATATTCAAGTTTTGAAAAGGACGATTGTCCATAGTCATTACTGGAGGTTGGTTATCAAAGTCCCGTTTATACAGATAATGCCACTTTTTTAACTTGACCTTTCGAATGAATCTGTATAGATCAATGCGTGTGTCTGCGTAATTAAAAATTTCAGTGGGACAAAAAGTCAGGCCTAGACATAGAGTTTTTTTCTCAGAGAATGTCAATTGTTTCTCAGTTAAGTTGATAATCGTTTTATTTACCGTTTCCGGATCCATCATTTCCTGCTTTTTGAGCCACGTTTCTTGTTTCCCATGGGCTCCTTTGTGTTTACTTGATTCCCTTTGTTTTCGTCTTTTGCGTCGTTGTTTGCTCCTCCCCTCCCTCTTCCTCTTCCACGGCCTCTGCCTCGTGGTGTTCTTCCTCTCCTCGGTGGTGACTGTGTGCTTGCTCTCGGTGTTTCTCGGCCTCTCCGTAAGACCCGGAACTCGTCTAAAAAAGTAGCTGTTCTTGATGTAGTTGGTCTTTCTACCGAGGAACCGGCACTGGAGACTGAAATATCTGCATCTGATCCGCTAACTTCTGAACTTGGACAGTTAGATTCTTTTTCTTTATCCAATGATTGGGTTACTTCCTGAGTTGGTGATACGTCATTATACAAATGATCATATTTGTGACTGTATGTAAGTATCCGGCCGGATTCATAGTCCATACAGTCTCTATGAAGTTTCCTTTGTTTCCGGTTCTTTATGTCATCTTCATGTTGCAGCAATTTGGGTTTTAAATCAGCCATGAATTTCTGAACAGTATCTTGTTCATTCCCTTTTAGGAGATCTGCTTCGATGGACTTGATTTCTGATATGATTAGTTCTCGGTCTTCCCATGCATACTTGATAAGTATATTCAACATATTGCGAGAACTGTTTGCTGAGTTCTCTTGCCAGTCCTGTAGCATGCGTGGGTTCTGGGATTCATATGAGGGCATGATGTAAATTCTCAAGCCCCTAGGGACCATTTGTTTGTCCACATAATCTTGTAGGGAGATTGCTTCCCACCACTTAGCTATTTCCGATTTTTTAAGTTTTTCCAAACGTTTTAGTTTCACGTTTAGCGAGGTATCTATAGCTTGTGTTAAAGTTTGAGAACTACTTCTCACACCAGGTGTACGTGCTAATAGCGTTGCTGCTGCTGCCCGGCGTTCTGATTCTATGTCCATGCTGGTTGAACAGATTAGTGAGACACTTACACACTTGTGATAAATAGACAAGCGTGAGTGGTTACATGTAAAGGCACTCGCTTTAGTTAATGTAAATGTCAGTGTATCCTTCCCCTCCACCAGTTGGAGGTTCCTGCTGCCGCAAAGTATTCACGATAAGATATCAACGTGGCTAAGAAGAGGAGCTCCGTTTGTACATACGCCCAAGATCAACATAATTGTAAATGTTCTAATTCAGGTGCTTCGTATTGTTCATACTGAATATAACTGCCGATACAATATCGGTACTTGGCATCCGAAATGAACCAGTGGGCGCAGTGTTGCCGAGATGAATCGCGGGGAAAAAGGGTCTCCTAAAGCTATGCGTAAGGTAGGGGCAGGGTACGCTTGCTCCCAAACGGTCTCTACCACCCACCCTACACACGCTCCCCGTGAGGGAAAAAGAGACGCTTACCTCCCGGAAGGGCTGTAGGGAAACACCCGATCCTCAGACACCAGGCATCGTTGGCTTCAAAATCGAGGCGGCCGGCCGTGGATTTCTCCGTAATTTTGCACACAAATGACCCAGATTCCCGAAATCCGTGTCCAGTAGGCAGGTGGCGAGTAAATACCGAGCAGGTCTCCCGGCAGTCAATATCCACACAGATTCTTCTGATAGAAGGACTCGCACTCGGAAGGATACACAAGAAGTTTTAATTAACACTCGTAACGCGTTTCGTCAGTGAAACTGACTTGATCACACGAAGTGCAACAAGAAACAGGAAGTATTTATCTGGCTGTTGAAACAGACGACAGGCACAAGAAAATTGGCAAGTAATGACAGTAACCATGGCGGCCATTATTAAATGTCTAAATACAGTGTAAAGATATAAGACCTGCCATGGTTCATAGTTGTACTTAGTCCAGAGTTGTTTGGTAGACATATAAATCCTACAGAAATGAAACATGAATATATATATATATTCACTGAAAAAACCATAGGTTACACACATGTTATAGTTAGCTGTACATTTTACTGATAAAAAAACCAATGAAATTCCCCCGTTATAGTTACTGTAGGCAACTATAACTCACGCGACCGTAATCCTCTGCTGATGCTAATACTGTATTTAGACACTTATTTGCCCATGTCTTCTTCCATTAAATTTTAGCTATACATATATTACAAATATTTTTTTTTCATAAAGACACATATGTCATCAGCAGAGCATTACGGTCGCGTGAGTTATAGTTGCCTACAGTAACTATAACGGGGGAATTTCATTGTTTTTTTATCAGTAAAATGTACAGCTAACTATAACATGTGTGAATCCTATGGTTTTTTCAGTGAATTTGCAAGGTTTTTTAAATGCTAATTCCTAACTATAACGTGTGTGAAACCTATGGTTTTTTCAGTGAATTTGTACGGTTTTTTAAATGCTAACTTACTTTACGCCATTCGTGGCGTGCGCGCCCAGTTAACGCAGTTCGTTCCGTGCGCGCACGGTGCGCTTCGCGCACCGTGCACGCACAGTGAGCACGCGGTGCGCTTCGCGCACCGCGTGCCCACTTTACGCAGTTAGTGCCATGCACGCACGGTGGTCACGCGGTGCGCGCAGCGCACCGCGTGCCCACATTATGCGGGATGGGCCATGTACGCACGATGCACTTCGCGCACCGTGCGAACATGGGGGACATATTATGCGCATCGTTGTGAAATGTTTTGTTTATTATTTTCGTTTAGTTGTTAAGCCATGCACAAATGGTGCCATTCGGGCACCATTTGAACATGGGGTGGGGAGAGTGTGGATAATTTATTTTTTTTTTAAACAAATTTTTACCGTACGCGTACGGTAAGCGTAATCGGCGATTTTTCGAAAAAAAATAAATATATTTTTTTGGCCTTGGGGGTTGTTTGGGGGCCCGTATATCACTGCTGGGTGATTATTATCTCGATATACTGCCCCTTTACACATTTTTGGGCTTCATTTATGCTGCCCCACTCAGAGTGCGAGAGAGAAAATGGCGGCCGCCGCTTCCTGGTTTCGAATGTTTACTAAGATCTAAGAGCCAATCAGAATCGTGCTCGCGCACGTCACCGTAGGCGTACGGTAAGCGCACCGTAAGCGCACCGTAAGCTGGCTCAGATATATATATTGATTTAAAGGCTAGTTTCTCAGAATCTACTGAACAGATTTACACCAAACCTACAAAAGGCACTTCCTTGACCTGAGGACTACCTCTCTGCCAAATTTCAAGTAATTCTGTTCAGCCGTTCGGGCTGTAGCTGTGTCTAAAGGTCCTATGGAAAAATGCATGGGAAAAACGCGTTTTGGGACCCCCCTTTTATCTCAGCCCCCGCTTGACGAATCCCCCCGAGACTTTCAGGGTAGGAGCGGAGCGTAGCGCCCCACCTATTTTGAAAAATTTGCGATATATATATATTATCTACTATCTACTGTCTATTATCTACTATCTACTATTATCTGGATAATATATATATATATATATTACCTACTGGCGGTCGCCAGTAGGTAGTTATAGTTAGGACCACGTTTCCATAGGAAAACCTCAACATTCTATTTTGAATAACTTTGGCGCCGGTCGACGAATCCTCGCGAATTTCTCAAAATAGGTGGGGCGCTATGCTCCGCTCCTACCCTGAAAGTCTCGGGGGGATTCATCAAGCGGGGGCTGAGATAAAAGGGGGGTCCCAAAACACGTTTTTCCCATGCATTTTTCCATAGGACCTTTAGAACGAGCTACAGCCCGAATGGCTGAACAGAATTACTCAAAATTTGGCAGAGAGGTAGTCCCTAGGTCAAGGAAGTGCCTTTTGTAGGTTTGGTGTAAATCTGTTCAGTAGATTCTGAGAAAATAGCCTTTAAATCAATATATATATCTGAGCCCGCTTACGGTACGCTTACCGTACGCTTACGGTAAGCGTACGGTGGCGTGCGCGAGCGCGATTCTGATTGGCTCTTAGATCTTAGTAAACATTCGAATCGGCCGAAACCAGGAAGCGGCGGCCGCCATTTTGTGTATTTCACTCTGAAAAAAAAGAGTGAAAACAAGGAAAGGGGGCAATGAGGAGAGTTACAGACCCCCTAACATTTGTAAGGGGGTCAAAGAAGGACAGAAAAGTACAATAAAAACATTTATTGATTTTAAAAAAAATCACGGGGTACGCGTACGGTAAGCTTACGGTAAGCGTACGGTAAAAAAAATAAAAATAAATAAATGAAAAGCAGATTTAAGAGTTTAGAAATTAGGGAGCTCTAAAAAGAGCTGTTGTGTTTATGAAGTCATTTTTTTAGTGGTACCTACAAGTAAGTACCGATGCAGAGTCTAAGGTTCAAGAGGAAGACTCTGTTCCCTTCATCATTGAAGTGCACACCATCTCCTCTATAAATGTCTTGCATGTCATAACGCAAGTTGTTGTGGTAAATGGCACCCATACCATAGTCACGGAGGAAAGCAGAAACAGATTTGTTGACGTGCTTTCTTGCTTTGTCAATCTGCGGACAGAAATGATTGGACCAGTTCCATTTTTGCCTTTGGCATATGTTGGAAAACACAAAGGCAGTTTTAGGGAAAAGTGTAAACAGTTGTGCAAAGGTGTCCTTCATAAGCATTTCCAGACCTACCCCAGTCAAAGTGCCTAGGTCATTGCCACCACAGTGCACTATTATGAGGTCAGGGTGTTGGATTTGAATGAAGGATTTCACCAATGGCATCAATTGGTGCCACTTTAACCCTCTCTGACCAATCCATTTAATGTCTACATTTGGCAAAGCAAGGTCTCTCACCATATCTGTTTTCTCTGCAAACTTTTCACTCCAGAAGACATAGCTGTGCCCTACAATCCACACTGTGAACATCTTCAAAGGAGAACTGGATGCACTCAGGAGGTGTCTTTCAGTAGAATGGCAATATGAAAAGAAAGACAGTTTGGAAATGGAGGCATACATATTTTTTACAAAACAAAAAGAACTGATTGGCTGTTTCATACCATTCTAGAAAAAAAACTAGGCTGTATGTGAAAATTAATACAAGCATGTTTTGTATTGGTACAAAAAAATGTGTAACCAAAGAACAGTACTATGGATTTGCTGTTAGGTTTGAAAAGTCAAGCACTCTTGCTCTGTGGAATTGAAACATTGTGTGTCGAACTTCTGACCTAACTGAACACAGCAGTGTTCCATGAGCTGTTGCTATGGTAGCAGGCAGAAGTCAAGTTGGGGGAAGGGTACTAGGCAGAAGTCAAGTTGGGGGCAGGGTACTTTTGGAAAAGGGTTGGTTTTCAACCAATAGAAATGTGTGATTACATTTAAAAAAAAGGGGGAAGCACTGAGATTTGAAACTTACATGTATATGTGTGGAAAAATAGAGGGAAAGTTTGCCATTATCTGGTTCTGCTGAGGGGAGACAGGTGAACACAACAGAGATCCTGGCTCTGATAATCTGCTGTTTGAGTGTCACATTTCTTTCAGAACTAACTAATTTTAAAGGTGAGTTTACAGTTTGAGAGGGTATGTATGTGGTAACTTAAGAAATGAATAATAGAAATGGGAATTGTTTTTGTTGTAGTTACACATGGTGGTTTCATAATGTGTCAGTGTGTAAAAGTGATTTACATTTGCCCCTGAAAAAATAAAAGAGCAGTAAGTGTGCTTTGAAATTGGCAAAGAAATTTCGTTTTGGCACTAATGTGAAAACATGACTCTGTGTGCATAGAAGAATTATAGACAGAGATTTATTGCGTCTTGCTCTGGTGATTTCACAGTTGCATTAGATGGAAAGGGGGAGCGAATTTTTGGGGGAAGAAGCAGAGGCTTAGCACACACCCATGTCCTTGCCGTGTATAGTCATGCACAGTATGTACAAGCCAGTGGGGTTTTCAGGTTTAAGTCTGTAATGCAAATACATTCAGCATCACTAAGGCTGGTTGCCCTTGGTGGAGTGTAGGCAGTCACAGAGAATGCACATGGTGGTGGTCTGAAAAAAAACCAGCTTGGACACGTGCAATTAAATAAAGCAAAAATAGTGGTTTCATAATGTGTCAGTCTGTAAAAGTGATTTCAAATTGTAAAAAGAGATTTTCACTTGCCCCTGAAAAAATAAAAGAGCAGTAAGTGTGCTTTGAAATTGGCAAAGAAATTTCGTTTTGGCACTAATGTGAAAACATGACTCTGTGTGCATAGAAGAATTATAGACAGAGATTTATTGCGTCTTGCTCTGGTGATTTCACAGTTGCATTAGATGGAAAGGGGGAGCGAATTTTTGGGGGAAGAAGCAGAGGCTTAGCACACACCCATGTCCTTGCCGTGTATAGTCATGCACAGTATGTACAAGCCAGTGGGGTTTTCAGGTTTAAGTCTGTAATGCAAATACATTCAGCATCACTAAGGCTGGTTGCCCTTGGTGGAGTGTAGGCAGTCACAGAGAATGCACATGGTGGTGGTCTGAAAAAAAAACAGCTTGGACACGTGCAATTAAATAAAGCAAAAATAGTGGTTTCATAATGTGTCAGTCTGTAAAAGTGATTTCAAATTGTAAAAAGAGATTTTCACTTGCCCCTGAAAAAATAAAAGAGCAGTAAGTGTGCTTTGAAATTGGCAAAGAAATTTCGTTTTGGCACTAATGTGAAAACATGACTCTGTGTGCATAGAAGAATTATAGACAGAGATTTATTGCGTCTTGCTCTGGTGATTTCACAGTTGCATTAGATGGAAAGGGGGAGCGAATTTTTGGGGGAAGAAGCAGAGGCTTAGCACACACCCATGTCCTTGCCGTGTATAGTCATGCACAGTATGTACAAGCCAGTGGGATTTTCAGGTTTAAGTCTGTAATGCAAATACATTCAGCATCACTAAGGCTGGTTGCCCTTGGTGGAGTGTAGGCAGTCACAGAGAATGCACATGGTGGTGGTCTGAAAAAAAAACAGCTTGGA
Source organism: Triturus cristatus (assembly GCF_964204655.1). NCBI lineage: Eukaryota > Metazoa > Chordata > Amphibia > Caudata > Salamandridae > Triturus > Triturus cristatus. Next base: position 1,261,204,960 of record NC_140579.1, read on the forward strand.
CACGTGCAATTAAATAAAGCAAAAATAGTGGATTCATAATGTGTCAGTCTGTAAAAGTGATTTCAAATTGTAAAAAGAGATTTTCACTTGCCCCTGAAAAAATAAAAGAGCAGTAAGTGTGCTTTGAAATTGGCAAAGAAATTTCGTTTTGGCACTAATGTGAAAACATGACTCTGTGTGCATAGAAGAATTATAGACAGAGATTTATTGCGTCTTGCTCTGGTGATTTCACAGTTGCATTAGATGGAAAGGGGGAGCGAATTTTTGGGGGAAGAAGCAGAGGCTTAGCACACACCCATGTCCTTGCCGTGTATAGTCATGCACAGTATGTACAAGCCAGTGGGGTTTTCAGGTTTAAGTCTGTAATGCAAATACATTCAGCATCACTAAGGCTGGTTGCCCTTGGTGGAGTGTAGGCAGTCACAGAGAATGCACATGGTGGTGGTCTGAAAAAAAAACAGCTTGGACACGTGCAATTAAATAAAGCAAAAATAGTGGTTTCATAATGTGTCAGTCTGTAAAAGTGATTTCAAATTGTAAAAAGAGATTTTCACTTGCCCCTGAAAAAATAAAAGAGCAGTAAGTGTGCTTTGAAATTGGCAAAGAAATTTCGTTTTGGCACTAATGTGAAAACATGACTCTGTGTGCATAGAAGAATTATAGACAGAGATTTATTGCGTCTTGCTCTGGTGATTTCACAGTTGCATTAGATGGAAAGGGGGAGCGAATTTTTGGGGGAAGAAGCAGAGGCTTAGCACACACCCATGTCCTTGCCGTGTATAGTCATGCACAGTATGTACAAGCCAGTGGGGTTTTCAGGTTTAAGTCTGTAATGCAAATACATTCAGCATCACTAAGGCTGGTTGCCCTTGGTGGAGTGTAGGCAGTCACAGAGAATGCACATGGTGGTGGTCTGAAAAAAAAAACAGCTTGGACACGTGCAATTAAATAAAGCAAAAATAGTGGATTCATAATGTGTCAGTCTGTAAAAGTGATTTCAAATTGTAAAAAGAGATTTTCACTTGCCCCTGAAAAAATAAAAGAGCAGTAAGTGTGCTTTGAAATTGGCAAAGAAATTTCGTTTTGGCACTAATGTGAAAACATGACTCTGTGTGCATAGAAGAATTATAGACAGAGATTTATTGCGTCTTGCTCTGGTGATTTCACAGTTGCATTAGATGGAAAGGGGGAGCGAATTTTTGGGGGAAGAAGCAGCGGCTTAGCACACACCCATGTCCTTGCCGTGTATAGTCATGCACAGTATGTACAAGCCAGTGGGGTTTTCAGGTTTAAGTCTGTAATGCAAATACATTCAGCATCACTAAGGCTGGTTGCCCTTGGTGGAGTGTAGGCAGTCACAGAGAATGCACATGGTGGTGGTCTGAAAAAAAAACAGCTTGGACACGTGCAATTAAATAAAGCAAAAATAGTGGATTCATAATGTGTCAGTCTGTAAAAGTGATTTCAAATTGTAAAAAGAGATTTTCACTTGCCCCTGAAAAAATAAAAGAGCAGTAAGTGTGCTTTGAAATTGGCAAAGAAATTTCGTTTTGGCACTAATGTGAAAACATGACTCTGTGTGCATAGAAGAATTATAGACAGAGATTTATTGCGTCTTGCTCTGGTGATTTCACAGTTGCATTAGATGGAAAGGGGGAGCGAATTTTTTGGGGAAGAAGCAGAGGCTTAGCACACACCCATGTCCTTGCCGTGTATAGTCATGCACAGTATGTACAAGCCAGTGGGGTTTTCAGGTTTAAGTCTGTAATGCAAATACATTCAGCATCACTAAGGCTGGTTGCCCTTGGTGGAGTGTAGGCAGTCACAGAGAATGCACATGGTGGTGGTCTGAAAAAAAAACAGCTTGGACACGTGCAATTAAATAAAGCAAAAATAGTGGATTCATAATGTGTCAGTCTGTAAAAGTGATTTCAAATTGTAAAAAGAGATTTTCACTTGCCCCTGAAAAAATAAAAGAGCAGTAAGTGTGCTTTGAAATTGGCAAAGAAATTTCGTTTTGGCACTAATGTGAAAACATGACTCTGTGTGCATAGAAGAATTATAGACAGAGATTTATTGCGTCTTGCTCTGGTGATTTCACAGTTGCATTAGATGGAAAGGGGGAGCGAATTTTTTGGGGAAGAAGCAGAGGCTTAGCACACACCCATGTCCTTGCCGTGTATAGTCATGCACAGTATGTACAAGCCAGTGGGGTTTTCAGGTTTAAGTCTGTAATGCAAATACATTCAGCATCACTAAGGCTGGTTGCCCTTGGTGGAGTGTAGGCAGTCACAGAGAATGCACATGGTGGTGGTCTGAAAAAAAAACAGCTTGGACACGTGCAATTAAATAAAGCAAAAATAGTGGATTCATAATGTGTCAGTCTGTAAAAGTGATTTCAAATTGTAAAAAGAGATTTTCACTTGCCCCTGAAAAAATAAAAGAGCAGTAAGTGTGCTTTGAAATTGGCAAAGAAATTTCGTTTTGGCACTAATGTGAAAACATGACTCTGTGTGCATAGAAGAATTATAGACAGAGATTTATTGCGTCTTGCTCTGGTGATTTCACAGTTGCATTAGATGGAAAGGGGGAGCGAATTTTTGGGGGAAGAAGCAGAGGCTTAGCACACACCCATGTCCTTGCCGTGTATAGTCATGCACAGTATGTACAAGCCAGTGGGGTTTTCAGGTTTAAGTCTGTAATGCAAATACATTCAGCATCACTAAGGCTGGTTGCCCTTGGTGGAGTGTAGGCAGTCACAGAGAATGCACATGGTGGTGGTCTGAAAAAAAAACAGCTTGGACACGTGCAATTAAATAAAGCAAAAATAGTGGATTCATAATGTGTCAGTCTGTAAAAGTGATTTCAAATTGTAAAAAGAGATTTTCACTTGCCCCTGAAAAAATAAAAGAGCAGTAAGTGTGCTTTGAAATTGGCAAAGAAATTTCGTTTTGGCACTAATGTGAAAACATGACTCTGTGTGCATAGAAGAATTATAGACAGAGATTTATTGCGTCTTGCTCTGGTGATTTCACAGTTGCATTAGATGGAAAGGGGGAGCGAATTTTTGGGGGAAGAAGCAGAGGCTTAGCACACACCCATGTCCTTGCCGTGTATAGTCATGCACAGTATGTACAAGCCAGTGGGGTTTTCAGGTTTAAGTCTGTAATGCAAATACATTCAGCATCACTAAGGCTGGTTGCCCTTGGTGGAGTGTAGGCAGTCACAGAGAATGCACATGGTGGTGGTCTGAAAAAAAAACAGCTTGGACACGTGCAATTAAATAAAGCAAAAATAGTGGATTCATAATGTGTCAGTCTGTAAAAGTGATTTCAAATTGTAAAAAGAGATTTTCACTTGCCCCTGAAAAAATAAAAGAGCAGTAAGTGTGCTTTGAAATTGGCAAAGAAATTTCGTTTTGGCACTAATGTGAAAACATGACTCTGTGTGCATAGAAGAATTATAGACAGAGATTTATTGCGTCTTGCTCTGGTGATTTCACAGTTGCATTAGATGGAAAGGGGGAGCGAATTTTTTGGGGAAGAAGCAGAGGCTTAGCACACACCCATGTCCTTGCCGTGTATAGTCATGCACAGTATGTACAAGCCAGTGGGGTTTTCAGGTTTAAGTCTGTAATGCAAATACATTCAGCATCACTAAGGCTGGTTGCCCTTGGTGGAGTGTAGCACTGTGGACATGGGCTTTTTAAAAAATCTGAAAAGTGGTTTCATAATGTGACAGTTTGTAAAAGAGATTTTCACTTGCCCAAAAAAAAGAGCAGTTTGTGTGAATTCAAATTGGCAAAGAAATTTCGTTTTGTGACTATTGTGAAAAGAAATTTAGTAATATATTTAAATACAATAACGGATTTTTTTTTAGTTTTTTTCAGGTATTGCTGAAGAACAGTGAACAAAATTTAAGATGCCTACAAAATCTCGAGTTCAAAAAACGCTAAAAAAAAAACTATATTTGAAGACAACTGGAGGACCAAAGTTAGTAGAAGATGCTGATGTTGGGAAAAAGAAAAAATCTTCTGGTAAGCAAAAAAAACAATTTCTAAACAAAATATTCAAAACAAAGAAAAATGTACAAAATGTCTGTTCTCGGAAAAATGTAACAAAAAATAGAGAACAGCAAAAAATTGAGAATTTAGTTAATGCAAATATACCTTCTGCAATTGAAAAGTTTAACATAAACAGAAAAACAGCATTTAAAGAGATACGTAGAAAAATGTTTCAGAGAAGAGTTATGTCCAATTTGATAAAGGATATAAAGAAATATAAGCAAAAGGCAAAATATTACAAGAGAAAAAAAGAAATTGAAGCCATTGCAGCAAAGGCATTAGAATTAAAAAGGAAACTATTCATTTTAATTTTGAATAGGATGCGTACATTAGATAAAATGGTTAATGTACTGAAATCACAAAGCAAAAGCAAAAGAGTAGTGAACAGAACAAACTTTTGTAAAGTTTTTTTAGGAAAGTGGATGCATAGTTCAAGTAGTGAACCTTTTTTTAATGAAGAGAGCTATTTTCAAAGTAATAGTTTGCTGCATGCAGTTGACACCAGAGGTCGTTCACACGAAGTAAAAAATGGTTGCATAATGGAGAAGGAGATAATGGTTCCAAGAGATGAGGTACAAGTGATGGCAGATGAGGCAATGGGGAGACGTCCTAAAGCCCCAGTGTACACTTGGAATTGTAGTAGTATTTGCACTGTGCGTCAGGAATCTATTGACAGATTTCGAGAGTTTCTAAGAGAATATAGTAAAAAAAGTGTAAAACAAAAGATTAAGGTGCTTCAAAGTCTGGATCCATGCAGAGTGAGAGAGAATACTGGTTTGCAGGGTCATTCTCTTGCTTGTCTATCTAGAAAAGTGTGCAATTGTGTTTTCCATCATTTTAGGATGCTGGCTGTTCATCATACTGAAATGAGAAAGTTTGTGAGACGGTTGTATTTTGCCAAAAGTCCAGCAATAAAGTTAAATGAATTGAATAGGGCTCTGTTCCGAGGAACGGTATCAGATGTAGAGAAGGTTGTTGATGAAATTCAGTTTTGTTACTTTGGTCCTGAACAAAACAGTGCAGAGAAGGACACAGTAAATGAGGCAGAAGTGGAAGAGAATGTAGAACCTTGTGTAAGTAAGACATTTAATGATCACATAACAAAATTTGCAATAATCTCTAATGAAAGACCAAATGTTACTTGTATTTGTTGCCGCAGAACTCATTATAGAAAACAAACTAGGAATGTTGATCTCTACAGAAAGAGTGAAAATGAAGATAATTATAAGTGGATGGATTTTGCCACATATATATTTCTTGAAAATTGTTTTGAATTGGGTGAAGATCAGCGTATTTGTAAATACTGCTACAACAAGTTAGAGGAAAATAGAATGCCGACCAGAGCTGTACATAATAATTTAGAATTGGATGCTATTCCTGCTGAACTTTCTGAATTAAATGCATATGAGTCTATACTCATTCAATGTGTTCATCCGTTCCAGACCATAGTACGTATGGAGCCCAAAACTGGTAAATTACCTCCTTCAGATTTACTGAGAGGTTTAAAAGGTAGAGTGGTGTATTTGCCCTTGGATTTGAAAAAAAATATGGAAACTATTGATGCGGATACTTTGGAAACTGAACCATTAATTATTCTGGTTAATGGTGTACCTACAAAGAATAAGAAGATTTGGCAGGAGCTGGTAGATGTGCGGAAAGTACAAAGAGCAAATTTGTATTTGAAAAAAAATAACAAATGGTATGAATCAATTTATATAGAAGAAGAAGAAGAAGAAGAAGAAGATTTACAAGGAGACACAGAAACACCAACTGGACAAATTGAAAAAGTGGACAAGTCAAAGGAAGAAGAAATTTATGAACATTTTAGCATACATCCTCTCCATTCGAAAGAAGTTATGGGAGACAATATTGATCTCTTTCAGATGAAGAAAGCAAAAGGAAATCCCGTGAGTGTATGGGAGGAGAGCTTGGAAGCTCGATGTTTTCCCCAGCTGTTTCCTAAAGGAAAAGGAGGACGATACGATGAACGTCCAGAACAGATTCCAGCTTCAGAGTATCGAACTACAAGACTATATGCTGAAGATCCCAGATTTCGACAAAGTATTCCTTATTTGTTCCATCTTTTATTTGAAAGCGACTTGTCTGCACTGTCTTATGCAGTAAATCACATTTTAAAAAGTGGAGTACATTTACAAAATGTGTCTGCTAAGGATTTTATGGAGAAAGTGCAGCACCGAGATGATCATTTGGAAACACAACTGATCAATCTGATGGCTTGTCAGCGTGGGACAAATGAATATTGGTACCGACGCCATGGTGAACTAAAATGCATGTTACGCAATTTAGGAACACCAACATGGTTCCTTACCCTAAGCTGTGCCGAGTACGCTTGGGATGATTTACTGGATTTTCTACGAGAGGCCAATTCAAACATTAAAAACATCGAATACAAGACAGCAGGAGAACTGTGCTCATTGGATCCGGTTAATGTTTGCAGATATTTCAATCATAGATTTGAGGCTATGATGTCCTTCATCTGCAATAAAAAAAATCCACCCCTTGGAGAAGTAGTGGATTTCTTTTGGAGAAAAGAGTACCAGGCAAGAGGTGCTCCTCATATTCATATGCTGCTGTGGATCAAGGATGCCCCAAAGTTTGGAACAGATACTGATGAAGCAGTGTTATCTTACATTGAAGAATATGCAACATGTGCTATACCTAAAAGCACAGAAGAGAACAAGTTAAAGGAGCAAGTTCTACGTTTCCAAAGTCATCGGTGTGGAAAATACTGTCGACGGAAATACAAGAGCAAAGAAAAATACTACACTAAATGTCGATTTGGATTTCCTAGACCTGTTCTTACAAATGGAAGAGTCAACAGTTTTATGTCAGCTGTGAGACATACTATCACAAGAAAATCACCTAAGAATACCTACAACCTTAAAAGAAAAGAAGAATCAAAAAATATAAATGACTACAACCCAGTCATTTTATCCATGTGGAACGCTAACATGGATATACAGTATGTTGCTGACAATTCCATTGCTGTTGCTCGATATGTAACGTCTTACATTACGAAATCAGAAAAAACAGAATTGAAGGAAATGTGGGAAGAGATTTCTCACGAGAAGACTGTCAGTAAGAAGCTGTACAGTTTCAGTTTGAAGATGTTATCGCATCGAGAAATTGGATCCTACGAATGTTCAGATAGGTTATCTTCTGCAAGTCTCTACTCGAAGTCAAGAAGAATAATTTGGGCAAGTTTAGGCCTTGCAGCAATGAGAAATCGGGTACTGAAATCTGTTGGAGAAATTGAATATTTGGCTGAGAATGACCCAGAAAGTACAGACATATTGAAAACAAACATGTTGGACACATATTATCCCAAGAGAAGTCATCATCTGGAGAACATGTGTCTCTATGAAGTGTTGCAGAACTACATTTATTCACGGAAAGCTGCAGAAGACATCAACAGTGGAAAATATAAAGTTGTTGGTGAAGAAGGATGTTTGGTGAAGCAAACCAAAGGAAGTTTGATAAATCACCGGAAGCTGAGTTGCGACACTACCGACAAGAAAGAATTTTACTACTTGGCTCTTTTACAGTTGTTTAAACCATGGCGTACAGAGGATGAACTACTGGGAGAATTCCAGAGCTATGAAGATTCTTTTAATGCTTGCAAAGACAGCATACAATGCAGTACATTCTCAACTTATCTGCAAATGTTAAATGAAGAAATTGAACAGGAAACTACAATTGCAGCAGAAATAGCTAGAGACAGTTCTCAGGACAGCCAAAGTTCAGGAACACACAGTCAAGATCCCCTAGGACAACCAATCGTTGACAATGAAGCATCAATAGCCATGAATGAAGTGGAAACGGCTATGAATCAAGCTCAAGAAGAATTTATAGACTTAGAAAATTTGGAAAGACAACTGAATCAAGAGCAGCAACAAATTTATGAAGAGATCAAAAACAAAATTGATCACGGATTTCTACATATCAAAAAAGAGTGCTCATGCACATCATTTCATCCAATCAGGATGTATGTAAGCGGACAAGCTGGCACTGGAAAAAGTTTCCTAATTAAAGTCATCAGAAGCTACCTAAAGCAAAAAACGGATTCTACTTTGTCTTGTGTGGTTACTGCTCCAACTGGGTTAGCAGCATATAACATAAAAGGAATCACCTTACATCGTTTGCTAATGTTACCAGTGGAGCATGAGAACAAAATACAATTCAACAAGCTAACTGGAGAAGCATCCTTGGAAGTTTCACGAGTATTGAAGAAGATGCAAGTTCTCATTATTGATGAGGTGAGCATGGTATCAAACTTAATGCTTGCCTTTGTGCATTTAAGAATGCAGCAAATTTTGAAGACAGACTATGACGTGTTATTTGGTGGAAAACACGTCATAGTTTTTGGGGATCTTTTGCAACTTACTCCAGTTAAAGGACAACCAGTGTTTAATACTGTGACACATGAAGACACAAAGAAGTCATTGGGAAGCATTGGAAATACAAATATTTGGTCCTTCTTTGAGTACAAGGAACTTACAACTAATATGAGGCAAGCAAACGATGAAGAATATGGAAGTATTCTGAAAGATATCAGGATTGGACTACTCACAGATGTTGGGAAAAAAGCATTACAGAGTCGGCTGCTACATAATTTATTTCCAAAGGAAGAAATAGTTGCAGAGAAAATATACAAGAATATTGCAGAAAACAAAAGTGTCATCTGCTTAATGCCAACTCTACGTGAATGCTCAATATTTAATGAGGAGCTTTTGAAATTGGAAAAGGAAGACATCAGGAAATTGGAAGCAGTGGACAAAATTGAGGATGGAAGAATTACAGTCACAGTAACAGGCAAACTGAAAAATAAATTGGACTCACTAGAGAAGAACATCTCCAAAACAGCAGGATTAGAAAAAAATCTTTATGTTTGCATGAACTGTAGAGTGTTTTTAAGGAGAAATTTGGATGTTGAGAAAGGCTTAGTGAATGGAGCGATGGGAAGAGTTGTGGGTTTTATTAATTATCAGAAAAAAGAAGGAATTGAATGTTTACAGATAAAATTTGATCAGATAGAGGAAGTTAAAGACATTTGTCGTTGTTCAGTTCGTTTCATGCTTGTGAAAGACTTATATGTACGTAGGAAGCAGTTTCCGTTTTCACTAGCATATGCTGTAACTATCCACAAGTCTCAAGGATTGACTGTAGATTGTGCATTTGTGAACATTGGTTCAACTGTGTTCAAAGAAGGTATGGCATATGTAGCTTTGTCACGAGTCAAAACATTATCAGGTTTATTCATGATAGACTTTGATGACTCAAAAGTTAGTGCTGATACAAACTGTGTAAAGGAGTATAATAGATTAAGAAGAAGCTATGCTCCTCATTTAGGTCAGTATCCTGTGTTGGAGAAACGTGTAGTTTCTCGTAAAAGGAGAAATGAGAATATCTGTAATGAGGATGTAGAGAAGAGGAAAAAAAAGAGGAGTGATGTAATTGCAAGCAAAAAGAATAAGGAAAATGAAGAACAGGTTGTAGGATGTCATTTTGAAAATAGCTCTGGTGTCAACTGCTACGCTAATGTAGTGCTGAATGTTGCATTTTATCTGGAAAGTTTGCAAGAGCAGATAATAGTAAATCAGGGAAAAAGATTCTGTTCAGAGCTCAGTCTCCTTTTTCAAAAGCTGAGTAAAGATAAAACTCAAATAGAAAGTGCTACTGATATTAGAAAACTTTTAGATGTATGTTCAGGACGAACACAGTTTTCTCAAAATGAACAGCAAGATGCACACGAATTTTTGATGTATTTTCTTCAGGTAGTGGAAGAAGAAGGAGTTCCCATTGACATTTTTTTTGGTCTCTCTTATAAATGGGAACATAGTTGTGATAATTGTTATAATATATGTGGCTCTATTGTTGATAATGAAAGGTTTATTTATTTGACATTGCCAGAGAGTAAAACAGTCACTTTTGCAAAATTAGTTAAAGATGCTAATCATAGCATGAAATGTGGTGAGTGTAATTCTGACATGTTATCAACATTAATTTTAAGGGAATACGGACAGTATGTAATTTTAATGATGCAACGATGTAGAGCTGATGGATCAAAATTGGATACTTTAATAAAGAAGTTTACAGGACAGCAATTATCAATTTCAGGAAAAACTTTTGTAACTGTTGCAATAATTTTCCATGATGGACCTACTGTTACTTCTGGACATTACACAGTTTATCTAAAATGTGAAAAAGGCTGGACACTGTGTAATGATTCCCAATTGATTTTCAAACAACGTTTGCCTTTTGATTTAGCAAATTCCTATCTAATCTTCCTGAAACCTAAATTTTAGAGAGATTTGGCAAGATCTGGACAAAATAATTTTACCATTTTACTGGATTACCATTGCAATTTTGTAGAAAAAAGATTTTTAAAATTATCATTTGGCCTAAAGGAAAGATAACCAATTGTAATGTGGACTTTTTTAATTTTTAATGCAATTTTGAAAAACCAATAATTTAGAGATAATCGGTAACTTCTGCACATTTTAAATTTTGGAATGCTATTGGACTGCCATTGGAAATTTTTTCAAAAATGATTTAAAAAATTACTATTTGGCCATGTGGAAAAGTAAGCAATTCTATTGTGGACTAAATAAATAATTCAAAAAATTTTCGTGAACCAAAATGTTACAGAGAATTGGTGAGATCTGGACAGATTAAACTTTAGAATTTTAATGGTTTTCCCTTGGAAATTTATTCCAGGAAAAAAAAAAAATACTATTTGGCCTAAAGGAAATAAAATCAGATGTATTTTGGAGTTATTTGAGATATAATATTGTGATTATACTTCTGAAACAAACATATCAGACGGTATTTTAAAGAAAAAAGTATTGTTTTTAGATGATATTTTTTTAGAATAATATGCATTTCTGTAATGATAAGTTTAAGTGAGAAGACATTCTGGGCTTTTTTAATACAATCTTTGTGATTGTTAATTTTTTTTGCCCGCTGTAAAATGATGAATGCAATTGCTTTCACAATTAATAGTGAAATGCAATATATTCTGAAAACAGCAAAAATAAGGCAAAAATATTTTTTTGTAAAAAATGTAAATATGTGTATTGTATTATAAAATGGATAAAAAATATTAATACTTTTTTCTTTATTTTCAGATCGATATAGAAAATTTTCGGAAACTACAACCATTTTAAAAACTATTTTTTAAAAAAACAAATGAATAAATATTTTTTTGAGTGAGTATGGTAAGTTAAAAATAAAAATTGTAGTCTCTCAAGGACTTTGTAATGAGATAAATGATTTTTAGTGTTTTTTTTTAAAAAATAAAAAAAAGGTACGCTTACCGTACGCGTACGGTAAAAAAAAAAAAAAAAGTTTTTTAAAAAAAAGAAAAAAAAAGATGAAAGATAAGGTTGGCTCTTAAAAGAACCGTTGTGTTCATGCAGGGACAGAGGAAAGAAAGATAGGGAATATTAGACGGTACGACAAGTGTGCTGATCTATTTTACTGTTCACCAGGGAAACACTGGTCTCCCTATAAGTAATTAGATCGTGACAAGTGGCGCACCGTACTTCAACCCTCGCAAACCGAGGGTTAATTTCCAGAGGGCCAGCAAAAGGAGATTCTCCCCCCACAGATGAAGGGCTCACCTGACCTGCAGAAGAAGGAGTCTGCCCTGCAGATGATGGTCCAGGCTGAGCTGCTGTGGATGTACTGGCTCGTCTTTCTGAAGAGTTACCTCCAAAAAGATGACCATGTGTCCTTCTGTGTACTTCCTGGAGGTGTCTCTTCATGGTGTGATTCCCAAAGGAATACTTCCTGTTAGGATTACCTCTAGAAAGTACACGCTTACACAGCTTGCAAGTAACTAAGGGTGCATTCACCTTTTGCTGGCCTTCTGGAAAAGTAAAATACTCCCAAACGTAAGAAGGCTTTACTTTCCTCGCTCTCTGCCTCAAGACAGTGCTGCTGGTGCTAGCCTCACTCTCAGAAGAGCTCTGCTGTTCTGCCATCGTATCCCAAAGACAAACCAGCTCCTTCTCCCAAGGGATCACAAGCAGAAATGAGGGGAATGGGTGTGGTGTAGGAGAGTTCTAGAACTGAAAGTAGTTTCAACCAATCAAAAGTTGTGTTTCAAGATCACATGACCTACCGTACGCTTACGGTACGCTTACGGTACGCTTACGGCAAAAAGTACGCGTGCGCGTAAAAAAGACACGCGCTTGCGCGCATGCGCATAACAGTCATTTCCCGGCACTTCCGCGTAACGTGCGCGTGTTGCGTAAGCGCGCACGCGTCCCACGCGCAGTACGCGCGGCTACGCAAAGTACGTAACTATGCGCAAGCAGCGTAGATAGATTACGGACGTTGCGTAAACCGTACGCTTACCGTGAGCTTACGGTACGCGTACTATAAAAAAAAAAAAAAAAAAAAAAAAAAAAAAAAAAAAAAATCTGGAAATACATTTTACATGTTTATTTTAAAAAATATATATAAAAAAAATATTTAAGGATTTTAAAAATTTAAGCATAGTCTTTATAAAAGATAAGAAAATTAAATTAAAAATATGTTTGAAAAAAATGAAGAATAAAAGAAAAAAATAGCATTTAAAAAACCTTGCAAATTCACTGAAAAAACCATGGGTTTCACACACGTTATAGTTAGGAATTAGCATTTAAAAAACCTTGCAAATTCACTGAAAAAACCATGGGTTTCACACACGTTATAGTTAGGAATTAGCATTTAAAAAACCTTAGAAATTCACTGAAAAAACCATAGGTTTCACACACGTTATAGTTAGGAATTAGCATTTAAAAAACCTTAGAAATTCAGTGAAAAAACCATAGGTTTCACACATGTTATAGTTAGCTGGACATTTTACTCGTAAAAAACCAATGAAATTGCCCCGTTATAGTTAGTTCAGCTAACTATAACTCGCGCGCCCGCAATGCACTGCTGATGACGTCACATATTACATCACTCATGACATGGTCAGTGACATCACTCATGACATCACTGATGACATCTCAAATGACATCACTGATGACATCACTGATGACATCATCCTTGTGATAGAGTGGCAGACCTCCTCTCACCTTAATATAAGCTTTGATACACACATTCAAAAATAGAGACTAAAAATTTCAAAACAATGGACATACCAATACCAGTTACAACAACCTCTTCAGTAATTCTAAGCTCCACATACACATCCACTCATTCACCAACAGTCCAATACAGTCACTCATACATGTACTCACTCATCATATGTACTCATACACCTATACATCCTGTTACACAATGCCACTCATCCATAGAGTTACTCACACACATAGTCACTCGTACTAATAAAGAATCAAACATACATTTACTTGCATATACAGTTATACACACACCACCATACTTACTTCTACGGAAACTTACACATACTTAGTCTTTTAAACAATCACTTATATAAACACATACTTATTCATACAGGAACTCTTCCAATCTCTCACCCTTGCATATACTCACATATATACACCAATAGTCACATATACTAGTTTTAAACATATGTAGTTACTCATAAAGACACTATTGAGACAGTCATTCACTCACTAACACACCCATACACACACTCATCCACCCATGCAGTCCTGCACACATGGTCTGTTCAACACAAACAAACAGTGAGTCACTCATTCATGCACCTATGCACTACGTAATACCCCCCACCGAACCATGCAGACACTCAGACTGATACTCAAAAAACCAACTAATAACCTATATAGACACCCATGTAGCTACTCACCAACCCATGCAGCCACTTATACACAAAGTGAGAGACTGATACAGATATATACATATTTAAACATTACTCACTAAAACATGTATTCACTATGATACACTTAATCAGTCAGTTACACAATCAATTTTTCAAAAACAAATCATCCATTTAGACACTTATATACCCATTTATTCTTCCATCGACCTTGAGATATACATATATAAAACATATGTAATTTTCAGAAAAACACACATTCACTGGATGATGTCCTCAGTGATGTCATTTGAGATGTCATCAGTGATGTCATGAGTGATGTCACTGACCATGTCATGAGTGATGTAATATGTGACGTCATCAGCAGTGCATTGCGGGCGCGCGAGTTATAGTTAGCTGAACTAACTATAACGGGGCAATTTCATTGGTTTTTTACGAGTAAAATGTCCAGCTAACTATAACATGTGTGAAACCTATGGTTTTTTCACTGAATTTCTAAGGTTTTTTAAATGCTAATTCCTAACTATAACGTGTGTGAAACCTATGGTTTTTTCAGTGAATATATATATATATATATATATTCACTGAAAAAACCATAGGTTACACACATGTTATAGTTAGCTGTACATTTTACTGATAAAAAACCAATGAAATTCCCCCGTTATAGTTACTGTAGGCAACTATAACTCACGCGACCGTAATCCTCTGCTGATGCTAATACTGTATTTAGACACTTATTTGCCCATGTCTTCTTCCATTAAATTTTAGCTATACATATATTACAAATATTTTTTTTTCATAAAGACACATATGTCATCAGCAGAGCATTACGGTCGCGTGAGTTATAGTTGCCTACAGTAACTATAACGGGGGAATTTCATTGTTTTTTTATCAGTAAAATGTACAGCTAACTATAACATGTGTGAATCCTATGGTTTTTTCAGTGAATTTGCAAGGTTTTTTAAATGCTAATTCCTAACTATAACGTGTGTGAAACCTATGGTTTTTTCAGTGAATTTGTACGGTTTTTTAAATGCTAACTTACTTTACGCCATTCGTGGCGTGCGCGCCCAGTTAACGCAGTTCGTTCCGTGCGCACACGGTGCGCTTCGTGCACCGTGCGCGCACAGTGAGCACGCGGTGCGCTTCGCGCACCGCGCGCCCACTTTACGCAGTTAGTGCCATGCACGCACGGTGGTCACGCGGTGCGCGCAGCGCACCGCGTGCCCACATTATGCGGGATGGGCCGTGTACGCACGATGCGCTTCGCGCACCGTGCGCACATGGGGGACATATTATGCGCATCGTTGTGAAATGTTTTGTTTATTATTTTCGTTTAGTTGTTAAGCCATGCACAAATGGTGCCATTCGGGCACCATTTGAACATGGGGTGGGGAGAGTGTGGATAATTTATTTTTTTTTTAAACAAATTTTTACCGTACGCGTACGGTAAGCGTAATCGGCGATTTTTCGAAAAAAAAATGAAATATTTTTTTGGCCTTGGGGGTTGTTTGGGGGCCCGTATATCACTGCTGGGTGATTATTATCTCGATATACTGCCCCTTTACACATTTTTGGGCTTCATTTATGCTGCCCCACTCAGAGTGCGAGAGAGAAAATGGCGGCCGCCGCTTCCTGGTTTCGGCCGATTCGAATGTTTACTAAGATCTAAGAGCCAATCAGAATCGTGCTCGCGCACGTCACCGTAGGCGTACGGTAAGCGCACCGTAAGCGCACCGTAAGCTGGCTCAGATATATATATTGATTTAAAGGCTATTTTCTCAGAATCTACTGAACAGATTTACACCAAACCTACAAAAGGCACTTCCTTGACCTGAGGACTACCTCTCTGCCAAATTTCAAGTAATTCTGTTCAGCCGTTCGGGCTGTAGCTGTGTCTAAAGGTCCTATGGAAAAATGCATGGGAAAAACGCGTTTTGGGACCCCCCTTTTATCTCAGCCCCCGCTTGACGAATCCCCCCGAGACTTTCAGGGTAGGAGCGGAGCGTAGCGCCCCACCTATTTTGAAAAATTTGCGATATATATATATTATCTACTATCTACTGTCTATTATCTACTATCTACTATTATCTGGATAATATATATATATATATATATATATATATATATATATATATATATATATATATATATATATTCACTGAAAAAACCATAGGTTACACACATGTTATAGTTAGCTGTACATTTTACTGATAAAAAACCAATGAAATTCCCCCGTTATAGTTACTGTAGGCAACTATAACTCACGCGACCGTAATCCTCTGCTGATGCTAATACTGTATTTAGACACTTATTTGCCCATGTCTTCTTCCATTAAATTTTAGCTATACATATATTACAAATATTTTTTTTTCATAAAGACACATATGTCATCAGCAGAGCATTACGGTCGCGTGAGTTATAGTTGCCTACAGTAACTATAACGGGGGAATTTCATTGTTTTTTTATCAGTAAAATGTACAGCTAACTATAACATGTGTGAATCCTATGGTTTTTTCAGTGAATTTGCAAGGTTTTTTAAATGCTAATTCCTAACTATAACGTGTGTGAAACCTATGGTTTTTTCAGTGAATTTGTACGGTTTTTTAAATGCTAACTTACTTTACGCCATTCGTGGCGTGCGCGCCCAGTTAACGCAGTTCGTTCCGTGCGCACACGGTGCGCTTCGTGCACCGTGCGCGCACAGTGAGCACGCGGTGCGCTTCGCGCACCGCGCGCCCACTTTACGCAGTTAGTGCCATGCACGCACGGTGGTCACGCGGTGCGCGCAGCGCACCGCGTGCCCACATTATGCGGGATGGGCCGTGTACGCACGATGCGCTTCGCGCACCGTGCGCACATGGGGGACATATTATGCGCATCGTTGTGAAATGTTTTGTTTATTATTTTCGTTTAGTTGTTAAGCCATGCACAAATGGTGCCATTCGGGCACCATTTGAACATGGGGTGGGGAGAGTGTGGATAATTAATTTTTTTTTTAAACAAATTTTTACCGTACGCGTACGGTAAGCGTAATCGGCGATTTTTCGAAAAAAAAATAAAATATTTTTTTGGCCTTGGGGGTTGTTTGGGGGCCCGTATATCACTGCTGGGTGATTATTATCTCGATATACTGCCCCTTTACACATTTTTGGGCTTCATTTATGCTGCCCCACTCAGAGTGCGAGAGAGAAAATGGCGGCCGCCGCTTCCTGGTTTCGGCCGATTCGAATGTTTACTAAGATCTAAGAGCCAATCAGAATCGTGCTCGCGCACGTCACCGTAGGCGTACGGTAAGCGCACCGTAAGCGCACCGTAAGCTGGCTCAGATATATATATTGATTTAAAGGCTATTTTCTCAGAATCTACTGAACAGATTTACACCAAACCTACAAAAGGCACTTCCTTGACCTGAGGACTACCTCTCTGCCAAATTTCAAGTAATTCTGTTCAGCCGTTCGGGCTGTAGCTGTGTCTAAAGGTCCTATGGAAAAATGCATGGGAAAAACGCGTTTTGGGACCCCCCTTTTATCTCAGCCCCCGCTTGACGAATCCCCCCGAGACTTTCAGGGTAGGAGCGGAGCGTAGCGCCCCACCTATTTTGAAAAATTTGCGAGGATTCGTCGACCGGCGCAAAAGTTATTCAAAATAGAATGTTGCGGATTTCCTATGGAAACGTGGTCCTAACTATAACTACCTACTGGCGACCGCCAGTAGGTAATATATATATATATATATATATATATATATATATATTATCTATTGGTGTTTGCCAGTAGATAGTTATAGTTAGGACCCTGTTTCCATAGGAAATCCACAACATTCTATTTGGATTAACTTTGGCGCCGGTTGACGAATCCTCGGGAAATTTTCAAAATAGGTGGGGCGCTCCGCTCCTACCCTGAAAGTCTCGGGGGGATTCGTCAAGCGGGGGCTGAGAAAAAAGGGGGGTCTCAAAACGCATTTTCCCCATGCAATTTTCCATAGGGACCTTTAGTCCAAGGTACAGCCCGAACGGCTCAACAGAATTACTTGAAATTTGGCAGAGAGGTAGTCCTCAGGTCAGGGAAGTGCATTTTGCAGGTCTGGTGTCAATCTGTTCAGTAGTTCCTGAGAAAATCAAAAGTAAAATCATATATATATATGTGGGCGGAGCCTAACCACACATCTCATCCTGAGATCTGATTGGCTGTCAGCACTTCATCCAAGAAGTGTTGGCAGCCATCTTGGGACCAATATACATGATAGCACCTCATTAAAAAGCATTGCAGTTAATAGAAGGTTGTAAGACTTTAGTTACATTATAAATCATTTGTTGATGGTACCATACTCATTTTAGGAATTGTGGTATGTTCTAAGGTGATTTCACCATGTGAAAAAGCCTTCTGCTGGGATATCATGATTGAGAGAAAATTATTTTCTCATGCTTTTCCCACAGAGGTTTGGAAGGTGATCTATAAGCTAAACTGAGAGCTTATTTTCTGTAAATTCACATTATCTTTCTCAGTCATGTGAGAATGAAGTCTGACATTCTCAGTAAAACATGTACATCCAACAAGGGCAGAGACTGTCAGTTGATTCCTCTGTGTTCTACTGCAGCTTCCCAGAGTGTTCCAAAGAACAACTAGAGCGCTAATAGTCCTACTTATGATAAACGTATGGCACACCTGAAGCCATCTTGCTTGGATTAAAGTGGTAACTCTTAAAACATTTAATTTAAAAAGGAACAACATGAGGGGGTTCATTTTTCCATAAAAAGTATGATTAGTGCTGCAGAAAGAAAAATTAGGGCACATTTTGAGTGACTTCTCAAATCCTCTTCTATTTCATTAAAAAATTCTGACATGAAGACTGAAACATGCACTTTCAATACCAGCAGTAGTTTTCCCTGGTGAGCAGTAGCTTTACTACAGTGATTTAATGAGCAAAAAGAGTGCTAACATTCTGAATTTATGGCAAATGTGTGACACATCTGAATGCCTTTTTGATGGAATCAAAGTAAAAAACTGAAAGTATTTCGTACTGAGGAGACTGCAGTAAATGAGGAAATTAGGAAACTTCATAACAAATAAGTCTCCCAAGATGGCCACCAGAGACAAAAGAGCCCAAATGTAGCCCAAATATCACCCAGATGTAGCCCAAGTATAGCCCAATGACAGAATGTCCCAGAGTGTTCTTAAAAACAACTAGAGCGCTTACTGTCTTCATTATGACAAAAGTATGGCACACCTGAAGCCATCTTGATTGGAATAAACTGGTAACACTTAAAACATTTACTTTAAAAAGGAACACAATGAGGGGGTTCATTTTGCCATAGAAATTATGATTAATGCTGAAGAAAGAAAATAAGGGCACATTTTGAGTGACTTCTCAAATCCTCTTCTATTTCATTAAAAAATTCTGACATGCAGACTGAAACATGCACTTTTAATACCAGGAGCAGACTTCCATGGTGAACAGTAGTTTTACTACAGTGATCTAATGAGCAACTAGAGTGCTAACTTTCAGAATTTATGGCAAATGTGTGACATATCTGAATACCTTCATGATGGAATCAAAGTAAAAAACTGAAAGCATTTCCTACTGAGGAGACTGCAGTACATGAGGAAATTAGGAAACTTCATAACAAATAAATCTCCCAAGATGGCCACCGGAGACAAAAGAGCCCAAATGTAGCCCAAAATCACCCAGATGTAGCCCAAATATAGCCCAATGACAGAAGTGTGCAAAACACTTATTATTTTGTGTTTTTCCAGTGTTATATAGTGCAGACTTGTCAGGTATTGGAGTGCTTTACATGAGCATTGGTTACATCACACAAGAACAAATTCATTTTGGTTGTAGACATAGGGAGAGTAAGTGATTTGACCAGAATCACAGAATGTCGAGCTGAAGCAGAAACTCCAACCTGGTTCCCCAGTTGCAAAGTCTGCAGTTCTGGAAGTAACACCACATCCTCTCCCCTAAGTGCAACATTTAATCAAGTGGTCAACTGGATGAAAAAACATAAAGATAACAAATAACTTAAAAGTACTTTGTCGCTATTTGAAAACTCAGAAAATATGTCCTTATTTTAGTCTTTTAGAGCACTAACCATAATTTTGATGCCAATAAGACCCTCTCATATATGTAATTTCTAAAGGAAATGCTCTAGGTATTACAGTTTTGATTACATCAAGATGATGTCAGGCGTTCCACACTTTTGTAATAAATATAGAATGTTAGCAATCTAGTTGTTCATTAGGATTCTGTTGAGAGGCAGAGGCCAGGGGCACGGACATTGAAAATTGAAGGCAGGTAGGAGGGTGCAAAGGCAACAATTTAACCACACTGAGCAGGCAGGAAGGGCCGTGGTAGCACAACAGACTATGGAGGGCAGTGGAAAGGGGGGCAGGGGCAACAAACCAACAATACAGGACTTGCAAGAGAGGCTGTGGCAATGTAATAGACCATTGTGGGCAGAAGGAAGAGGCAATGGTAGTACAACCATACATGCCAACAGACCCAATTCAGCCAGGAAACGTCCAATGTTTTTAAGCTCAAATGGGCTTTATTTGATCTGTCTCCTGTCTACAATCTCCTCTTTTTCAATGTAACTCAAAGGGGAAAATCAATACCCCAGTTTTTTTTCAAAATCTCCCTCTTACCAAGTTCAAAATGTTCACAAGTATGGTACATTGGATCATGGAAGGAAATGGGTTAGGGACATGGACTTGGATAACAGAGGACAGGAGGGACATGGAGAGGTGCACCAAACTGACCCTGCAGGGCAGGCATCAGGGTTTGCAGCAGCACAATACACCACACAGGGCATGCGGGACGGGAGTGCAGCACAACAATCCATAGAAAGCAAGAGGGAAGGGACAGGACCATGCACATGGACAACAGAGAACAGAGGGGCAAGAGGCAATGGTAGCTAGCTGACCATAATGGACAGACAGGAGAGAAAGCTGCAGCATAACAGACCATAAAGGGCAGGAGGGACGGATCAGGGGCATTACAATGGAACAGACAAGCCAGGAGGGAGGGAGTAGGGGTCTGCAATGTAAACAGAGGGCTGGGGGCAAGGGGGAAGGGCAGGAGCAGCAAGATAGTCATGGAGGTCAGGCAGGATGGGCACTAGAAGCAAGACACACCGTGAAGAGCAACAGTGAGACTGTGATGGCATACATACAGACCATGGAGGAAAGGTGGGAGGGGGACAGGGGCAGCTAACTGACTACACAGGGAAGGTGGGAGGGGCCATGGCAGCACAGAAGACCATGCATGGCAAGTGGGAGGGCTAGTGGCAGCACAATGGCCATGATGGGCAAGAAGGAGGGTGCAGGGGCATGCACAAAGGACGATGGAGGATAGAAGGGAGGGTCAGGACCTGTGCACAGAAAAGAAAGTTCAGGGGAAGGGGCCTCACAACAGACCGCACGGGGCAGGCAGGAGGAGCAGTTGCAGCACAACAGACCAGGGAGGGCAGAAGGGTGTGGCAATACAATGGACCATGTAGGACAGGAGGAAGAGGATAGGGGCATGGCATGTGGACAGGCAGGGTGGAGGTGGCAGGGACAGGTTACAGTCATCTGACAATGCTAGGCAGGTGGGAGGGGAGTGGCAGCTCAACAGAACACTCAGAGTAGATAGGAGTGGCAGGTCCATGGAACATGGTGGGCAAAAAGGATGGAGCAGGGGCATGCACAAAGACATCAGAGGGTAGGGGGAAGGAGAATAGGGGCAGCAAGCTAAGCACAGAGTTTAAGCAGGAGGTCAATGATGGGGCATAGAATTGGGCAATGGGGGGCAGGAGGGGTGGACTGGTACATCATACTAAATTGAGGGCAGTGGCAGCACATCAGACCATGCATGGCAGGAGGGAGGAGGCTAGTCCATGGATTCAGACAACAGAGGATAGGGAGGAGGTGGATGGGGCAGCAAGCTAACTGTTCAGAGAAGGTGGGTATTAGGAACTTTATTGTTTTTAAAATGTGTGTCTGTGCGAACTACTTAAAATATGAACAAGTATGCAGCATAATCTCACTTTTATTTAGGAAGAAGAGGAAGTTTGTGACTGTGACTCCGGGCTCACTTGGCAGAAACACCCCCTGACCCTCCACCCCCTATCGCAAAATGTAATGCCCGTGAAAAGGATAGGTGAACACAGTGTTATATAGAACATAGTTCTGAGAGCACGATTGAAAATGAAAACTAGATATAGTGTATGGTATAAACTATGCACCAAAAAGTGTGATATAAGATGAACCGGGCGTGAAATATAATATGCAATACATTGTGCGCAATGACAGATTCATTGGAGAGCGCGAGATAGTGCTGCAGATCGGAGCATATAAATTCTCCCTACTTCCACGGATAAAGTAATTCCACAGTCACACGCACATATACTCATCATACGCTAGGGCCCATCACACTAACATTCATTCTATTACTCTATCCACTCTGACTATACAAGAAAATCCTAAACAATCTGCATCTAAACTGAGGTCAATGCGACCTAATTGATCAGTCTTGAATCATGATTTAAACCATAAGAACACATTTGGAAACCCAATAAATGACAAAGAAATAATCACCCGACACTGTGATTCAAACAAAAGGTTATTTTATCTAAATTAATTCAAATGAAAGTCAATCAATAGCAAAATCATTATTCTCATAGTTAACTATTCTAGCTAAATGTCGTGATTTGGGTCAGGACAGGTCTCTCAGTAAAGTCTCCTGAGTTGCCGTCCTCTCAATCAGCATCGATCCTCTCGAGCATAAGTTCGGGAAGAAGTGGCCTTAGACCCTTTCTAGGAAAACTAACACATTAAAAGTTACAAACAAGCTCCAAGCGTACGTTGAGCAGAGCGAGCAGGAAAGGATGTTGACTCGCAACATTTAGAAAAAAACCTCCGCTCTCGAATATCTCAAAAATAAAAACACTGAAGAAGGAAGCACAGACTAAAAAATGTAACATCCATGAATGCTCTTCCTCGGAATCATGAAGCCACCGCAAGTTTATCAAAGTTCATTGTGGCTTTTATTCTCTCCCAAGGATAACTGGTGACAACTGGCGTCAAGCCCGGAGCTGCTGTCCTCACGGAAACTTTTAATACAGACAGAGGCTGTGGTCAGGTGGTTTCAACCATATTCAGCGAGGCCTCTCTTCGTATTTCATCTACTCAAATGCAGGCTGTAAATATCGGCCATCTTTGACTAGGCCAGAATGGACAATCTTAATCAAAAGAAACACAAAACAACGTTAATACATCGTAATGATTGTACAGTGTTAATTCCCACTAATACCCTTATGTGTATGTAATTACCTAGCCAACTGCAACATAAAGAAGCATTTAAAGCATAATATTTCAAAGCGCAAACATATAACAAATAGCACTTTAGCCACACATATTCAATTAATTTGCTCACCAACTTAGTTCACTTATTAATAAAGCAACACAAATGCATCCCCACGTGTAATTCTTCATTAGTAAAGTTGATTAGTCAGAAACTTCAACATAATTAATATCTAGTAATTTATTATTAGTAATTTTAATTATGACATACAAAAATATAAGCTGTTGTTCGGGTTTTGACAGAAAACCCTGCTCCAGCAATCCCCCCTTTGGTGATATATTATCACCACAAAAACCAACCCAAAAAAAAAATTTAGCCCCATTTCTTAGGAGAAATTCAAATGTCTTTTTTTTTTTTTTAAACAACATTACACACCAGTCTCTCTTTCATCATCTCTTTTCGACTCCAGGTAAATTCTCTCCCTAAATTCTTCTAATTCTGTTTCTTGTGGGTCTCTCTTTGACCTCTTTTGTTTTTTTTTAGTATTTTCTCTTATCATTTTCTTTTTCCCTCCCCTGTTTTTACAACACAAACACCCTAATCTAAGTATCAATAAAGCAACAATCACGCATGTCAAAGGAAACAATATTTTACCAATTATGGTACTACCTATTTTAGCTATAAAGTTCTTAACGGCAATCATCTTATTAGCCATTTTAGTCCAGATACTTTCAGCTTCCAGTGGTACTAATTCTTCATGCAAATCAGTAATATTTTTGATATAGACCTTTAGATCTCTGCTTTCGTCAGGAATGTAAGTGCAACAATGTTGAACTTTCAGCATTCCACAGACTCCACCCTCTTTGGCCAATAGAATATCAAGGGCAGGTCGATTTTGCATAGACATGGTGCGTAAGGCAACCATCTCCGTATTTACCAAAAGAAACCCTCCAGCGGTACTTGTCGATAAGCGATCCACCACTGTTGACAGTTTCCGAATTCCATATGCGTTCAATGAAATTCCCACTGCTGGAATTAAAGCTCCAAAAATATCTCCTACAATTTCTGACCAAGTTTCTCTCTTAAAGCGTGTTAGTAGATTAATCTGTTCTGCATCTTTTATCTTATCTATATGGAAAATCTTTGGAAAGACCAGGCCAACATAACATGTGCCATACCAATGGTCAGGCAACCTGTAATAAGCCTTATTCCCACAAATATAATACACTCCCGGGAAAACCGGATCTTCTCGTCCCTTGAATCCCCATCCTGTTGCAATAAAGTATGTATCATGGCACTCACTAGTCCCAACGAAATAATTATCATATTGGGATTTCCTCCTGGTAATGCATAGTTTACCCTTCTGTGGTGCATCTAAAGCCAAAGTTGGACTGGCCCCTCTCTTCAATTCCTTTCCCATCTCAATGTCCCACACTGTCTCACTCATTTTATATTCCCCTGCCTTTTCATGCATGCTCACTCTCCTTTTCTCTACCATGTCTAGAAAAGCCTTTTCTTCTTCAAACAAACTGCAAGTTAAATTGTTTCTAAAAATATAATCTAATGTTAATTCTTCTGTCTCAATAAAAATCTCACCAAAAATGTTAGCTTCTTTAGCTGGATTCAGTTTTTTATTCATAGGCAATTGCCCAAAAATGTTATCTTTATTAGACATCTCATAATCTATTTTCCCTAACAGATAAAAAAACACTACTTAACACACTACATGAAATCCCATACGTAGCTGGAAGATGGTGATAAGTAACTCCCTCTGAAACGGATGCAGGCAATTGCATACAGACGTAGCAATCCCTTACTTCCATTGTCTTTACGTATTCGTACAACAATTTTGAAAAAACATTACTAGAAAAATCATTAATTGACATATCTTTATGTATGTAAATGTTACTAATTCTAGTCGGAACTACTTTCTGTGAACTCCTCTCTATGTTAGTCACATTCTCAGTATGTATTCCAAAAGTGTCTATTGTAACTCTAAAAGTAACCAATAAAGCAAGTACACTCCATAGTAGCATTAATAATCCTGTACAGCAGCAGCACATTCTACACCATCTTTTCAAGGTACATCTACTTTGAATATTTTCTGTGTTAGCCATCTTATTACTCTGGCAGTGTCTTTTGACTTAGCCTCTACTACTCCACTACTGAATTTCTAGAACTCTAGATTATTTCAAACAGTTAATTTTAGATTTTCTTCTTCTCACTCTTCTCCGAGTGACTCCTCCAGTTCACTCAATTTGGATTTTCATCACTTTTCACTTCCTCTTCAGCAACATCAAACTGTATCAGATCTTCAATATCCTGACCATCTGACTCTTCTCCAATGTCAGTCAAGATAACTTTCAGGATTCCAACAGTTTTCTCCTCCTCAACCACTTCTCGTAAGGTCCCCTCTGGATTTCCTTGACTTTCTGCCTCTTCTTCTTCAGACAGTGCCACGTACGTCCATTCCGGTGACCTATACTTCTGGTTAGGCTTTCTGATTCTCTTGATTTCCTCCGGCTCTTTTGATTCCTTTTGTTTTTCACCCTTTGCTTGATTCTGACTAGACACCTCGTTCACCTGTTCAGCTTTCGATGAATTCGCTCGTGTCAGTCTATACCTCAACCTCTTTATCTTGTTAGGCCAAAGATCTCCTTTTACACTCCTTTTCTGTTTCACTTCTCTGTTGTTTCTTTCTCTAATCCAAGTTCTCTTTCTCAGAACTCAACCCTCTGGTTTCCCATTATCACTCTCATCTGATTCTGTCTCATTTGTCTCTGGTTCATCAACAATTTTCTCTTGCTCCACAGACTTCTTCTTCACCAATTGAGATTTCCCTACTACTGTCCCTCCTCGGGTCTCCGACACGCAATCTTCTTGCTGTCTACTTGTCCCTTCTCCTAGCTTATCAGAAATGTTCCCTACACCTCCTCGGGGGTCTTCCGCAATCTGTCCCTCTCTATCTTCTTCTGACCCTACTTCTTCAGGAGTAATCTCAAGTGGATTCTCAATCTCTTCATCTGACTCAGAAGTAGTCTCTATGGAATTATTTTTTTCTCCTCTTCCTTTCTCACTGCTTGTTGAAACTTCAGGCACTTTTCCAGAATCTGAACTCTCCTCTGAGACTTTCAATGTTTCTCTTGAAGCCTCTCTCGGGAAGAAAAAAGAATCACCTGGAATTAATATGCTTCCACCCACCTTGAAAACAAACAGACTACCACTAGAATATACCTCAATCTATTCACTTGAGGCATTTCAATGAAATCAATTTGCATTCTGGTAAAAGGACCTCCTTCTCTGCCTATCGTTCCTAGGCTCACCACTGTTTTCTTTCCAGTATTAAATTGCTGACAAATCAAACATCTTTGACAGATGCTCTCTACAATTAGCCTGAACTTTGCATTATACCAGGTCTGTTTAAAGGACCTAATTATAGCGTCCCTCCCCAGGTGTCCCTGGCCATGATACATTCTTGCCATTGTTGACAACATTGAGTTAGGCATAACTGGTCTTCCATCTCTATAGATCCAAACATGATCTTTCTCTCTTGGGGCACAACCTGCCTTGATCCAATCTCTCATTTCCTCATCTCCTGCTTCATCCTGCAACTGCTTCACCTCATCCCATGTTTCCAGGACATTAGTAAACATCACAGAACAAAAAGACATTTCCCTTTCTCTTCCCCTGTTAATCGAATGATTGTTCTTTGCACAATACTGTGCTATGTCATTTGCAAAGCGATTACCAAGGGTAACAAAATCATCTCCTTGTCCATGAGCAGCACATTTACAACTGCTAGTTCTTTAGGCAGCTGTATCGCCTCAAGCAATTTTCCAATCACTTCAGCATTCTTTATAGGAGTCCCACTCGATGTCAAGAAACCTCTCTGCAGCTAAAGTTGGCCAAAATCATGAACCACTATAAATCCATACTGACTATCAGTCATCACAGTCACTCTCAGATTCTTCCCAATCTTGCAAGCTTTTGTCAATGCCACCAATTCAGCTACTTGTGCAGATCTAACTCCTTTCAAAGGCGAAGCTTCCATAACTTCTGAAACCTTGCACACCGCATATGCTGCACTCAGCACACCATCATCAGTTCTCAGACAGGATCCATCCACAAACAGCACATGATCACTCTCAGGCAGTGGCAGATCTCTTCTGTCTGGTCTTGGTTTTGTGCAGTAATCAAGCACATCCAAACAATCATGATCAACATCATCCCCCACATTCACATTTTCAGCATCTGGCAACAGAGTTGCTGGATTCACATTCACACATCTCTCAAGAGTCATATTTGATGCTCCCAGAATGATTTTCTCATATTTAGTCAGCCGACTATGTGACATATATTGAGTCCTGCTTCTTGTCAAAAGAATTGCCACATCATGAGGTACGAACACCCTTACAGGATATCCCAGTATTAACGTTGTTTTGTGTTTCTTTTGATTAAGATTGTCCATTCTGGCCTAGTCAAAGATGGTCGATATTTACAGCCTGCATTTGAGTAGATGAAATACGAAGAGAGGCAGTAAAGTCTCCCGAGTCGCCGTCCTCTCAATCAGCGTCGATCCTCTCGAGCATAAGTTCGGGAAGAAAGGATGGGACTGGTAAAGAGTACTTTGAAGAGTCAGATTCCAGTGATGATGCAGACATTGAACCAGTGAGAAGAAAAAAGAATCCTGAAAGGGGGGAAGGAGAAAGAGAGTCAGGTGATTCTTTTTTCTTCCCGAGAGAGGCTTCAAGAGAAACATTGAAAGTCTCAGAGGAGAGTTCAGATTCTGGAAAAGTGCCTGAAGTTTCAACAAGCGGTGAGAAAGGAAGAGGAGAAAAAAATAATTCCACAGAGACTACTTCTGAGTCAGATGAAGAGATTGAGAATCCACTTGAGGTTACTCCTGAAGAAGTAGGGTCAGAAGAAGATAGAGAGGGACAGATTGCGGAAGACCCCCGAGGAGGTGTAGGGAACATTTCTGATAAGCTAGGTGAAGGGACAAGTAGACAGCAAGAAGATTGCGTGTCCGAGACCCGAGGAGGGACAGTAGTAGGGAAATCTCAATTGGTGGAGAAGAAGTCTGTGGAGCAAGAGAAAATTGTTGATGAACCAGAGGCAAAGGAGACAGAATCAGATGAGAGTGAGAATGGGAAACCAGAGGGTCGAGTTCTGAGAAAGAGAACTTGGATTGGAGAAAGAAACAACAGAGAAGTGAGACAGAAAAGGAGCGTAAAAGGAGATCTTTGGCCTAACAAGATAAAGAGGCTGAGGTACCGACTGACACGAGCGAATTCATCAAAAGCTGAACAGGTGAACGAGGTGTCCAGTCAGAATCAAGCAAAAGGTGAAAAACAAAGGGAATCAAAAGAACCAGAGGAGATCAAGAGAATCAGAAAGCCCAACCAGAAGTATAGGTCACCGGAATGGACGTACGTGGCACTGTCTGAAGAAGAAGAGGCAGAAAGTCAAGGAAATCCAGAAGGGACCTTACGAGAAGTGGTTGAGGAGGAGGAAACTGTTGGAATCCTGAAAGTTATCTTGACTGACATTGGAGAAGAGTCAGATGCTCAGGATATTGAAGATCTGATACAGTTTGATGTTGCTGAAGAAGAAGTGAAAAGTGATGAAAATCCAAATTGAGTGAACTGAAGGAGTCACTTGGAGAAGAGTGAAAAGAAGAAGATCTAAAATTAACTGTTTGAAATAATCTAGAGTTCTAGAAATTCAGTAGTGGAGTAGTAGAGGCTAAGTCAAAAGACACTGCCAGAGTAATAAGATGGCTAACACAGAAAATAATCAAAGTAGATGTATCTTCTTGAAAAGATGGTGTAGGATGTGCTGCTGCTGTACAGGATTATTAATGCTACTATGGAGTGTACTTGCTTTATTGGTTACTTTTAGAGTTACAATAGACACTTTTGGAATACATACTGAGAATGTGACTAACATAGAGAGGAGTTCACAGAAAGTAGTTCCGACTAGAATTAGTAACATATACATACATAAGGATAGGTCAATTAATGATTTTTCTAGTAATGTTTTTTCAAAGTTGTTGTACGAATACGTAAAGACAATGGAAGTAAGGGATTGCTACGTCTGTATGCAATTGCCTGCATCCGTTTCAGAGGGAGTTACTTATCACCATCTTCCAGCTACGTATGGGATTTCATGTAGTGTGTTAAGTAGTGTTTTTTATTTGTTAGGGAAAATAGATTATGAGATGTCTAATAAGGATAACATTTTTGGGCAATTGCCTATGAATAAAAAACTGAATCCAGCTAAAGAAGCTAACATTTTTGGTGAGATTTTGATTGAGACAGAAGAATTAACATTAGATTATATTTTTAGAAACAATTTAACTTGCAGTTTGTTTGAAGAAGAAAAGGCTTTTCTAGACATGGTAGAGAAAAGGAGAGTGAGCATGCATGAAAAGGCAGGGGAATATAAAATGAGTGAGACAGTGTGGGACATTGAGATGGGAAAGGAATTGAAGAGAGGGGCCAGTCCAACTTTGGCTTTAGATGCACCACAGAAGGGTAAACTATGCATTACCAGGAGGAAATCCCAATATGATAATTATTTCGTTGGGACTAGTGAGTGCCATGATACATACTTTATTGCAACAGGATGGGGATTCAAGGGACGAGAAGATCCGGTTTTCCCGGGAGTGTATTATATTTGTGGGAATAAGGCTTATTACAGGTTGCCTGACCATTGGTATGGCACATGTTATGTTGGCCTGGTCTTTCCAAAGATTTTCCATATAGATAAGATAAAAGATGCAGAACAGATTAATCTAATAACACGCTTTAAGAGAGAAACTTGGTCAGAAATTGTAGGAGATATTTTTGGAGCTTTAATTCCAGCAGTGGGAATTTCATTGAACGCATATGGAATTCGGAAACTGTCAACAGTGGTGGATCGCTTATCGACAAGCACCGCTGGAGGGTTTCTTTTAGTACATACGGAGATGGTTGCCTTACGCGCCATGTCTATGCAAAATCGACTTGCCCTTGATATTCTATTGGCCAAAGAGGGTGGAGTCTGTGGAATGCTGAAGGTTCAACATTGTTGCACTTACATTGCGGACGAAAGCAGAGATCTAAAGGTCTATATCAAAAATATTACTGATTTGCATGAGGAATTAGTACCACTGGAAGCTGAAAGTATCTGGACTAAAATGGCTAATAAGATGATTGCTGTTAAGAACTTTATAGCTAAAATAGGTAGTACCATAATTGGTAGGATATTGTTTCCTTTGACATGCGTGATTGTTGCTTTATTGATACTTAGATTAGGGTGTTTGTGTTGTAAAAACAGGGGAGGGAAAAAGAAAATGATAAGAGAAAATACTAAAAAGAAACAAAAGAGGTCAAAGAGAGACCCACAAGAAATAGAATTAGAAGAATTTAGGGAGAGTATTTACCTAGAGTCGAAAAAAGATGATGAAAGAGAGACTGGTGTGTAATGTCGTTCAAAGAAAAAGACATTTGAATTTCTCCTAAAAATGGGACTACATTTTTTTTTGGGTTGGTTTTTGTGGTGATAATATATCACCAAAGGGGGGATTGCTGGAGCAGGGTTTTCTGTCAAAACCCGAACAACAGCTTATATTTTTGTATGTTATAATTAAAATTACTAATAATAAATTACTAGATATTAATTATGTTGAAGTTTCTGACTAATCAACTTTACTAATGAAGAAATACACGTGGGGATGCATTTGTGTTGCTTTATTAATAAGTGAACTAAGTTGGTGAGCAAATTAATTGAATATGTGTGGCTAAAGTGCTATTTGTTATGTGTTTGCGCTTTGAAATAATACGCTTTAAATGCTTCTTTATGTTGCAGTTGGCTAGGTAATTACATACACATAAGGGTATTAGTGGGAATTAACACTGTACAATCATTACGATGTATTAACGTTGTTTTGTGTTTCTTTTGATTAAGATTGTCCATTCTGGCCTAGTCAAAGATGGTCGATATTTAATCGAAACCATCCTCTGCTACCAGGAAACTGCTGCAGATCGGAGCATATAAATTCTCCCTACTTCCACGGATAGAGTAATTCCACAGTCACACGCACATATACTCATCATACGCTAGGGCCCATCACACTAACATTCATTCTATTACTCTATCCACACTGAATATACGAGAGAAATCCTAAACAATCTGCATCTAAACTGAGGGCAATGCGACCTAATTGATCAGTCTTGAGTCATGATTTAAACCATAAGAACACATTTGGAAACCCAATAAATGACAAAGAAATAATCACCCGACACTGTGATTCAAACAAAAGGTTATTTTATCTAAATTAATTCAAATGAAAGTCAATCAATAGCAAAATCATTATTCTCATAGTTACCTATTCTAGCTAAATGTCGTGATTTGGGTCAGGACAGGTCTCTCAGTAAAGTCTCCCGAGTCGCCGTCCTCTCAATCAGCATCGATACTCTCGAGCATAAGTTCGGGAAGAAGTGGCCTTAGACCCTTTCTAGTCTAACAATATTTATAGGAAAACTAACACATTAAAAGTTAGAAACAAGCTCCAAGCGTCCGTTGAGCAGAGCGAGCAGGAAAGGATGTTGACTCGCAACATTTAGAAAAAACCTCCGCTCTGGAATATCTCAAAAATAAAAACACGGAAGAAGGAAGCACAGACTAAAAAATGTAACATCCATGAATTCTCTTCCTCGGAATCATGAAGCCACCGCAAGTTTATCAAAGTTCATTGTGGCTTTTATTCTCTCCCAAGGATAACTGGTGACAGCTGGCGTCAAGCCCGGAGCTGCTGTCCTCACGGAAACTTTTAATACAGACAGAGGCTGTGGTCAGGTGGTTTCAACCATATTCAGCGAGGCCTCTCTTCGTATTTCATCTACTCAAATGCAGGCTGTAAATATCGGCCATCTTTGACTAGGCCAGAATGGACAATCTTAATCAAAAGAAACACAAAACAACGTTAATACATCGTAATGATTGTACAGTGTTAATTCCCACTAATACCCTTATGTGTATGTAATTACCTAGCCAACTGCAACATAAAGAAGCATTTAAAGCATATTATTTCAAAGCGCAAACACATAACAAATAGCACTTCAGCCACACATATTCAATTAATTTGCTCACCAACTTAGTTCACTTATTAATAAAGCAACACAAATGCATCCCCACGTGTAATTCTTCATTAGTAAAGTTCATTAGTCAGAAACTTCAACATAATTAATATCTAGTAATTTATTATTAGTAATTTTAATTATGACATACAAAAATATAAGCTGTTGTTCGGGTTTTGACAGAAAACCCTGCTCCAGCAATAGCACAGGCACTAGCGCGTGCTATGCGATATGCGCCTTGGAGTGTAATATGCACAGGGCAGTGTTGTGTAACCTAACTAGTCTCTAAAGTTGTAATATAAAATATGTGCTGGGGAGTGTAACGTTGCATATGCACTGTGACAAAGATATGGATCCCAGATTATAATATGTATGGCATAGCACTGTGCGTTATAACATAGGCATTGAGGAAGGCACGTTAGATGGGGCAATATAACCCGTGCGAAGACAAGTGCGGCATGACATATTCACGGGGTGGTGTTACAGTGCACATGGGCTAGAGAGTGTCATAGCATATGCACTAGCTGGTGGAATACAACACAGAGGTGTGTGGCACTCGGCAGGCAATGGTGGGTGTAACACAGCATTGGGCTCTGCCAGGAGCGCGCTGTGACTCTCAAGTAATGTTCGTCCCCTTTCCAGAGAGTAAAATAAAAAGTATTACACATCCAGCAGTGGATGTGTGTTTTATTAACCGTGAGGGGGGTTTCTTGCATAGTTTTGGTCGAATTTTTGTCGAATCCCCTTTGAAGGGCTTGGTGTGCATGTGTATTAAATGTGCCCGTCAATAGCTACCCATGTTTGTATAAATAAACGACAAGGGTGTCTGCCGGGATTAGGCACGGTAGGGCATCAGACATGTCAGAGCTTCACTAGTGGTGTAAATACATTCCACGTGGATTCATTGTATGCATAGTCGCCTTTTAATGAATATCACGCAAATCGTCATGGTGATAGGTACGTACGGTTTGTCCAGCATGTCCTAGGTGTGTCTATAAATATATATTTTTTAAAAATAATAAAAAAACAGTGGCCGGCCCTGGGGATTGGGGTCAAAAAAATATAATTATGAGACAGGCCCTGGGGGATGGGGTCATCAGGGCCTATAAATTTGAATAAGAAGGGGAACCACACAGCCCCCCTTCTTAAAAAATTAAAATAAATAAAAGACTGGCATCGTGCCGGAGGCCACGCCCCCTCCTTGCAGCACTCTGCAAACGTGCCCCCTGGCGAGTTGTAAGTTGGGGAATTAATTTGTCTTCAATACTGAGGGTCCCTGAGGGCCAAATAGCCCAACAGGCATCTCCAGTATGCGCCAGGGAGCTGCGCTGCAGACAGGTGTTTTGAGGCCAAGCCCCTTTTTACACCTCTCTGCAACGCAGCTCTGTGGCGCTTACTGGAGGTACCTAGTGGTCTAGATTGACCCTAGGGACCCTTAGGATTCAAGGGGACTTAATCTCTCAACTTAGAACAGCCACAGGGCGCGTTTACACAGTGGTGATGGGAGGGGACGGGGCCTGAGGTGACGTGTGCAAACACGCACTATGGCATGTTTTAAATTGGGGATATAATTTCCCTTCAATACTGAGGGCCCCTGGGGGCTAACTAGCCCACCAAGTGCTTCCAGTAAGCGCCACTGAGCTGCATTGCAGAGAGGTGGTCCAGGCCGTGCCACTTTTTACACCTCTCTGCAATGCAGCTCTGTGGCACTTACTGGAGGTACCTAGTGGGCTAGTTGGACCCTAGGGACCCTCAGGATTCAAATGAACTTAATCTCCCAACTAAAAACGGACACAGGGCATGTTTACACAGTGGTGAAGGGAGGGGACGGGGCCTGAGTTAACGTGTGCAAAAACGCCCTGTGGCCTGTTTTAAGAGGTAGTTTTAATCCCCCTGTCCTATTATATACTAGGGGCTTACAGAGGAGGTCATGCTAATCACAGGGGGACCCCAACGCATAATGTTCCCTAGTGTATGTAGGTGTTTTCACTGTATTCTAAGTGTCTTTTAACATAGCACTGGCTCTAGGACTGGTTAGTCAGACTCAGTTACCACCAGTATCCGTCTGAAAAAGTTGAGGGTACAGGATGATTTTGCAACAAGGATTCTTTCTGCTCTTCTTTTTGATCTTTCTGCACGTTATCCTTCTTCCTGCACTTTTCTTCGTCTTTGAGGACTTCTGTTGCTTCTTTCTGCACTTCTGTTTTTTTCTTTCTGTGCATTTTTTCTTCTTTCTTCACATGTCCTATCTCTGTAGGCATAGTTAGAAATTAGCATTTAAAAAACCTTTGAAATTCACAGAAAAAACCATAGGTTTCAGGCATGTTATAGTTAGGAATTAGCATTTAAAACTATTTATACAATTTAGGCATGGCTCTCTCCCTCTCTTCTCAAGAACGAACAACTGGGCTGGTTTCAGCAGACAGCCCTGCCCTGGGTGTGGTATCCTCGAAGAATCGGAGGTTCATGTAATTTTCTTTTGTGCAGCCTATAAAATCCCCCGTAGAAAATGGATAATCCAGCTTGCAAAAAACATGGGGGCTAGGAACTATAGAGACCTGTTTAGGTTATTGAAGTACGATCCTTCTCCTTTATTTGTCACGGTGATTGCCAAATTTTTATTTTCAATGTGGCTAATCAGAAGACAATTATTATTGTATTAAGGTAAATCCTGCGGCACTACTCATCTTAAATATTGTGCTCTTTTTTATGTGCTTGCTCATATGTTTCAAATTTTATTCCTTTTTGTATTTTTGTAACATTTCCTTACATTTTTTGTTTTTGTTTTATTGTGTTTTATTGTGTATTATGAACTTTTATGGCTGACAGCCGAAATAAAGTTTTCTGACTGACTGACTGGCATTTAAAAAACCTCAGAAATTCACTGAAAAAACCATAGGTTTCAGGGGTGTTATAGTTAGCTGGACTTTTCACTTGTACAAAACCATTGAAATTCGCCGTTATAGTTAGTTCAGCTAACTATAACTCGCGCGCCCGCAATGCACTGCTGATGACGTCACATATTACATCACTCATGACATGGTCAGTGACATCACTCATGACATCACTGATGACATCTCAAATGACATCAGTGATTACATCACTGATGACATCATCCTTGTGATAGAGTGGCAGACCTCCTCTCACCCTAATATAACCTTTGATACACACATTCAAAAATAGAGACTAAAATTTTCAAAACAATGGACATACCAATACCAGTTACAACAACCTCTTCAGTAATTCTAAGGTCCACATACACATCCACACATTCACCAACAGTCCTATACAGTCACTCATACATGTACTCACTCATCATATGTACTCATACTCCTATACATCCTGTTACACAATGCCACTCATCCATAGAGTTACTCACACACATAGTCACTCATGCTAATAAAGAATCAAACATACATTTACTTGCATATACAGTTATACACACACCACCACACTTACTTCTAGGGAAACTTACACATACTTAGTCTTTTAAACAATCACTTATAGAAACACATACTTATTCATACAGGAACTCTTTCAATCTCTCACTCTCACATATACTCACTTATATACACCAATAGTCACATATACTAGTTTAAAACATATGTAGTTACTCATAAAGACACTATTGAGACAGTCATTCACTCACTAACACACCCATACACACACTCATCCACCCATACAGTCCTGCACACATGCTGTCTTCAACACATACAAACAGTGAGTCACTCATTCATGCACCTATGCACTACATAATACCCCCCACCGAACCATGCAGACACTCAGACTGATACTCAAAAAACCAACTAATAACCTATATAGACACCCATGTAGCTACTCACCAACCCATGCAGCCACTTATACACAAAGTGAGAGACTGATACAGATATTTACATATTTAAACATTACTCACTAAGCCATGTATTCACTATGATACACTTAATCAGTCAGTTACACAATCAATTTTTCAAAAACAAATCATCCATTTAGACACTTATATACCCATTTATTCTTCCATCGACCTTGAGATATACATATATAAAACATATTTAATTTTCAGAAAAACACACATTCACTGGATGATGTCATCAGTGATGTCATCAGTGATGTCATTTGAGATGTCATCAGTGATGTCATGAGTGATGTCACTGACCATGTTATGAGTGATGTAATATGTGACGTCATCAGCAGTGCATTGCGGGCGCGCGAGTTATAGTTAGCTGAACTAACTATAACGGGGAAATTTCAATGGTTTTGTACGAGTGAAAAGTCCAGCTAACTATAACACCCCTGAAACCTATGTTTTTTTCAGTGAATATATATATATATATATATTTTTCCCCATGTAAGCGCTGTAAAGCTTGCAAATTCAGCAGTAAAATCTATACCTACCAGAGCAGACCAGGGGATCCTAGGCCTGTCCGTAAGATACAGATATTTCTGAATTGTAATTTGGAATATACTGTGTATTGCTTGACATGCCCATGCCAAAAACGCTATATTGGTAGCACCATGAATGCAACAAAGAAGCGCATCTTAGAGCACATGCGTTCAATTACAAATAAAGATGTGACTTACCCTGTTGCACGCCATTTTGAGAAATTCCATCAAAGCAACAGGAACCTCTTACAATTCTACTGCATAGATCAGATAGACAAACAAGAAAGAGGAGGAGACAGGGTGCGCCAACTTCGGGCCTTGGAATCTAAATATATTATAGATCTACAGACCAAGGCACTGACAGGCTTGAACAATGACGAGGAGCTGTGGGTACATCTAGAGTGAAATAAGAATACAGAAATATACAGTTAGCATTTGTCATCTCAGGGTCTGCTCTAGAGGAAGCCATATATCTCCCATCCTTAACAGACTTGACATGTAATGTAAGCCCATTCAGGGCTCAATAGTGGCAGTAAAACAAAGACACAGATACATGTAAGTGTATTTATTAGTTTACTTAATTGGTTTTCTTTGGGATATCTTTCTTAAATCATGAAACACATCTAAGTTTTTCAGGAATTGATAAGAACTTATCCTATTATTGGTATAGTTAACTATGACTTTAAAAATATTTATTATATTGCCAATTTTGCACATGGATTTAACCATAAATAAGAGGGGGTTTGATATGGATTTATTAATGTTTAACCCAGATCCTTAAGTGTAAATAGTAAACTGTGTGTCTATTTTGCTACAAAAAAGTTTTTAAGTATAGCACTGAGCACTTTAATTTAAAGCACTTTATGGATATAATCTGTTTTAAGATGGCTGCCATGAATTTTAAAAGAATGGAGTGTAAGTCCTGTTTTTACTTTTATGAAACAACCACGTGATGTATGACGATTTTAAATACATGCACGAGAATGGAAGAAACTGACAATGAGAAAGCCGATAGGTGAAACGCGTTTGTCAGAGGAGGGGGGGGGGAGTCTGCACAATAAACACCAGTGAGGAAATTATCCAAGTGTGCTCTTACAGTTGCAGAAAGGCTACTGAGTTGTAGAATATATATATATATATATATATTATCTACTGGCGGTCGCCAGTAGATAGTTATAGTTAGGACCGTGTTTCCATAGGAAATCCGCAACATTCTATTTGGAATAAATTTGGCGCCGGTTGACGAAGCCTCGCGAAATTTTCAAAATAGGTGGGGTGCTCCGCTCCGCTCCTACCCTGAAAGTCTCGGGGGGATTCGTTAAGCGGGGGCTGAGAAAAAAGGGGGGTCCCAAGACGCATTTTCCCCATGCAATTTTCCATAGGGACCTTTAGTCCAAGGTACAGCCCGAACGGCTGAACAGAATTACTTGTAATTTGGCAGAGAGGTAGTCCTCAGGTCAGGGAAGTGCCTTTTGCAGGTCTGGTGTCAATCTGTTCAGTAGTTCCTGAGAAAATCAAAAGTAAAATCATATATATATGTCGGCGGAGCCTAACCACACATCTCATCCTGAGATCTGATTGGCTGTCAGCACTTCATCCAAGAAGTGTTGGCAGCCATCTTGGGACCAATACACATGATAGCACCTCATTAAAAAGCATTGCAGTTCATAGAAGGTTTTAAGACTTTAGTTACATTATAAATCATTTGTTGATGGTACCATACTCATTTTAGGAATTGTGGTATGTTCTAAGGTGATTTCACCATGTGAAAAAGCCTTCTCCTGGGATGTCATGATTGAGAGAAAAATATTTTCTCATGCTTTTCCCAGAGAGGTTTGGAAGGTGATCTATAAGCTAAACTGAGAGCTTATTTTCTGTAAATTCACATTATCTTTCTCAGTCATGTGAGAATGAAGTCTGACATTCTCAGTAAAACATGTACATCCAACAAGGGCAGAGACTGTCAGTTGATTCCTTTGTGTTCTACTGCAGCTTCCCAGAGTGTTCCAAAGAACAACTAGAGTGCTAACAGTCCTACTTATGATAAACATATGGCACACCTGAAGCCATCTTGCTTGGATTAAAGTGGTAACTCTTAAAACATTTAATTTAAAAAGGAACAAAATGAGGGGGTTCATTTTTCCATAAAAAGTATGATTAGTGCTGCAGAAAGAAAAATTAGGGCACATTTTGAGTGACTTCTCAAATCCTCTTCTATTTCATTAAAAAAGTTATGACATACAGACTGAAACATGCACTTTCAATACCAGCAGCAGTTTTCCCTGGTGAGCATTAGCTTTACTAGAGTGATCTGATGAGCAAAAATAGTGCTAACATTCTGAATTCATGGCAAATTTGTGACACATCTGAATGCCTTCTTGATGGAATCAAAGTAAAAAACTGAAAGTATTTCCTACTGAGGAGACTGCAGTAAATGAGGAAATTAGGAAACTTCATAACAAATAAGTCTCCCAAGATGGCCACCAGAGACAAAAGAGACCAAATGTAGCTCAAATATCACCCAGATGTAGCCCAAGTATAGCCCAATGACAATGTCCCAGAGTGTTCTTAAAATCAACTAGAGCGCTTACTGTCTTCATTATGACAAAAGTATGGCACACCTGAAGCCATCTTGATTGGAATAAACTGGTAACACTTAAAACATTTAATTTAAAAAGGAACACAATGAGGGGGTTCATTTTGCCATAGAAATGATGATTAATGCTGAAGAAAGAAAATGAGGGCACATTTTGAGTGACTTCTCAAATCCTCTTCTATTTCATTAAAAAATTCTGACATGCAGACTGAAACATGCACTTTTAATACCAGGAGCAGACTTCCATGGTGAACAGTAGTTTTACTACAGTGATCTAATGAGCAACTAGAGTGCTAACATTCAGAATTTATGGCAAATGTGTGACATATCTGAATACCTTCATGATGGAATCAAAGTAAAAAACTGAAAGCATTTCCTACAGAAGAGACTGCAGTACATGAGGAAATTAGGAAACTTCAAAACAAATAAATCTCCCAAGATTGCCACCGGAGACAAAAGAGCCCAAATGTAGCCCAACATCACCCAGATGTAGCCCAAATATAGCCCAATGACA
This sequence comes from Triturus cristatus, assembly GCF_964204655.1. Lineage (NCBI taxonomy): Eukaryota > Metazoa > Chordata > Amphibia > Caudata > Salamandridae > Triturus > Triturus cristatus. Next base: position 1,261,244,674 of record NC_140579.1, read on the forward strand.
GAAGTGTGCAAAACACTTATTATTTTGTGTTTTTGCAGTGTTATATAGTGCAGACTTGTCAGGTATTGGAGTGTTTTACATGAGCATTGGTTACATCACACAAGAACAAATTCATTTTGGTTGTAGACATGAGGAGACTAGGGGGAATGTCAACAAGGGCTTTATCTCTGCTTTTTTGGCTTTAAAAGCCAAAAAAGCAGAGATAAAACTAGCTCCCTATCAACAACAGGGTGCTAACATGAAAATTCGCATGTTAGCACCCTTTTACTCCCCCATGCTTCCCCTTGCATCTCTAATGAGATGCAAAGGGGGCGTTCCAGAGTAAAATAATAGGAGATATGTCGCTAAGCGACTGTTCTGCTTGGGTTTTCGGATCAGATAGAACCCACTCATCAGGGCCTCACTAACCCAGCCAGAACGTTACCCCCTCCCTAGAACCTATTTACAATCCTACAACCACATATATCCATCACCTAAGGACAGGGGATTCCTACTATGTATACCAAGATCTCACAATCGGCGGCCTCGCGATCCCCTACGAATCCAGACCTCTCTGCCCATACGACAGTATCACAAATGGCGGCCTCGCGGTCCCATACAAACCCAGACCTCTCTGCCCAGACGACAGTATCAGCAAAATCGGCGGCCTCGCGGTCCCATACGAACCCAGACCTCTCTGCCCAGACGACAGTATCAGCACAATCGGCGGCCTCGCGATCCCCTACAAATCCAGACCTCTCTGCCCATACGACAGTATCACAAGTGGCGGCCTCGCGGTCCCATACGAACCCAGACCTCTCTGCCCAGACGACAGTATCAGCACAATCGGCGGCCTCGCGATCCCCTACGAATCCAGACCTCTCTGCCCATACGACAGTATCACAAGTGGCGGCCTCGCGGTCCCATACGAACCCAGACCTCTCTGCCCAGACGACAGTATCAGCAAAATCGGCGGCCTCGCGGTCCCATACGAACCCAGACCGCTCTGCCCAGACGACAGTATCAGTACAATCGGCGGCCTCGCGATCCCCTACGAATCCAGACCTCTCTGCCCATACAACAGTATCAGCACAATCGGCGGCCTCGCGATCCCCTACGAATCCAGACCTCTCTGCCCATACGACAGTATCACAAGTGGCGGCCTCGCGGTCCCATACGAACCCAGACCTCTCTGCCCAGACGACAGTATCAGCACAATGGGCGGCCTCGCGATCCCCTACGAATCCAGACCTCTCTGCCCATACGACAGTATCACAAGTGGCGGCCTCCCGGTCCCATACGAACCCAGACCTCTCTGCCCAGACGACAGTATCAGCACAATCGGCGGCCTCGCGATCCCCTACGAATCCAGACCTCTCTGCCCATACGACAGTATCACAAGTGGCGGCCTCGCGGTCCCATACGAACCCAGACCTCTCTGCCCAGACGACAGTATCAGCACAATCGGCAGCCTCACGATCCCCTACGAATCCAGACCTCTCTGCCCATACGACAGTATCACAAGTGGCGGCCTCGCGGTCCCATACGAACCCAGACCTCTCTGCCCATACGACAGTATCACAAGTGGCGGCCTCGCGGTCCCATACGAACCCAGACCTCTCTGCCCAGACGACAGTATCAGCACAATCGGCGGCCTCGCGATCCCCTACGAATCCAGACCTCTCTGCCCATACGACAGTATCACAAGTGGCGGCCTCGCGGTCCCATACGAACCCAGACCTCTCTACCCAGATGGCAGTCTCATACGACAGTTCATCCTATGGTCACCATAACATACAAAAAGGGCTCACTATTCATCAGATCACACAAGGATTGCCAGTTTGAGTACAGCCTGTTCTCAGGTTCGAGGGGCTCCTCTTTCCCTTATTCAGTTACCACTTACCTGATCAGGGTTAACATCTGTTCATGTAGCCGCAGCTGACTAGAAGAATAGGCTACCCTCTTATACAAGAACTCGCAGCACATGTTGGTTCACTACAAACTGGATACTTTATTACTCATTACATACACAATCACATAACATTACGATATAACACATAACCTGCAAAGAAAAGTGAAAGATTAAGTTGTACACTCTAATAAGAAAGGGTCGACATCACCTTAGTAGTATGTAGCCTGCACTCAGTGGTCATCTAGGTTCCCTTCTCGTCTGTATCTCGGCTCGCCTGGAATCACCCTTCTTCGAGTCACTGGGACCTCTTCCTTATCGGCTACTCTCTCCTCTCTGGCTATTCTGCTAGGAAAGCATCTGTCTCTCGGTTCTTCTCCGCCTTCAAGATGGCGTCTGTCTTCCCTGGAATAAGTAGTAGCTTTACTGCTAACGGCCAGATGCCGCCTACGGACTGAACATGTAACTGCCTCAGACTTTCACTAATATAGAGGTGCATTTCCTCATGGAAAATTCCGGCCCGTAACCTGCCGCCCACCAAATTCTTGTACCTCCCCGTACCAAGGACACGTTCCCAGCCGGCCGGCCTGATGTAGTGTCTTCGGCATGAAGAAAAATACAATCCTTCGATAAGGGCCGGCCTGAACCGGTTCTCTCCAAGCGAATAACACCTCATAACTAAAACATAACTCTTGGCCTAGAAGCATCCCAAGCTGCCGAAGCAGAAAGAAAGATGGAGTCTCTCCCGTTTGAGGCCTACCAGGCCTGAATTCAGCACAGCTCCATGAAATACCCTCACTACAGGACAGGTTATCCCTAATACTAACAAATCTATCCCCTAGGCTATGTGTGCAAGCCCTGATCTATGGGGAAGAGCACAGAATCATGTCAAAGTGCCTAGTAAATAGGCTCCATTCACTACTCTAACCCTTAGGCTTGAATGGTAAGAGACTGAAGTCACATTCAATCACTTGTTAACACAAGAAGGCCAGGAAAATCGAGCAGAACATTTCACCCTTGACTTCAGTCTATTATACATTCATTAAATGGAACTAACATCTGTGGAAGAATAATATGAAACAAAACTAACTGATCTATGTCTAGTACCAGGTGTGCAGAATTGAAGTAGTGAAGGAATACACTGAATAAAGCAACAGATGGAAATCAAAATGGCGATAGTAATCAGAATACCTCCTAATATTAGACGTAACAAATGCAAATCAGGTAACCAATTAAAGAGCCAGTCAAACCAGCCCTGATCAATGTGTTTTCTAACTTCTTCTGTCAAGTCATGTAGCTTGTTAATGTGAGCTCGAATGGATTGTGTATGATCAGACAAGTTAAAACAACAAAGACCCTCAAAATCAGAACAATCGTGTCCATGTTTAAGCAAAATGTAATCAATGGCCGCTCGATTTTGCAAGATAGCCCTTCGTTCACCCTGGGCGTCTAATAGCATGTCCGACAGGACTGTGGAAGTATTATTAATGGATTTCACCATCCAGCAGGCCATTTTCTCAATAGATTTGGCATTATAAACTGCCAAAGCAGGAACACCAATAATTGAAATAGCCAGGCTAAGATATTCGGACTTAGAATATAAATGCAAAGATGAGTCACAATCCTCCTGTAATCTCACTGTATCTCGAATCACACGAGAGTTGGCATTCGGATGTGAGGAAAACATTAACAAACTCAACCTAGTAATGGCACAAGGGCCTCCAGAAATATTTGCGGGGACATATGGCCAGGAAGTATTACCACATGAGAAAAGCCATCCGGCAGGTAGTAACATCGTGCGATAATGACTGGGGGCAACTACCATACTCTTGCAAGTCATGTTATTCTGAACAGAAGTACATATTTTCGGCGTCCTTTGAAGGCACAAAGTTCGTTCATGAGCGGTAAATGAGGTGGCCCCTTTCAATTTTAAACGCATACATTCCGAAATTGCACTAGGATTACACGTAAGGAAAAAACACAAATCACCTTGTGTGATATTATAGGTAACTATTTGGGACTGGATGGGGGGTATCGGGTCAGACAGTTCAGTACACAAGGGGCAATACTGATGGGTAGCGAAATCGCCCAGAAGAACATTGGGGCGAGCGGTTGATATATTGAAAATATGAGTCAAAGTTTCCAACGAGGCAGGAACAGCAACCAAACAAGTTGACAAAATGTCATTCACTGATCTCATCGGTGTCAGGCAGAAATGAGGGGCGCTAGTCACCCGTTTCGCTAGTGAAATCCAAAAGTTCGATGACGAATCCCACGCAGCGAAGGAACGCGACACTCGGGTTCTCAACTCATCCCGGGTTGATGGGGTCCCTCCTCTCTCGTCGCACCAGCCCAAAAACAGTCCGATGCCGACACATCCCGCAGCAACAGTCCAAAGAATGATCTGAAAGAGAATCAAATACAGGCATTATTCATTCTCGTAAGTAACATTTGTCAGCCGGGACTGCTTCCCAGCTATCTTTCCCTGGTCTCATAACTAAAATGGTATTATCTTGACCGGTTGCAATGACCTCTGCTTGTTCAGGGGGATTCTTAGGCGACTGCACCCAAACTCTGGCCCCAGGATTGTCTGTAGAGCCAAAACCTTTCTGACCTCGTACAGTTAGCAACGTTGGGGCAGTGCCTTTTACCATCTCACCACTGAAGACAGGCATTATTAGAAATTGAGCCACTCGGTCAGTTTTATGTATCAGTAAGTCAACCTCACTGCCATTCAGCAGGAGCACCTTAATCTCTCCCTGATAATCACTATCAATTATTCCTCCAAGCACCTGAATGCCTTTTACAGCCAGCCCCGATCTAGGGGCAATTAATCCGAAATTTCCAGGTGGTATCTGAACACCAACACCTGTCTCAATGATGACTCGATCTTTACTTTTTATAATGGTGTCATCCATGGCATGCAAGTCTAAACCTGCCGACCCTGGGGTCGCTCTGCATGGAGCCAAAGCTCCGGGAGTAATCTCCCAGTACATCACAGTCTCTCTGATCTCATTGGGTTTAGCAACAACATTCGGAGGAAACAGACGCATAAGTGGGGATTCAGCATTTAGAAAAGGACGGTTATTCAAAATCAATAGCGCTTGAGGCAAAAAATCTCGCCAATTCTTATACTTGTCATCTGTTAATTTGCGCAGTTGGTCTTTTAGCAGGCCATTCAACCTCTCCACAAGACCCGAGGCCTGTGGATAATAGGGTATATGAAACACCCATTCAATATTGTTTTCCACACAGAATTCCTGTACCAATCTTCCACGAAAATGGGATGCATTGTCAGATTGAATTTGGAATGGCACACCATAATACATCATAATCAATTCCAATGTTTTAATAGTATTCAGTTGGGTAGCTTGCTTACAGGGAAGGGCCACCAACAGGCCACTGTATGTATCAACAATGGTGCAAACATATTGACAATTCCTACTCATAGGGAGTGGACCAATGTAATCAATCTGCCAAATTTGAGCGGGCACTTTCCCGCGATGTAAATGACCTTTAACAATTTGGGGCACTTTGCGCTGCCTGATATGCTGACAAATGGGACAATGTAGAATAACATTTTTAATTAAATCTAGGGGAATATAATTCCTCGATCAGCAGCCCACCTGCTAGTGGCTTTCTCTCCAAAGTGTCCTGCTTTCTGGTGTGCCCATTTCGCTAATCCCGCAATATCAGAATCTTGCGTGTCCACCACTGCCTCAGCAATTTTAGATTTCTCATCTGCAATATTATGAAAGAATTTGTCAAGAGAGTCTATCGGGGTATGAGCATCCACATCGAAGATTGTAACAGTACTCTGTGGGAGCATTTCCCAAATCTCCTGCCATAATTCTTTTCCCCACAATTCCTTGGAATGGATTTTCCAACTATGGGAATGCCAAGTCGGTAACCAAACTGCCAGTCCATTGGCAGTAGACCAGGAATCGGTAAAAATATGACATATGCCAGGTAACTCTTGTTTCAGAACTTGATAAACAGCATAGAGTTCAGCAAATTGACTGCTCTTACCCTCACCAGTTGTACTCAGCAATTTTTGTGTGATCGGATTATAGGACACTGCCTTCCAATGCCGTTTCGTCCCTATGAACCTTGCTGAACCATCCGTAAACCAGACATGGTTTCTGTCCTCTGCGGACAAATCATCAAAAGGTTTACCCCACTTAACAGGAGATTCCTGTACTAAAGGTACGAAACATTCACTCTCAGTTTCAGTTGATGGCACCCGTGCCACCTGCTCATGCAAAGATGCAACTCCTTTTTGTCCCACACGTGCCCTATCTTGTATATACCATTTCCATTTAATCACACTCGCCTCTTGAGCATGTCCAATTCGGTGAGTTTTCGGCGAACTCATAACCCACTGCATGATAGGAATTTCAGGTCGCAAAACTATATCATGTCCCAAAGTCAACTGCTCGGTATCCACCAGAGCCCAATAACATGCAAGTAGCTGTTTCTCAAAAGGTGTATAACGCTCACCAGCATCAGGTAACTTTTTGGTCCAGAAACCTAACGGTACTCTACTCTTGCCTTGTTTCTGCCACAAACTCCAATTCGCATAAAGGCCTTGTACAGACACATTCAAATCCACATCACCATCACATACAGGCCATAAATCCAGAGCATGCTGAATTGCTTCTTTTGCCAAACTGAACGCATCTTGCTGTGGTTTATCCCATTCAAATGCATTCTTTTTACGAGTGACACGGTACAAAGGGGCCAATATTTGACTCAAATGAGGAATATGCTGGCGCCAAAATCCAAACAAACCAATGAAGCTTTGGGCTTCTTTCCTATTTCTCGGAACTGCGAAATCAAGAATTTTCTGTTTAACCTGAGGGATCACTTCTCGGTGCCCTTCATGCCAATTAATACCCAAAAATTTTACAGCTTGGGACGGACCTTGTAATTTATCCGGGTTGATTTCCCAACCTTTCTCACGCAGGCACTCAATGACTCTATCCAATTGGGTCTGAACTTCCTCTTGTGATTCGCCTTGGATCAAAATATCATCAATATAGTGACATATCTGAATTTGTGGATGAACCGGTACCTCAGCCAGATGCTCTGCCACCAGCCGGTGACATATCGTAGGACTATGCACATAGCCCTGAGGAAGACTTCTAAACGTCATCTGACGCCCGTTCCACGTAAAACTGAATTGTTCCTGACACTCAGGGGCAATCGGAATCGAAAAGAAAGCATTAGCAATATCAATGGACGCATACCATGTACCTGGATGTTTTTGGATTCTTTCAATTAGGGTAATAACATCCGGTACTGCAACAGTCAAAGAGGGTGTGTGTCTATTCAATTCTCGATAATCAACAGTCATGCGCCAAGAATTATCACTCTTACGTACAGGCCAAACAGGATTATTCCAAGCAGAAGTAACTGGGGTGATAACACCTGCATCCACCAACTCCTGAATAGTGGTACTAATCTCTTCATGACCACCCGGAATACGATACTGCTTCTGACGAACCACTTTTGTCGCCTGGGGAACTTTTATGGGGGGCATTCTTAAACGACCAACCCGTACAGGCCTGGACGATATATAATGTTTAGTTCCAAATTAATAACATCCATCATCTAAGTGCAAAGTCATTCCTTTCAAAATATCAATTCCAATTATGAATTCTAAGAGTGGCACCACTAATACAGAGTATTCTTTTCTAGGAATTCTACCTATTCTCATTTCAAGTAAGGTTTGAACTGCGGGAGTTTCCTTTCCGCCTAATCCGGTAATTGTAAAAGGCTGACCTTTAAACTTCTTTGATTTTCCATGAATAAGAGTGGCCTCCGCTCCTGTATCTACCAATGCTCGGGCCCTTTGGACATTACGATGTCTCCAATAAATATCAATATCTACATAGGGTCTATTATCTCTGTGAGCCCATCTGTGTACTGGAGCTTAACCTATTTCCTAGTCATCTTTACTGCGTTCTGTGTACCAGGATAAATCAGGATAAAGACTCTCACGTTTCCTAGGTATCGATACCTCCTGTTCATATCCATCTCCATTACGAAATGGATTACTGTTCCATGCATTGTACTGCGGGTTTCGATCGGCCAATATGTGTCGATCCTCTCTCCTTCTCAACTCAGGGGATTGATCCCTATCATCTCTACGTCTGCTGTTAACATAATCATCTCTCCCCCTCTCTCTTTCCCCCTCTCTCTCCCTGTCTCTCTCACAACGGGGGGACAAGTCACGCACATAACGTCGATCCTCACGACGAGCAGAGCGCCCACGGCGGTCGTCATCACCGCTACCGTCAGAAAAACCACGATCACACTCAGTCGTCCGAACACGCCGGGCACCCTCCTTTCGATCCAAGCCACGTTTGCAAAACATTTCCCACAAACGAGAAGTGGTCTCACCATCAATGTCCTCCTTCCGCACACCATCAGCCATAAGACCAAAAAACATATCACGTCTAGTAAGTTTATTGTCACCAGGAGTACGAGTGTCAGGCCGGGATTGCCGTTCATGTTTAAACCACTCACCCAACTCACCGAGTTGGCGTACCGATTCCAGCACCACAGATAACATGTTACCAGTCTGATTAATCAATAAAGTCATCATAACCTGCTTATAAGCAACAGGAGAAGAACGAATAATACGATTCCGCACAGAAGATGTCAAGAAACCATCAAGCAACCTGTCAGCAGTATTCAGAAAAATTGCCGTTTTCATCACCTCCTCTTTGAGACGTTGCGTAGCATCGCGCAAAGTATACCACGGTTTGTCATTCACAGGCCAATCAGATTCAGTAGGATATTTTTGATTACAACCCTCAGTCGCCAATTGAAGCAAAGAAATTTGACCACCAACATTAAAGTTACGAAAATGATCCTGTACAGTAGAATCCGAACTCAAGGAACAAAACTTCAAACAATCGCCAGCATCCAACATAATGCCAGCAGCGCCCAGTTCATAAAGGCGCACCATCCATGTGAGTAAGGACTCACCAGCTCGCTGCCGAAATCTTTGTAAAATATCACTAATTTCTTGTTGAGTAAAATCCTCCAAAGAGTCTAAAGCAATACCATTCGGAGCACCGGGAGCCTGCTGCAACTTCCGCCGAAAAACCGGATGCACCGAGACCGCGGGACGAGCAGCACAAGGAGCTCGACCAGTACACGTAGAGGAACAATCAGTGTAAGAAGCATCGACCCCACTCGAAGGACGAACGCAATCATGGAGTGCACCATCAGAGGAGCAAGAAGCAGACTTACAATCACGGCCGGAGCGAGAGGACTCGCGCTTGGCAGACTCCTCACCCGAGGAAGGAGAATCACTCGAGTTCCAGATATTACCATCCCATTCATCAGGATTCCAATCCAGACCGGCTTTCGCCACGACCAGACGCACCTTTCGCTTCGAAACCCGACCACGCCGATTTTTGTATTTATAACGAGCAATTCGCACAGCCGCCCTCTCGGCAATAGTTTGGTACGTCTCAAGTTTGTCAGCAAGCAACTTATTTTGACACCGCAACAAAGTATGAGCATTCTGAATCTCAACAAAATTCGCTTCCACATCCTTATGCACATTCTGTAACTTCAACAACCTCTCATGGAGAATCCTGTACGCAGACAGAACAATCCAACCTCTGCGTCCCAAAACGGGAAGCTCATCACCCTTAGATACCGGCGCCTTCTGTAAACAAGTAATCACATTAGCCGGCTCCGCCAGCTCCAAAAAAGAATTCCAATTCTCACTCAAACCAGTAGAATCAGCCCACTCACGGGCTAAGGCTTCATAAGGCGTTGAATCCCAGCCGGGAATATCAACGGGCAACTGAAAAGTAGATTTCGACTTTCTAGAAAACATATTTGAAAAGAAAGAAAAAGAGAAAAAGAAAAAGAAGAAAGAGAAAAGAAAACCACACGCAGGTAGATACAAATAATATACAAACAAAACCACGCACGCGCCGAAGGCGAACACAATACAACCACAACGCACACAGGTTTCGTAAACGGTTCGTGACGCCAAATGTTCTGCTTGGGTTTTCGGATCAGATAGAACCCACTCATCAGGGCCTCACTAACCCAGCCAGAACGTTACCCCCTCCCTAGAACCTATTTACAATCCTACAACCACATATATCCATCACCTAAGGACAGGGGATTCCTACTATGTATACCAAGATCTCACAATCGGCGGCCTCGCGATCCCCTACGAATCCAGACCTCTCTGCCCATACGACAGTATCACAAATGGCGGCCTCGCGGTCCCATACAAACCCAGACCTCTCTGCCCAGACGACAGTATCAGCAAAATCGGCGGCCTCGCGGTCCCATACGAACCCAGACCTCTCTGCCCAGACGACAGTATCAGCACAATCGGCGGCCTCGCGATCCCCTACAAATCCAGACCTCTCTGCCCATACGACAGTATCACAAGTGGCGGCCTCGCGGTCCCATACGAACCCAGACCTCTCTGCCCAGACGACAGTATCAGCACAATCGGCGGCCTCGCGATCCCCTACGAATCCAGACCTCTCTGCCCATACGACAGTATCACAAGTGGCGGCCTCGCGGTCCCATACGAACCCAGACCTCTCTGCCCAGACGACAGTATCAGCAAAATCGGCGGCCTCGCGGTCCCATACGAACCCAGACCACTCTGCCCAGACGACAGTATCAGTACAATCGGCGGCCTCGCGATCCCCTACGAATCCAGACCTCTCTGCCCATACGACAGTATCAGCACAATCGGCGGCCTCGCGATCCCCTACGAATCCAGACCTCTCTGCCCATACGACAGTATCACAAGTGGCGGCCTCGCGGTCCCATACGAACCCAGACCTCTCTGCCCAGACGACAGTATCAGCACAATGGGCGGCCTCGCGATCCCCTACGAATCCAGACCTCTCTGCCCATACGACAGTATCACAAGTGGCGGCCTCGCGGTCCCATACGAACCCAGACCTCTCTGCCCATACGACAGTATCACAAGTGGCGGCCTCGCGGTCCCATACGAACCCAGACCTCTCTGCCCAGACGACAGTATCAGCACAATCGGCGGCCTCGCGATCCCCTACGAATCCAGACCTCTCTGCCCATACGACAGTATCACAAGTGGCGGCCTCGCGGTCCCATACGAACCCAGACCTCTCTACCCAGATGGCAGTCTCATACGACAGTTCATCCTATGGTCACCATAACATACAAAAAGGGCTCACTATTCATCAGATCACACAAGGATTGCAAGTTTGAGTACAGCCTGTTCTCAGGTTCGAGGGGCTCCTCTTTCCCTTATTCAGTTACCACTTACCTGATCAGGGTTAACATCTGTTCATGTAGCCGCAGCTGACTAGAAGAATAGGCTACCCTCTTATACAAGAACTCGCAGCACATGTTGGTTCACTACAAACTGGATACTTTATTACTCATTACATACACAATCACATAACATTACGATATAACACATAACCTGCAAAGAAAAGTGAAAGATTAAGTTGTACACTCTAATAAGAAAGGGTCGACATCACCTTAGTAGTATGTAGCCTGCACTCAGTGGTCATCTAGGTTCCCTTCTCGTCTGTATCTCGGCTCGCCTGGAATCACCCTTCTTCGAGTCACTGGGACCTCTTCCTTATCGGCTACTCTCTCCTCTCTGGCTATTCTGCTAGGAAAGCATCTGTCTCTCGGTTCTTCTCCGCCTTCAAGATGGCGTCTGTCTTCCCTGGAATAAGTAGTAGCTTTACTGCTAACGGCCAGATGCCGCCTACGGACTGAACATGTAACTGCCTCAGACTTTCACTAATATAGAGGTGCATTTCCTCATGGAAAATTCCGGCCCGTAACCTGCCGCCCACCAAATTCTTGTACCTCCCCGTACCAAGGACACGTTCCCAGCCGGCCGGCCTGATGTAGTGTCTTCGGCATGAAGAAAAATACAATCCTTCGATAAGGGCCGGCCTGAACCGGTTCTCTCCAAGCGAATAACACCTCATAACTAAAACATAACTTTTGGCCTAGAAGCATCCCAAGCTGCCGAAGCAGAAAGAAAGATGGAGTCTCTCCCGTTTGAGGCTCACCAGGCCTGAATTCAGCACAGCTCCATGAAATACCCTCACTACAGGACAGGTTATCCCTAATACTAACGAATCTATCCCCTAGGCTATGTGTGCAAGCCCTGATCTATGGGGAAGAGCACAGAATCATGTCAAAGTGCCTAGTAAATAGGCTCCATTCACTACTCTAACCCTTAGGCTTGAATGGTAAGAGACTGAAGTCACATTCAATCACTTGTTAACACAAGAAGGCCAGGAAAATCGAGCAGAACAGCGACATTTCTCCTATTATCAAGAATGTCGCTAACCCTGTTAGAGACAAAAAAAGCTGCGCTAACCGCGGTTAACGCTGCTTTTTTACGTCTGGTATTTTTCTGACTTAGCCATGATATCCTATGGAAGGAGGATATCATGGCTAAGTTTGTCTGTCCCTATCAACAAGCTAACGTGAGATTATCGCTGGGTTTCCAGCGATAATCTCACGTTAGCCACTTGGCGTGAGGATTTTTATCGCTATTGAGATTAGCGTTGCTAATAGCACGCTATCTCAGCGATACAAATCAACGCTAGCCGGCGATAATTATCCTAGCGCTAACTGCGCTTAGCGATAATTATTGCCGGTTGTTGTTGATATGCCCCTAAGTGATTTGACCAGAATCACAGAATGTCGAGCTGAAGCAGAAACTCCAACCTGGTTCCCCAGTTGCAAAGTCTGCAGTTCTGGAAGTAACACCACATCCTCTCCCCTAAGTGCAACATTTAATCAAGTGGTCAACTGGATAAAAAAACATAAAGATAACAAATAATTTAAAAGTGCTTTGTCGCTATTTGAAAACTCAGAAAATATGTCCTTATTTTAGTCTTTTAGAGCACTAACCATAATTTTGATGCCAATAAGACCCTCTCATATATGTAATTTCTAAAGGAAATGCTCTAGGTATTACAGTTTTGATTACATCAAGATGACGTCAGGCGTTCCACACTTTTGTAATAAATATAGAATGTTAGCAATCTAGTTGTTCATTAGGATACTGGTGAGAGGCAGAGGCCAGGGGCACGGACTCTGAAAATTGAAGGCAGGTAGGAGGGTGCAAAGGCAACAATTTAACCACACTGAGCAGGCAGGAAGGGCCGTGGCAGCACAACAGACTATGGAGGGCAGTGGAAAGGGGGGCAGGGGCAACAAACCAACAATACAGGACTTGCAAGAGAGGCTGTGGCAATGTAATAGACCATTGTGGGCAGAAGGAAGAGGCAATGGTAGAACCAACCATACATGCCAACAGACCCGATTCAGCCAGGAAACGTCCAATGTTTTTAAGCTCAAATGGGCTTTATTTGATCTGTCTCCTGTCTACAATCTCCTCTTTTTCAATGTAACTCAAAGGGGAAAATCAATACCCCAGTTTTTTTTCAAAATCTCCCTCTTACCAAGTTCAAAATGTTCGCAAGTATGGTACATTGGATCATGGAAGGAAATGGGGTAGGGACATGGACTTGATTAACAGAGGACAGGAGGGACATGGATAGGTGCACCAAACTGACCCTGCAGGGCAGGCATCAGGGTTTGCAGCAGCACAATACACCACACAGGGCATGCGGGACGGGAGTGCAGCACAACAATCCATAGAAAGCAAGAGGGAGGGGACAGGACCATGCACATGGACAACAGAGAACAGAGGGACAAGAGGCAATGGTAGCTAGCTGACCATAATGGACAGACAGGAGAGAAAGCTGCAGCATAACAGATGATAAAGAGCTGGAGGGACGGATCAGGGGCATTTCAATGGAACCGACAAGCCAGGAGGGAGGGAGTAGGGGTCTGCACATGTAAACAGAGGGCTGGGGGCAAGGGGGCAGGGCAGGAGCAGCAAGATAGCCATGGAGGTCAGGCAGGATGGGCACTAGAAGCAAGACACACCATGAAGAGCAACACTGAGACTGTGATGGCATACACACAGACCATAGAGGGAAGGTGGGAGGGGGTCAGGGGCAGCTAACTGACCACACAGGGAAGGTGGGAGGGGCCATGGCAGCACAGAAGACAATGCATGGCAAGTGGGAGGGTTAGTGGCAGCACAATGTCTATGATGGGCAAGAAGGAGGGTGCAGGGGCATGCACAAAGGACGATGGAGGATAGAAGGGAGGGTCAGGACCTGTGCACAGACAAGAAAGTTCAGGGGAAGGGGCCTCACAACAGACCGCACGGGGCAGGCAGGAGGAGCAGTTGCAGCACAACAGACCAGGGAGGGCAGAAGGGTGTGGCAGTACAATGGACCATGTAGGACAGGAGGAAGAGGATAGGGGCATGGCATGTGGACAGGCAGGATGGAGGTGGCAGGGACAGGTTACAGTCATCTGACAATGCTAGGCAGGTGGGAGGGGAGTGGCAGCTCAACAGAACACTCAGAGTAGATAGGAGTGGCAGGTCCATGGAACATGGTGGGCAAAAAGGATGGAGCAGGGGCATGCACAAAGACATCGGAGGGCAGGGGGAAGGAGAATAGGGGCAGCAAGCTAAGCACAGAGTTTAAGCAGGAGGTCAATGATGGGACATAGAATTGGGCAATGGAGGGCAGGAGGAGTGGACTAGTACATCATACTAAATTGAGGGCAGTGGCAGCACATCAGACCATGCATGGCAGGAGGGAGGAGGCTAGTCCATGGATTCACACAACAGAGGATAGGGAGGAGGGGGATGGGGCAGCAAGCTAACTGTTCAGAGAAGGTGGGTATTAGGAACTTTATTGTTTTTAAAATGTGTGTCTGTGCAAACTATTTAAAATATGAACAAGTATGCAGCATAATCTCACTTTTATTCAGGAAGAAGAGGACGTTTGGGACTGTGACTCCAGGCTCACTTGGCAGAAACACCCCCTGACCCTCCACCCCCTATCGCAAAATGTAATGCCCGTGAAAAGGGTAGGTGAACACAGTGTTATATAGAACATAGTCCTGAGAGCACGATTGAAAATGAAAACTAGATATAGTGTATGGTATAAACTATGCACCAAAAAGTGTGATATAAGATGAACCGGCGTGAAATATAATATGCAATACATTGTGCGCAATTACAAATTCATTGGAGAGCGCGAGATAGCACAGGCACTAGCGTGTGCTATGCGATATGCGCCTTGGAGTGTAATATGCACAGGGCAGTGTTGTGTAACCTAACTAGTCTCTAAAGTTGTAATATAAAATATGTGCTGGGGAGTGTAACGTTGCATATGCACTGTGACAAAGATATGGATCCCAGATTGTAATATGTATGGCATAGCACTGTGCGTTATAACATAGGCATCGGGGAAGGCACGTTAGATGGGGCAATATAACCCTTGCGAAGACAAGTGTGGCATGACATATTCACGGGGTGGTGTTACAGTGCACATGGGCTAGAGAGTGTCATAGCATATGCACTAGCTAGTGGAATACAACACAGAGGTGTGTGGCACTCAGCAGGCAATGGTGGGTGTAACACAGCATTGGGCTCTGCCAGGAGCGTGCTGTGACTCTCAAGTGATGTTCGTCCCCTTTCCAGAGAGTAAAATAAAAAGTATTACACATCCGGCAGTGGATGTGTGTTTTATTAACCGTGAGGGGGGTTTCTTGTATAGTTTTGGTCGAATTTTTGTCGAATCCCCTTTAAATGGCTTGGTGTGCATGTGTATTAAATGTGCCCGTCAATAGCTACCCATGTTTGTATAAATAAACGACAAGGGTGTCTACCGGGATTAGGCATGGTGGGGCATCAGACATGTCAGAGCTTCACTAGTGGTGTAAAAACATTCCACGTGGATTCATTGTATGCATAGTCGCCTTTTAATGAATATCACGCAAATCGTCATGGTGATAGGTACGTACGGTTTGTCCAGCATGTCCTAGGTGTGTCTATAAATATATATTTTTTAAAAATAATAAAAAACAGTGGCCGGCCCTGGGGATTGGGGTCAAAAAAATATAATTAGGAGACAGGCCCTGGGGGATGGGGTCATCAGGGCCAATAAATTAGAATAAGAAGGGGAACCACACAGCCCCCCTTCTTAAAAAATTAAAATAAATAAAAGACTGGCATCGTGCCGGAGGCCACGCCCCCTCATTTCAGCACTCTGCAAATGCGCCCCCTGGCGAATTGTAAGTTGGGGAATTAATTCCTCTTCAATACTGAGGATCCCTGAGGGCCAACTAGCCCAACAGGCATCTCCAGTATGCACAAGGGAGCTGCGCTGCAGACAGGTGTTTTGAGGCCAAGCCCCTTTTTACACCTCTCTGCAACGCAGCTCTGTGGCGCTTACTGGAGGTACCTAGTGGTCTAGTTTGACCCTAGGGACCCTTCGGATTCAAGGGGACTTAATCTCTCAACTTAGAACAGCCACAGGGCGCGTTTACACAGTGGTGAAGGGAGGGGACGGGGCCTTAGGTGACGTGTGCAAACACGCACTATGGCATGTTTTAAATTGGGGATATAATTTCCCTTCAATACTGAGGGCCCCTGGGGGCTAACTAGCCCACCAAGTGCTTCCAGTAAGCGCCACTGAGCTGCATTGCAGAGAGGTGGTCCAGGCCGTGCCACTTTTTACACCTCTCTGCAACGCAGCTCTGTGGCACTTACTGGAGGTACCTAGTGGGCTAGTTGGACCCTAGGGACCCTCAGGATTCAAATGAACTTAATCTCCCAACTAAAAACGGACACAGGGCGTGTTTACACAGTGGTGAAGGGAGGGGACGGGGCCTGAGTTAACGTGTGCAAAAACGCCCTTTGGCCTGTTTTAAGAGGTAGTTTTAATCCCCCTGCCCTATTATATACTAGGGGCTTACAGAGGAGGTCATGCTAATCACAGGGGGACCCCAACGCATAATGTTCCCTAGTGTATGTAGGTGTTTTCACTGTATTCTAAGTGTCTTTTAACATAGCACTGGCTCTAGGACTGGTTAGTCAGACTCAGTTACCACCAGTATCCGTCTGAAAAAGTTGAGGGTACAGGATGATTTTGCAACAAGGCTTGTTTCTGCTCTTCTTTTTGTTCTTTCTGCACGTTATCCTTCTTCCTGCACTTTTCTTCGTCTTTAAGGATTTCTGTTGCTTCTTTCTGCACTTCTTTTTTTTCTTTCTGTGCATTTTTTCTTCTTTCTTCACATGTCCTATCTCTGTAGGCATAGTTAGAAATTAGCATTTAAAAAACCTTTGAAATTCACAGAAAAAACCATAGGTTTCAGGCACATTATAGTTAGGAATTAGCATTTAAAAAACCTCAGAAATTCACTTAAAAAACCATAGGTTTCAGGGGTGTTATAGTTAGCTGGACTTTTCACTTGTACAAAACCATTGAAATTCCCCCGTTATAGTTAGTTCAGCTAACTATAACTCGCGCGCCCGCAATGCACTGCTGATGACGTCACATATTACATTACTCATGACATGGTCGGTGACATCACTCATGACATCACTGATGACATCTCAAATGACATCACTGATGACATCACTGATGACATCATCCTTGTGATAGAGTGGCAGACCTCCTCTCACCCTAATATAACCTTTGATACACACATTCAAAAATAGAGACTAAAATTTTCAAAACAATGGACATACCAATACCAGTTACAACAACCTCTTCAGTAATTCTAAGATCCACATACACATCCACTCATTCACCAACAGTCCTATACAGTCACTCATACATGTACTCACTCATCATATGTACTCATACACCTATACATCCTGTTACACAATGCCACTCATCCATAGAGTTACTCACACACATAGTCACTCATGCTAATAAAGAATCAAACATACATTTACTTGCATATACAGTTATACACACACCACCACACTTACTTCTACGGAAACTTACACATACTTAGTCTTTTAAACAATCACTTATAGAAACACATACTTATTCATGCAGGAACTCTTTCAATCTCTCACTCTCACTTATACTCACTTATATACACCAATAGTCACATATACTAGTTTAAAACATATGTAGTTACTCATAAAGACACTATTGAGACGGTCATTCACTCACTAACACACCCATACACACATTCATCCACCCATACAGTCCTGCACACATGCTGTCTTCAACACATACAAAGAGTGAGTCACTCATTCATGCACCTATGCACTACGTAATACCCCCCACCGAACCAAGCAGACACTCAGACTGATACTCAAAAAACCAACTAATAACCTATATAGACACCCATGTAGCTACTCACCAACCCATGCAGCCACTTATACACAAAGTGAGAGACTGATACAGATATTTACATATTTAAACATTACTCACTAAGCCATGTATTCACTATGATACACTTAATCAGTCAGTTACACAATCAATTTTTCAAAAACAAATCATCCATTTAGACACTTATATACCCATTTATTCTTCCATCGACCTTGAGATATACATATATAAAACATATTTAATTTTCAGAAAAACACACATTCACTGGATGATGTCATCAGTGATATCATCAGTGATGTCAATCAATCAATCAGCTTTATTCGGCAATTAAGACATAAAAGCACATTTACAAACATTAATTACAATTATATAAATTACCTAAAAAGAAAGTAAAATTCCAATTAAATTTTTCAATGTCCGTCAAGCTAATTCATACTTTAAAAAGAATAAAAGAAACCACAATCATAGGGTTCGAACCAGCTCATATCAGCTTAAATTGCACAGGGAATAACATAATATAACATTGTGGGCACCTTGATTACCTACTCATAATAACGGCAGCGGGTAATATTAACAAGATGTTGAGTTGCTTATGGGCAAGGGGTTAACATTAAGTTTCAGAGCTTTTAACCTTATGCCCCAGGCCCATCCTATAAACTTAGCTACTGCTACACAGATCGGGGGTGCAGGATCAGTGCATAGAATGCGAAGGGCGATAGCATATCTTTTAATGCCCATGGACTTGCAAATTGGTTTTATCCATTTTTCCCTCGGAATTGCATACATTGGACAAAAGAATAATACGTGACCTATATTTTCACATTCATCTACGCATCTAAAGCACCTATCCTTGTTAATGCCTGCTCCCCCCATCTAGAGGTGAAATCTGCAACGGGTAGTGTACCCACCCGCAGTTGAAAGTATAGCTTACGATCAGTGGTTTTTTCAATGATGTCCCAGAACTTCTCTTTGAGGGGTTGGAATTTAAACTCTAGGAAGCGGGACGTTAGTTGAGAGGAAAGGCCTTGGGCAATTTCTAGTTTATGAACCCATTCCCAGTACATCATTTTCAGCTTTACTTTGGAAGGGAAAACTGCACGTGTAGGGTTTTTCCAGAGTTCAATCAGGCCTAAACTGCCTAGTAGGGATTTGATCTCTAGCAACCAAGTTATTTTTTGGGACCTATCGGATTCAATTATATCCACAAAACCACTCCTATAGTGCATGAGTTCATCTGTGCACCAGAGTCTACGCCAATATAATATTGGACGTAACCTCGCCAGATGTTCTAGGGGTTTTTTGCCAAGATCCAATAGTAAGGGACGCAATGGCGTGCTGGGTGGAAGATTTGTGATTTTGCGGAGAAAAGCATTTTCTAGGACCTTCAGCCTATTCAAATTGGCAAAGCCCCAGAGCTCGGCCCCATAAAGGCATGAGCCCAGGACCGACGTTCCATAAATTTCCTGAGCTGGAGAGATTGGCTTAGTTAGTGAGTTTTTAAACCTAGATAGGAGAGCCCCTGACTTTTGTTTGTGTTGCAAGACGGCGCGGTCAAGTTGGCAATCCCAGCGCATGTCTTTTTGTAAAGTAATCCCCAGGTAAGTAAATGAGGTAACCTCCTCCAAGGGTAACTTGTTCATGAATATTTTCCCCTTGAAGGATTTTGATCCATTGAATGACATAAATTTGGTTTTTCCCGTGTTGACTTCCAGACCCCTTGCAGTGCAAAATTCTTCAAAGCACCGGAGGGCCTTCGATAGGCCACTGGGGGTCTTTGAGATAATCAACGTGTCATCTGCGAACATGAGGATGGGAATGCGTACGCCGGCCAGAGCAGGTGCATCGGTCGGGGTCAAAGAGAGCCGACCGGCCACCCCGTCGACAAACAGTGAGAACAGGGTCGGTGCCAGGACGCACCCCTGCCGCACACCCCTGCCGACCGGGAAGTCCTCGGTCACCTCCCCCATGCCCCCCCACCGCACTCGGGCAACGTTTCCCTCATGTAAACGGATAATCACGGAGAGGAGCTCAGGAGCAATACCCATTTCCCCCAAAACCTGCCATAGCCTGCTCCTTGGGACCAGGTCAAAGGCGGCCCTTAGGTCCACGAATACTGCATAAAGGGCACCCCTCCCCAAGACCACGGTCTTCCAGTATATGTTGACAAAACGGAAGACTTGGTCAATGGTACTTATCCGGGAACGGAACCCTGCCTGCATTGGGCTCAAAATATCATGGTCGTCGATCCTGAGTTGGATTTTGTGGAGGAACAAGCGGCCTATAATCTTTTGGATCGAGTCAATTAGACTGATTGGCCTGTAATTACTTGCCTTTGTTTTATCCCCCTTTTTATATACTGGGACGATTTCAGCGCCCTTCCATGAACACGGGATGTCGGCTCCCTGAGCAATTGCATTTGCAAGTTGCAAAATGTAGCTAGACCAAAGACTTCTATTGTTAAGAAACATGTCTGCAGGGATTCCGTCCATGCCAGGGGCTTTTCCTCTGACCACTTTATCCAAAGCTCTATTTACGTCTTTTATTAGAAATAGGGCCTCTGAGTAAAATACAGATGGAGAGGTCTCAAAAGGACTGGTTTCACACGGTGCGGCATACTGGGGTTTGAAGTAATCAACCCAAGCATTTTGTGCCACGTTGTTTTGCGGCCGCTCTGCAATTCCACCCCTGTCCCATTTGTATGTATCCCAGAAAGCTTTACTATTCTTATCCCTGGAAGCATCCAGTAGGTCCTTCCACATTTCGGTGTCCCATGTTGCCTTTGCCTCTTTCAATGTCTTCCCATATCGAGCCCTGGCAGTCCTTACAAGCGATGTGTCTTTCAACTTGAGTGCACTGCCAAGCTCTATCCGGGCTTTCCGACACTCATTATTATACCAGCCCTTTTTTTTATGTGGTTTGGGATTTCTTCCGGTGGTAGGTTTAAGAAAATATTTCCGCAGGCCCGCAAAAAGCCTGGTATGGATTTCTGCCACTAGATAAGATGGATTTGGGCCCTCAGCCTGTACACCCAATACTTCTAGAGCAGAGAATTCTTCTCCATTTATTGCCTGTACAGTCTTTGGGTCCTCTGCAATCCGGTCCCATTTTAGGTAACGTGTATTATTAGACAGGAGGTGCTCAGACTCATACGTAGCTTGCACTGGTGGTGAACAACCAAGCAAGGACGCATTAAATGACGAGACTAGTGGATGATGATCGCTCTCTTGCCGACTAATTACCTCCATGTCTTTAAAGTGGATCCAGAGTTGCATATGGATCAGTAAGTAATCAATCCTACTAGCCCTACGTCCGTTATCAAAAGTATTTGCACCTAGTTTGTCGGACGCACTTCTACCGTTCGCTGCTCTCATGTGATTGCCTAAACAGAGGCCATTTAATTGAATTGCGGCCTCCGTCCACCTTTTTGCTGGTACAATCTCGAGGGATGGAATTCCCCATTTAGCATCTTCTTCCTCAGTAAGCTGTGAAATGTCATCTAAGTGCAATGGTTCAAACGATGTGTTAAAATCACCTGCTATAATAGGCAGGATGTTAGGGGGTAGGGAGTCGATTGTTTCTTCCAGTAAATGAACAACTGGAGACCGTTTTCCCCCGGGAAGACCTCGCGCATAAACATTAAAAATTTCTAGGTTAATCCCAGACTTCGGGACAATCTTTACAGATAAGATATCATCACTCGTGCGGGGACTTTGGGTTACTCGGCATCCTAAGTTTTGCTTTAGCCATATAGTTAGCCCGCCAGACGGCCGGCCTCTTTTGCTTTTTATGGCTGGGATATGAAAGTTAAGGAATCCATTGCATACAAGGGGGGCTAGTAACCATGTCTCTTGAAAGAGGCATATGTCAAATTTGGATATAAAACCTAGCCATTCAGGATCAGCTATTTTTGGGCCTAGGCCGGCTATATTCCAAGATATTATGGTCAATTGGCCACTCTCAGTGCAACCTCTATTATCTAGTCCTATGCTCAATCGTGATGAACTTGGGCTTTCTCTCTCCAAGTAGAGCAAGTCATTACTACCAATAGTACTCACGTTGGGTGTATCACCAGAGACGGCTTCCCCATCAAAACCAACCAAGGCTAAAGTGCAACTAGGCAATACCATCACCCCAGTCCCACTTGTTAATTGGGGTTTTGCCCCCTTCTGGTGCTGGTCCAATGGTATTTCCGTGGGAGGGTTATTACTGAACTCACCTTTCTCTGTTAATGTAGAACTTACTACCCGTTTTTCCCCAGGGGTTATAGCAGGTTTACATGTACTATTCTTTTTATGGTGTGAATTTAGTCGTCAATCACAGTCTTCCAATCCGGAAGACCCGATTGTCTTATGCTGCATATTAGGTTCACTGGGATTACTAGGCCGCCAGTTATGATCTCTCTGGCCACAACCCACTAAATTGCGTTGTTGGTAGTCGCAATGGAAGAAGGACAAAGGCAGTGAGAGGATTGGACTGCAGGAACTTGGATTTCGCCATTGGCAGATATGCTCCACTGCCTTTGTATCTCTAAAGTTAATTATGATACAATCGCCTTCTATCGTTTTCTTAGATAAACCAACCCAATTTACCCGGCGCACACAAAGGATTTCTGTTGAGACATTTGGGGGCAGGGGGCGATTGCAATTTAACCAATAAACACATTTGTTCCTCAGTTCCCCGTAATCCTCCCTAGTGTCTGTACCCAAGGGCTTAACTCCTGCCAGTATTATCACATAAGGTCTAGACTCTAAAGGGAGGTGTATGTTTGGGAGTTTTCTTGTCACCGAGTTACTGTATGCTTCCCTACCCGGATGTTTTAATACTGGGCCACTGTCTACTCCTGCAGGTCCATTCCCCCCACTCGCTATACTGCCTAGTGTAGTGGTCTTAGTAGTATCCCGGATAACCAGACCCGGCACTTGTGGGTTGGTATTTGTTTTAGATATAGAGGTGGTGGGTATAGCATTAGTAATAGTGGCACTCTTATTAGGGGGCATACCTGATGGTGATTTATCACATGCCTGGCTTTTACTAATTTTATTCTGCCGTGACTGTGCTGCCGAATACTGCAGCTCCAAACAAGACAATCTATTTTCAATCCCATCCAGTCTATCATAGATTGGTTGGCACGTTTTATAGAATATTGCCTCTATTTTTCCCCAGAAATCATCGCCCACATTGTGCTGTTCCTTAGGGGGGGCTGATACATGAAACATTTGGACACTCTCTTTCCCATTCTCCGAGGCTACTTCTAGGCATGTGGTTGATTTTTCAACAATGTCCGCTGGGGTAATTCTCCTTGACTTAGCGGTTAGGCCAATATTTGGAGGTTCTCTGCGTTTCCTTTTAGGTCTCTCAGTTTTCATACTTTCCTTGCTCTTTGGGGAGGATTTCTTATGTTTAGGGTTCATAGTAGAGCGAGTCTTTGCACTCTCAGTTACACCAGTTTCTCGTGGCGACTTTAATTGACCCCTTTTTTGTCTGGTATTGAGATTGGCTCCTTCAGAGACTGGAATACAATGGGGTACATTTCTCTGTGGGGAAGGATCATCATCATCATTACCCGGTGCTACCAGCATTATGCTCACATCATTATCTGGGATCTGGTCTGTATTATGCAGCGGGGAATGGGCATGGATGAGGTGCCCCAATGAGGAGCGTTTGTCTGTAAGAAGACCCAGCGACAAACGTTTTTCGGTATAGTCAATCTCTTTATCCAGAATGGATGATACCCTTACAAGGAATTGGTCAAGTGTGCCAACCAGGGACTTCCGTCTCGTGTCGGGAACAGCAGACATATTTTACAGGACACTTCGGCTATGTATTACACTGTAAAAGATTGCGTTTGCGTGACTGACCTTGATGAGGTTCTCCTGGATTCTTCGCAGTGATGTCATTTGAGATGTCATCAGTGATTTCATGAGTGATGTCACTGACCATGTCATGAGTGATGTAATATGTGACGTCATCAGCAGTGCATTGCGGGCGCGCGAGTTTTAGTTAGCTGAACTAACTATAACGGGGGAATTTCAATGGTTTTGTACAAGTGAAAAGTCCAGCTAACTATAACACCCCTGACACCTATGGTTTATATATTCACTGAAAAAACCATAGGTTTCACACATGTTATAGTTAGCTGGATATTTCACTCGTGAAAAACCAATGAAATTCCCACGTTATAGTTAGTTCAGCTAACTATAACTCGCGCCCCCGCAATGCACTGCTGATGACGTCACATATTACATCACTCATGACATGGTCAGTGACATCACTCATGACATCACTGATGACATCTCAAATGACATCACTAATGACATCACTGAATGACAAGTGAATGTGTGTTTTTCTGAAAATTAAATATGTTTTATATATGTATATCTCACGGACGATGGAAGAATAAATGGGTATATAAGTGTCTAAATGGATGATTTCTTTTTGAAAAATTGATTGTATAACTGACTGATTAAGTGTATCTTAGTGAATATATGGTTTACATAGTAATGTTTAAATATGTAAATATCTTTATCAGTCTCTCACTTTGTGTATAAGTGGCTGCATGGGTTGGTGAGTAGCTACATGGGTGTTTATATATGTTATTAGTTGTTTTTTTAGTATTATTGTGAGTGTGTGTATGGTTCGGTGGGGGGTATTACGTACTGCATAGGTACATGAATGAGTGACTCACTGTTTGTATGTGTTGAAGACAGCATGTCTGCAGGACTGTATGGGTGGATGAGTGTGTGCATGGGTGTGTTAGTGAGTGAATGACTGTCTCAATAGTGTCTCTATGAGTAACTACATATGTTTTAAACTAGTATATGTGACTTTTGGTGTATATAACTGAGTATATGTGAGAGTGAGAGATTGAAAGAGTTCCTGTATGAATAAGTATGTGTTTCTATAAGTGATTGTTTAAAAGACTAAGTATGTGTAAGTTCCCGTAGAAGTAAGTGTGGTGGTGTGTGTATAAATGTATATGCAAGTGAATGTATGTTTCTTTCTTTATTTTCATGAGTGACTATGTGTGTCAGTAACTCTGTGGATGAGTGGCATTGTGTAACAGGATGTATAGGTGTATGAGTACATATGATGATTGAGTACATGTATGAGTGACTGTATAGGACTGTTGGCGAATGAGTGGATGTGTATGTGGATCTTAGAATTACTGAAGAGGTTGTTGTAACTGGTATTGGTATGTCCATTTTTTTGAAAATTTTAGGCTCTATTTTTGAATGTGTGTATCAAAGGTTATATCAGGGGGAGAGGAGGTCTGCCACTCTGTCACAAGGATGATGTCATCAGTGATGTCATTTGAGATGTCATCAGTGATGTCATGAGTGATGTCACTGACCATGTCACTCCTTTTCACATCCGGAATGACATACACTCAGCTAGTGATTGTTGCTATAGACGTGACATCATCACACGTGACCAGCCCCTAGCCAATCATTGATTGAATAAAATACACTTAGCTAGTGATTGTTGCTATGGACGTGACATCATCACACGTGACCAGCTCCTAGCCAATCATTGATTGAATAAAATACAGCGTCACCGACCCATTTCTCAGCTTCCGGGTTCGGCGACGCGGGCAGGTTTACTTACCTCCAGGGGAATCTTGCCATGTAAGTACACCCTGGGTTTCCTCGATGAATGATTCTGACGTGTGGTTTCAAACATTAGACACTCGTTGGGGCTCTCTAGATACCTTAAGGAGAAACCGCACTTTTTCATCAGGTCTCTGTCTAGCCCCGGGACACTCTTGAATTGCTGCAATGCGATGCCATTGAGATGTTTGATCTCATGGGACTCTGTACTGATCAATAACACGATCATCACGGGTCTATGAGTTTGATCTTTCCACATCTTGGGCGCAATTCTTCTAACACGCGCATTTGCACTGTGACTTCATGCTAAGGATTGCAATGACTAATCCGGGCACACACTTAGTTAGAGATTGCTTCTTGTATTCACACTTACTTTTGTGTTCTATAATTTATCAAAGGCTTTTTTTGATGATCCAATCGTGACATACATATCTTTGTCTCGCCTTCGGTTAGCTGCACCTGGTTGACCACGTAAAAACCATATTATTATAGCACACGAGAGGTGTCACTCGCTTGAGCAATATGTTTATGAGACACTAAGGATGGAGATCTCTCCCTTGTGACCTTGTTAACCTCAAATTTGCCTGTGCCTCTACTTCTTCTCTTTATAATATCATTATACCATAGGGAACGAATGTGTTTCTCCCCCTGTTGACGCGCCATGCACCTGATGATGAGGTTTTTATAAAAAGAATTGGTGAGTCTACACTTAACCATGATTTGTTCTCTACAACTGTAATAATGGTTGTGCTTTTTAACCAGAGCCTCGCTATGCTTCCTATGTTAACCGTTTTTCCTTTTCTTGATAAATCATAATTGGTTGATTGGTCAATATCCAGTTAGTAGTCCAGTATAATTACAGTCTGGATTATATCAAATGGATCACTGGTTTACTGAACTGGTGGTGATTAACTAATTTTTTTAATGTTTTACAGATGCCAAGGGTGGCTCTTGATATATATATTTTTCCAATTTTTTCCTTTTCCTTAGGTGACCCCTTTTATAAACAATACATAAGGTAGGGGCACCTATTAAGGGTTGACTAACAAACTATTTTTCACCCTTGTTTTCACACCACACTGTAGATAGTTTTTAGCACACTTCACTTTAGCATTATAGGTCCTGACGAAGCGCCATGAGATCCCTCTGACCGACTGGGCGCGAAACATGTTGACCAGAAGAGTAGAGCGTAGCTAGCCACTCCTCCTTTGTGAGCAAATATAGCTTTGACGCCACTCACCCCTTTTTAACAAGGTGGTTGACTGAGCCAATAAAGTTACATTTCAGATTAACCAACCTTTTTAATTCACTTACATCTACACTTCCGGGCCCTCACACGCATGCACCATACGGCAGGGAACAAAAGATCTCCGATAAAGAGCCCCTGTATGGGTGCCCGTCGGGTATTGCACCGCCGACCCGACGAGGAGCAAAACCCAGATGATGAAGCATGACACCTAGCTTGCTGGGTGTGTGAGGGTTTCAGTTCCACCCTTAAGGGATCCCCTTCCCTTGTGCACTTACATTCACTAGGTGAAAGTCTGGTATCGGAAAACTTTATTCCCCTTCGACTTTTCACCCTGTAGGAACTACACACCTCTCGTTGATACCGCTACTTAGGGCTTATGTGTAGGACCTCTATAAAAATAGCCCACCTTTTACTCTCCTTCTCTTTGTTGAACATATCTAGCGCGGGAGCCCCCCGCAGGAGATAATTTTCAGGGTTACCTATAGTGCTATTTGGCTCTAGGAGGTCCTTTGTCCCTCCAATAATTATGGAAGGGGAACTAGGTATCAGCTACGGTGAAGACGCTGTGTCTGATATTTTAAGAGCACCGTCGCTCTTGGTTACCGACGGTTGCATAGCTTCAGGTTCCCAGTCGGATGACTGGACGAATTTAACAACTTTGAAGAAAGAGTGGTTGAAAATAACCATACATGGGGCTATGATGACTGAGTACCTTAGGGCTAACATCGCCCCCAATGGTCTCATCGTCAATCTAATACCCCGTCTGTTCCTGGATGATCCTTTGTTCAAGAAAGAATGGTCCTTGGTGTCATGGAAATGCACCAGGGACTTATTGGTACTTATCATATGGACAGCCAAGAGATTGGCTGACTCCATTCTTGCACGTATTCAAGACCTTGAAAGCACTATGAAACCCGTCACTCAATCTGCTATTTTTAAAACCAAATTAGCAGAGATTAATCAGGAGATTTCTGAAAGCAGGGAGTTTTTGTTAAAACAAAAAATAACGAAGCTACAGAAAGATATCGCCAGATTTGACAAAGAGAGAGTCTTTCCTTATCTGAAAGCAGACTATGTTTCCAACAAGACAGGCTATTCAAGTGATGAGGACTCTAATCACAGCAGAAGAGGTTCATCTAGTGACTCCAGTACAGGGAGTTGGAACAACAGGAATCAGAGAAAGACCAACACACGGGTATACCACAACCAAGGTAGACCCATGTTTCCTGTCCCCCCTCAACCTCCATTTTGGCAATACCCCATGTTTCCTCAATACCCGCCACAATTCTATCCTGGTAACAACCCGAAACCTTTTTTAGGCAGAGGTTGGGGCAGAGGAAGAGGGCGAAGGCGAGGACAACAGCAAACTACACCACATGTCCAGTGGCAAGATCAACCTCAACCTCAGCCACAAATGGAAACCCGGAGCAAAAGGAGGGGTCAGAGGGATTAGTCATTAACCTCTCCCACAGATCCCTTAGTAACACAGAGGAGGATGTCATAAAGAAAGGTCTGGGCTTCGTACCTACTCCTAGAGTAGATAAATTCGAGTTGATCTGCGAGGTCCAGAATTTCTTCCGAAAAATACGCCTCAAAGCATTTTTCCATGACAAACCTGCTACTGAATCCAGTGATACTGGCCTACATAAGGCTTCCACCTTTACCCCTTCAAATAGCATGATTCCCTCGGAGGTCCTTACCTTCGAGAAGGCTGTACTAAAAGACCTGGACAAAGTACAGAATAAAAAGGTTTTGTACAACAACTTTACTCGCAAAGAAAGGGAAGCGGCCAGAACGCTAGCAGCTGACACCACTATCACCATCAAACAGGCTGACAAGGGAGGGGCAACAGTAATCCAGTCCACCAGTGATTATGAAATAGAATGCTTACGACAACTTGGGGATAGAAAATACTATACACCCATCGACACTGATCCCACACCGAGATTACATTTAACAATAGCTAGTAAGGTTTTGGAGGCCGAAGCCAATGGCTGGATCACGAAAAAAGAAGCAGACTTTCTTATCACTCCCAAGCCTGTCGTACCTTATTTCTATACACTACCTAAGGTACATAAAGGCGTCATTCCTATCCCTGGCAGACCTATTGTCTCTGGTATTGGCTCCCTCCTGGAACCTTTATCTAAATTCTGTGACTACTTCTTACAACCCCTAGTGAAAGAGACACCATCCTATGTCAGGGATACAACTGACATTTTGAACATGATTGAGGGGATACAGAATACCGAGAATGTTGACCTACTAGTGACCCTCGATGTAGAGGCTCTCTACACCAATATTCCGCAACAGGCTACCCTGACGGTGATAGAGGCAGCCCTACAGAAAAGGGAATGGACATCCCCTACTCCCATAACATTCATCATGGATCTGGCAACATTAGCTCTCACGGAGAACTATTTTGCATTTAAAGACAACCTTTACCATCAGTCCCAAGGTACTTCGATGGGGAGTACCTTTGCTCCCAGTGTGGCCTGCCTGTATATGGCGGCTTTTGAAGAGGCAGTGATAATGAACGTGGATAACCCCTTCGGGCCAAACTTAACCCTGTGGAAAAGATACATCGACGATGTCATGATCTTATGGAAAGGGGATTTAACAACCTGCAACGAATTCTGTGAATGGATTAACACTAAGAATCAGTTTTTGAAATTCAC
Source organism: Triturus cristatus (assembly GCF_964204655.1). Lineage (NCBI taxonomy): Eukaryota > Metazoa > Chordata > Amphibia > Caudata > Salamandridae > Triturus > Triturus cristatus. Next base: position 1,261,274,331 of record NC_140579.1, read on the forward strand.
AAGTCATATCTCTGACTCTGACATCCCTTTCCTAGATTTAAACATCAGACTGACACCCACAGGGTTGAGTACAAGTCTCTACAGAAAACCGACTGACAGGTACAGTTTACTTCTCTACAGCAGTCACCACCCTAAGGCCCTACGCGATAACTTGCCTTTTGGCCAATTCCTTCGACTCAGGAGAAACTGTAGCTCTATCACTGACTACAAAATTGAGGCCAACATCCTCTCAGGGAATTTGACACAAAGAGGCTATCCTCCCCGAGTAATTCACAACTCAATGAAGAGGGCCAGAAATAACAATCGCGAGGCCCTTTTGGAAGTGAGAACAAAAGACAACATAGAAACCATTACTTGTGTAACATCTTTTACACCAGAGTCCAACAACCTTAAAAAAGTGATAAAGAAACATTGGGGAATACTATTCGCAGGTACACTCATGATTCCCCCGCCACGTTTCGCTTTCAAAAGGACTAACAATCTGAAAGACACTTTGATACACACGAGACCAAAGAAACAAATAATTTCAGCACATAACACCCTCTGGAATCTTCCCCCTGTACAGGGTCACTATACCTGCGGAGGGTGCTCTTGCTGTGGACAAACTGTTGTGGCAAAATCTATTCGCCTCACTGCCACTTTCGAATGGGTCCTAAAAAGACATACAAATTGTAATTCTACTAACTGTATTTATCTATTAATTTGCCCATGTGATCTCTATTATATAGGAATGACGACACGAGCAGTGAAAACACGTATCACTGAACATAAAAGCAACATTAGATGCGGCAAATCTAACACGAAACTTTACAGTCATTACATTGTATGTAAACATAGCCCTACAGATTTACATTGGATTGTCCTTGAAAGCCAGCCTGGAATGTCTCAACATTCCTTGTTTAGGCTAGAACAACGCTGGGTACATCGCCTTTCATTGGATAGACTTGGCCTCAATGATGACATACCCTGGTCAACAATATCTAATCGATAGGACTCCTTACCAGCGATAGTGTTGAGGTGGTAGGACAGTACTAGTACCACCTTATGTTCTTACTGACACTTAGTCCTTTATGCTGATCAACATTTGCACCATTACACCATGAGCCCGTGATTTAGCCACCACAGCATAGACGGATGTTAGCATCACTGATTATGCACTGCTCCATATACTAATAGAGCCAAATTCCCTTCTACCAGCCTACCTTGCTCCTAGACCCACACCACTCCATCATGGCTCCCGGTTTGGGTTACCTAACTAACCAGATCTGTTAGGAACCGCCGACAATAGGCATAACATATGGTGCGCATACCTGGGTGAACCTAAACGCTATAGAATACTTCCATGGCTAGCCTTTCTCGATACTATTTCGCTCCGTGGGGTACTAACTTATGCCTCCCTTCGAAGTATTTATAATACATTTTGACGACTGCAACATGGCGCCCAAAATAAACTCCTTTTCACATCCGGAATGACATACACTCAGCTAGTGATTGTTGCTATAGACGTGACATCATCACACGTGACCAGCCCCTAGCCAATCATTGATTGAATAAAATACACTTAGCTAGTGATTGTTGCTATGGACGTGACATCATCACACGTGACCAGCTCCTAGCCAATCATTGATTGAATAAAATACAGCGTCACCGACCCATTTCTCAGCTTCCGGGTTCGGCGACGCGGGCAGGTTTACTTACCTCCAGGGGAATCTTGCCATGTAAGTACACCCTGGGTTTCCTCGATGAATGATTCTGACGTGTGGTTTCAAACATTAGACACTCGTTGGGGCTCTCTAGATACCTTAAGGAGAAACCGCACTTTTTCATCAGGTCTCTGTCTAGCCCCGGGACACTCTTGAATTGCTGCAATGCGATGCCATTGAGATGTTTGATCTCATGGGACTCTGTACTGATCAATAACACGATCATCACGGGTCTATGAGTTTGATCTTTCCACATCTTGGGCGCAATTCTTCTAACACGCGCATTTGCACTGTGACTTCACGCTAAGGATTGCAATGACTAATCCGGGCACACACTTAGTTAGAGATTGCTTCTTGTATTCACACTTACTTTTGTGTTCTATAATTTATCAAAGGCTTTTTTTGATGATCCAATCGTGACATACATATCTTTGTCTCGCCTTCGGTTAGCTGCACCTGGTTGACCACGTTAAAAACCATATTATTATAGCACACAAGAGGTGTCACTCGCTTGAGCAATATGTTTATGAGACACTAAGGATGGAGATCTCTCCCTTGTGACCTTGTTAACCTCAAATTTGCCTGTGCCTCTACTTCTTCTCTTTATAATATCATTATACCATAGGGAACGAATGTGTTTCTCCCCCTGTTGACGCGCCATGCACCTGATGATGAGGTTTTTATAAAAAGAATTGGTGAGTCTACACTTAACCATGATTTGTTCTCTACAACTGTAATAATGGTTGTGCTTTTTAACCAGAGCCTCGCTATGCTTCCTATGTTAACCGTTTTTCCTTTTCTTGATAAATCATAATTGGTTGATTGGTCAATATCCAGTTAGTAGTCCAGTATAATTACAGTCTGGATTATATCAAATGGATCACTGGTTTACTGAACTGGTGGTGATTAACTAATTTTTTAAATGTTTTACAGATGCCAAGGGTGGCTCTTGATATATATATTTTTCCATTTTTTTCCTTTTCCTTAGGTGACCCCTTTTATAAACAATACATAAGGTAGGGGCACCTATTAAGGGTTGACTAACAAACTATTTTTCACCCTTGTTTTCACACCACACTGTAGATAGTTTTTAGCACACTTCACTTTAGCATTATAGGTCCTGACGAAGCGCCATGAGATCCCTCTGACCGACTGGGCGCGAAACATGTTGACCAGAAGAGTAGAGCGTAGCTAGCCACTCCTCCTTTGTGAGCAAATATAGCTTTGACGCCACTCACCCCTTTTTAACAAGGTGGTTGACTGAGCCAATAAAGTTACATTTCAGATTAACCAACCTTTTTAATTCACTTACATCTACACTTCCGGGCCCTCACACGCATGCACCATACGGCAGGGAACAAAAGATCTCCGATAAAGAGCCCCTGTATGGGTGCCCGTCGGGTATTGCACCGCCGACCCGACGAGGAGCAAAACCCAGATGATGAAGCATGACACCTAGCTTGCTGGGTGTGTGAGGGTTTCAGTTCCACCCTTAAGGGATCCCCTTCCCTTGTGCACTTACATTCACTAGGTGAAAGTCTGGTATCGGAAAACTTTATTCCCCTTCGACTTTTCACCCTGTAGGAACTACACACCTCTCGTTGATACCGCTACTTAGGGCTTATGTGTAGGACCTCTATAAAAATAGCCCACCTTTTACTCTCCTTCTCTTTGTTGAACATGTAATATGCGATGTCATCAGCAGTGCATTGCGGGGGCGCGAGTTATAGTTAGCTGAACTAACTATAACGGGGGAATTTCATTGGTTTTTCACGAGTGAAATGTCCAGCTAACTATAACATGTGTGAAACCTATGGTTTTTTCAGTGAATTTGCAAGGTTTTTAAAATGCTAATTCCTAACTATAACGTGTGTGAAACTTTTGGTTTTTTCAGTGAATTTGTACGGTTTTTTAAATGCTAATTTTTGTATTATTTAATTAAAAAAAAAAATTTATATTAAAAATAAAATTCCTATGTATTCATTTATATATTATCTGTATCTTTTTATTTGTTTTTGCTTTTTTAAAAAAAATTCAATTAGGATAAAGTTGAACAGTTTTTTTAATTTTTGCAATTATTTTTCTCCACTTTTTTTTTTTTTATAAATTCTTGGAGTGCGCGCTCTGAGCGCGCTCCTAGTACAATTTCGTAAGTTTTTTATGAATACCGCTGTACGTTATTTACGTACGCAAATATACGTTATAGTGCGCGCTGGGAGCGCGCACCCAGTACGTATGCGTACGTACGTACGCATGCGTGCGTGCGTCCTACGCGCTCCACGCGGTTTACTTCCGCATACGCTAAAATTACGCGCAATAACGGTCGCGTATACGCGTGTTGAACGTATGCGCGTTACGTGCGCGCATATGACGTATGTACATGCGCTCATACGCGTTCGCGCATGCGTAATCACAAGGTGCGCGCTCTGAGCGTGCTCAGTGCGCGCACCTCGGGTATATGCATAATAAAACAGCACTTCTTATTGGTTATCATTACTTTCAGTTTCTGATTGTTTCAACACCACACCCAATCCCCTCATGGCAAGTCATGTGATCAAGAATCATCACTTTTGATTGGTTTGAAGTACTTTCAGTTCCAGATTCTTCCCAAACCACACCTACTCCCCTCATTATTAGTTCTGATTCCTTTGGAGAAGGAGCTATTCTGTTGTTGAGAGACAATGGCTGAACAGCAACCATCTTCAGACAGTGACCAGGACACTCTTGAGAGGCAGAGGAACAGGAAGCAGAAAGACAGCTTTATATGGCAGTTTTTCACTTTTCCAGAGGGACAAAAAAAGGTAAATGCACCTAAAGTTACATGTGTACTTTGTCAAAAAGTCTTGTCACGTGGGAATCCTAACAAGAAATATTCTTTTAGCATTCACACTATGTTGAGGCATGTTGACAAAATGCATCCAGTGACTTTTCGTCGAGCTTCTGGAGCAAACCCTCCACCTGCTCTACCGACGACATCTGCAGCAGCTCAGCCGAGCACATCTTCGGCAGCTCAGCCGAGCACTTCTTCTGCAGTGGTGCCTTTGCCTTCTTCCACACCTCTTTTTGGACCACCTTGTTTTGCAAGTTTGTCCACACGCTGCACTGTTTGCGGTCGACTTATTTCTGTGGGTGAGACCAGTCTTGATCTCATTCAGAGAAAATTTGATGCCCATGAGTGCAAGTAGGCCATAGATGTTTTTTCTTTTTTTTCGTTTTTCTCTTCCTGTTTCCCTCCATTAACTCAAGGGCTCTTTTAAGAGCGACTTATAAACTAAACCCCCCCAAAAATTTTTTGAGGGATTTTTGATTTTATTTTTTGGGGAGGTGAGCGCACCCTGCGCGCACCCAAGGGTTTTTTTTAAATTTTTTTTTTTTTTTTTTTTAAATATAATGTTCATAAAGAGGTGAAGAAATGGAAGCATGAAAAGGGAGGATTGAGTAATTGAGTAATACTAATATTTTTCACTTATTTTTTAAAAAAAATAAATTTTTTCTAAAAAAAAATTTTTACAAGTATTTTGCAAGGGAACAGAATTTTTTTTAAATTTTTTCTTTCCAGTTCTGCAAAAAAGAAAAAAAGTATTAATATTCAATCATACATTACAAAAAGCATTACATGTTTTTACATATTTTACTAAGCAATTTTTTGCCCTTTTTTTGCTGTTTTCAGAATTTTTTATTTTTCACTTAAAATAGTGAAAACAATTGTATTCATCATTTAACAGCGGGCAAAAAAAAAAACAATCTGAGAGATTGCTTAGAAAAAGCCCTAAAACTTTCCTCACTAAAATATACCTTGTTAGAAATATTACATATATATTACAAGTACTTCTCTAGATGAATAAAAATTTTCTAGACAAACCGTCTTTAAACCTTGTCGCAAAAGCACACATGCCAAAATAATTTCTGTCAAAGGAGTCCACAATTGTTTTTATTACTTTTCCTTTAGGCCAAATAGTAATTTTAAAATCCTTTTTAAGTGATATCTTCAATTATAATCCTTTAAAAATACAAAAAATGCTTTCTTCAGATGCAGTTTTTAGTTTTCAAAATTATGGTTTCAGAAAAATTAAGTAAGAATTGGGTAAATCATAAGGCAAACGTTGCTTGAAAATCAATTGGGAATCATTACAGTGTCGAGCCTTTTTCACATTTAAGATAAACTGTGTAATGTCCAGAAGTTACAGTAGGTCCTTCATGAAAAATTATTGCAACTGTAACAAAAGTTTTTCCAGAAATTGATAATTGCTGTCCTGTAAACTTCTTTATTAAAGTGTCCAATTTTGAACCATCAGCTCTACAACGTTGCATCATTAAAATTACATACTGACCATATTTCTGTAAAAATAATGTAGAAAACATGTCTGATTTACATTCAGAACATTCCATGTTGTGATTGGCATCTTTAACTAATTTACTAAAAGTCACTGATTTACTTTGTGGTAATGGTAAAATTATGAACCTTTCTGAATCAACATTACTACTACATGTGTTCATACAGTTTTCACAGCAATGTTCCCATTTGTAAGAGACACCAAATAAGTTTTCTACTTCTACTCCTTCATCTTCTAGTACGCTCAAAATATATATTAAGAATTCCTGAGCATCTTGCTGGACATTTTCTTTAAACTGTGTAGAACCACAACATACATCTAAAAGATTTCTAACATCAGTAGCACTTTCTATTTCAGTTTTATCATTACTCAGCTTCTCATAAAGGAGACTCAGCAGAGAACACAATCTTTTTCCATGATTTACTATTATCTGTTCTAGCAACTTTTCAAGATAAAATACAACATTCAGCACTACATTTGCATAGCACTTGACACCAGAGCTATTTTCAAAATGGCAACCAACAACCTCTTCAACACTGTCCTTTTTCTTTTTCCTTGCTATCACATCACTGTCCTTTTTTTTTTTGTTCTGTTCATCCACATTACAGATATTCTCAAATCTCCTTTTCTGACAAACAACATGTTTTTCAATCACAGGATACTGACCTAAATGAGGAGCATAGGTTCTTCATAATCTGTTATACTCCTTTACACAGTTTGTATCAGCACTAACTTTTGAGTCATCAAAGTCTATCATAAATAAACCAGATAATGTTTTCACTCGTGACAAAGCAACATATGCCATACCTTCTTTGAACACAGTAGAACCAATGTTTACAAAAGCACTATCTACAGTTAATCCTTGAGACTTGTGAATAGTTACAGCATATGCTAGAGAAAACGGAAACTGCTTCCTACGTACATATAAGTCTTTCACAAGCATGAAACGAACTGAACAACGACAAATGTCTTTAACTTCTTCTATCTGATCAAATTTTATTTTTAAACATTCAATTCCATCTTTTTTCTGGTAATTAATAAAACCCACAACTCTTCCCATAGCTCCATTCACTAAACCTTTTTCTACATCCAAATTTCTCCTTAAAATCACTCGACAATTCATGCAAACATATAGATTTTTTTCTAATCCAGCTGTTTTGGAAATATTCTTCTCTAGTGAATCCAATTTATTTTTCAGTTTGCCTGTTAATGTAAAAGTAATTCTTTCATGCTGAATTTTGTCCTCTGCTTCCATTTTCTTAATCTCTTCCTTTTCCAATTTCAAAAGTTCCTCATTGAATATTGAGCACTCACGTAGTGTTGGCATTAAGCAGATTACAGTATTTTTTTCTGCAATGTTCTGGTATATTTTCTCTGCAACTATTTCTTCATTTGGAAATAAGTTATGTAGCAACCGACTCTGTAATGCTTTTTTGCCAACTTCTGTGAGTAGTCCAATTCTGATATCTTTCAGAATACTTGCATAATCTTCGTCGTTTGCTTGTCTCATATTGGTAGTGAGTTCTTTGTACTCAAAGAACGACCAAATATTCGCATTACCAATGCTTCCTAATGACTTCTTTGTGTCTTCATGTGTCACAGTATTAAACACTGGTTGTCCTTTAACTGGAGTAAGCTGCAGAAGATCCCCAAAAACTATGACATGTTTTCCTCCAAATAACACGTCATAGTCTCTCTTAAGAATTTGTTGCATTCTTAAATGCACAAAGGCAAGCATTAAATTTGAAACCATGCTCACCTCATCAATAATGAGAACTTGCATCTTCTTCAACACTCTTGAAACTTCGAGGCATGCTTCTCCAGTTAGCTTGTGGTATTCTATTTTGTTCTCATGCTCCACTGGTAACATTAGCAAGCGATGTAAGGTAATTCCTTTTATGTTATAGGCTGCTAACCCAGTTGGAGCAGTTACCACACAAGACAAATTTTAAGCTGTTTTTTGCTGTAGGTAGCTTCTGATGACTTTTATTAAGAAACTTTTACCAGTTCCAGCTTGTCCACTCACATACATCCTGATTGGTTCAAATGATGTGCATGAGCACTCTTTCTTTTCATGTAGTAATCCATGATCAATTTTTTTGATGACTTCTTCATAAATTTCTCTTTGTTCTTCATTCAGTTGTTGTTCCAGATTTAGTAAGTCGATTGAATCTTCCTGTGCTTGATTCATAGCCGTTTCTATTTCAGTCATGGCTACTGCAGCTTCATTTTCTATGATTGGTTGTCCTAGGGAATCTTGACTAAGTGTTACTGAACTTTGGCTGTCTTGAGAACTGTCTCTAGCTACTTCAGCTGCAATTTTTGCTTCCTGTTCATTTTCTTCATTTAACATTTGGACATAAGTTGTGAAAGTACTGCATTCTATACTGTCTTTGCTAGCATTAAAAGAATCTTCATAGCTTTGAAATTCTCCCAGTAGTTCGTCCTCTGAACGCCATGGTTTAAACAGCTGTAAAAGAGCCAAGTAGTAAAATTCCTTTTTGTCAGTAGTTTCGCAACTGAGCTTCCTGTGATTTATCAAACTTCCTTTTGTTTGCTTCACCAAACATCCTTCCTTACCAATGACTTTATATTTTCCATTGTTGATGTCTTCTGTGGCTTTCCGTGAATAAATGTAGTTCTGCAGCACTTCATAGAGACACATGTTCTCAAGATGATGACTTCTCTTTGGGTAATATGTGTCCAACATGTTTGATTTCAAAATGTCTGTGCTTTCTGGGTCATTCTCGGCCAAATATTCAATTTCTCGGGTACAGATTTCAGTACCCGATTTCTCATTCCTGCAAGGCCTAAGCTTACCCAAATTATTCTTCTGGATTTCGAGTAAAGACTTGCAGATGATAACCTATCTGAGCATTCGTAGGATCCAATTTCTCGATGCGATAACATCTTTAAACTGAAACTGTACAGCTTCTTACTGACAGTCTTCTCGTGAGAAATCTCTTCCCACATTTCCTTCAATTCTGTTTTCTCAGATTTAGTGATGTAAGATGTCACATACCGAGCAACAGCAATAGAATTGTCTGCCACATACTGAATATCCATGTTAGCATTCCACATGGATAAAATGACTGGGTTGAAGTCATTTATAAATTTTGACTCTTCATTTCTTTTTAGGTTGTAGGTATTTTTGGGAGATTTTCTGATTATAGTATGTCGCACAGCTGACATAAAACTGTTGACTCTTCCTTTTGAAAGTACAGGTCTAGGAAATCCAAATCGACACTTTGTGTAGAATTTATCTTTCGTCTTGTACTTCCGTCGACAGTATTTTCCACACCGATTACTTTGGAAACTTAAAACTTGCTCTTTTAACTTTTTCTCTTCTGTGCTTTTAGGTATAGCACATGTTGCATATTCTTCAATGAAAGATAACACTGCTTCATCAGTATCTGTTCCAAACTTTGGGGCATCCTTGATCCACAACAGCATATGAATATGAGGAGCACCTCTTGCCTGGTACTCTTTTCTCCAAAAGAAATCCACTACTTCTCCAAGAGGTGGATTTTTTTTATTGCAGATGAAGGACATCATAGCCTCAAATCTATGATTGAAATATCTGCAAACATTAACTGGATCCAATGAGCACAGTTCTCCAGCTGTCTTGTATTCAATGTTTTTAATGTTTGAATTTGCCTCTCTTAGAAAATCCAGTAAATCATCCCAAGCGTACTCGGCACAGCTTAGGGTTAGAAACCATGTAGGAGTTCCTAAATTCCGTAACATGCATTTTAATTCACCATGGCGTCGGTACCAATATTAATTTGTCCCACGCTGACAAGCCATCAGATTGATCAGTTGTGTTTCCAAATGATCATCTCGGTGCTGCACTTTCTCCATAAAATCCTTAGCAGACACATTTTGTAAATGTACTCCACTTTTTAAAATGTGATTTACTGCATAAGATAATGCAGACAAGTCGCTTTCAAATAAAAGATGGAACAAATAAGGAATACTTTGACGAAATCTTGGATCTTCTGCATATAGTCTTGTAGTCCGATACTCAGAAGCTGGAATCTGTTCTGGACGTTCATCGTATCATCCTCCTTTTCCTGTAGGAAACAGCTGGGGAAAACATCGAGCTTCCAAGCTCTCCTCCCATACACTCACGGGAGTTCCTTTTGCTTTCTTCATTTGAAACAGATCAATAGTGTCTCCCATAACTTCTTTTGAATGAAGAGGATGTATGCTAAAATGTTCATAAATTTCTTCTTCCTTTGACTTGTCCACTTTTTCAATTTGACCAGTTGGTGTTTCTGTGTCTTCTTGTAAATCTTCTTCTTCTTCTTCTATATAAATTGATTCATACCATTTATTATTTTTTTTCAAATACAAATTTGCTCTTTGTACTTTTCGTACATCCACCAGCTCTTGCCAAATCTTCTTATTCTTTGTAGGTACACCATTAACCAGAATTACTAATGGTTCAGTTTCCAAAGTATCTGCATCAATAGTTTCCAAATTTTTTTTCAAATCCAAGGGCAAATACACCACTCTTCCTTTTAGACCTCTCAGTAAATCAGAAGGAGGTAATTTACCAGTTTTGGGCTCCATACGTACTATGGTCTGGAACGGATGAACACATTGAATGAGTATAGACTCATATGTATTTAATTCAGAAAGTTCGGCAGGAATAGCATCCAATTCTAAATTATTATGTACAGCTCTGGTCGGCATTCTATTTTCTTCTAACTTATTATAACAGTATTTACAAATACGCTGATCTTCACCCAATTCAAAACAATTTTCAAGAAATATATATGTTGCAAAATCCTTCCACTTATAATTATCTTCATTTTCACTTTTTTTATACAGATCAACACTCCTTGTTTGAATTTTATAATGACTTCTGCGGCAACAAATACAAGTAATGTTTGGTCTTTCATTAGAGGTGATAGTAAATTTTGTCATTTCATCCTCAAAATTTTTAGTAATAATGAGTTCTACATTCTGTTCCTCATTTTCCTCATTTACTGTGTCCTTTTCTGCATTTTCTTGTTCTGGACCAAAGTAACAAAACTGAATCTCATCAGTAACCTTCACTACATCTGATACAGATCCACGGAACAGAGCATTATTCAACTCATTCAACTTTACTGCTGGACTTTTAGCAAAATACAATGTTCTCACAAACTTTCTCATTTCAGTATGATGAACAGCCAGCATCCTAAAATGATGAAAAACACTTGTACACACTTTTCTAGATAGACAAGCCAGAGAATGTCCCTGCAAACCAGTATTTTCTCTCACTCTGCATGGATCTAGTGTTTGAAGCACCTTCATCTTCTGTTTTACACTCTTTTTACTATATTCTCTTAGAAAGTCACGTAATTTATCAATAGATTCCTGACGCACAGTACAAATACTACTACAGTTCCAAGTGTACACTGGGGCTTTTGGACGTCTCCCCATAGCCTCAGCAGCCATTACTTCTTCCTCATTTCTTGGGACCATTTTCTCTTTTTGCATCACACAAACATCCTTAACTTCATATGCTCTACCATTGGTGTCAACTGCATGCAACAAACTATTACTTTGAAGATAACTCTCTTCATTAAAAAATGGTTCAGTACTTGAACTGTGTTTCCATTCTCCCAAGAACACTTTTTGTTCACTTCTCTTTTCCTTTTGCTTTGTGACTTCATTGCATTCACTAATTTTTCTAATCTACGCATCCTATTCAAAATTAGAATAAAAAGTTTTCTTTTTATTTCTTAAGCCTTACTTACAATATTTTCTATAAAAAAAAAATTCTTAATAAATTTAGTTTTTTTCTTATATTTTTTCACATCCTTTAGCAAATTTAACATCACTCTTCTATGAAACATTTTTTGACGAATGTTTTTAAAATCTAATTTTTGTGTTAAATCAGTTTGACATACTTCTGATTGTACATTCGTTTTTTTTTTGCTGTTGACTGTGTTGTTGCTTTGTACATAAAACTCTCTTTGTTTTACAGTTATTTTAGCCATTTTTTTGTTTTTTGAAAATCTTTTTTAAGAAATCTCTGCTCTGCTTACCAGTAGACTTTTTCTTTTTGCCATCACTAGCTTCTCCTGCTATTTTTTTTCCCAGTTTTGTCCAGATATACTTGTTGTTGCTTTTCTTTCCTTTTTCTTGTCCTTAAAGGCATTTTTTTTTCACTGTTGCTCAGCAATACCTGCAAGGAACTAAAAAAAAATCATTTTTGTAATTATAATTCATTAAAATATTTTTTTTTACTTTTCATTTATTTCAAATGTTTTTCCATTTGTCTCTCATTTCAGATTTACTAATTTGTGCACAGTACTAACCACCACAGTTGAAAAAAAACAAGCTGCCCCTTTCCTGCAAGTGCATTTTTTAACAGAACAACTGCAACACAAATTATATCTGTGGCCACAATTCCTGTGCGCACACAGCCTCATGGTGTGCTTCTAAGCAGAAAACAGAATTTGATTTGCAAATTCAAAGCACATTTACTACTCTGGTAGATCAAGTGATAATTGCTGTTACAGCCTTACACATTTTACCTGGAAAATCACAGAGGCAGAAAAGAGCACATTTCCTAACAGCTACTTCATACCATAAGTATCTGCAACCTGGGTGAGTGTTTAGAGTAGAGCAAAGAAAATGAGGCCTTGGTGACGTTGAATGTGTTTGCATTACACACAGACCTGAGTAGTACGCATGGGAGTGTTGGAGAAGCTGCTGCGTGTGTCCCAAGAGTGTGTTTCTGCAGTCTATGTATTGTCAGCTGCAAGAGACATGAGCAAGGAGATTTCCAGAACTGCATTAAGACTACAGGGATGTACGTAACAGTGCATGTGTGCTAAGAGATAATTTGTGTAAACACAACAGGCTGCCCCTTTCCTGGGACTGCAATTCTTACTGAACAACAACTTCACAAACTAAATCTCTGCCCACAATTCCTGTGCGCACACAGACTCATGCTATGTTTTTTGGAACAAAACAGTGTCCCTGAATAGTACCAAATTACTGTTACAGCCTGACACATTTCCCTTATCATTTACAGAAGCAAAAAACAGCACATGTCCTAACAGCTCCTTAAGACCATGACCATGTGTTACAGGGTGAGTGATTAGACTAGATCAATTTAAATGAGGCCTTGGTGACGTTGAATGTGTTTGCATTACACAGTGCTATCTGAAACAGCACACAGAGCTGAGTACTACACATGAGAGTGTTGGAGAAGCTGCTGCGTGTGTGCCAAGAGTGTGTTTCTGAAGACTGTGTATTGTCTGGTGCAAGACAGATGAGCAAAGAGACTTCCAGAACTGCATGAAGACTGCAGGGATGTATGTAACAGTGCATGTGTGCTAAGGGATAATTTGTGTAAACACAACAGGCTGCCCCTTTCCTGGGACTGCAATTCTTACTGAACAACAACTTCACAAATTAAATCTCTGCCCACAATTCCTGTGCACACACAGACTCATGCCATCATTTTAGGCACATAACACAGGCTGACCCTTTCCTGGGACTGCAATTCTTACTGAACAACATCTTCACAAATTAAATCTCTGCCCACAATTCCTGTGCGCACACAGACTCATGCTATGTTTTTTGGAACAAAACAGTGTCCCTGAATAGTACCAAATTACTGTTACTGCCTGACACATTTCCCATATCATTTACAGAAGCAGAAAACAGCACATGTCCTAACAGCTCCTTAAGACCATGACCATGTGTTACAGGGTGAGTGATTAGACTAGATCAATTTAAATGAGGCCTTGGTGACGTTGAATGTGTTTGCATTACACAGTGCTATCTGAAACAGCACACAGAGCTGAGTACTACACATGAGAGTGTTGGAGAAGCTGCTGCGTGTGTGCCAAGAGTGTGTTTCTGAAGACTGTGTATTGTCTGGTGCAAGACAGATGAGCAAAGAGACTTCTAGAACTGCATGAAGACTGCAGGGATGTATGTAACAGTGCATGTGTGCTAAGGGATAATTTGTGTAAACACAACAGGCTGCCCCTTTCCTGGGACTGCAATTCTTACTGAACAACAACTTCACAAATTAAATCTCTGCCCACAATTCCTGTGCACACACAGACTCATGCCATCATTTTAGGCACATAACACAGGCTGCCCCTTTCCTGGGACTGCAATTCTTACTGAACAACATCTTCACAAATTAAATCTCTGCCCACAATTCCTGTGCGCACACAGACTCATGCTATGTTTTTTGGAACAAAACAGTGTCCCTGAATAGTACCAAATTACTGTTACTGCCGGACACATTTCCCATATCATTTACAGAAGCAGAAAACAGCACATGTCCTAACAGCTCCTTAAGACCATGACCATGTGTTACAGGGTGAGTGATTAGACTAGATCAATTTAAATGAGGCCTTGGTGACGTTGAATGTGTTTGCATTACACAGTGCTATCTGAAACAGCACACAGAGCTGAGTACTACACATGAGAGTGTTGGAGAAGCTGCTGCGTGTGTGCCAAGAGTGTGTTTCTGAAGACTGTGTATTGTCTGGTGCAAGACAGATGAGCAAAGAGACTTCTAGAACTGCATGAAGACTGCAGGGATGTATGTAACAGTGCATGTGTGCTAAGGGATAATTTGTGTAAACACAACAGGCTGCCCCTTTCCTGGGACTGCAATTCTTACTGAACAACAACTTCACAAATTAAATCTCTGCCCACAATTCCTGTGCACACACAGACTCATGCCATAATTTTAGGCACATAACACAGGCTGCCCCTTTCCTGGGACTGCAATTCTTACTGAACAACGACTTCATATATTAAATCTCTGCCCACATTTCCTGTGTGCACACAGAGTCATGCCATCATTTTAGGCACTTAACACAGGTTGCCCCTTTCCTGGGACTGCATTTCTTACTGAACAACAACTTCATAAATTAAACCTCTGCCCACATTTCCTGTGTGCAAACAGAGTCATGCTGTGTTGGTAGGCACAAAACACAGGCTGCCCCTTTCCTGGGTTATCAATTCTGACAGAACTAATGCTTTTTTCAAATGTGCTGCCATTTTCCTCTCTTTTCTTTCAAAGTGATTTCTGCTAAATGCTAACCATCACAATTAAAAAGAAGCTGTCCTTTTCTTTCAACTGCAAGTCTTACTTTTCAACAGCAACACAAATTAAATCTCTGTCAACAATTCTTCTCTGCACACAGACTCATGGTTTGATGGTAGGCACAAAACAGTATTCCTCATTGTTACCAGTACACATTAACTTATGGTGAAAACATACTCCATAATATTTTACATATTCAAGACAGTTAAATATCTCCCAAAACAGAAAATGTAAATCACAACTTTAAACAAATAATCACAATTCTTTTTTTATATCTAAATAAACCACAAACACCCCCTCTCAAACTCATAACTCACCTTTAAAATTAGTTAGTTGTGAAAGAAATGTGGCAGTCACACAGCAGTTTATCAGACCAGAATCTCTGAGCTGAACACCTCTCTCCTCTCAGCAGAACCAGTTAATGGCACAGTTTCCCTCTCTTTTTTCACACATATACATGTTAATTTCAAATCTCAGTGCTTCCCACATTTTTTCAAATGAAATCACACATTTCTATTGGTTGAAAACTTCAACCCCTTTCCAAATGTACCCTTCCCCCAACTTGACTTCTGCCTGCTACCATAGCAACAGGTCATGGAACACAGGTGTGAGCAGAGAGGTCAGAAGTTCAGCAGACAATGTTTCATTTCCAAAGAGCAAGAATGCTTGACTTTTCAAACCTAACAGCAAATCCAAACTAATGTTCTTTGTTCACACATTTTTCTGAACCAATACAAAACATGCTTTTTAAAATTTAAACATACAGCCTAGTTTTTAGTGTAGAATGGTTTGAAACAGCCAATGAGTTCTTTTTATAAAAAAAAGTATGTGTGCCCCCATTTTTCAACTGTCTTTCATTTCTTTTTGCCTTTCTACTGAAAGACACCTTCTGAGTGCATCCAGATCTCCTTTGAAGATGTTCACAGTGTGGATTGTAGGTCACAGCTATGTCTTCTGGAGTGAAAAATTTGCAGAAAAAAGAGGTATGGTGACAGACCTTGCTTTGCCAAATGTAGACATTAAATGGATTGGTCAGAGAGGGTTAAAGTGGCACCAATTAATGCCTTTGGTGAAAACCTTTCTACATCTCCCACAGCCTAACCTTATTATTGTGCACTGTGGTGGAAATGACCTAGGCACTTTAACTGGAGTAGGTCTGGAAATGCTTATTAAGGACACCTTTGTGCAATTGATGTCGCTTTTTCCACAAACTGCCTTTGTATATTCTAGCATATGCCAAAGGCAAAAGTGGAACTGGTCCAACCAATTTTGTCCGCAGATTGACAAAGCAAGGAAGCACGTCGACAAATCTATTTCTGCTTTCCTCAGAAACTATGGTATGGGTTCTATATACCACAACAACTTGCGTTACAACATGCAAGACATTTATAGAGGAGATGGTGTACACTTCAATGATGAAGGGAACAGAGTCTTCCTCTTGAACTTTAGACTCTGCATCGGTACTTACTTGTAGGTACCAAAAAACACACAATAAACACAAGGGCTCTTTTTAGAGCCACCTTATATCTTTTTACTTAATTGCGAATTTTTTGTAATTTTTTTGTTTTAAAAATGTTTTCGGGTGCGCGCTGGGTGCGCGCACTCGGCGATATTTTTTTACAAAATATAAATCTTTTTTTTTGCCCTACAAGGTCCTACTGTGACCCCCTTACAATGCCTAGTGGGTCAATATCTCCCCACTCTGCCCCCTTTTCAAGTTCTCCCCCTTTGTTTTTCACCCCCTCTTTATGCGAGAGACAAAATGGCGGCCTCCGCTTCCTGATTTCCACCGATTCGAATGTTTACTGACATCTAACAACCAATCAGAAGTGCGCTCGCGATCGGCAAGGTGAGCGCACAGGACTTGCTCAGTGCGCGCACGCTGCGCGCTTACAGATATATATATTGATTTAAATGCTAATTTCTCAGGAAATACTGAACAGATTTACACCAAACCTGCAAAAGGCACTTCGTGGACCTTATGGCTACCTCTCTGCCAAATTTCACATAATTCTGTTCAGCCGTTCGGGCTGTAGCTGCGACTAAAGTCCCTATGGAAAAATGCATGGGGAAAACGCGTTTTGGGACCCCCCTTTTTTCTCGGCCCCCGCTTTACGAATCACCCCGAGACTTTCAGGGTAGGAGCTGAACGGAGCGCCCCATTAGTTTTGAAAATTTCGCGAGGATTCGTCAACCGGCGCCAAAGTTATTCAAAATAGAATTTTGAGATTTCCTATGGATACACGGTCCTAACTATAACTACCTACTGGCGACCGCCAGTAGGTAATATATATTATCTACTGGCGATCGCCAGTAGATAGGGGGGCAGGGTAGAGAGTCCCTGACCCCCTAGGCCTTGTCAGGGGGATCATGAAAGACGTCTTAGGTCTAAAAAAAAAAACAATAAAAAATTATTATCGCGGGGTGTGCGCACGGTGGCAAAAAAAACATTAAAAAAATACATTAAAAAAACAAGCATAAGTGTTTAGATGTTGGTTGGCTCTAAAAAGAGCCGTTGTGTTAATTGAGTGTTTTTTGTACCTACAAGTAAGTACCGATGCAGAGTCTAAAGTTCAAGAGGAAGACTCTTCATCTGTGAAATGAACACCGTCTCCTCTATAAATGTCTTGCATGTTGTAACGCAAGTTGTTGTGGTATATAGCACCCATACCATAGTCTCTGAGGAAAGCAGAAACAGACTTATTGACGTGCTTCCTTGCTTTGTCAATCTGTGGACAATATTGGTTGGACCAGTTCCACTTTTGCCTTTGGCATGTATTAGAATATACAAAGGTAGTTTGTGGAAAAAGTGACATCAATTGCACAAAGGTGTCCTTAACAAGCACATCCAGACCTACCCCAGTTAAAGTGCCTAGGTCATTTCCACCACAGTGCACAATTATAAGGTCAGGCTGTGGGAGATGTAGAAAGGTTTTCACCAAAGGCATTAATTGGTGCCACTTTAACCCTCTCTGACCAATCCATTTAGGGGCAGATTTATGATAACTGGCGCATCCCTGCATATCAGCAGGGATGCGCCAGTTATTATGCGCCACAGCTGCGCCACCATGGATGCGCCGCATTTATAATGCGGCGCACCATGGGGCAAAAACGGCACAGATGTGTGACGCATCTGTGCCGTAAAAGTGGCGCATTGCTGGAGTTGCGTCGCAAGCACGACGCAGCTCCAGCAATGCTCTGGGGGGCCCTATCTATACAATGCTGCATCAATCCTTACGCCTGCTTCAAGCAGGCGCAGGGTTTTGACGCAGCATGGGCCTAAAAGTGACTGAGTGAAATCTTGTAGATTTCACTCAGCCACTTTTAGGAGGCGTTCCTGCGCCGGAACGCCCCCACCTGCCCTGGAACGCCTACATGTGGCGCAGGGCTTTACAACGTGACGCATCTCCCAGATGCGTCACGTTGTAAATACCCCGCACCATGGCGCAGGATTTGCGCCGCTGCTGCGTCACAAAAGTGACGCAACGGCGGCGCAAAAGTGGCGCAAGTGCAACATAAATCTGCCCCTTAATGTCTACAATTGGCAAAGCAAGGTCTTTGAAAATACCTCTTTTTTCTGCATACTTTTCACTCCAGAAGACATAGCTATGACCTACAATCCACACTGTGAACATCTTTCAAGGAGATCTGGATGCACTCAGAAGGTGTCTTTCAGTAGAATGGCAATATACAAAGAAAGATAGTTGTAAAATGGAGGCTTACAAACTTATTTTTAATAAAAATAGCTCATTGGCTGTTTCAGATCATTCTACACAAAAAACTAGGCTGTAAGTTTAAATTTTTAAAAGCATGTTTTGTATTGGTTCAGAAAAGTGTGTACCCACAGAACATTACTTTGGATTTGCTGTTAGGTTTGAAAAGTCAAGCACTCTTGCACTTTGGATTAGAAACATTGTGTGCTGAACTTCTGACCTCTCTGCTCACACCAGTGTTCCATGACCTGTTGCTATGGTAGGAGGCAGAAGTCATGTGGGGGGTAGGGATCATTTGGAAAGGGTTGGAATTTGCAACCAATAGAAATGTGTGTTTCCATTTGAAAAAATGTGGGAAGCACTGTGATTTGAAGTTAACATGTATATGTGTGAAAAAAGAGAGGGAAACATTGCCATTTACTGGTTCTGCTGAGAGGTGTACAGTTCAGAGATTCTGGCTCTGATAATCTGCTGTGTGAGTGCCACATTTCTTTCTCAACTAACTACTTTTAAAGGTGAGTTATGAATTTGAGAGGGGATGTATGTGGTGCATTTTGATAAAAAAAATGTAAATGAGATTCTTGTTTTAAAGTTGTGTTTTACATTTTATGTTTTGGAAGATATTTAACTGCCTTGAACTTGTCAGATATTATGGAGTATGTCTTCAAAATAAGTAAAGGTGTACTGGTATCAACCAGGAATATTGTTTTCTGCCTAGAGTCACACCATGAATCTGTGTGCACACAGGAATTTGTTGTCAGAGCTTTAATTTGTGTTGGTCTGGTTCTGTAAAACTTGCATTCGTAGGAAAGGGGCACCTTGTTTTCTTGAACTGTGATGGTTTGCATTCAGCAGAAAACACTATCTCACAAATGAGAGGCAAATGCTAACACATTTGAAAACAACAGGGTAGATTTTCCTTCCACACCTGCCATGGGTGAGGTAGATCCTACATGTTCAAAACTGCAATTAACCCTTACCCCACATGTACTCTTACATACATCTGTGCAGTCTTTATGCAGTTCTGCAAGCGTCCATGCAGATCTCTCTTGCACCTGACAATACACAGTCTCCAGAAGCACGCTCTTAGTACACAGGCAGTTGCTTCTCCTGCACTCCCATGCTAAGTATTCAGCACTGTGTGGTATTTCAGATAGTAGTGTGTAACGCTAACACATTCAACATCACCAATGCTCATTTCCTTTGCTCTAGTCTAATCACTCACCCAGGTTCCACATGTTCATGCTCTCAAGTAGCTGTTAGGACATGTGCTCTTTTCTGCCTCTCTAAACTATAAGGAAAATGTGTCAGACTCTTACAGTAAATATCACTTGCAAAACCACAGCAGAAAATGTGCTTTGAAATTGCCAATGAAAAATAATTTTCTGCCTAGAATCACACCATGAGTCTGTGTGCACACAGGAATTTGTTGTCAGAGATTTAATTTGTGTTGCTCTTGTACTGTAAGACATGCATTCGTAGGAAAGGGGCAGCTTGTTTTCTTGAACTGTGATGGTTTGCATTCAGCAGAAATCACTATCTCACACATGAGAGGCAAATGCGAACACATTTGAAAACACCAGGGTAGATTTTCCTTCCACACCTGCCATGGGTGAGGTAGATCCTACATGTTCAAAACTGTAATTAACCCTTACCCCACATGTACTCTTACACACATCTGTGCAGTCTTCATGCAGTTCTGCAAGCGTCCATGCAGATCTCTCTTGCACCTGACAATACACAGTCTCCAGAAGCACGCTCTTAGCACACAGGCAGTTGCTTCTCCTGCACTCTCATGCTAAGTATTCAGCACTGTGTGGTATTTTAGATAGTAGTGTGTTACGCTACCATATTCAACATCACCAATCCTCATTTCCTTTGCTCTAGTCTAATCACTCACCCAGGTTCCACATGTTCATGCTCTCAAGTAGCTGTTAGGACATGTGCTCTTTTCTGCCTCTCTAAACTATAAGGAAAATGTGTCAGACTCTTACAGTAATTATCACTTGCAAAACCACAGCAGTAAATATGCTTTGAAATTGCCAATGAAAAATCGTTTTCTGCGTAGAATCACACCATGAGTCTGTGTGCACACAGGAATTTGTTGTCAGAGATTTAATTCGTGTTGGTCTGGTTCTGTAAGACTTGCATTCGTAGGAAAGGGGCAGTTTGTTTTCTTGAACTGTGATGGTTTGCAATGTGTGGTATTTCAGATAGCAGTGTGTAACGCTAACACATTCAATGTCACCAAGGCTCATTTCCTTTGCTCTAGTGTAATCACTCACCCAGGTTCCACATGCTCATGCTCTCAAGTAGCTGTTAGGACATGTGCTCTTTTCTGCCTCTCTAAACTATAAGGAAAATGTGTCAGGCTCTTACAGTAATTATCACTTGCAAAAACATAGCGGTAAATGTGCTTTTAAATTGCCAATGAAAAATCGTTTTCTGCCTAGAATCACACCATGAGTCTGTGCGCACACAGGAATTTGTTGTTAGAGATTTAATTCGTGTTGCACTTGTTCTGTAAGACTTACACTTGCAGGAAAGGGGCAGCTTGTTTTCTTGAACTGTGATGGTTAGCATTCAGCACAAATCACTATCTCACAAATGAGAGGCAAATGCTAACACATTTGAAAACAGCAGGGTAGATTTTCCTTCCACACCTGCCATGGGTGAGGTAGATCCTACATGTTCAAAACTGCAATTAACCCTTACCCCACATGTACTCTTACATACATCTGTGCAGTCTTCATGCAGTTCTGCAAGCGTCCATGCAGATCTCTCTTGCACCTGACAATACACAGTCTCCAGAAGCACGCTCTTAGTACACAGGCAGTTGCTTCTCCTGCACTCCCATGCTAAGTATTCAGCACTGTGTGGTATTTCAGATAGTAGTGTGTAACGCTAACACATTC
Source organism: Triturus cristatus (assembly GCF_964204655.1). NCBI lineage: Eukaryota > Metazoa > Chordata > Amphibia > Caudata > Salamandridae > Triturus > Triturus cristatus. The sequence continues at coordinate 1,261,296,075 of NC_140579.1, forward strand.
AACATCACCAAGGCTCATTTCCTTTGCTCTAGTCTAATCACTCACCCAGGTTCCACATGTTCATGCTCTCAAGTAGCTGTTAGGACATGTGCTCTTTTCTGCCTCTCTAAACTATAAGGAAAATGTGTCAGACTCTTACAGTAATTATCACTTGCAAAACCACAGCAGTAAATGTGCTTTGAAATTGCAAATGAAAAATCGTTTACTGCCTAGAATCACACCATGAGTCTGTGTGCACACAGGAATTTGTTGTCAGAGATTTAATTTGTGTTGGTCTGGTTCTGTAAGACTTGCATTCGTAGGAAAGGGGCAGCCTTTTTTCTTGAACTGTGATGGTTTGCATTCAGCAGAAATCACTATCTCACAAATGAGAGGCAAATGCTAACATATTTGAAAACAACAGGGTAGATTTTCCTTCCACACCTGCCATGGGTGAGGTAGATCCTACATGTTCAAAACTGTAATTAACCCTTACCCCACATGTACTCTTACATACATCTGTGCAGTCTTCATGCAGTTCCGCAAGCGTCTATGCAGATCTCTCTTGCACCTGACAATACACAGTCTCCAGAAGCACGCTCTTAGCACACAGGCAGTTGCTTCTCCTGCACTCCCATGCTAAGTATTCAGCACTGTGTGGTATTTTAGATAGTAGTGTGTTGCCCTACCACATTCAACATCACTAAGGCTCATTTCCTTTGCTCTAGTCTAATCACTCACCCAGGTTCCACATGCTCATGCTCTCAAGTAGCTGTTAGGACATGTGCTCTTTTCTGCCTCTCTAAACTATAAGGAAAATGTGTCAGACTCTTACAGTAATTATCACTTGCAAAACCACATTAGTAAATGTGCTTTGAAATTGCCAATCAAAAATCGTTTTCTGCCTAGAATCACACCATGAGTCTGTGTGCACACAGGAATTTGTTGACATAGATTTAATTTGTGTTGGTCTGGTTCTGTAAGACTTGCATTCGTAGGAAAGGGGCAGCTTGTTTTCTTGAACTGTGATGGTTTGCAATGTGTGGTATTTCAGATAGCAGTGTGTAACGCTAACACATTCAATGTCACCAAGGCTCATTTCCTTTGCTCTAGTGTAATCACTCACCCAGGTTCCACATGCTCATGCTCTCAAGTAGCTGTTAGGACATGTGCTCTTTTCTGCCTCTCTAAACTATAAGGAAAATGTGTCAGGCTCTTACAGTAATTATCACTTGCAAAAACATAGCGGTAAATGTGCTTTTAAATTGCCAATGAAAAATCGTTTTCTGCCTAGAATCACACCATGAGTCTGTGCGCACACAGGAATTTGTTGTTAGAGATTTAATTCGTGTTGCACTTGTTCTGTAAGACTTACACTTGCAGGAAAGGGGCAGCTTGTTTTCTTGAACTGTGATGGTTAGCATTCAGCACAAATCACTATCTCACAAATGAGAGGCAAATGCTAACACATTTGAAAACAGCAGGGTAGATTTTCCTTCCACACCTGCCATGGGTGAGGTAGATCCTACATGTTCAAAACTGCAATTAACCCTTACCCCACATGTACTCTTACATACATCTGTGCAGTCTTCATGCAGTTCTGCAAGCGTCCATGCAGATCTCTCTTGCACCTGACAATACACAGTCTCCAGAAGCACGCTCTTAGTACACAGGCAGTTGCTTCTCCTGCACTCCCATGCTAAGTATTCAGCACTGTGTGGTATTTCAGATAGTAGTGTGTAACGCTAACACATTCAACATCACCAAGGCTCATTTCCTTTGCTCTAGTCTAATCACTCACCCAGGTTCCACATGTTCATGCTCTCAAGTAGCTGTTAGGACATGTGCTCTTTTCTGCCTCTCTAAACTATAAGGAAAATGTGTCAGACTCTTACAGTAATTATCACTTGCAAAACCACAGCAGTAAATGTGCTTTGAAATTGCAGTTCTGCAAGCGTCCATGCAGATCTCTCTTGCACCTGACAATACACAGTCTCCAAAAGCACGCTCTTAGCACAAAGGCAGTGGCTTCTCCTGCACTCCCTTGCTAAGTATTCAGCATTGTGTGGTATTTCAGATTGTAGTGTGTTACACTACCACATTCAAAATGTGTCAGCCTCTTACAGTAATTATCACTTGCTCAACCACAGTAGTAAATGTGTTTTGAAATTGCAAATCAAATATTGGTTTCTGCCTAGAATCACACCATGAGTCTGTGTGCATACAGGAATTGTTGTCAGAGATTTAATTTGTGACGCTTTTATTGTGTAAGACTTGCAGTCGTAGGAAAGGGATAGCTTATATGATATGTTTTGAAAAGCTCTTAAAATATAGTAATATATATAAATTACATAAAGGTATTTTTTTTTAGTTTCTTTCAGGTATTGCTGAACAACAAATCAAGAAAGAGAAAAGAACAGCAACAACATCTATATTTGAAGACAACTGGACAAAAAAAAGTAGTTGAAGAACCTCATGTTGGAAAAAAGAAAAAGCCTTCTGGTAAGCAGACTAAGGATTTTTTTTTAAATATCTTCAAGCAAAGAAAAAATGTGAGAACTATATCCACTGGAAATAGTGTTTCAAGTCGAAAACAACCAGACAATCGACAGAATATACTAAATGCTAATGTACAAACAGAAGTAAGAAAGAATGACTTAAAAAGAAAAATAGATTTTAAAAACATTTGTAGAAAAATGTTTGAGAGAAGAGTGATGTTCAATTTGCTGAAGGATGTGAAAAAATATAGGAAGAAAGCCAAATTTTATAAGAAAAAAAAACATATTGAAACAATTGTTGCCAAGGCTTTGGAGTTAAAAAGGAAACTATTCATTTTAATTTTGAACAGGATCCGTACATTAGATAAATTAGTGAATGTAATGAAGTCAAAAAGCAAAAGAAAAAGAGAAGTGAAAAAAAAAACTTTTGTAAAGTGTTCTTAGGAGAATGGAAGCATAGTTCAGGTACTGAACCATTTTTTAATGAAGAGAGCTATCTTCAAAGTAATAGTTTGCTGTATGCAGTTGACACCAGTGGTCGAGCATATGAAGTTAAGGATGGTTGTGTAATGGAAAAGGAGAAAATGTTTCCAAGAAATGAGGAAGAAGTGTTAGCAGATGAGGTTATGGGGAGACGTCCTAAAGCCCCAGTGTACACTTGGAATTGTAGTAGTATTTGTACTGTACGACAGGAATCTATTGATAAATTTCGTGACTTTCTAAGAGAATATAGTAAAAAAAGTGTTAAACAGAAGATTAAGGTGCTTCAAAGACTAGATCCATGCAGAGTGAGAGAGAATACTGGTTTGCAAGGACATTCTCTGGCTTGTCTTTCTAGGAAAGTTTGTCATAGTGTTTTTCACCATTTTAGGATGCTGGCAGTTCATCATACTGAAATGAGAAAGTTTGTGAGAAGACTGTATTTTGCTAAAAGTCCAGCACTAAAGTTACATGAGTTGAATAGTGCTCTGTTACGTGGATCTGTAACAGATGTGAAAAAGGTTTGCGAGGATATTGAGTTTTGTTACTTTGGTCCAGAGCAAGAAAGTGCAGGAAATGACAGAGTTATTGAAGAAAATGTTAAAGAGAATGTAGAACCCACTGTTAGTAAAACATTTGAAGATCAAATGACAAAATTTACTATCATCGCTTATGAAAGACCAAATATTACTTGTATTTGTTGCCGGAGAAGCCATTACAAAAATCAAACAAGGAAGGTTGATCTCTATAAAAAAAAGAGAAAAAGAAAATAATTATGAGTGGAAGGATTTTGCTACATATTTATTTCTGGAAAATTGTTTTGATTTGGGTGAAGATCAGCGTATTTGTAAATATTGTTATAACAAGTTAGAAGAAAATAAAATGCCTGCTGGAGCTGTACATAATAATTTAGAATTGGTTGATATTCCTGCAGAACTTAGTGATTTAAATACGTATGAGTCTATACTCATTCTATGTGTCCATCCATTTCAGACTATAGTTCGTATGGAGCCCAAAACAGGCAAATTACCTCCTTCAGATTTACAAAGAGGTTTAAAAGGAACAGTTGTCTATTTGCCATTGGATTTGAAAAAAAATATTGAAACAATTGATGCAGATAGTTTGGAAACTGAACCATTAGTTATTCTGGTTAATGGTGTACCTACAAAGAATAAGAACATTTGGCAGGAGCTGGTGGATGTACGAAAAGTACAAAGAGCAAATTTATATTTGAAAAGAAATAATAAATGGTATGAATCAATTTATATGGATGAAGATTAAGAAGATTTACTAGCAGACACAGGAATACCAACTGGGCATATTGAAAAAGTGGATAAGTCAAAAGAAGAAGACATTTATGAACATTTCAGCATACATCCTCTTCATTCTAAAGAAGTTATGGGAAACACTATTGATCTCTTTCAGATGAAAAAAGCAAAAGGAACTCCCGTGAGTGTATGGGAGGAGAGCTTGGAAGCTCGTTGTTTTCCCCAGCTGTTTCCTACAGGAAAAGGTGGACGATATGATGAATGTCCAGTACAGATTCCTGCTTCTGAGTATCGGACTACAAGGTTATATGCAGAAGATCCAAGATTTCGTCAAAGTATTCCTTATTTGTTCCATCTTTTATTTGAAAGTGACTTATCAGCACTATCCTATGCAGTAAATCACATTTTGAAAACTGGAGTACATCTACATAATGTGTCTGTAAAGGATTTTCTGAACAAAGTGCAACAGCGAGATGATCATTTGGAATCACAATTAAATAATCTGATGGCTTGTCAGCGTGGGACTAATGAATATTGGTACCGACGCCATGGAGAATTGAAATGTATGTTACGGAATTTAGGAACTCCTACATGGTTCCTTACCCTAGGCTGTGCAGAGTACGCTTGGGATGATTTACTGGATTTTCTTCGAGAGGCAAATTCAAATATTGAAAACATCCAATACAAGACAGCAGGAGAATTGTGCTCATTGGATCCGGTTAATGTTTGCAGATATTTCAATCATAGATTTGAGGCTATGATGTCCTTCATCTGCAATAAAAAAAAATCCACCTCTTGGAGAAGTTGTGGATTTCTTTTGGAGAAAAGAGTACCAAGCAAGAGGTGCTCCTCATATTCATGTGCTGTTGTGGATCAAGGATGCCCCAAAATTTGGAACAGATTCTGATGATGCAGTTTTATCTTTCATTAAAGGATATGCAACATGTGCTATACCTAAAAGCACAGAAGAAAAAAACTTAAAAGAGCAAGTTTTACGTTTCCAAAGTCATCTGTGTGGAAAATACTGTCGACGAAAGTACAAGAGTAAAGATAAATTCTACACAAAATGTCGATTTGGATTTCCACGACCTGTTCTTTCAAAAGGAAGAGTAAACAGTTTTATGTCAGCAGTTCAACATACTATTACAAGAAAATCGCCTAAAAATACCTACAACCTAAGAAGAAAAGAAGAGTCAAAATATATAAATGACTACAACCCAGTCATTTTATCCATATGGAATGCTAACATGGATATACAGTATGTAGCTGACAATTCTATTGCTGTTGCTCGGTATGTCACATCTTACATCACTAAATCTGAGAAAACGGAATTGAAAGAAATGTGGGAAGAGATTTCTCACGAGAAGACTGTCAGTAAAAAGCTATACAGTTTCAGTTTAAAGATGTTATCGCATCTAGAAATTGGATCCTACGAATGCTCAGATAGGTTATAATCTGCAAGTCTGTACTCCAAATCCAGAAGAATAATTTGGGTAAGTTTAGGCCTTGCAGGAATGAGAAATCGGGTACTGAAATCTATTCGAGAAATTGAATATTTAGCAGAGTTTGAACCTGAAAGTACAGACATTTTAAGAACAAACATGTTGGACATATATTACCCAAAGAGAAGTCATCATCTTGAGAACATGTGTCTCTATGAAGTGCTGCAGAACTACATTTATAAACGGAATGCAACAGAAGACATCAAAAATGGAAAATATAAAGTCATTGGTGAGGAAGGATGTTTGGTAAAACAAACAAAAGGAAGTTTGATTAATCACAGAAAACTGAGTTGCAACACTACTGACAAGAAGGAATTTTACCACTTAGCACTTTTACAGTTGTTTAAACCATGACGCTCAGAGGATGAATTACTTGGACATTTTCAAAGCTATGAAGAATCCTTTAATGCATGCAAAGATACCATCGAATGCAGTACTTTCACAACTTATGTAGAAATGTTAAATGAAGAAATTGAACAAGAAGCAACAATTGCAGCTGAGGTAGCTAGAGACAGCTCTCAAGACAGTCAAAGTTCTGGGACGCTCAGTCAAGATCCCCTAGGACAACCAATCGTAGAAAATGAAGCTGCAATAGCCATGACTGAAGTGGAAACAGCTATAAATCAAGCTCAGGAAGATTTAATAAACTTACCAAGTTTGGAACAGCAGCTGAATGATGAACAACAACAAATTTATGAGGAAGTCACAAAACAAATTGATCATGGATTACTACATGAAAATAAAGAGTGCTCATGCACATCATTTGAACCAATCAGAATGTATGTGAGTGGACAAGCCGGAACTGGAAAAAGTTTCTTGATTAAAGTAATTAGAAGCTACCTACAGAAAAAAACAGATTCAACTTTGTCTTGTGTTGGTACTGCTCCAACTGGGTTAGCAGCATATAACATAAAAGGAATTACCCTCCATCGTTTCCTAATGTTACCAGTAGAGCATGAGAACAAAATACAATACCACAAGCTAACAGGAGAAGCATGTTTTGAAGTTGCAAGAGTATTGAAAAAAATGAAAGTTCTCATCATTGATGAGGTAAGCATGGTATCAAACTTAATGCTTTCCTTTGTGCATTTAAGAATGCAGCAAATTCTAAAGACAAACTATGACGTGCTATTTGGAGGAAAACATGTTATAGTTTTTGGGGATCTTCTGCAGCTCACTCCAGTTAAAGGACAACCAGTATTTCAAACTCTTACACATGAAGACACGAAAAAGTCGTTAGGAAGTATAGGTAATGTGAATATTTGGACATACTTTCAGTATAAAGAACTCATTACCAATATGCGGCAGGCAAATGATGATGATTATGCAAGTATTCTCAAAGATATTAGAATTGGACTACTCACAGAACATGGCAGAAAAGCTTTACAGAGTCGATTGCTATGTAATTTGTTCCCAACAGAACAAATTGTTCCAGAGAAAATATACAAGAAAATTGCTGAAAAAAATACTGTAATCTGCTTAATGCCAACACTACATGAATGCTCTATATTCAATCAAGAACTTTTGAAATTGGAAAATGAAGAGATTGTCAAACTGGAAGCTGTGGATAAAATACAACATGAAGGAATAACTATTATATTGACAAGCACATTGACAACTAAATTGGATTCTCTAGAGAAAAACATTTTGAAAACAGCTGGTTTAGAAAAAAATCTTTATGTATGTATGAACTGTCGAGTAATTTTAAGACGTAATTTGGATGTAGAAAAAGGTTTAGTTAATGGAGCTATGGGTAAAGTTGTGGGTTTTGTTAATTACCAGAAAAAAGATGGAATTGAATTTTTAAAAATAAAATTTGATCAGATTGAAGAGGTTAAAGACATTTGTCGTTGTTCAGTTCGTTTCTCGCTTGTGAAAGACTTATATGTACGTAGGAAGCAGTTTCCATTTTCTCTAGCATATGCTGTAACTATTCACAAATCTCAAGGATTAACTGTAGATAGTGCTTTTGTAAACATTGGATCTATTGTGTTTAAAGAAGGTATGGCATATGTTGCTTTGTCAAACGTGAAAAAAATATCTGGTTTATTCATGATAGACTTTGATGAGTCAAAAGTTAGTGCTGATGCAAACTGTGTAAAGGAATATAATAGATTAAGAAGAAGCTATGCTCCTCATTTAGGTCAGTATCCTGTGTTTGAAAAACGTGTTGTTTGTCGGAAAAGGAGAATTGAGAATATCTGTAATGAGGATGTACAGAAGAGAAAACAAAAGGAGAGTGATGTGATTCCAAGCAAAAAGAAAAAGGACAATGTTGAAGAGGTTGTTGGTTGTTATTTTAAAAATAGCTCTGGTGTCAACTGCTACGCTAATGTAGTGCTGAATGTTGTATTTTATCTTGAAAGTTTGCAAGAGCAGATAATACTAAATCATGAAAAAAGATTCTGTTCTCTGCTGAGTTTTCTTTTTGAGAAGCTGAGTAATGATAAAACTAAAAGAGAAAGTGCTTCTGATGTTAGAATACTTTTAGATGTATGTTCAGGATGTACACAGTTTACTCAAAATGTCCAGCAAGATGCACAGGAATTCTTGATGTATATGCTTATGGTACTGGAAGATGAAGGGGTAGAAATAGAAAATATGTTTGGTCTCTCTTATAAATGGGAACATAGTTGTGAAAACTGTTTGAACACATGCAGCTCTAATGTTGATTCTGAAAGGTTCATATATTTAACATTACCAGAGAGTAAATCAGTGACTTTTAGTAAATTAGTTAAAGATGCCAATCACAACATGGAATGTTCTCAATGTAAATCAGACATGTTATCAACGTTATTTTTAAATAAATATGGACAGTATGTAATTTTAATGATGCAATGTTGTAGAGCTGATGGTACAAAATTGGACACTTTAATAAAGAAGTTTACAGGACATCAATTATCAATATCTGGAAAAACTTTTGTTGCAGTTGCAATATTTTTCCATGATGGACCTTCTATAACTTCTGGTCATTACACAGTTTATCTAAAATGTGAAAAAGGCTGGGCACTGTGTAATGATTCTCAATTGATTTTCAAGCAACGTTTGCCTGCAGAATTACCAAATTCCTACTTAATTTTTCTAAAACCAAAATTTTAGATACAAATTGCAGCATCTGAATAAACCATTATTTCGATTTTATTGGATTACCATTGGTTATTTCTCCAAAAAAGAATTTAAAAATTACCATTTGGCCTCTTGGAAAGGTAAAAATTTCTCTTGTGGACTTCTTTGACAGATATTATTTTGGTGTATGTGCTAAAGCAACAAGATTTACAGACGTTATTTATTGCAAATAGTTATTGTTCTTAGAAGATATTTTTATTATATATGTTACATTTCTATCAAGGTATGTTTTACTGAGAAGAGATTCAGGGCTTTTTTTAAACAATCTTTCAGATTGTTAATTTTTTTGCCCGCTGTTAAGTGATGAATGCAATTGGTTTCACAATTTGCAGTGAAATTCAATATATTCTGAAAACAGCAAAAAAAGGGCAAAAAATTACTTTGTTAAATATGAAAATATGTGTACTGTATTCTTAAATGTATTGTTAAATATTAATACTTTTTTTCTTTTTTTTCAGATCGAGAAAGAAAATTTAGGAAAATTAATCCTTTTTTCTAGCAATTAAGAAAAACATTTATTTATAATTAAGTTATTTTGTTGGTCAGGTAAGTTTGAAATATCTGTATTTCTCACCCCTTCACTTTCATGCTCTCTGTTTTCCACTTCTCCTCACTCTGCTTTTCTCATTCCCCTTCTCTCTGTCTTCTTCCTTTACTGCTGTTTCGTAACTCCCTCACTCCTTCTCTACTACTCCCCTAGGTTTACTGCCTCCATCACTACTTTTTCAAACATGTATCTCTCCCTGTCTCCATGTGTCTCAGTCATTCTAACTGCCTTACTCCTTCTCAGTTCCTTGCTCTCTGTGTCTGATTCTGTCTCTCTCCCTTTGTCTGTCTTACCCTTAATTTCCATTACATCTCTGGGGCAGATTAACAAGGCCTCTGTGCCACCACTACATCACTTTTCATAATGTACTGGTGGCGCAGGGAGCTCCTTCATATTTGCAAGGAGAGGAAAAGCCACCCTACGTGACTTTTCCTCTCCTCGTAAATACAGCCACTTCACATGCAGCAGTGTGCGTTGAAGGGGCGTTCCATGGGTGTTGTTTTGGGTGTTCCCACGCAACACACAAAGAACTAGACACATCTCCAGGTTTACGAGAAATCATAACTTTAGAGATGTGTGTGAATGCTAAGTAACCCTAGAGGTGGTGTTGCGAGGCACGAGGAGAAATGTTTTTATTTCTCCTCGTTTTTTCCTCTTTTAGTGCGTCCTCCATTCTACAGCACGCATTGAAAGAGGAAAAAGCCTCTTGTGATTGTTTTTGTACAGGAAGGTGTCCCTTCCTGCACAAGAACAATCTCCCCACCATGCAGGCATCCTTGTACCATGGTGCAAGGGAACCTGCGCTGGCGCATGGCTGCAATTTGTAGGCCTGCGCAGGGGAAGCATAGAGATGCGACAAAAAAATCGTATAAAAAATAGAATTTAAAAAAAAGATTAAGTGTTTGGGTGTTGGTTGGTTCTAAAAAGAGCCATTGCGTTAATTGATATTTTTTTGGTACCTATAAGTAAGTATCGATCCAGTGTCTAAAGATCAAGAGGAAGACTCTGTTCCCTTCATCTGTGAAATGTACTCTTGCTCTTTTAGATTAGAAACATTATGTGCTGAACTTCTGACGTCTCTGCACACACAACTGTTACATGATCTAATGCTATGCTAGCAGGCAGAAGTCATGTTGGGGGTAGAAATCATTTAGAAAGGGTTAAAATATGCAACAAAAAAAAGTGTGTTTCACTTTAAAAAAAAAGGTGGAGAACGTGAAAAAGGTTCAGGGTACAGAGTTCCTGACCCCCTACCTTTTGACAGGAGGTCCCTGAAGGACCATGAAGGGTGAAAAAAACATTTTATTTTATTTAAAAACACAAGGGGTGCGCACACCGTGCGCGCACGGCGGGGAATTTTTTTAAAAAAAAATGATTAAAAAAATATATATATTTTTTAGATGTTAGGTGGCTCTAAAAAGAGCCGTTGTGTTAATTGAGGGACAGAGGAAGGAAAGAATGGCAAAAATTATACGGTGCCGCACGTGTGCAGCCGTATCTTGTTCTCTATTAGGGGAATACTGGTCTCCCCCAAAGCAAGAAGAGCATAACACGTATTGCAACTTATATGCACCCTCTCAAACAGAGGGTGAATGTCCAGAGGAGCAGAAGAAGATGAAGCTGCCACCGCAGAGGAAGTGCTCGGCTGAGCTGCCGATGATGTACTCGGCTGTGCTGCTGCGGATGTACTCGGCTGAGCTGCAGGAGGGTTTTCTCTAGTAGCTCGAGCATCAGTCACAGGATGTACATCCCTAATGTGCCTGATCATAGTGTAGATACTAAAAGAGTACTTCTTCTTAGGATCTCCTCTAGATAAGACACGTTTGCAAAGAATGCAGGTGACTTTGGGAGCATTCACTTTCTTCTGCCCCTGTGGAAATGTAAAAAATTGCCAGACAAAAGAATCTTTCTGTTTCCTCTGTCTCTGTCTGACAAGGCTCTCCTGCTCACTCCCAGAAGATGACTGTTGCTCTGCCATTGTATCACAAAAACAGTTCAGCTCCTTCTCCCAGGGAATCAGAAGTAATAATGAGGGGAATGGGTGTGGTGTTGGAAGTTTCTGGAAACGAAAGTACTTTAAACCAGTGAAAAGTGTTGTTTCTTGATCATATGACTTACCGTGCACGCACCGTACACTTACGGTGCGTGCACGGTACAAGCAAGCATGCGCGTACGTAAGACACGCGCATGCGCGTATGGAGCATGCACGTACGACGCACGCGCACATGCGCATCCGTAGCACGCGCGCATGCGCATACGGCGGACCCGCGTGCGGAGCACGTGCGCATGCGCAAAAAGAACACGTGCGCGTACGGAGCACGCATGTATGCATCGCAGACAAAGTACGCATGCGTACGTAAATCACGTACGCATGCGCAGACGGAGCACGTACACATGCAAACTATGTACGCGCACCGTACTTGTACCGTACCGGTGTGCGCACGGTAAAAAAAACCTTTAAAAAAAAATATATATGTTTGCAGGTTTTTAGAAGATATTAACTATGCTGTTCAACTATATCTAAACATTTTTCAAAAAAGGTGAGCCATTCCATATTGCAGGATACAGTAAATCTATAATTATATACATAGGTAGCATATTGTTAAAAAAAAAAATAAATAATATAATAAAACATTCATAAATTAGCATTTAAAAAACCTTTGAAATTCACAGAAAAAACCATAGGTTTCACACACGTTATAGTTAGGAATTAGCATTTAAAAAACCGTACAAATTCACTGAAAAAACCATAGGTTTCACACACGTTATAGTTAGGAATTAGCATTTAAAACACCTTGCAAATTCACTGAAAAAAACATAGGTTTCACATATGTTATAGTTAGCTGGACATTTCACTTGTACAAAACCATTGAAATTCCCCCGTTATAGTTAGTTCAGCTAACTATAACTCGCGCGCCCGCAATCCACTGCTGATGACGTCACATATTACATCACTCATGACATGGTCAGTGACATCACTCATGACATCACTGATGACATCTCAAATGACATCACTGATGACATCACTGATGACGTCATCCATGTGAAAAATTACCACATCTTCTCACACCCTAACATAACCTTTCAAACACCGACTGAAAATTTCAGAGTTACATTCTCAAAACCACACGTACTCCAATACCAATAACTACATACTCACTTATTAACTCTTAGGTCTACATCCAACTCCACTCATTCACCTTTTCAGTCACTCATACTTACAGTCACTCCATACAAGACTATCATATGCATTTACACACCTATATAGACACTCACACTTTGCCAATCATCCATTGAGGTACTGACACACCTAGTCAGTCGTGCAAGTAATTAAACACAGTCCTATTTACTCACCTATACAGTTAAACACACTCAAGGTCACTTACTCATAAAAATAGTACCACATTCTTACGCTCTTATACAATCATTGATACAAGCACACACGCATCCATACAGCCACTCTCACAATCACACCCTCTCACATATACCCACTTATATACTCTTACACACATATATACTGCCTTTCACATATGTAGTTAGTCACACATGTACCACTGAGATATACATTCAATCCCTAACACACCCATACATACACTCATCCAACCATACAGTCCCTCACAGATGCACTCTTAAAACCATGCATCCATAGAATCACCCACTCACACATCTATGCACAGAGTAACACACACCCTACCCACACAAACACACAGGCACCCATACAGATACTCAGACAACCAATCAATAACCCATATAGACACTCATATAGCTATTCACAAAACCATGGAGCCACTTAGACATCAACACACAGACACATACAGACATTTACACAGTTAAGTCACTAGTCTGCAGTAAGATACATATAATGACACACTTATAGAGTCAGTTACGCACCACAGAAAATCATCCATTTACACACTTGTACACCCACTCATTCTTCAACAGGCCTTTCCCTATATTTATTAAACATATTAAAACTGTTCAGAAACACATACTCAATGGATGATGTCATCAGTGATGTCATCAGTGATGTCATTTAAGATGTCATCAGTGATGTCATGAGTGATGTCACTGACCATGTCATGAGTGATGTAATATGTGACGTCATCAGCAGTGGATTGCGGGCGCGTGAGTTATAGTTAGCTGAACTAACTATAACGGGGGAATTTCAATGGTTTTGTATGAGTGAAATGTCCAGCTAACTATAACATGTGTGAAACCTATGGTTTTTTCAGTGAATTTGCAAGGTTTTTTAAATGCTAATTCCTAACTATAACGTGTGTGAAACCTATGGTTTTTTCAGTGAATATATATATATATATATTACCTACTGGCGGTCGCCAGTAGGTAGTTATAGTTAGGACCTATTTTCCATAGGAAATCCGCAACATTCTATTCCCAATAAGTCTGGCGTCGGTTGACGAATCTGCGCAAAATTTTCCAAACTTTTGGCCAGCTCCGGTCCGCTCCTATCCTGAAAGATTTGTGGTGATTTGTCAAGCGGGGGCTGAGAAGAAAGTGGGGTCCCAAAACGCTTTTTCCCCATGCAATTTCCCATAGGACGTGTTGACGCAGCTACAGCCTGAACTGCTGAACGGAATTACACCACATTTGGCAGAAAGGTAGACCTTGGTTCAGAGTCGTGCCTTTTGCTTAAATGGTGTAAATCCGTTCAGTAGTTCGTGAGAAAATCAAAAGTAAAATTACATATATATCTGGGCGGAGCCTAACCACACATCTCATCGTTAGATCTGATTTGCTGTCAGCACTTCAACCAAGAAGTGTTGACAGCCATCTTGGGACCAATATACATGATAGCACCTCATTAAAAAGCATTGCAGTTAGTAGAAGGTTTTAAGACTTTAGTTACATTATAAATCATTTGTTGATGGTACCATACTCATTTTAGGAATTGTGGTATGTTCTAAGGTGATTTTACCATGTGAAAAAGCCTTCTGTTGGGATATCATGAATCATGTTTTGAGAGAAAAATATTTTCACATGCTTTTCCCACAGAGGTTTGGAAGGTGATCTATAAGCTAAACTGAGAGCATATTTTCTGTAAATTCACATTATCTTTCTCAGTCATGTGAGAATGAAGTCTGACATTCTCAGTAAAACATGTACATCCAACAAGGGCAGAGACTGTCAGTTGATTCCTTTGTGTTCTACTGCAGCTTCCCAGAGTGTTCCAAAGAACAACTAGAGCGCTAACACTCCTTCTTATGATAAACGTATGGCACACCTGAAGCCATCTTGAGTGGAATAAAGTGGTAACTCTTAAAACATTTAATTTAAAAAGGAACAAAATGAGGGGGTTCATTTTGCCATAGAATGTATGATTAGTGCTGCAGAAAGAAAATACAGGGCACATTTTGAGAGACTTCTCAAATCCTCTTCTATTTCATTAAAGAATTCTGACATGCAGACTGAAACATGCACTTTCAATACCAGCAGCAGACTTCCCTGGTGAGCAGTAGCTTTACTACAGTGATGTAATGAGCAACTAGAGTGCTAAAATTCTGAATTTATGGCAAATGTGTGACACATCTGAATGCCTTCTTCATTGAATCAAAGTACAAAAACTGACAGTATGCCTACTGAGGAGACTGTAGTAAATGAGGAAATTAGGAAACTTCATAACAAGTCTCCCAAGATGGCCACCAGAGACAAAAGAGCCCAAATGTAGCACAAATATCACCGAGATGTAGCCCAATTATAGCCCAATGACAGAATGTCCCAGAGTGTTCTAACGAACAACTAGAGTGCTAACAGTCTTACTTATGACAAAAGTATGGCACGCCTGAAGCCATCTTGATTGGAATAAAGTGGTAACACCTAAAACATTTCATTTGCAAAGGAACAAAAAGAGGAGGTTCATTTTGCCATAGAAATTATGACTAGTGCTGCAGAAAGAAAAATTAGGGCACATTTTGACTTCTCAAATCCTCTTCTATTTCATTAAAAAGTTCTGACATGCAGACTGAAACATGCACTTTGAATGCCAGCAGCAGACTTCCCTGGTGAGCAGTAGCTTTACTACAGTGATCTAATGAGGAACTAGAGTGCTACCATTCAGAATTTATGGCAAATGTGTCACATCTGCATGCCTTCTTGATGGAACCAAAGTAAACAAGCATTGAAAATGCAATAGATCTCGCCGTCATTTAAGTTAAAGCAATTCTGTTTGTAGTTAGGTGGCTTTTTAGCTTTGCTTTTATTAGTGTTTTTCAAAATTTCATGTACATAACATGCATATATGTATATGTATGCATGCATTTATATTTGTATTCATACAGATATGCAGAGTATATATATGTTTAGATATGTATGTATATATATATACTCATACATATATATAAATTCATATGCATATATGTGCATATGTGTGCATGTGGAGAGAGGTAGAGAGAAGTAGAGAGGTAGAGGTGTAGCGGTAGAGCCATAGAGGTAGAGAGGTAGAGGTAGAGAGGTAGAGAGTAGTAGAGAGAGAGGTAGAGAGAGGTAGAGAGGTAGAGAGTAGAGGATGAGTAATAGAGAGTAGAGAGTAGAGAGAGAGTAGTAGAGAGAGTAGCAGAGAGTGAGTAGGAGAGAGTAGTAGAGTGAGTAGTAGAGAGTGAGTAGTAGAGAGTAGTAGAGAGTGAGAAGTAGAGAGTAGTAGAGAGTAGTAAAGAGTGAGTAGTGGAGTGAGTAGTAGAGATTAGTAGAGAGTGAGTAATAGAGAGTAGTAGAGAGTATTAGAGAGTGAGTAGTAGAGAGTAGTAGAGAGTGAGTAGTGGAGACTGAGAAGCAGAGAGAGAGTAGTAGAGAATGAGTAGTAGAGTGAGTAGTAGAGAGTAGTAGAGAGAGAGTAGTAGAGAGTGAGTAGTAGAGAGTAGTAGATAGTGAGTAGTAGAGAGTGAGCAGTAGAGAGAGAGTAGTAGAGAGTGAGTAGTAGAGAGTAGTAGAGAGTGAGTAGTAGAGAGTAGTACAGAGTGAGTAGTAGAGAGTGATTAGTAGAGAGTGAGTAGTAGAGAGTAGTAGAGAGTAATTAGTAGAGTGAGTAGTAGGGAGTAGGAGAGAGTGAGTAGTAGAGTGAGTAGAAGAGTGAGTAGTAGAGAGCAAGTAGTAGAGTGTGTAGTAGAGAGAGAGTAGTAGAGAGTAGTAGAGAGTGAGTAGTAGAGAGTGAGTACTAGAGAGAGTAGTAGAGAGTAGTAGAGTAGTAGAGAGTGAGTAGTAGAGAGTGAGTAGTAGAGAGTAGTAGAGAGTGAGTAGCAGAGAGAGTAGTAGAGAGTGAGTAGTAGAGTGAGTAGTAGAGAGTAGTAGAGAGCGAGTAGTAGAGAGTGAGTAGTGGAGAGTGAGTAGTAGAGTAGTAGAGAGTGAGTAGTAGAGAGTGAGTAGTAGAGAGAGAGTAGTAGAGAGTAGTAGAGAGTGAGTAGTAGAGTAGTAGAGAGTGAGTGGTAGAGAGTAGTAGAGAGTAGTAGAGTGAGTAGTAGAGAGTGAGTAGTGGAGAGTGAGTAGTAGAGAGTAGTAGAGTGAGTAGTAGAGAGTGAGTAGTAGAGAGAGAGTAGTAGAGAGTAGTAGAGAGTGAGTAGTAGAGTAGTAGAGAGTGAGTGGTAGAGAGTAGTAGAAAGTAGTAGAGCGAGTAGTAGAGAGTAGTAGAGAGTGAGTAGTAGAGAGAGTAGTTGAGAGTGAGTAGTTGAGAGTGAGTAGTAGAGAGTGAGCAGTAGAGAGAAGTAGAGTAGTAGAGTAGTAGAGAGTGAGTAGTAGAGAGTGAGTAGTAGAGAGTAGTAGAGTGAGTAGTAGAGAGGGAGTAGTAGAGAGAAAGTAGTAGAGAGTAGTAGAGAGAGAGTAGTAGAGAGAGAGTAGTAGAGAGTAGTAGAGAGTAGTAGAGAGTGAGTGGTAGAGAGTAGTAGAGAGCAGTAGAGTGAGTAGTAGAGAGTAGTAGAGAGTGAGTAGTAGAGAGTGAGTAGTAGAGAGTGAGTAGTAGAGAGTAGTAGAGAGTAGTAGAGAGAGAGTAGTAGAAAGTAGTAGCGAGTGAGTAGTAGAGAGTGAGTAGTTTAATTTAAAAGGAACACAATGAGGAGGTTTATTTTGCCATAGAAATTATGATTAGTGCGGAAAAAAGAAAATTAGGGCACATTTTGAGTGACTTCTCAAATCCTCTTCTATTTCATTAAACAATTCTGACATGCAGACTGAAACATGCACTTTCAATACCAGCAGCAGACTTCCCTGGTGAGCAGTAGCTTTACTACAGTGATCTAATAAGCAACTAGAGTGCTAACATTCCGAATTTATGGCAAATGTGTGACACATCTGAATGCCTTCTTGATGGAATGAAAGTAAAAAACCTGAAAGTATTTCCTACTGAGGAGACTATTGTAAATGAGGAAATTAGGAAACTTCAAAAAAATAAGTCTCCCAAGATGGCCACCAGAGACAAAAGAGCCCAAATGTAGCACAAATATCACCGAGATGTAGCCCAATTATAGCCCAATGACAGAATGTCCCAGAGTGTTTTAAAGAACAACTAGAGCGCTAACAGTCTTACTTATGACAAAAGTATGGCACACCTGATGCCATCTTGATTGGAATAAAGTGGTAACACTTAAAACATTTAATTTGCAAAGGAACAAAATGAGGGGGCTCATTTTGCCATAGAAATTATGATTAGTGCTGCAGAAAGAAAGATTAGGGCACATTTTGACTTCTCAAATCCTCTTTCATTTCATTAAAAAATCTGACATGCAGACTGAAACATGCACTTTGAATACCAGCAGCAGACTTCCCTGGTGAGCAGTAGCTTTACTAAAGTGATCTAATGAGCAACTAGAGTGCTACCATTCAGAATTTACGGAAAATGTGTGACACATCTGAATGCCTTCTTGATGGAATCAAAGTAAACAAGCATTGAAAATGCAATAAGTCTCGCCCTCGTTTAAGTTAAAGCAATTCTGTTTGTAATTAGGTGGCTTTTTAGCTTTGCTTGTATTAGAGTTTTTCAAACTTTCATGTACATACCATGCATATGTATGCATATATGTATATGTATATGTTTGTATGCATTTATATTTATATAGATATGCAGATTATATTTATATGTTTATATATTTATATATACACATACATATATATAAATGCATATGCATATATATGCATATATATATGTGCATATGTGTGCATGTACGGAGAGGTAGAGGTGTATAGGTAGAGGTGTAGAGGTAGAGAGGTAGAGGTAGAGAGGTGTAGAGTAGTAGAGAGAGAGGTAGAGAGAGGTAGAGAGGTGGAGAGTAGAGAGCGAGTAATAGAGAGTAGAGAGTGAGTAGTAGAGAGTAGTAGAGAAAGTATCAGATAGTGAGTAGTAGAGAGTAGTAGAGTGAGTAGTAGAGAGTGAGTAGTAGAGAGTGAGTATTAGAGAGTGAGTAGTAGAGAGTAGTAGAGAGTGAGTAGTAGAGTGAGTAGTAGAGAGTAGTAGAGAGTAGTAGAGAGTGAGTAGTAGAGATTGAGTAGTAGAGAGTGAGTAGTAGAGAGTGAGTAGTAGAGAGTAGTAGAGAGTGAGTAGCAGAGAGAGAGTATTTGAGAGTAGTAGAGAGTGAGTAGCAGAGTGAGTAGTAGAGAGAGAGTAGTAGAGAGTGAGTAGTAGAGAGTAGTGGAGAGTGAGTAGTAGAGAGTGAGTAGTAGAGAGTGAGTAGCAGAGTGAGTAGTAGAGAGAGAGTAATAGAGAGTGAGTAGTAGAGAGTAGTTGAGAGTGAGTAGTAGAGAGTGAGTAGTAGAGAGTAGTAGAGAGTGAGTAGTAGAGAGAGCGTAGTAGAGAGTAGTAGAGTAGTAGAGAGTGAGTAGTATAGAGTAGTGGAATAGTAAAGAGTGAGTAGTAGAGAGTAGTAGAGAGTGAGTAGTAGAGTATGTACTAGAAAATAGTAGAGAGCGAGTAGCAGAGAGCAAGTAGTAGAGAGTGAGTAGTAGAAAGTAGTAGAGAGTGAGTAGTAGAGAGAGTAGTAGAGAGTGAGAAGTAGAGAGAGAGTAGTACAGAGTGAGTAGTAGAGAGTGAGTAGTAGAGTGTAGTAGAGTGAGAAGTAGAGAGTGAGTAGTAGAGAGAGTAACAGAGAGTGAGTAGTAGAGAATAGTAGAGAGTGAGTAGTAGAGCGAGTAGTAGAGAGTAGTAGAGTAGTAGAGAGTGAGTAGTAGAGAGTGAGTAGCAGAGAGAGTAGTAGAGAGTAGTAGAGAGTGAGTAGTAGAGAGTGAGTAGTAGAGAGTGAGTAGTAGAGAGAGAGTAGTAGAGCGTAGTAGAGTAGTAGAGAGCGAGTAGTATAGAGTAGTGGAATAGTAGAGAGCGATTAGTAGAGAGTAGTAGAGAGTGAGTAGTAGAGTATGTACTAGAAAGTAGTAGAGAGCGAGTAGCAGAGAGCAAGTAGTAGAGAGTGGGTAGAAGAGAGTGAGTAGTAGAGAGTAGTAGAGAGTGAGTAGTAGAGAGAGTAGTAGAGAGTGAGAAGTAGAGAGAGTAGTAGAGTAGCAGAGAGTGAGTAGTAGAGTGAGTAGTAGAGAGTAGTTGAGAGCGAGTAGTAGAGAATGAGTAGTGGAGAGGGAGCAGTAGAGAGTAGTAGAGAGTGAGTAGTACAGAGTGAGTAGTACAGAGTGAGTAGTAGGGAGTAGTAGAGAGTGAGTAGTAGAGAGTAGTAGAGTGAGTAGTAGAGAGTGAGTAGTAGAGAGAGTAACAGAGAGTGAGTAGTAGAGTAGTAGAGAGTGAGTGGTAGAGACTAGGTGAGAGTTGTAGAGTGAGTAGTAGAGAGTGAGTAGTAGAGCGAGTAGTAGAGAGTAGTAGAGTAGTAGAGAGTGAGTAGTAGAGAGTGAGTAGCAGAGAGAGTAGTAGAGATTAGTAGAGAGTGAGTAGTAGAGAGTGAGTAGTAGAGAGTAGTAGAGAGCGAGTAGTAGAGAGTGAGTAGTGGAGAGTGAGTAGTAGAGAGCGAGTAGTAGAGAGCGAGTAGTAGAGAGTGAGTAGTACAGAGAGAGTAGTAGAGAGTGAGTAGTAGAGAGTAGTAGAGTGAGTAGTAGAGAGTGAGTAGTAGAGAGCAGTAGAGAGAGAGTAGTAGAGAGTGAGTAGTAGAGAGAGAGTAGTAGAGTAGTAGAGAGTGAGTGGTAGAGAGCAGCAGAGAGTAGTAGAGTGAGTAGTAGAGAGTAGTAGAGTGAGTAGTACAGAGTGAGTAGTAGAGAGCAGTAGAGAGAGAGTAGTAGAGAGTGAGTAGTAGAGCGAGAGTAGTAGAGTAGTAGAGAGTGAGTGGTAGAGAGCAGCAGAGAGTAGTAGAGTGAGTAGTAGAGAGTAGTAGAGCGAGAGTAGTAGAGAGAGAGAGTAGTAGAGAGTGTAGTAGAGAGTGAGCAGTAGAGAGTAGTAGCAAGTGAGTAGTAGAGAGTAGTAGAGAGTGATTAGTAGAGTAGTAGAGAGTGAGTGGTAGAGAGTAGTAGAAAGTAGTAGAGTGAGTAGTAGAGAGTGAGTAGTAGAGAGTGAATAGTAGAGAGTAGTAGAGAGTGAGTACTATAGAGAGTAGTAGTAGAGAGTGAGTAGTAGAGAGTAGTAGAACGTGAGTAGTAGAGAGTGATTAGTAGAGAGTGAGTAGTAGAGTAGTAGAGAGTGAGTAGTAGAGAGTGAGTAGTTGAGAGTGAGTAGTAGAGAGTGAGTAGTAGAGAGTAGTAGAGTAGTAGAGAGTTAGTAGAGAGTGAGTAGTAGAGAGTAGTAGAGTAGTAGAGAGTGAGTAGTAGAGAGTAGTAGAGAGTGAGTAGTAGAGAGAGAGTAGTAGAGAGTAGTAGAGAGTCAGTAGTAGAGTAGTAGAGAGTAGTCAGTCAGTGTCAGTCAGTTTCAGTCAGTCAGTGTCAGTCAGTGTCAGTCAATCAGTGTCAGTCAGTGTCAGTCAATCAGTGTCAGTCAGTCAGTGTCAGTCAATCAGCGTCAGTCTGTGTCAATCCGCGTCAGTCAGTGTCAGTCAGTGTCAGTCAGCCAGTCAGTGTCAGTCAGTCAGTGTCAGACAATCAGTGTCAGTCAGTGTCAGTGTCAGTCAATCTGTGTCAGTCAGTGTCAGTCAGTCAGTGTCAGTCAGTCAGTGTCAGCTAGAGCAGCTCTGTTGACCTGGTTCTCTGGCTCTAAAGCAGCTCTGCTGACCTGGTTCTCTCTCTCTAAAGCAGCTCTGCTGACCTGGTTTCTCTGGCTCTACAGCAGGTCTGCTGACCTGGTTCTCTGGCTCTAGAGCAGCTCTGCTGACCTGGTTCTTATGCTACAGAGCAGCTCTGCTGATCTAGTTCTCTGGCTCTACAACAGCTCTGCTGACCTGGTTCTCTGGCTCTAATGCAGCTCCGCTGACCCAGTTCTATGGCTCTGAAGCAGTTCTGCTGACATGGTTCTCTGGCTCTAGAGCAGCTCTGCTGACCTGGTTCTCTCCCTTTAAAGCAGCTCTACTGACCTGGTTTCTCTGGCTCTGCAGCAGCTCTACTGACCTGGTTCTCTGGCTCTAAAGCAGCTCTGCTGACCTGGTTCTATGGCTCTAAAGCAGCTCTGCTGATTTGGTTCTCTGGCTCTAGAGTAGCTCTGCTGACCTGGTTCTCTGGCTCTAAAGCAGCTCTGCTAACCTGGTTCTCTGGCTCTAAAGCAGCTCTGCTGGCCTGGTTCTCTGGCTCTAAAGCAGCTCTGCTGACCTGGTTCTCTCCCTCTAAAGCAGCTCTGCTGACCTGGTTTCTCTGGCTCTACAGCAGCTCTGCTGACCTGGTTCTCTGGCTCTAGTGGTTAGGCTCTAGAGCAGCTCTGCTGACCTGGTTCTCTGGCTCTACAGCAGCTCTGCTGACCTGGTTTTCTGCACTCACGATGCACGCACCCAACTTCGCGAAAATATATTTAAAAATAATAACAAAGTTTATTATAAGTACAAATATATTATTTTGATGAATATCTTACATAATCTCTTGCCTTAATATGTATATTAAAGACACATACATATCATTTTGGAACATCATTTTTTGTTTGCGGGAGTCGCGCCCCAGCACGTATATGATGTCATGCGGGACCCACAACCGCGCAAACATCTCGTACCGTAATGCGCATGTGTCGCAAATGCGCGGGAGCAGGAGTCGCAGACTGGTCGCATACCAATCGTGCATATCACGTGATATTAAATGTATATGATGTAACTGAAAAACACGCAGCCGTCGCACACCATACGCGGATCCTTCATGACTTTTCTAAAATGCTAGAAAGCGCGCACCCCCACCCGTGGTGCGTACACTTTGAGTGCGCGACTCCGAAAAAAATTGGATTTTTTTTTTAAAGAAAATAATATAAATATATGAAATTGAAAAATGAAAACAAGAAAATGAATCAATATTTCAGTTTTAATTAAAACAATTTTTTTTGTGCAATTTTCAGAAAAATATATAATGTTATTTAATGAATAAAATATTTATAAATAAACAGTTAAAAAACTGTAGAAAATCAGTTCAAAAAAATAGATATAACTAACACTTAAAAGTTAGCATTTAAAAAACCTTTGAAATTCACAGAAAAAACCATAGGTTTCAGGGGTGTTATAGTTAGCTGCCCATTTCACTCATACAAAACCATAGAAGTTCTGCTAACTATAACTCACGCGTCCGCAATGCACTGCTGATGATGTCACATATTGCATCATTCATGACATGGTCAGTGACATCACTGATGACATCACTGATGACATCTCAAATGACATCACTGATTACATCATCCACTTGACAATCTGATACACCTCATCATACACTAGTATAACCTTTCATCACTCACTGTAAAATAAAGAGTACCATATTTGAAACCATTGACACACCAATACCAGTGATTACATACCCACTCACTAATTCTTAAGTCTACACACACAACTACCCATTCAACAACAGAATCATCTATACATGCAGTCATTAATTAATAGAACACTATCAAATGCACGTATACACATATATAGACATTGACACATCAGCAGTCATCTTAGTCGGTTATGCAGTCATCCTACTCACTCATGAAAAAAATGTATTGCACTTACATTTACTCACTTACACAATTCTCCAACAACACCTCATTTATTCAAACACATAGTAACTCATCGTTAATATGTTAAAAAAGCACCATTACAATTATACACTCATTCATATAGTTACTCTCACAACCACTGACTCTTACACATACTTATTTATATACACCAACTCTCACATACAATGCCTTTTATTTTTTTACTTTGTTGAAGATGTACAACTAAAACATATATTCGCTCACCAACACACAAATAAATACACTCAGTCACCCAAACAACTGTTTCCACATGCACTCTTAAACCCATACACCTAGTCAATCAACCATTCACACATCTCTGCATAGAGTTACACACACCCCATCCAACCACACACAAACTCAGTGTCCCATACAAATACTCACCCAACTAATCAATAACTAATATACACACTCATGTAGTTAGTGACCAACTGATGCAGCATGTTATACAACAACAGAGACAGTGCTGCACACATTCAAATAGTTTAGTTACTAATCCATGTATTAAGTGAGACACTTTTAATTACTCACTTAAAAAGACAGTCAGACAGCTACTAAATCCTCCATCCAGACAGTTATATATCCACTCAATCTTCAATACAGATTGGTATATATATAATACATATTTAAATTTCAAACTAAACCACATTCAGTGGATGATTTCATCAGTGATGTCATCAGTGATGTCATTTGAGATGTCATCAGTGATGTCATCAGTGATGTCACTGACCATGTCATGAATGATGCAATATGTGACATCATCAGCAGTGCATTGCGGGCGTGTGAGTTATAGTTAGCAGAACTAACTATAACGGAGGAATTTCTATGGTTTTGTATGAGTGAAATGGGCAGCTAACTATAACACCCCTGAAACCTATGTTTTTACTGTGAATATATATATATATATATATATATATATCAAAAACAACTCTCTCCATGAGAAGAGATTTAGCCGCACTCCACAACGCTGGTGATTTGTAATTTAATAACGCACAGCATCGGCAATCCTGACATGTTTCGGTCACACTCGACCTTTCTCAAAGGGGCGCCTTGACATCGTTAAGGCTGAGCAGGAGCCTGACAAGTCGATTGCAAGTTATTTATAGTGTTCGCCCCCTAGTGGGTGCCCAGATGGGTCACTTGTATTGCATGGTGGTACTTGCGGTTCACTGCCCCTTGCTTTTTAATCCCTCCAGTGGGTGATGTCGTAAGGTGTTTGGAATTGCTGTTGCGATTTCGTCGTTGCGCCTCAGTACTCCTATTTTCGAGGACACCGAGGACCATACCAAAGTTCGTCTTTGGTGGCTGCCAATTGCCCATTATCGCCTTCACGAGCACAACAAACATGGTTCCTCTCGGGCAACAGTGGCGCTCTCGCTGGTGGTGCGTTGCATTGCGGTAGAACCAAGCCGCTAGACATCAAGAACAACTCTCTCCATGAGAAGAGATTTAGCCACACTCCACAACCCTGGTGATTTGTAATTTAATAACGCACAGCATCGGCAATCCTGACATGTTTCGGTCACACTCGACCTTTCTCAAAGTGGCGCCTTGACATCATTGAAGCTGAGCAGGAGCCTGACAAGTCGATTGCAAGTTATTTATAGTGTTCGCCCCCTAGTGGGCGCCCAGATGGGTCACTTGTATTGCATGCTGGTACTTGCGGTTCACTGCCCCTTGCTTTTTAATCCCTCCAGTGGGTGATGTCGTAAGGTGTTTGGAATTGCTGTTGCGATTTCGTCGTTGCGCCTCAGTACTCCTATTTTCGAGGACACCGAGGACCATACCAAAGTTCGTCTTTGGTGGCTGCCAATTGCCCATTATCACCTTCACGAGCACAACAAACATGGTTCCTCTCGGGCAACTAAACATAGTTTAGTTACTAATCCATGTATTAAGTGAGACACTTTTAATTACTCACTTAAAAAGACAGTCAGACAGCTACTAAATCCTCCATCCAGACAGTTATATATCCACTCAATCTTCAAAACAGATTGGTATATATATAATACATATTTAAATTTCAAACTAAACCACATTCAGTGGATGATGTCATCAGTGATGTCATCAGGGATGTCATTTGAGATGTCATCAGTGATGTCCCTGACCATGTCATGAATGATGCAATATGTGACATCATCAGCAGTGCATTGCGGGCGTGTGAGTTATAGTTCGCAGAACTAACTATAACAGCGGAATTTCTATGGTTTTGTGTGAGTGAAATGGGCAGCTAACTATAACACCCCTGAAACCTATGCTTTTTTCTGTGAATATATATATATATAGATATATATATATATATTCACTGAAAAAACCATAGGTTTCACACATGTTATAGTTAGCGGAAATTTTACTGATAAAAAACCAATGAAATTCCCCCGTTATAGTTAGTGCAGGCAACTATAACTCACGCGACCGCAATCCTCTGCTGATGCTAATACTGTATTTAGACACTTATTTGCCCATGTCTTCTTCCATACATTTTTAGCTATACATATATTACAAATATTTTTTTTTCATAAAGACACATATGTCATCAGCAGAAGATTGCGGTCGCGTGAGTTATAGTTGCCTGCACTAACTATAACGGGGGAATTTCATTGGTTTTTTATCAGTAAAATTTCCGCTAACTATAACATGTGTGAAACCTATGGTTTTTTCAGTGAATTTGCAAGGTTTTTTAAATGCTAATTCCTAACTATAACGTGTGTGAAACCTATTGTTTTTTCAGTGAATTTGTACGGTTTTTTAAATGCTAAGTTACTTTACGCCATTCGTGGCGTGCGCGCCCACTTTACGCAGTTAGTGCCGTGCACGCACGGTGGGCACGCGGTGCGCTACGCGCACCGCGTGCCCACGTTACGCTAGATGGGCCATGCACAAATGGTGCCCTTCGGGCACCATTTGCACACGGGGTGGGGAGAGTGTGGATCATTTTTTTTTTTAATATTTTTTTTTTTTATATTTCAGTTTTTCGTAACTCTTATAAGCCATGCACAAATGTTGTCCTTCGGACACCATTTGCACACGGGGTGGGGAGAGTGTGGATAATTTTTTTTTTAATGTATTTTTTTACCGTACGAGTACGGTAAGCGTAATCGGCGAAATTAGCGAAAAAATAAAAATTCCATTTTTGGACTTGGGGGATCTTTGGGGACTCCCTCATCATTGCTATGTGTGTGGGCGCTGTCTAAACAGCCCCTTTACATGTTTTTGTGCTTTGTATTTTCATCATCACTCTCAGTGCGAGAGAGAAAATGGCGGCCGCAGCTTCCTGGTTTCGGCCGATTCGAATGTTTACTAAGATCTAAGAGCCAATCAGAATCGCGCTCGCGCACGCCACCGTACGCGTACGGTAAGCGTACCGTAAGCGCACCGTAAGCTGGCTCAGATATATATATTGATTTAAAGGCTATTTTCTCAGAATCTACTGAACAGATTTACACCAAACCTACAAAAGGCACTTCCTTGACCTGAGGACTACCTCTCTGCCAAATTTCTAGTAATTCTGTTCAGCCGTTCGGGCTGTAGCCCTGTCTAAAGGTCCTATGGAAAAATGCATGGGAAAAACGCGTTTTGGGACCCCCCTTTTATCTCAGCCCCCGCTTGACGAATCCCCCCGAGACTTTCAGGGTAGGAGCGGAGCGTAGCGCCCCACCTATTTTGAAAAATTCGCGAGGATTCGTCGACCGGCGCCAAAGTTATTCAAAATAGAATGTTGCGGATTTCCTATGGAAACGTGGTCCTAACTATAACTACCTACTGGCGACCGCCAGTAGGTAATATCTATATATATATATATACATATATATATATATGTATATATATATATAGGTTTCACACATGTTATAGTTAGTGGACATTTTACTCATAAAAAACCATTGAAATTCCCCCGTTATAGTTAGTTAAGCTAACTATAACTCGCGCACCCGCAATCCACTGCTGATGACGTAACATATTACATCACTCATGACATGGTCAGTGACATCACTCATGACATCACTGATGACATCTCAGGCCAATCATATCTGCAATTGGCAGCCTTTTCGAAAATACCAGCAGATTTGTGGACTTTTTTCTGCAACCTTTCGTCAAAGAACTTCCAGCGTACATCAGAGACACTGGCGATTTCCTGACCAAAATTTATGATTTATCTTGGCATGATGATTTTGTTTTTCTGACCCTTGATGTACAAAGCCTGTACACCAGTATCAGGCACAAAGATGGCCTTAATGCACTCGAACATTATTTAGGCACCAGACCCATACAGTTACATCACCACACAGTCATGTTACTACATATGACCGAGTGGTGTCTGGACAATAACATCTTCATCTTTGACAGGCTACTATACAAGCAGACACAAGGGACTGCTATGGGTACCTGCTTCGCCCCCAGCTATGCTAATTTGCATATGGGCTGGTGGGAGGAGCAGGTACTCATGAAAAAATACGCAAGTCACTTCACCAACAATGTCGTTCTATATAAAAGATATATAGACGACATTTTTATCCTATGGCAGGGCACTGAACAGAGTGCAATTGATTTTGTGTCTGACATTTACGAGAACTCTCTTAACCTCAAGTTCACATGTACTACAAGCAAAAAATCTATTGTCTTTTTAGATCTTGAATTGTATATAGAGAACCAGAAAATACAATCTAGGACGTTTAGGAAACCAACGTCAGGGAATGCCATCCTTCATGCTGACAGTTTCCATCCTCGCAAACTCGTAGAGAGTATTCCATATGCAGAATGCCTGAGGATGAAACGAAACTGCAGCACCCCAGCCAGTCTTCAGACATCTACAGATAGTCTTTTCACACGGCTGAAGAATAGAGGTTATGATACCAAAACACTCAGATTAGCACAACAAAAAAGTGAGAAATTTAAACGGGAAGATCTTATTTTCAAGGATAGCACACAACAATCACAGAAGACAATAGACTACACACCCAGAATTATCACAGGTTACAACACTTATCACCAGAATCTAAGAAAGATCCTTTACAGACACTGGCACCTAGTACAAAATGACCCTACCATAGGACCAATCTGTACTAAATTCCCCCAGTTAGTGTTCAGAAAAGCAAAAAGCATGCACCAGGAATTGGTCAACAATGCGCCTATACACACCAAGGGGGGCACTTGGCTCAGACCCCAGAGGGGCTTTCAGAAGTGTTCCAAATTCCCCTTAGAAAAACCCCATTTGAGATCCGAGGGAGTTTTTCTTGCAAAACGGATTTTGCAGTATATGTCCTTCGCTGTCCCTGCAACAAATTGTATGTGGGGAGTACGATACATCCAGTACATATCCGGATATTACAACACCTCAGGGCCATCACTAATGATGACCCGACATATCCGGTAGCCAGACACATCAACCTGCACCACGAGGGCAAAATAGAAGAAATATCCTATTTTGTCATTGACAGTATTGCAAAAAACATCAGGGGAGGTAACAGACAATTATGTCTGAGACGACTGGAATCTAAATACATTATTCTTCTGGATAGCAAGATCCCCAATGGGATGAATGCTGACGAAGCACTTAATGTACATCTTTAGTAATTAGGGAATGCCAACTGTGCACGCATCCCGCTCCTGAACTCTGATCCTTAACGCATGGTTCCTTTTTTCTTTTTGATTTTTCCTAATCCCTTAATTTTTCTTGGCACATACACCATTATAATACACGTTCTATTTTTAACATTTGTGCTTGTCTGCCCACTTGGGCTTCACTTTGAGAGCAAAAGTAAAAGTAAGAGCAAATACTGTGTTTGACTAATTGTATTTCACAAATCATTGAAATATTATGACTTATGCTTTTTAATTATACGTCAAACTAAACCACAGTGTTCCTTTTACAACAATGCATTTAATGTTTCACAAGTCACAAATACGATGTGTATTTCAATTCAGCATTGAATATTTTGTTTTATGGTTGAGACATACCTGTTATTTCTTTTATGTCTATGTATACAGTTGCTGTGGCAACCATGGTGGAATGTGCCTCGTTTTGGAGATATAAACTAAAACTGTAGAGGGACCAGATGTAGTGAAGAAGACGGTTTTCCCATCGAAACGCGTCTTGGCATCCTTGTGAAATAAAGTATTTCTTTGATTTATCATCCCACGGAGTCAGCGCCTGGATTTGTATGCGTACTGATTTCAGGATTGGTTTAATATATATATATATATATATATATATATATATATATATATATATATATATATAAATTCAGTGAAAAAACCATAGGTTTCACACATGTTATAGTTAGTGGAAATTTTACTCATAAAAAACCATTGAAATTCCCCCGTTATAGTTAGTTAAGCTAACTATAACTCGCGCACCCGCAATCCACTGCTGATGACGTAACATATTACATCACTCATGACATGGTCAGTGACATCACTCATGACATCACTGATGACATCTCAAATGACATCACTGATGACATCATCCTTGTGACAGAGTGGTAGACCTCCTCTCACCCTAATATAACCTTTGATACACACATTCAGAAATAGAGACTACAATTTTCAAAACAATGGACATACCAATACCAGTTACAATAACCTATTCAGTAATTCTTAGATCCACATACACATCCACTCATTCACCAACAGTCCTGTACAGTCACTCATACATGTACTCACTCATCATATGTACTCATACACCTATACATCCTGTTACACATTGCCACTCATCCATAGAGTTACTCACACACATAGTCACTCATGCTAATAAAGAGTCAAACATCCATTTACTTGCATATTCAGTTATACACACACCTCAACACGTACTTCTACAGAAACGTACACATACTTACTCTTTTAAATAATCACTAATAAAAACACATACTTATTCTTACAGGAACTATTTCAATCTCTCACTCTCACACATACTCACTTATATACACCAATAGTCAAATATACTTCTTTAAAACATATTTAGTAACTCATAAAGACACTATTGAGACAGTCATTCCCTCACTAACACACCCATACACACACTCATCCAACCATACAGTCATGCACACATGCTGTCTTCAAAACATACAACCAGAGAGACAATCATTCATGCACCTATGCACTACGTTAAACCCCCCTGCTTACCATGCAGACACTCAGACTGATACTCAAAAAACAACCTAAAATCCAATATAAACACCCATGTAGCTACTCACCAACCCATGCAGACACTTATACACAAAGTGAGAGACTGATATACATAATTACATATTTAAACATTACTCAGTAAGCCATGTATTCACTAAGATACACTTAATCATTCAGTTATACATTCAATTTTTCAAAAACAAATCATCCATTTAGACACTTATATACCCATTTATTCTTCCATCGACCTTGAGATATACATATTTAAAACATATTTAATTTTCAGAAAAACACACATTCACTGGATGATGTCATCAGTGATGTCATTTGAGATGTCATCAGTGATGTCATGAGTGATGTCACTGACCATGTCATGAGTGATGTAATATGTTACGTCATCAGCAGTGGATTGCGGTTCCGCGAGTTATAGTTAGCTTAACTAACTATTACGGGGGAATTTCAATGGTTTTTTATGAGTAAAATGTCCGCTAACTATAACGTGTGTGAAACCTATGGTTTTTTCACTGAATTTGCAAGGTTTTTTAAATGCTAAATCCTAACTATAACGTGTGTGAAACCTATGGTTTTTTCAGTGAATTTGCAAGGTTTTTTAAATGCTAATTCCTAACTATAACGTGTGTGAAATCCATGGTTTTTTCAGTGAATTTGTATGGTTTTTTAAATGCCAATTCTTACCTATAACATGTGTGATTTCCATGGTTTTTTCATTGATTTTGTATGATTTTTTTATTAGAAATTCTTATATTAAATGTGTTTTTTTTGTAAAAAGCAAGTTTTTTTTTTTTTTTTTTTAACCTTTATATTCTCTTTAAACACTATGTTTATTTTTTAAAAATTCTGCAATATATTAATTTTTCTCTTTTTTTTTAACCAAACAGGAAAGATATATTAGTATAACATACAAATTTTTTTTTTCTTTTTTTTTTTTTTTTTACTTTATATTCTCTTAAAACACTATGCTTAATTTTTTTAAATTCTGTAATATATTAATATTTCTCATTTTTTTTTTACTAAACAGGTAAGATATATTAGTATAACATAGAATTTCTTTTTTTCCTTTTTTTTATTTCTACTCTTTTTGCGTATGGTTACGCAATTTACGTAACCGTGCGTACTGCGCATGGGGCGCGTAAGCGTGTACGCTACACGCGTATGTTACGCGGAAGTGTTGGGGAGTGACTGTTATGCGCATGCGCGCGAGCGCGTGTCTTTTTTACGCGCATGCGTACTTTTACCGTAAGCGCTCCGTAAGCGTAACATAAGCGTAACGTACGCGCACGGTGGGTCATGTGATCATGAAACAAAACTTTTGATTGGTTTAAAGTTGTTTCAGTTCTAGAACTCTCCTACACCACACCCATTCCCCTCATTTCTGCTTGTGATCCCTTAGAAGGAGCTGACTTGTCTTTGGGATACGATGGCAGACCAGCACTCTTCTACTGAGAGTGAGGCTAGCAGCACCACCATCAGGCAGAGAAGGAGGAAACAGAAGAGCTCTTTTATATGGGAGTATTTTAGTTTTCCTGAGGGTGAGAAAAAAGTCAATGCTGCTTTGGTGACTTGCAAGCTGTGCCAGCGTGTACTTTCGAGAGGTAATCCCAACAAGAAGTATTCCTTCGGGAATCACACTATGTTGAGACACCTTCACGATGTACACCCTAGGACACATGCTCGACATACTGGAGGAAACCCTTCAGTAAGTCAACCAAGCACATCCACAGCAGCTCAGCCGAGTCCTTCTTCGGAAGCTCAGCAGAGCCCTTCATCTGTGGGGGCAGATTCACCTTTTTCTGATCCTGTGGAAACGAACCACCGGTTTGCGAGGGTTACTATGCGGTGTTCATTTTGCCATGGTCTAATTGTTCATAGGGAGACCAGTCTTCCCCTCATTAACAACAAAATAGACCAGCACATTTGTCCTACCAGCTAATGTTCCCATTCTTCCTTTCCTACGGTAAGCGTATTTTTTTTTTTTTTTAAAAACACTAAAAATCAATTACCACATCTCAAGATCCTTGAGGAATTAATAACTAAATACTAAAAATCTGTTTGATGAGAAGTGGAAGAAAGGGACCATCTAATTTCTGACTTACCTGACCCACCCAACAATTTAATTTTTTTATTAAAATGGTATTGAAATTACTTGTAAAAATGGTTGGTTTTTTTCGAAAATTTTCTTACACAATCTGGAAAAAAAGAAAAAAGTATTAATATTTAATAATTCATTATATAACACAGTACACGTATTTACATATTTTCAAAAAACATTTTTTTGCTGTTTTCAGAATATATTGCATTTCACTATAAATCGTGAAAGCAATTGCATTCATCACTTAACAGCGGGCAAAAAAAAAATAACAATCTCAAAGATTGTTTTAAAAAAGCCCAAAATCTCTTTTTACTTAAACATAACATTATAGAAATGCATAAGATTCTAAAAAAATATCATCTAATAACAATAACTATTTTTTTAAAATACCGTCTGACAATTTTGTTACAGAAGCATAATCTCAAAAATAATATATCTCAAATAACTCCACAATACATCTGGTTACATTTCAATTTAGACCAAATAGTAATTTTAAAATTCTTTTTTGATTACATTTCCAATGGTAATCTAATAAAATTCCAAAATTTAAATTGTGCAGATGTTACCGATTCTCTCTAACATTTTGTTTTCCGAAAGATTAATTAATAATTAAATAAGTCCACAATACAATTGTTTACCTTTCCTTATGGCCAAATAGTAATTTTAAAAATCTTTTTTGAATAAATTTCCAATGGTAATCCAATAAAATTCCAAAATTTAAATTGTACAGATGTTACCGATTTTCTCTAAATTTTTGGTTTCCGAAAGATTCATTAGGAATTAAATAAGTCCACATTACAATTGGTTACCTGTCCTTTAGGCCAAATGGTAATTTGAAAAATCTTTTTTTTTGAAAATTCCAATGCTAATCCAATAAAATGGTAAAATTGTTTTGTACAGATCTTGCCAAGTCTCTCTAAAATTTAGGTTTCAGGAAGATTAGATAGGAATTTGCTAAATCAAAAGGCAAACGTTGCTTGAAAATCAATTGGGAATCATTACACAGTGTCCAGCCTTTTTCACATTTAAGATAAACTGTGTAATGTCCAGAAGTAACAGTAGGTCCTTCATGGAAAATTATTGCAACTGTTAGAAAAGTTTTTCCTGAAATTGATAATTGCTGTCCTGTAAACTTCTTTATTAAAGTATCCAATTTTGAACCATCAGCTTTACATCGTTGCATCATTAAAATTACATACTGTCCGTATTTCTTTAAAATTAACGTTGAAAACATGTCAGATTTACACTCACCACATTCCATGCTATAATTTAGCAAAAGTGACTGTTTTACTGTCTGGCAATGTTAAATAAATAAACCTTTCAGAATCAACATTAGAGCCACATGTATTGTAACAGTTTTCACAACTATGTTCCCATTTATAAGAGACACCAAACATATTTTCAATTGGCACCCCTTCTTCTTCCAGTACCTGAAAAAAATACATCAAGAATTCCTGTGCGTCTTGCTGAACATTTTGAGAACACTGTGTTCGTCCTGAACATACATCTAAAAGTTTTCTAATTTCAGTAGCACTTTCTATTTGAGTTTTATCATTACTCAGCTTTTGAAAAAGGACACTCAACTCAGAACAGAATCTTTTTCTCTGATTTACTATTATCTGCTCTTGCAAACTTTCCAGATAAAATGCAACATTCAGCACTACATTAGCATAGCAGTTGACACCAGAGCTATTTTCAAAATGACATCCTACAACCTCTTCAACATTTTCCTTTTTCTTTTTGCTTGCAATTACATCACTCCTCTTTTTTTTCCTCCTCTCTACATCCTCATTACAGATATTCTCAATTCTCCTTTTTTGAGAAACTACACGTTTCTCTAACACAGGATACTGACCTAAATGAGGAGCATAAGTTTGTCTTAATCTATTATACTCCTTTACACAATGTGTATCAGCACTAACTTTTGAATCATCAAAGTCTATCATAAATAGACCAGATAATGTTTTCACTCGTGACAAAGCTACATAAGCCATACCTTCTTTGAACACAGTAGAACCAATGTTTACAAAAGCACTATCTACAGTTAATCCTTGAGACTTGTGAATAGTTACAGCATATGCTAGAGAAAACGGAAACTGCTTCCTACGTACATATAAGTCTTTCACAAGCATGAAACGAACTGTACAACGACAAATGTCTATAACTTCTTCTATCTGATCAAATTTTATTTTTAAACATTCAATTCCATCTTTTTTCTGATAATTAATAAAACCCACAACTCTTCCCATAGCTCTATTAACTAAACCTTTTTCAACATCCAAATTTCTCCTTAAAAATACTCTACAGTTCATGCAAACATATAGATTTTTTTCTAATCCAGCAGTTTTGGAAATGTTCTTCTCTAGTGAATCCAATTTATTTTTTAGTTTGCCTGTTAATGTGATAGTAATTCTTCCATCCTGAATTTTGTCCACTGCTTCCAATTTCCTGATATCTTCCTTTTCCAATTTCAAAAGCTCCTCATTGAATATTGAGCATTCACGTAGAGTTGGCATTAAGCAGATGACACTTTTCTTTTCTGCAATGTTCTTGTATATCTTCTCTGCAACTATTTCTTCCTTTGGAAATAAATTATGTAGCAACCGACTCTGTAATGCTTTTGTGCCAGCTTCAGTGAGTAGTCCAATTCTGATATCTTTCAGAATACTTCTATATTCTTCATCGTTTGCTTGCCTCATATTAGTAGTAAGTTCCTTGTACTCAAAGAAGGACCAAATATTTGCATTACCAATGCTTCCCAATGACTTCTTTGTGTCTTCATGTGTCACAGTATTAAACACTGGTTGTCCTTTAACTGGAGTAAGCTGTAGAAGATCCCCAAAAACTATGACATGTTTTCCACCAAATAACACGTCATAGTCTGTCCTTAGAATTTGCTGCATTCTTAAATGCACAAAGGCAAGCATTAAGTTTGATACCATGCTCACCTCATCAATAATGAGAACTTGCATCTTCTTCAATACTCTTGAAACTTCCAAGCATGCTTCTCCAGTTAGCTTGTGGTATTGTATTTTGTTCTCATGCTCCACTGGTAACATTAGCAAACGATGTAAGGTGATTCCTTTTATGTTATATGCTGCTAACCCAGTTGGAGCAGTAACCACACAAGACAAAGTTGAATCCGTTTTTTGCTGTAGGTAGCTTCTGATGACTTTTATTAAGAAACTTTTCCCAGTTCCAGCTTGTCCGCTTACATACATCCTGATTGGATGAAATGATGTGCATGAGCACTCTTTTTTTTCATGTAGTAATCCGTGATCAATTTTGTTTCTGATCTCTTCATAAATTTGTTGCTGCTCTT
This sequence comes from Triturus cristatus, assembly GCF_964204655.1. NCBI lineage: Eukaryota > Metazoa > Chordata > Amphibia > Caudata > Salamandridae > Triturus > Triturus cristatus. The sequence continues at coordinate 1,261,332,058 of NC_140579.1, forward strand.
CATTCAGTTGTCTTTCCAAATTTGGTAAGTCTATAAATTCTTCTTGAGCTTGATTCATAGCCGTTTCCACTTCATTCATGGCTATTGCAGCTTCATTTTCAACGATTAGTTGTCCTAGGGGATCTTGACTGAGTGTTCCTGAACTTTGGCTGTCTTGAGAACTGTCTCTAGCTACTTCAGCTGCAATTGTAGTTTCCTGTTCAATTTCTTCATTTAACATTTGCACATAATTTGTGAATGTACTACATTCTGGGCTGTCTTTGCAAGCATTAAATGAATCTTCATAGCTTTGAAATTCTCCCAGTAGTTCATCCTCTGTACGCCATGGTTTAAACAGCTGTAAAAGTGCCAAGTAGTAAAATTCCTTTTTGTCAGTAGTGTCGCAACGTAGCTTCCTGTGATTTATCAAACTTCCTTTTGTTTGCTTCACCAAACAACCTTCCTCACCAATGACTTTATATTTTCCATTGTTGATGTCTTCTGTGGCTTTCCGTGAATAAATGTAGTTCTGCAGCACTTCATAGAGACACATGTTCTCTAGATGAAGACTTCTCTTAGGATAATATGTGTCCAACATGTTTGATTTCAAAATATCTGTACTTTCTGGGTCATTCTCGGCCAAATATTCAATTTCTCCAACAGATTTCAGTACCCGATTTCTCATTGCTGCAAGGACTAAACTTGCCCAAATTATTCTTCTTGATTTCGAGTAGAGACTTGCAGAAGATAACCTATCTGAACATTCGTAGGATCCAATTTCTCGATGCGATAACATCTTTAAACTGAAACTGTACAGCTTCTTACTGACAGTCTTCTCATGAGAAATCTCTTCCCACATTTCTTTCAATTCAGTTTTTTCTGATTTAGTAATGTAAGACGTTACATATCGAGCAACAGCAATGGAATTGTCAGCTACATACTGTATATCCATGTTAGCATTCCACATGGATAAAATGACTGGGTTGTAGTCAATTATATTTTTTGATTCTTCTTTTCTTTTAAGGTTGTAGGTATTCTTAGGTGATTTTCTTGTAATAGTATGTCTTACAGATGACATAAAACTGTTTACTCTTCCATTTGAAAGAACAGGTCTAGGAAATCCAAATCGACATTTAGTGTAGTATTTATCTTTGCTCTTGTATTTCCGACGACAGTATTTTCCACACCGATGACTTTGGAAACGTAAAACTTGCTCCTTTAACTTTTTCTCTTCTGTGCTTTTTAGTATAGCACATGTTGCATATTCTTCAATGAAAGATAACACTGCTTCATCAGTATCTGTTCCAAACTTTGGGGCATCCTTGATCCACAACAGCATATGAATATGAGGAGCACCTCTTGCCTGGTACTCTTTTCTCCAAAAGAAATCCACTACTTCTTCAAGAGGTGGATTTTTTTTATTGCAGATGAAGGACATCATAGCCTCAAATCTATGATTGAAATATCTGCAAACATTAACCGGATCCAATGAGCACAGTTCTCCTGCTGTCTTGTATTCGATTTTTTTAATGTTTGAATTTGCCTCTCGTAGAAAATCCAGAAGATCATCCCAAGCGTACTCAGCACAGCTTAGGGTAAGGAACCATGTTGGTGTTCCTAAATTCCGTAACATGCATTTTAATTCACCATGGCGTCGGTACCAATATTCATTTGTCCCACGCTGACAAGCCATCAGATTGATCAGTTGTGTTTCCAAATGATCATCTCGGTGCTCCACTTTCTCCATAAAATCCTTAGCAGACACATTTTGTAAATGTACTCCACTTTTTAAAATGTGATTTACTGCATATGATAATGCAGACAAGTCGCTTTCAAATAAAAGATGGAACAAATAAGGAATACTTTGTCGAAATCTGGGATCTTCTGCATATAGTCTTGTAGTTCGATACTCAGAAGCTGGAATCTGTTCTGGACGTTCGTCGTATCGTCCTCCTTTTCCTGTAGGAAACAGCTGGGAAAACATCGAGCTTCCAAGCTCTCCTCCCATACGCTCACGGGAGTTCCTTTTGCTTTCTTCATCTGAAACAGATCAATATTGTCTCCCATAACTTCTTTTGAATGAAGAGGATGTATGCTAAAATGTTCATAAATTTCTTCTTCCTTTGACTTGTCCACTTTTTCAATTTGTCCAGTTGGTGTTTCTGTGTCTTCTTGTAAATCTTCTTCTTCTTCTTCTATATAAATTGATTCATACCATTTGTTATTCCTTTTCAAATACAAATTTGCTCTTTGTACTTTCCGTACATCTACCAGCTCCTGCCAAATCTTCTTATTCTTTGTAGGTACACCATTAACCAGAATAACTAATGGTTCAGTTTCCAAAGTATCTGCATCAATAGTTTCCATATTTTTTTTCAAATCCAAAGGCAAATACACCACTCTACCTTTTAAACCCCTCAGTAAATCTGAAGGAGGTAATTGACCAGTTTTGGGCTCCATACGTACTATGGTCTGGAACGGATGAACACATTGAATAAGTATAGACTCATATGTATTTAATTCAGAAAGTTCAGCAGGAATAGCATCCAATTCTAAATTATTATGTACAGCTCTGGTCGGCATTCTATTTTCCTCTAACTTGTTGTAACAGTATTTACAAATACGCTGATCTTCACCCAATTCAAAACAATTTTCAAGAAATATATATGTGGCAAAATCCTTCCACTTATAATTATCTTCATTTTCACTTTTTCTGTAGAGATCAACATTCCTGGTTTGTTTTCTATAATGAGTTCTGCGGCAACAAATACAAGTAATATTTGGTCTTTCATTAGAGATTATTGCAAATTTTGTTATGTGATCATTAAATGTCTTACTTACAGAGGGTTCTACATTCTCTTCCACTTCTTCCTCATTTACTGTGTCCTTTTCTGCACTGTCTTGTTCAGGACCAAAGTAACAAAACTGAATTTCATCAGTAACCTTCTGTACATCTGATACCGATCCACGGAACAGAGCCCTATTCAATTCATCTAACTTTATTGCTGGACTTTTAGCAAAATACAACCGTCTCACAAACTTTCTCATTTCAGTATGATGAACAGCCAGCATCCTAAAATGATGAAAAACACTTTTACACACTTTTCTAGATAGACAAGCCAGAGAATGTCCCTGCAAACCAGTATTCTCTCTCACTCTGCATGGATCTAGACTTTGAAGCACCTTAATCTTCTGTTTAACACTTTTTTAACTATATTCTCTTAGAAACTCACGAAATTTATCAATAGATTCCTGACGCACCGTGCAAATACTACTACAATTCCAAGTGTACACTGGGGCTTTAGGACGTCTCCCCATAGCCTCATCCGCCATCACTTGTACCTCATCTCTTGGAACCATTTTCTCCTTCTCCATTATACAACCATTTTTCACTTCATAAGCACGACCTCTGGTGTCAACTGCATGCAGCAAACTATTAGTTTGAAAATAACTCTCTTCATTAAAAAAAGGTTCACTACTTGAACTATGCATCCATTCACCTAAAAATTTTTTACAAAAGTTTGTTCTTTTCACTAGTCTTTTCCTTTTGCTTTGTGATTTCAGTACATTGACCATTTTATCTAATGTACGCATCCTGTTCAAAATTAAAATGAATAGTTTCCTTTTTAATTCTAATGCCTTTGCTACAATGGCTTCAATTTCTTTTTTTCTCTTATAAAATTTAGCCTTATTCTTATATTTCTTCACATCCTTTATCAAATTGGACATAACTCTTCTCTGAAACATTTTTCTACGAATCTCTTTAAACGCTGTTTTTCTTTTTAAGTTAATCTTTATTGTTTCTGAAGGTGTATTTGCATTAACTAAATGCTCAATTTTTTCCTGTTGTTTTCTATTTAAAACATTCTTTCCAGTTCAGACATTTTGTACATTTTTCCTTTTTTTGAAGATATTGCTTAAAAAATCTTTTGTCTGCTTACCAGAAGACTTTCTCTTTTTCCCAACATGAGCATCTCCAACTAACTTAGGTCCTCCAGTTGTCTTCAAATATAGTTTTTTTTGTGGTTTTTCCTTAGTATGGATTTTGTAGGCATCTTAAATTTTGTTCACTGCTCTTCAGCAATACCTGAAAAAAACTAAAAAAAAAATCCTTTAGTTTATTTAAATATATTACTACATTTTTTATGATCTTTTCAAATCTTAAAATACTATGTACCCCTTTCCTACAAGTAAAAATCACAATAACACCATCACAAATTAAATATCTAAAAACAATTCCTGTGTGCACACTGAGTCATGGTTTGAAATTAGTCAGAAAACGAAATTTCTTAGCCAATTTGAGAGCACACTTCCTACTGTTTTTTTGGCAAGTGATAAGTACTTTTACAGTCTGACACATTTTTAATCCACTTTTCAGATTCTTAAAAAAGCACATGTCCAAACAGCTTTTTGAGACCAGAAACATGTGTAACCTGGGTGACTGACTACACTCCAGCAAGGGCAACCAGCCTTAGTGATGCTGAATGTATTTGCTTTACTGACTGCAACCTCAAACCCCACTCGGTTGTGAATACTGTGCATGATTCCACAGGATAAGCAGCTGGGTGTGTGCTAAGAGTCTGCTTCTGCAGAAAAAATAGCTCCCCCTTTCCTACTAATGCAACTGTAAAATTACCAGAGTAATACGCAATAAATCTCTGTCTATAATTCCTCTTTGCACACAGAGTCATGGTTTCATATTAGTCAGAAAACGAAATTTCTTTGCCAATTTGAAAGCACACTTGCTACTCTTTTTTTTTTTGCAAGGGATAAGTACTTTTACAGTCTGACACATTTTTAATCCACTTTTCAGATTCTTAAAAAAGCACATGTCCAAACAGCTTTTTGAGACCAGAAACATGTGTAACCTGGGTGAATGACTACACTCCAGCAAGGGTAACCAGCCTTATTGATGCTGAATGTATTTGCATTACTGACTGCAACCTCAAACCCCACTCGGTTGTGAATACTATGCATGATTCCACAAGATAAGCAGCTGGGTGTGTGCTAAGAGTCTGCTTCTGCAGAAAAAATAGCTCCCCCTTTCCTACTAATGCAACTGTAAAATTACCAGAGTAATACGCAATAAATCTCTGTCTATAATTCCTCTTTGCACACCGAGTCATGGTTTCATATAAGTCAGAAAACGAAATTTCTTTGCCAATTTAAAAGCACACTTACTACTCTTTTTTTTTGCAAGTGATAAGTACTTTTACAGTCTGACACATTTTTAATCCACTTTTCAGATTCTTAAAAAAGCACATGTCCAAACAGCTTTTTCAGACCAGAAACATGTGTAACCTGGGTGACTGACTACACTCCAGCAAGGGCAACCTGCCTTAGTGATGCTGAATGTATTTGCATTACTGACTGCAACCTCAAACCCCACTCGGTTGTGAATACTATGCATGATTCCACAAGATAAGCAGCTGGGTGTGTGCTAAGAGTCTGCTTCTGCAGAAAAAATAGCTCCCCCTTTCCTACTAATGCAACTGTAAAATTACCAGAGTAATACGCAATAAATCTCTGTCTATAATTCCTCTTTGCACACAGAGTCATGGTTTCATATTTGTCAGAAAACGAAATTTCTTTGCCAATTTAAAAGCACACTTACTACTCTTTTTTTTTTGCAAGTGATAAGTACTTTTACAGTCTGACACATTTTTAATCCACTTTTCAGATTCTTAAAAAAGCACATGTCCAAACAGCTTTTTGAGACCAGAAACATGTGTAACCTGGGTGACTGACTACACTCCAGCAAGGGCAACCAGCCTTAGTGATGCTGAATGTATTTGCATTACTGACTGCAACCTCAAACCCCACTTGGTTGTGAATACTATGCATGATTCCACAAGATAAGCAGCTGGGTGTGTGCTAAGAGTCTGCTTCTGCAGAAAAAATAGCTCCCCCTTTCCTACTAATGCAACTGTAAAATTACCAGAGTAATACGCAATAAATCTCTGTCTATAATTCCTCTTTGCACACAGAGTCATGGTTTCATATTAGTCAGAAAACGAAATTTCTTTGCCAATTTGAAAGCACACTTACTACTCTTTTTTTTTTGCAAGTGATAAGTACTTTTACAGTCTGACACATTTTTAATCCACTTTTCAGATTCTTAAAAAAGCACATGTCCAAACAGCTTTTTCAGACCAGAAACATGTGTAACCTGGGTGACTGACTACACTTCAGCAAGGGCAACCAGCCTTAGTGATGCTGAATGTATTTGCATTACTGACTGCAACCTCAAACCCCACTCGGTTGTGAATACTATACATGATTCCACCAGATAAGCAGCTGGGTGTGTGCTAAGAGTCTGCTTCTGCAGAAAAAATAGCTCCCCCTTTCCTACCAATGCAACTGTAAAATTACCAGAGTAATACGCAATAAATCTCTGTCTATAATTCCTCTTTGCACACAGAGTCATGGTTTCATATTAGTCAGAAAACGAAATTTCTTTGCCAATTTGAAAGCACACTTACTACTCTTTTTTTTTGCAAGTGATAAGTACCTTTACAGTCTGACACATTTTTAATCCACTTTTCAGATTCTTAAAAAAGCACATGTCCAAACAGCTTTTTCAGACCAGAAACATGTGTAACCTGGGTGACTGACTACACTCCAGCAAGGGCAACCAGCCTTAGTGATGCTGAATGTATTTGCATTACTGACTGCAACCTCAAACCCTGAAAGTATTCCTCATTTATAACAATACACCTTATTTTATGGTGAAAACATAGTCCATATTATTTTACATGTTCCTCACATTTAAATTTCTCCCAAAACACAAAACGATAAACACAACTTCAACAAAAGGAATTCCAATTCTAATATTCATTTCTTATTTTACCATATACATCCCCTCTCAAACTCATAACTCACCTTTAGTTGTGAAAGAAATGTGGCACTCAAACAGCAGATTATCAGAGCCAGGATCTCTGTTCTGTACACCTCTCTCCTCTCAGCAGAACCAGAGAATGGCAATGTTTCCCTCTCTTTTTCCACACATATACATGTTAATTTCAAATCTCAGTGCTTCCCCCTTTTTTTCAAATGTAATCACACATTTCTATTGGTTGAAAACCAACGCTTTTCCAAAAGTGCCCTTCCCCCAACTTGACTTCAGCCTAGTACCCTTCCCCCAACTTGACTTCTGCCTGCTACCATAGCAACAGCTCTTGAAACACTGCTGTGTAGAGTTAGGTCAGAAGTTCACCACACAATGTTTCATTTCCAAAGAGCAGGAGTGCTTGACTTTTCAAACCTAACAGCAAATCCATAGTACTGTTCTTTGGTAACACATTTTTCTGTACCAATACAAAACATGCTTCTATAAATTGACACATACAGCCTAGATTTTAGTGTAGAATGGTATGAAACAGCCAATCAGTTCTTTTTATTTTAAAAAAATATGTATGCCTCCATTTCCAATCTGTCTTTCATTTCTTTTTCCCATTCTACTGAAATACACCTCCTGAGTGCATCCAGTTCTCCTTTGAAGATGTTCACAGTGTGGATTGTAGGGCACAGCTATGTCTTCTGGAGTGAAAAGTATGCAGAGAAAACAGGTATGGTGAGAGACCTTGCTTTGCCAAATGTAGACATTAAATGGATTGGTCAGAGAGGGTTAAAGTGGCACCAATTGATGCCATTGGTGAAATCCTTCATGCAAATCCAACACCCTGACCTCATAATAGTGCACTGTGGTGGCAATGACCTAGGCACTTTGACTGGGGTAGGTCTGGAAATGCTTATGAAGGAAACCTTTGCACAACTGTTTTCACTTTTCCCTAAAACTGCCTTTGTGTATTCTAACATATGCCAAAGGCAAAAATGGAACTGGTCCAATCATTTTTGTCCGCAGATTGACAAAGCAAGAAAGCACGTCAACAAATCTGTTTCTGCTTTCCTCCGAGACTATGGTATGGGTTCCATTTACCACAACAACTTGCGTTACGACATGCAAGACATTTATAGAGGAGATGGTGTACACTTCACTGATGAAGGGAACAGAGTCTTCCTCTTGAACCTTAGACTCTGCATCGGTACTTACTTGTAGGTACCACTAAAAAATCAAATCACTTCATAAACACAATGGCTCTTTTTAGAGCCCCCTAATATCTAAACACTTAAATCTGAATTTTATTTCTTTTTTTATTTATTTTTTCTACCGTACGCGTACGGTAAGCTTACCGTACGCTTACCGTACGCGTACCCCGCGATTTTTTTTTAAAATTAATAATTTTTTTTTTGTACTTTTGTGTCCTTCTTTGACCCCCTTTCAAATGTTAGGGGGTCTGTAACTCTCTTCCTTGCCCCCTTTTCAAGTTATCACCCTTTTTTTTCTGTGTGAAACACACAAAATGGCGGCCGCCGCTTCCTGGTTTCGACCGATTCGAATGTTTACTAAGATCTAACAGCCAATCAGAATCGCGCTCGCGCACGTCACCGTACGCGTACGGTAAGCTCACCGTAAGCGCACGGTAAGCGCACCGTAAGCTGGCTCAGATATATATATTGATTTAAATGCTATTTTCTCAGGAACTACTGAACAGATTTACACCAGACCTACAAAAGGCACTTGACCTGAGGACTACCTCTCTGCCAAATTTCAAGTAACTCTGTTCAGCCGTTCTGGCTGTAGCTGTGTCTAAAGGTCCTCTGGAAAAATGCATGGGAAAAACGCGTTTTGGGACCCCCCTTTTTTCTCAGCCCCCGCTTGACGAATCCCCCCGAGACTTTCAGGGTAGGAGCGGAGCGCCCCATTAGTTTTGGAAATTTCGCGAGGATTCGTCGACCGGCGCCAAAGTTAGTCCAAATAGAATGTAGCGGTTTTCCTGTGGAAAAGGGGTCCTAACTATAACTACCTACTGGCGACCGCCAGTAGGTAATATATATATATATATATATATATATATATATATATATATATATTCACTGAAAAAACCATAGGTTTCACACATGTTATAGTTAGCGGAAATTTTACTGATAAAAAACCAATGAAATTCCCCCGTTATAGTTAGTGCAGGCAACTATAACTCACGCGACCGCAATCCTCTGCTGATGCTAATACTGTATTTAGACACTTATTTGCCCATGTCTTCTTCCATACATTTTTAGCTATACATATATTACAAATATTTTTTTTTCATAAAGACACATATGTCATCAGCAGAAGATTGCGGTCGCGTGAGTTATAGTTGCCTGCACTAACTATAACGGGGGAATTTCATTGGTTTTTTATCAGTAAAATTTCCGCTAACTATAACATGTGTGAAACCTATGGTTTTTTCAGTGAATTTGCAAGGTTTTTTAAATGCTAATTCCTAACTATAACGTGTGTGAAACCTATGGTTTTTTCAGTGAATTTGTACGGTTTTTTAAATGCTAAGTTACTTTACGCCATTCGTGGCGTGCGCGCCCACTTAACGCAGTTCGTTCCGTGCGCGCACGGTGCGCTTCGCGCACCGTGCGCGCACAGTGAGCACGCGGTGCGCTTCGCGCACCGCGCGCCCACTTTACGCAGTTAGTGCCGTGCACGCACGGTGGGCACGCGGTGCGATGACAAAGCAAGAAAGCACGTCAACAAATCTGTTTCTGCTTTCCTCCGTGACTATGGTATGGGTGCCATTTACCACAACAACTTGCGTTATGACGTGCAAGACATTTATAGAGGAGATGGTGTGCACTTCAATGATGAAGGGAACAGAGTCTTCCTCTTGAACCTTAGACTCTGCATCGGTACTTACTTGTAGGTACCACTAAAAAATCATTTCATAAACACAACGGCTCTTTTTAGAGCCCCCTAATATCTAAACACTTAAATCTGATTTTCATTTTTTTTTTTTTTTTTTTTCTACCGTACGCTTACCGTAAGCTTACCGTACGCATACCCCGTGATTTTTTTTAAAATCAATAAATGTTTTTTTTGTACTTTTCTGTCCGTCTTTGACCCCCTTACAAATGTTAGGGGGTCTGTAACTCTCCTCATTGCCCCCTTTCCTTGTTTTCACTCTTTTTTTTCAGAGTGAAATACACAAAATGGCGGCCGCCGCTTCCTGGTTTCGGCCGATTCGAATGTTTACTAAGATCTAAGAGCCAATCAGAATCGCGCTCGCGCACGCCACCGTACGCTTACCGTAAGCGTACGGTAAGCGTACCGTAAGCGGGCTCAGATATATATATTGATTTAAAGGCTATTTTCTCAGAATCTACTGAACAGATTTACACCAAACCTACAAAAGGCACTTCCTTGACCTAGGGACTACCTCTCTGCCAAATTTTGAGTAATTCTGTTCAGCCGTTCGGGCTGTAGCTCGTTCTAAAGGTCCTATGGAAAAATGCATGGGAAAAACGCGTTTTGGGACCCCCCTTTTATCTCAGCCCCCGCTTGACGGATCCCCCCGAGACTTTCAGGGTAGGAGCGGAGCGTAGCGCCCCACCTATTTTGAGAAATTCGCGAGGATTCGTCGACCGGCGCCAAAGTTATTCAAAATAGAATGTTGAGGTTTTCCTATGGAAACGTGGTCCTAACTATAACTACCTACTGGCGACCGCCAGTAGGTAATATATATATATATATATATATATATATATATATATATATATATATATATATATATATATATATATATATTCAACAACAAGGTAGCCCCATGAGCTGCACTCGAACCAGAGAGAAGGTTACCAGCCTTTAATCATGGTATGGACAAGAAGGTTCGCCAGTGTGATAAACAGCGCTTCCTTCGCCTGACGCGTTTCGAGTCAATCTCATCATCAGAGGCATTTAGGAAAGGTACGCGCTTGGCGGGCTGATTCCAGCGCACCGTGACTAAGGTTGGAAATAATTGTGGCACTACGATTCCCATAAGACACTTGAAACACGAATAAGGGGCGTGACATTATAAAAGGAAGTAGCTGCCCGCCAAGCGCGTACCTTTCCTAAATGCCTCTGATGAAGAGATTGATTCGAAACGCGTCAGGCAAAGGAAGGGCTGTTTATCACACTGGCGAACCTTCTTGTCCATACCATGATTAAAGGCTGGTAACCTTCTCTCTGGTTCGAGTGCAGCTCATTGGGCTACCTTGTTGTTGAATTTTGAGGCGGACGCCCATCCGCCGAGTCTGCACCACCCCATGATTCCCAGGGGGCCACGGGAGTGGATTCACCACTTTCAAAGTGGAACAGAGAGCCTGGATTGAGGACTGGCAGGCAAGCTGGGGCTCACGTTTGGGCTGTATTTGTGACAGGAATCAGCGCACCGTGACTAAGGTTGGAAATAATTGTGGCACTACGATTCCCATAAGACACTTGAAACACGAATAAGGGGCGTGACATTATAAAAGGAAGTAGCTGCCCGCCAAGCGCGTACCTTTCCTAAATGCCTCTGATGAAGAGATTGACTCGAAACGCGTCAGGCGAAGGAAGGGCTGTTTATCACACTGGCGAACCTTCTTGTCCATACCATGATTAAAGGCTGGTAACCTTCTCTCTGGTTCGAGTGCAGCTCATGGGGCTACCTTGTTGTTGAATTTTGAGGCGGACGCCCATCCGCCGAGTCTGCACCACCCCATGATTCCCAGGGGGCCACGGGAGTGGATTCACCACTCTCAAAGTGGAACAGAGAGCCTGGATTGAGGACTGGCAGGCAAGCTGGGGCTCACGTTTGGGCTGTATTTGTGACAGGAATCAGCGCACCGTGACTAAGGTTGGAAATAATTGTGGCACTACGATTCCCATAAGACACTTGAAACACGAATAAGGGGCGTGACATTATAAAAGGAAGTAGCTGCCCGCCAAGCGCGTACCTTTCCTAAATGCCTCTGATGAAGAGATTGACTCGAAACGCGTCAGGCGAAGGAAGGGCTGTTTATCACACTGGCGAACCTTCTTGTCCATACCATGATTAAAGGCTGGTAACCTTCTCTCTGGTTCGAGTGCAGCTCATGGGGCTACCTTGTTGTTGAATTTTGAGGCGGACGCCCATCCGCCGAGTCTGCACCACCCCATGATTCCCAGGGGGCCACGGGAGTGGATTCACCACTCTCAAAGTGGAACAGAGAGCCTGGATTGAGGACTGGCAGGCAAGCTGGGGCTCACGTTTGGGCTGTATTTGTGACAGGAATCAGCGCACCGTGACTAAGGTTGGAAATAATTGTGGCACTACGATTCCCATAAGACACTTGAAACACGAATAAGGGGCGTGACATTATAAAAGGAAGTAGCTGCCCGCCAAGCGCGTACCTTTCCTAAATGCCTCTGATGAAGAGATTGACTCGAAACGCGTCAGGCGAAGGAAGGGCTGTTTATCACACTGGCGAACCTTCTTGTCCATACCATGATTAAAGGCTGGTAACCTTCTCTCTGGTTCGAGTGCAGCTCATGGGGCTACCTTGTTGTTGAATTTTGAGGCGGACGCCCATCCACCGAGTCTGCACCACCCCATAATTCCCAGGGGGCTACGGGAGTGGATTCACCACTCTCAAAGTGGAACAGAGAGCCTGGATTGAGGACTGGCAGGCAAGCTGGGGCTCACGTTTGGGCTGTATTTGTGACAGGAATCAGCGCACCGTGACTAAGGTTGGAAATAATTGTGGCACTACGATTCCCATAAGACACTTGAAACACGAATAAGGGGCGTGACATTATAAAAGGAAGTAGCTGCCCGCCAAGCGCGTACCTTTCCTAAATGCCTCTGATGAAGAGATTGACTCGAAACGCGTCAGGCGAAGGAAGGGCTGTTTATCACACTGGCGAACCTTCTTGTCCATACCATAATTAAAGGCTGGTAACCTTCTCTCTGGTTCGAGTGCAGCTCATGGGGCTACCTTGTTGTTGAATATATATATATATATATATATATAAAATGATGTGACAAAACCCCGTAATTAAAGTCCTGGACTCCCTTTAGTCCCCAATGTTCCGCCCCAACATGTAGAGTCGAGCCGGGCCGTGAAGCGGTGATTCAATGATCCCTCTTCTCCGTGGAGTCACGGACTGCAAATCACAGCGGCCACTTGCCTGGCCTGAACTTGAGGCGGTCCTGCATTGTCCGATAACTCAGAAGAAACTTGCCACGTTGCCAGAATAATGCAGGACACTTGAGAACGGTCCTCTTAATGCGCACTGGCAAGCGCATAAAATATCCCCAAACAGCCCCTCATTAAAAGAATCTAGAGGACACAGCGGGGAGCTTAACGGGAGTTCCTTTAATACAGCTTATGTGGCATGATGCATTTCAGCTTAAATTAGCCTTCCTCAGATGCCGCCGTATGACGAGGTAGCTCCAACCTCCTCCCTTGAATTTCTCTGGCCCTCTCAATGATGGTAGGTCAGTTGGCTCCACCTTGAGTGATTACAACTGCAGTCTGGTGTCATAGACTGTAGTTCCCAGAATGCCATGTTCCGGTAAATGTGGTTTGTGGAGCCTAAGTAATGTCCTTCAATGAACGCTGTAATACCAGGTAAGGTATATATATATATACACATATATATTCACTGAAAAAAAACATAGGTTTCAGGGACGTTATAATTAGTTGGACATTTGACTCATATAAAACCAGAGAAATGTCATCAGTGATGTCACTGACCATGTCATGAGTGATGTAATATGTGATGTCATCACCAGTGCATTGCGGGCGTGCGAGTTATAGTTAGCTCAACTAACTATAACGGGCGAATTTCTCTGGTTTTATATGAGTCAAATGTCCAACTAACTATAACGTTTCTGAAACCTATGGTTTTTTCAGTGAATTTCTAAGGTTTTTTAAATGCTAATTCCTAACTATAACGTCTGTAAAACCTATGGTTTTTTCAGTGAATTTCAAAGGTTTTTTAAATGTTCATTTCATATTTTAATATTTATAAAACCTATATTTTTTCTATTTTTTTCATAATATTTTGGAACTCTATTATCCTTTTTTTATTTGAAAAATATGTAATGTTTTATATCTTCAAAAAAAAGTATGTATATTTTTTTTTTTAGAAAACTGAAGTCCCGTACCAAGCTCCATCAGCACGCGAATCCTATCCGTCATATTGCTAAACTCGCAATGGATGCGCATTTTGTATCCGACGGGTTCGTGGCACCGTGTCCCGTGTAACATCATATACGTATGTGGTTGCACCAGCTGCTACTTTGGTGTGCGACGGGTACGCAGTAACAAGCCGCGCCTTACGTCATGTACGTATGGGGTCATGCCCGCTGCGCATTGCGTATGCAACGAGTGCACGCTGACAGGCCCTGTGATACGTAGACGTATGGTGTTGCGCAGGGAACGCCATTCCCTCATTTCTTTTTCATCTCAAAACTATATCTAAATAAGTTTAAAGTGTATATGAGAACAAGCGATAATCTAAAATATTTTAAACATTTATATATTTCTAACTGTAATAAGCTTATATTTAGGCCTGGGCGAAGCACTACGCTACGCTCGCGTAGTTTGCGAAGTTCGCGCTACTTCGCACTACGCGAACTGCACGTAGCACAGTGCGAACACGCGTAGCGTAGTGTTGCGTAGTGCTGCGGTCATTTTTTGCTTGCTCGCGGTCCTCAACGTCAAGTTGGCGACCGCGAGCAAGCAAAATGACATCCTGGCGAGACTTTTTCCTTGTTCGCGATCGCGAGCATGGAAAATAAACCTCCTGGCGAGATTCCCAACGCGAGGAGGTCAGGTTTCTCATTGCGAGGGGTCGCGTATGCTCGCGACCGCTCGCGATGAGAAACTACCAGTTCGCGTTGAGAAAGCTGCCGCTCGAGTAAAAATCTACTCGAGCAGCAGAAAACTACAGCTCGCACTGTGCAAGATGCCATTTTCAATGATTGCACAGTGCCGGTTGCTTGTCCGCACTGTGCAATCATTGAAAACAACATCTTGCACAGTGCGAACATGTTACTACGCAGTTCGCGAAGTGCTACGCGTAGCTCGCGTAGTGCGAACTTCACTTTGCGTAGCTTCGCGAAGTGCTACTTCGCGAACTACGCCCACCCTTACTTATATTATGTTAAATATAATTTCTCAAAATCACGTCGGGCCTCCTTGTATTTGATTGGTTCATAACATTTCCCATTTTAACAGTTGGAGGACCACACCCATTTTAGTCATTCTCTCTACAGCGTTTGATGAGAGACTCCTCTTCTGCTTACAGAGCTTTTTTGAAAACATTTTGCTATGTACACATATCTGACACTACACACAACATGCAACCATCATCTTCATCAATATTCATGCTCTGTAAAGAAGCCTTCCACCTGTGATAGCCATGCATCTAAAAGCTACATAACTGAATTTATCCCCACTGCCAGAGGTAACATGTCTGCATACGCTGTCCACAGCACAATGTAATGTGGTACGGCCCAGGGGCAGTATCATGCATAGATAATGAACACACGGACACAGATAGATAGTGGAAGTGGGTACGGGCATGTGCGCTTGACTCCTTTTTATTCACATATACAGTGACGTCTGTGCTGAAAGCGTGTGGGGTGAGTGTAAACCAGCCCTCAGGGAATGGTTGCTGCTAGCATCAACTACAACAGTAATCATTGGATCACACAGAGAGATTCAAAAATAAAAGGGTCAATAGTTTGTGCTGCAGTAAGGTAGGGACACTAGATGTGAAATAATACAAAAAAGATTCTATTGTAAAAGAACCATAACTTGTGGTATACTGAGATACAGGCAGTAGATCTGAAATAATACACAAAAAGATTGTATCATAAAGGGTCCATCAGGTCTAGTGCACTCAGATAGCCACATCAAAAGCATTCAGCATGTACACAGCCAGCGATGATGCGTGCTGCAGGCGGGCCGTACTAGGAGCAATGTCTGTTGCCTACAACACTACATTATCTGCAATAGCGACTCGATCTGAATTGTAAACACTGCTGTCTGCAGTGTAGGCCAGAGAGCAGTCAGCAACGGCCCACAGCCACGTGGCATTGACTTGAGCTGTCCTGTTTGCCGTACGCGAAGCAACAAAACCGTGTGCGGACCCTGTGATGATGCGTATGCGTGGTGCGGACATAGCGCACTGGAGCAGTGTCTTTTGCCTACAGGACTGCGTCATCTACAATAGCGACTCGATCTGAATTGTGAACACTGCTTTCTGCAGTGTAAATCGAAGGCAGTAGTGAGCACAGTCTTCCATGAATACTTTTCCTCACTTCCTCTTCACAAAATACAACAACATAAATAACACAAAACTCTGCAATTAATAAATCAAAACTATTCGAATTGCGATCTTTGCTGTCCACTGTATACACTGTTATTCAGTGTTCTTTACCACTACCAAGAAGAATGTGGTCATTGTACTAGACCTATAAGTCATCTTAAAAAACTTCTTCAAGCAAGTATACTAAAAGGCTATTGTGTATATTTCAATAGACGTTGTAGTTAGTTGCCTACTGGATTCTGTAATTAAACAATCACCACTCAATCTGAATTGTGAGCCCTGCTGACCGCAGTGTAGACCAAAGGCAGTGGTCAGTAATGCCTCACAGCCACGTGCCGTTGGATTCGGAAGCACGGAGTTGGTTACCACCTGATCGGTGGGGGTACACACAAATCATCACAAACTTTAACTTCTGACATCCTCAATCACAGAATCAAGACCCCGTTCCACTGTTCAGACCTGTTGTACCACAGTGTACTTCAGCGACTGCAGTCAGCCAAGCCCAATGATCATGTGCAGCAATTAGCTACGGAAGCACAGAGTCTGATGCACCTCAACGGAGGGAGTTCTGTGAAAACCAAGCAGCAGGTAATATCGGACATTGTCCATTCTGGGTTCAAGACACAGTTCCACTGTTGGGACCTAGAGTTGCTTGCACCTGGTCGAAGGGAGTACCTTCATCTCCACTCTCAGATGTAGTTCTAATATCGTCCATTGTGGGATCAAGACACCGTTCCACTGTTGGGAACTAGAGTTCGCTACAGCTGGTCGAAAGGAGTACCTTCATCTGCACTCTCAGATGCAGTTCTAACATTGTCCATTGTGGGATCAAGACACCGTTCCACTGTTGGTGTTGGACTACTGTGTTTGTAGTACACAGAGCACTCCACGGTGCTGGGCCTCAGGCTGGGCGCTGTCTGCCTGTGTCGCGGTAGCCAGCGTTGATCTCAGGAGCCTTCCCAGCTCGCAGACCTCGGCCTAGGAGCTTCCGCCGACATGTGGTGGGCCCTCTTTCACATACGGTGGTGTTGAAAGGTGAACGGTGGGGCATATGTGTGTCACAGTGGCCATGACGGTTTCTGGGTACCAGCAGGCTGAGAGCATTATTCCCGCAGCCACCTTCGCTCACGGCGTCAGCCTCATGGCGGTGTACGCTGCGCAGACCTGACGGACATGTTCGCTATTCCGGAAGAGAACCACACCCAGAGAAACGTGCCTTTTATTCATAACCCTACGCTAGCCTTGCGTACGCTGAGTCAGCCCACTACGCTAAAGATTTGGAGGGGAGGGGGCACGTACAAGCTATGTTTTCGTAATCTTCCCTACTGACTGTACTATCATGGTTGTGCCCACTGTCCACTTCACTCAATAGACCATCAGTGTATGTTGACATGTACATGTCTGTGCTCTGCATACTCAAGTCTGTCCAGCACATCCCCTCAACACTTTGCATTGTATACTTTTATAATCGAGAATCACTTGCCACCTTCGCGCATACTTTGCTCCCATATCTCCCTGCATTCTGCATTGTGTGGAAGAGGTGCTATGTTTGGTTTGTGTACATGGCTAGCCACAGTTCCCACAGTACGTAGTGTCATTGTGTCTGCTAGGTGTACATGTTGTTTGTCATGTTGTATGTGATTATATAAGGTAGCGCGTTTATTTACGAGCAGTGGTTTCTCCCATTTACATATCGCTGTATTAAAGAGGATTCCGAAGTTTTCTCACAGGTGAAAAGTGGGACCACAATGGCAGTCATTCATTACTATGCAAGAATGTCCAACTGCACGACGCTTCTAAGCTTACAGCCCCCAATCTTGCGTGCTTTCTTAAGAGCACGCCAACTCCCACAATCAGACCAACATTCACACAGCTTTCTAACGGCAGTTATCTGCTTCTTAATAACCTGGACTGCTACGCAATGTGAGCTGGCATACCGTATGTCCTTACTGTTTCAAACCGGATAACTTCCTCTGGCAATCTCTATTCCCACCCACACAAAGTAACTCCCAAAGTTCAACTTGGCCTTCAATACCTACTTTGAAAACAGATCGGAGCAAACTGAAAGCGCTTTTGTTTCAAACAGAAGTGTCCCTCACTTCTCCAAAAGTAATTTATCGACTGCAGATAGCACGAACTTCAAGTAAAATACACTCCCTTTTAAATACAAACCTCCCATTACACTTTGTGAATTGTTACACAATTTTCAACACAGCTGACATTTAAGGTCTGGCACGCTTTTTTAACACTGTCTCCTCCGGCCTTCTCACAGGCTTTCAAACTGTTTTTAGTCTAATACCAGACTTCATTCATTCAATCATCTCTGGAATAACAGCAACAGTGCCCATAATACTCGCTCTGTTTGCGGCCATCCTTCTACTACATTAGCTTGTTAAAAATGACTGCGCTCCCTGTGGTAACAAGCATGTCTGACAGAATACGCCTCTACACGAAGCTACATCAATACCGTGAAAAAATGGAACAACTTTTCGGATGCCTGCCTCTATCTATTATCGGAGCCAGCTACAACATGACATTTATTTACACATATACAATCTGCGTGCAACCATCTTTTTATTGCAAAACTTGCCCAATCGGCTGGCGAATGGATCTATGCCATGCCAACATCCCAGCAAATGCTCCCGATATCCAGCAGGTAATGGAGTATCTTGAAAACCATGAACTTGATTGTTCGGGCAGTGGAGCAATGGCGGATGCAACGCAAAAATGTATCCTGGCGGAATGGGATTTTTGCGCAGCCGCGAAAGATCTCCTTTAACGTGCGACCTTTGACAACATCTCAGATTGCCTGCCAATTCAAAATGCCGCTCCAACAGTCAAGGAACATTACTGTCCCTTCGAGGATATGAATTGGATCGCTTCGCTTTTCTCACACGATGGCAACAATCGCCTCTTGGAACATTACGCATCTCAAGCCGCTGAAGAACTTCCGGACTGCAATCTCCAAGACTTGTAAGAAATTCACTTTATTCTTGGATCGATTTTTTCCAACTTTTTTGACTTTTTCATATTAATTTTTTAATACACTTCAATTAAACTATTTTCATATAATAACTTTCTAAGTATGCTTAGGCATTTGAACTCTGTTTTCATTATTGGCCCTTACATCTCCACACTAACCAGGGATGGATGATGCATGGCGTATGCAAATACGCTATTTACTTGCTAAATTAGCCTAAACCCGACATCCATTTTGAAACCATATCTATTCTTTGTACACACGTCTCTCTGCCTGCCTGTTATTCACAAAGCCCTTTCACACAAATTAGCTCATCCTCAGCCTCTGCTCACGAGCTGGCGATCAAGATCAAAAAGCACGGCATTGTTTAGGAACTGCTTGGCACAGTGTGGTAATTACATCTAGGGCTCCCAGTTTTAATGTATTTATTTTTTAACATTTCCATCTGTATTTATCCATATTTATTTTTGGGGCATTTTATCTGTATTTATCCATATTTATTTTATGTTTTGCGTATAAATGTAGTTGTAAAACTGTACATTTCCATATTTATTTAAATGATAGACGCGCACTCATACTTTGATGTCTGTCGTGTTTTAGCTATTTAAGTTACTAAATATTACATAGCAGTACATCCTCTGGCTAATATTAGCATCATACCACAAATGTATGTTGATAGATGCAGTTATTTAAATAAATTTCATCCTGTTTTTTAATTTCCCATGCTGTTCATCTGCTCAGCTGTTGGGCTATAATTCATGAAAGACAGCACAAAGAGTCACTTAAAGGAAGTAAACTTTCTGTATTTATCCACTTTTAAGAAGAAATAAATCCAGACAGAAAACACATTGTTTTCTGTCTGTATTTATCTGTAAAAATCCGTAAAAACGGAAAACAGGGAGCCTTAATTATATCCTACCTTTATTTTCATTCTATAATTTCCAGTCATTCATGTCTAATAGGTATTGTTTATGTGACATGGAACTGTAACATGTAATGTGGAATTGACTGATGCAGGAGCTTAGGTTTGAATACAGCAGAAGCGGTTGGAGTTTGCCTCAGCTGGATGCCTTAGATCTTGTACCAGTGGTTCCATTTAAGGCACTTAAATAAAGACACTTTTTATATAACTTGCAGACTCCATCGCTTTATCCCACACAGCCACTTTCTTTAACACACCTGATTTCACCATTTATCTTCTGTGGCATTGCAACATTCTGCATTATATTCTTCACAATTATTTCTTTATTCCTGCTTGCTAAAACACTCCATTCGAGTCTTCAGACTGGTAGGGGTGAGTACTTTGCTTCCCACTCCCGCTATAGTCTAAACCCATACTAACACCACTTGCACAGCTATGCTACAGCGCCCAGTATGCTACAGTGCCCAGAGCACATCAGTTTACAGCAATGAGCTCACGGTTTCATCCCTGAGTGTACCGGCACCTCACCTCAGCACTATCTCACTCTGGGCAAAACAGCACTTTCACACCGCTAGGGGTGAATACTTCACTTCACACTCCCTGTATAGCACACCCTACCCTCTCCACAGAGCTCACAGCGCTATAGTCTAAACCCATACTAACACCACTTGCACAGCTATGCTACAGCGGCCAGTATGCTACAGTGCCCAGAGCACATCAGTTTACAGCAATCAGCTCACAGTTTCATCCCCGAGTGTACTGGCACCTCACCTCAGCACCATCTCACTCTGGGCAAAACAGCACTTTCACACTGGTAGGGGTGAATACATCGCTTCACACTCCCTGTATAGCTCACCCTAACCACCCCACAGACTTCGCAGCGCTCCTACCCTTCTCTTTCCTACTCTTTTCGCCCTTTTTTCCCCGTACTTGCTTCAACGGAATCACAAAATGGCTGCCAACCCTTCCAAGTTGCAACCGCTCGCACCAGTCACAGCCAATAAGCAGCAAGCTTGTGCTCATAATGCCTCAGCCAATCAGAAGGCAGAATTCCCAAATATCGATATCTGTAAATTTCGATATTTCTCCAAAACTACTGAACGGATATACACCAAATAAACAAAAGCGTTCTTTTTAGACCAAGACCCTTCTCCCTGCCAAATTTGGGGTAATTCCATTCACCCGTTCGACCTGTAGCCTTGTCTAAAGTTTCCTATGGAAACTGCATGAAGAAAACACGTTTTGGGACCCCCCTTTTTTCTCAGTCCCCCCTTGACGAATCACCCCCACACTTTCAGCATAGTAGCTGATATGAACAAAGAATTAGTTTGGAAAATTTCATGAAGATTCATTAAACGACGCCAAAGTTATTAGCAAAACAAAAAATGCTCTTCCTATGAAAACTTGATCCTAACTATAACTACCTTCTGGCGACCGCCAGTAGGTAATATATATGTATATAAATATGTATACAAAATAAGATCTATATATATATATATATATATATATATATATGTATATATATATATATATTCACTGAAAAAACCATAGGTTTCACACATGTTATAGTTAGCGGAAATTTTACTGATAAAAAACCAATGAAATTCCCCCGTTATAGTTAGTGCAGGCAACTATAACTCACGCGACCGCAATCCTCTGCTGATGCTAATACTGTATTTAGACACTTATTTGCCCATGTCTTCTTCCATACATTTTTAGCTATACATATATTACAAATATTTTTTTTTCATAAAGACACATATGTCATCAGCAGAAGATTGCGGTCGCGTGAGTTATAGTTGCCTGCACTAACTATAACGGGGGAATTTCATTGGTTTTTTATCAGTAAAATTTGCGCTAACTATAACATGTGTGAAACCTATGGTTTTTTCAGTGAATTTGCAAGGTTTTTTAAATGCTAATTCCTAACTATAACGTGTGTGAAACCTATGGTTTTTTCAGTGAATTTGTACGGTTTTTTAAATGCTAAGTTACTTTACGCCATTCGTGGCGTGCACGCCCACTTAACGCAGTTCGTTCCGTGCGCGCGCCCACTTTACGCAGTTAGTGCCGTACACGCAAGGTGGGCACGCGGTGCGCGTAGCGCACCGTGCGCACATGGAGGACATATTATGCGCTTCCTTGTGATAGGTAATCTGTTAAATTTAATTTGTAAGTGATGACAATAATACGCCATGCACAGAGAGTGTTTTTTTTTTTTATTAAAATTTTTAGCGTAAGCGCACCGTACGCGTACGGTAAGCGTAATCGGCGAAATTTTCAAAAAATAAAAATTTACCGTTTTTGGCCTTAGGGGATCTTTGAGGACTCAACTAACATGGCTATGTGCATGGGCGCTGTCTAAACAGCCCCTTTATATGTTTTTTGCCTTTGTTTACAGCCCCCCCTCAGAGTGCGAGAGAGAAAATGGCGCCCGCCGCTTCCTGGTTTCGACCGATTCGAATGTTTACTTAGATGTAGCAGCCAATCAGAATCGCGCTCGCGCACGCCACCGTACGCGTACGGTAAGCTTACGGTAAGCGTACCGTAAGCTGGCTCAGATATATATATTGATTTAAAGGCTATTTTCTCAGAATCTACTGAACAGATTTACACCAAACCTGTAAAAGGCACTTCCTTGACCTAGGGACTACCTCTCTGCCAAATTTCTAGTAATTCTGTTCAGCCATTTGGGCTGTAGCCCTGTCTAAAGGTCCTATAGAAAAATGCATGGGAAAAATGCGTTTTGGGACCCCCCTTTTATCTCAGCCCCCGCTTGACGAATCCCCCCGAGACTTTCAGGGTAGGAGCGGAGCGTAGCGCCCCACCTATTTTGAGAAATTCACGAGGATTCGTCAACCGGCGCCAAAGTTATTCAAAATAGAATGTTGCGGATTTCCTATGGAAAAGGGGTCCTAACTATAACTACCTACTGGCGACCGCCAGTAGGTAATATACATATATATATATATACATATTACCTACTGGCGGTCGCCAGTAGGTAGTTATAGTTAGGACCGTGTTTCCATAGGAAATCTCAAAATTCTATTTTGAATAACTTTGGCGCCGGTTGACGAATCCTCGCAAAATTTTCAAAACTAATGGGGCGCTCCGCTCAGCTCCTACCCTGAAAGTCTCGGGGGGATTCGTCAAGCGGGGACCGAGAAAAAGGGGGGGTCCCAAAACGCGTTTTCCCCATGCATTTTTTCATAGGGACTTTAGTCGCAGCTACAGCCCGAACGGCTGAACAGAATTATGTGAAATTTGGCAGAGAGGTAGCCATAAGGTCCATGAAGTGCCTTTTGCAGGTTTGGTGTAAATCTGTTCAGTATTTCCTGAGAAATTAGCATTTAAATCAATATATATATCTGTAAGCGCGCAGCGTGCGCGCACTGAGCAAGTACTGTGCGCGCACCTTGCTGTGCGCGAGCGCACTTCTGATTGGTTGTTAGATGTCAGTAAACATTCGAATCGGTGGAAATCAGGAAGCGGCAGCCGCCATTTTGTCTCTCGCATAAAGAGGGGGTGATAAACAAAGGGGGAGAACTTGAAGAGGGGGCAGAGTGGGGAGATATTGACCCACTAGGCATTGTAAGGGGGTCACAGTAGGACCTTGTAGGGCAAAAAAAAAGATTTCTATTTTGAAAAAAAATATCGCCGAGTGCGCGCACCCAGCGCGCACCCGAAAAAAAATCGCATTTAAGTGTTTAGATATAAGGTGGCTCTAAAAAGAGCCCTTGTGTTTATTGTTTGTTTTTTTGGTACCTACAAGTAAGTACCGATGCAGAGTCTAAAGTTCAAGAGGAAGACTCTGTTGCCTTCATCAGTGAAGTGTACACCATCTCCTCTATAAATGTCTTGCATGTTGTAACGCAAGTTGTTGTGGTATATAGAACCCATACCATAGTCTCTGAGGAAAGCAGAAATAGATTTGTTGACGTGCTTCCTTGCTTTGTCAATCTGCGGACAAAATTGGTTGGACCAGTTCCACTTTTGCCTTTGGCATATGTTAGAATATACGAAGGCAGTTTGTGGAAAAAGTGACATCAATTGCACAAAGGTGTCCTTAATAAGCATTTCCAGACCTACCCCAGTTAAAGTGCCTAGGTCATTTCCACCACAGTGCACAATAATAAGGTTAGGCTGTGGAAGATGTAGAAAGGTTTTCACCAAAGGCATTAATTGGTGCCACTTTAACCCTCTCTGACCAATCCATTTAATGTCTACATTTGGCAAAGCAAGGTCTCTCACCATACCTCTTTTTACCGCAAATGTTTCACTCCAGAAGACATAGCTGTGACCTACAATCCACACTGTGAACATCTTCCAAGGAGATCTGGATGCACTCAGGAGGTGTCTTTCAGTAGAAAGGCAATATGAAATGAAAGACAGTTGAAAAATGGAGGCACACATAGTTTTTTTTAATAAAAAGAACTCATTGGCTGTTTCAAACCATTCTACACTAAAAACCAGGCTGTATGTTTACATTTTTAAAAGCATGTATTGTATTGGTTCAGAAAAATTTGTGAACAAAGAACATTAGTTTGGATTTGCTGTTAGGTTTGAAAAGTCAAGCACTCTTGCTCTTTGGAAATGAAACATTGTCTGCTGAACTTCTGACCTCTCTGCTCACACCTGTGTTCCATGACCTGTTGCTATGGTAGCAGGCAGAAGTCAAGTTGGGGGAAGGGTACATTTGGAAAGGAGTTGAAGTTTTCAACCAATAGAAATGTGTGATTTCATTTGAAAAAATGTGGGAAGCACTGAGATTTGAAATTAACATGTATATGTGTGAAAAAAGAGAGGGAAACTGTGCCATTAACTGGTTCTGCTGAGAGGAGAGAGGTGTTCAGCTCAGAGATTCTGGTCTGATAAACTGCTGTGTGACTGCCACATTTCTTTCACAACTAACTAATTTTAAAGGTGAATTAATAAGTTTGAGAGGGGGTGTGTGTGGTTAATTTAGATATAAAAAAAAGAATTGTGATTATTTGTTTAAAGTTGTGATTTACATTTTCTGTTTTGCAAGATATTTAACTGTTTTGAATATGTAAAATATTATGGAGTATGTTTTCACCATAAGTTAATGTGTACTGGTAACAATGAGGAATACTGTTTTGTGCCTACCATCAAACTATGAGTCTGTGTGCAGAGAAGAATTGTTGACAGAGATGTAATTTGTGTTGCTGTTGAAAAGTAAGACTTGCAGTTGAAAGAAAAGGACAGCTTGTTTTTAATTGTGATGGTTAGCATTTAGCAGAAATCACTTTGAAAGAAAAGAGAGGAAAATGGCAGCACATTTGAAAAAAGCATTAGTTCTGTAAGAATTTATAACTCAGGAAAGGGGCAGCCTGTGTTTTGTGCCTACCAACACAGCATGAGTCTGTGTGTATATAGGAATTGTTGTCTGAGATTTAATTTGTGAAGATGTTGTTCAGTAAGAAATGCAGTTCCAGGAAAGGGGCAGCCTGTGTTATGTGCCTAAAATGATGGCATGACTCTGTGTGCACACAGGAAATGTGGGCAGAGATTTAATTTATGAAGTTGTTGTTCAGTAAGAAATGCAGTCCCAGGAAAGGGGCAGCCTGTGTTATGTGCGTAAAATGATAGCATGAGTGTGTGCGCACAGGAATTGTGGGCAGAGATTTAATTTGTGAAGATGTTGTTAAGTAAGAAATGCAGTCCCAGGAAAGGGGCAGCCTGTTGTGATTACACAAATTAACCCTTAGCACACATGCACTGTTACATACATCCCTGCAGTCTTCATGCAGTTCTGGAAGTCTCTTTGCTCATCTGTCTTGCACCAGACAATACACAGTGTTCAGAAACACGCTCTTGGCACACACGCAGCAGCTTCTCCAACACTCTCATGTGTAGTACTCAGCTCTCTGTGCTGTTTCAGATAGCACTGTGTAATGCAAACAAATTCAACGTCAGCAAGGCCTCATTTAAATTGATCTAGTCTAATCACTCACCCTGTAACACATGGTCATTGTCTTAAGGAGCTGTTAGGACATGTGCTGTTTTCTGCTTCTGTAAATGATAAGGGAAATGTATCCGGCTGTAACAGTAATTTGGTACTATTCAGGGACACTGTTTTGTTCCAAAAAACATAGCATGAGTCTGTGTGCGCACAGGAATTGTGGGCAGAGATTTAATTTGTGAAGATGTTGTTCAGTAAGAAATGCAGTCCCAGGAAAGGGGCAGCCTGTGTTATGTGCGTAAAAAGATGGCATGAGTCTGTGTGCACATAGGAATTGTGGGCAGAGATTTAATTTGTGAAGATGTTGTTCAGTAAGAAATGCAGTCCCAGGAAAGGGGCAGCCTGTTGTGTTTACACAAATTATCCCTTAGCACACATGCACTGTTACATACATCCCTGCAGTCTTCATGCAGTTCTGGAAGTCTCTTTGCTCATCTGTCTTGCACCAGACAATACACAGTGTTCAGAAACACACTCTTGGCACACACGCAGCAGCTTCTCCAACACTCTCATGTGTAGTACTCAGCTCTGTGTGCTGTTTCAGATAGCACTGTGTAATGCAAACACATTCAACGTCAGCAAGGCCTCATTTAAATTGATCTAGTCTAATCACTCACCCTGTAACACATGGTCATTGTCTTAAGGAGCTGTTAGGACATGTGCTGTTTTCTGCTTCTGTAAATGATAAGGGAACTGTATCAGGCTGTAACAGTAATTTGGTACTATTCAGGGACACTGTTTTGTTCCAAAAAACATAGCATGAGTCTGTGTGCGCACAGGAATTGTGGGCAGAGATTTAATTTGTGAAGATGTTGTTCAGTAAGAAATGCAGTCCCAGGAAAGGGGCAGCCTGTGTTATGTGCGTAAAAATATGGCATGAGTCTGTGTGCACACAGGAATTGTGGGTAGAGATTTAATTTATGAATTTTTTGTTCAGTAAGAAATGCAGTCCCAGGAAAGGGGCAGCCTGTTGTGTTTACACAAATTATCCCTTAGCACACATGCACTGTTACATACATCCCTGCAGTCTTCATGCAGTTCTGGAAGTCTCTTTGCTCATCTGTCTTGCAGCAGACAATACACAGTCTTCAGAAACACACTCTTGGCACACACACAGCAGCTTCTCCAACACTCTCATGTGTAGTACTCAGCTCTGTGTGCTGTTTCAGATAGCACTGTGTAATGCAAACACATTCAACGTCAGCAAGGCCTCATTTAAATTGATCTAGTCTAATCACTCACCCTGTAACACATGGTCATTGTCTTAAGGAGCTGTTAGGACATGTGCTGTTTTCTGCTTCTGTAAATGATAAGGGAACTCTATCAGGCTGTAACAGTAATTTGGTACTATTCAGGGACACTGTTTTGTTCCAAAAAACATAGCATGAGTCTGTGTGCGCACAGGAATTGTGGGCAGAGATTTAATTTGTGAAGATGTTGTTCATTAAGAAATGCAGTCCCAGGAAAGGGGCAGCCTGTGTTATGTGCGTAAAAAGATGGCATGAGTCTGTGTGCACACAGGAATTGTGGGCAGAGATTTAATTTGTGAAGATTTTGTTCAGTAAGAAATGCAGTCCCAGGAAAGGGGCAGCCTGTTGTGTTTACACAAATTATCCCTTAGCACACATGCACTGTTACATACATCCCTGCAGTCTTCATGCAGTTTTGGAAGTCTCTTTGCTCATCTGTTTTGCACCAGACAATACACAGTGTTCAGAAACACACTCTTGGCACACACGCAGCAGCTTCTCCAACACTCTCATGTGTAGTACTCAGCTCTGTGTGCTGTTTCAGATAGCACTGTGTAATGCAAACACATTCAACGTCAGCAAGGCCTCATTTAAATTGATCTAGTCTAATCACTCACCCTGTAACACATGGTCATTGTCTTAAGGAGCTGTTAGGACATGTGCTGTTTTCTGCTTCTGTAAATGATAAGGGAACTGTATCAGGCTGTAACTGTAATTTGGTACTATTCGGGAACACTGTTTTGTTCCAAAAAACATAGCATGAGTCTGTGTGCGCACAGGAATTGTGGGCAGAGATTTAATTTGTGAAGATGTTGTTCAGTAAGAAATGCAGTCCCAGGAAAGGGGCAGCCTGTTGTGTTTACACAAATTATCCCTTAGCACACATGCACTGTTACGTACATCCCTGTAGTCTTCATGCAGTTCTGGAAATGTCCTTGCTCATGTCTCTTGCAGCTGACAATACATAGTCTGCAGAAACACACTCTTGGGACACACGCAGCAGCTTCTCCAACACTCCCATGCGTACTACTCAGGTCTGTGTGTAATGCAAACACATTCAACGTCACCAAGGCCTCATTTTCTTTGCTCTACTCTAAACACTCACTCAGGTTGCAGATACTTATGGTATGAAGTAGCTGTTAGGAAATGTGCTCTTTTCTGCCTCTGTGATTTTCCAGGTAAAATGTGTAAGGCTGTAACAACAATTATCACTTGATCTACCAGAGTAGTAAATGTGCTTTGAATTTGCAAATCAAATTCTGTTTTCTGCTTAGAAGCACACCATGAGGCTGTGTGTGCACAGGAATTGTGGCCACAGATATAATTTGTGTTGCAGTTGTTCTGTTAAAAAATGCACTTGCAGGAAAGGGGTAGCTTGTTTTTTTTCAACTGTGGTGGTTAGTACTGTACACAAATTAGTAAATCACAAATGAGAGACAAATGGAAAAACATTTGAAATAAATGAAAAGTAAAAAAAAATATTTTAATGAATTATAATTACAAAAAGGATTTTTTTTTAGTTCCTTGCAGGTATTGCTGAGCAACAGTGAAAAAAAATGCCTTTAAGGACAAGAAAAAGGAAAGAAAAGCAACAACAAGTATATCTGGACAAAACTGGGAAAAAAAAAATAGCAGGAGAAGCTGGTGATGGCAAAAAGAAAAAGTCTACTGGTAAGCAGAGCAGAGATTTCTTAAAAAAGATTTTCAAAAAACAAAAAAATGGCAAAAATAACTGTAAAACAAAGAGAGTTTTATGTACAAAGCAACAACACAGTCAACAGCAAAAAAAAAAAAGCTAATGTACAATCAGAAGTATGTCAAACAGATTTAACACGAAAATAAGATTTTAAAAACATTCGTCGAAAAATGTTTCAGAGAAGAGTGATGTTAAATTTGCTAAAGGATGTGAAAAAATATAAGAAAAAATCAAAATTTATTAAGAAAAAATAATTTATAGAAAATATTGTAAGTAAGGCTTTGGAAATAAAAAGAAAACTTTTTATTCTAATTTTGAATAGGATGCGTAGATTAGAAAAATTAGTGAATGCAATGAAGTCACAAAGCAAAAGGAAAAGAGAAGTGAAAAAAAGTAACTTTTGTAAAGTGTTCTTGGGAGAATGGAAACACAGTTCAAGTACTGAACCATTTTTTAATGAAGAGAGTTATCTTCAAAGTAATAGTTTGTTGCATGCAGTTGACACCAATGGTAGAGCATATGAAGTTAAGGATGGTTGTGTGATGCAAAAAGAGAAAATTGTCCCAAGAAATGAGGAAGAAGTAATGGCTGCTGAGGCTATGGGGAGACGTCCAAAAGCCCCAGTGTACACTAGGAACTGTAGTAGTATTTGTACTGTGCGTCAGGAATCTATTGATAAATTACGTGACTTTCTAAGAGAATATAGTAAAAAGAGTGTAAAACAGAAGATGAAGGTGCTTCAAACACTAGATCCATGCAGAGTGAGAGAAAATACTGGTTTGCAGGGACATTCTCTGGCTTGTCTATCTAGAAAAGTGTGTAAAAGTGTTTTTCATCATTTTAGGATGCTGGCTGTTCATCATACTGAAATGAGAAAGTTTGTGAGAACATTGTATTTTGCTAAAAGTCCAGCAGTAAAGTTGAATGAGTTGAATAATGCTCTGTTCCGTGGATCTGTATCAGATGTAGTGAAGGTTACTGATGAGATTCAGTTTTGTTACTTTGGTCCAGAACAAGAAAGTGCAGAAAAGGACACAGTAAATGAGGAAAATGAGGAACAGAATGTAGAACTCATTATTACTAAAAATTTGGAGGATGAAATGACAAAATTTACTATCACCTCTAATGAAAGACCAAATATTACTTGTATTTGTTGCCGCAGAAGTCATTATAAAATTCAAACAAGGAGTGTTGATCTGTATAAAAAAAGTGAAAATGAAGATAATTATAAGTGGAAGGATTTTGCAACATATATATTTCTTGAAAATTGTTTTGAATTGGGTGAAGATCAGCGTATTTGTAAATACTGTTATAATAAGTTAGAAGAAAATAGAATGCCGACTAGAGCTGTACATAATAATTTAGAATTGGATGCTATTCCTGCCGAACTTTCTGAATTAAATACATATGAGTCTATACTCATTCAATGTGTTCATCCGTTCCAGACCATAGTACGTATGGAGCCCAAAACTGGTAAATTACCTCCTTCTGATTTACTGAGAGGTTTAAAAGGAAGAGTGGTGTATTTGCCCTTGGATTTGAAAAAAAATATGGAAACTATTGATGCAGATACTTTGGAAACTGAACCATTAGTAATTCTGGTTAATGGTGTACCTACAAAGAATAAGAAGATTTGGCAAGAGCTGGTGGATGTACGAAAAGTACAAAGAGCAAATTTGTATTTGAAAAAAAATAATAAATGGTATGAATCAATTTATATACAAGAAGAAGAAGAAGATTTACAAGAAGACCTAGAAACACCAACTGGTCAAATTGAAAAAGTGGACAAGTCAAAGGAAGAAGAAATTTATGAACATTTTAGCATACATCCTCTTCATTCAAAAGAAGTTATGGGAGACACTATTGATCTGTTTCAGATGAAGAAAGCAAAAGGAACTCCCGTGAGTGTATGGGAGGAGAGCTTGGAAGCTCGATGTTTTCCCCAGCTGTTTCCTACAGGAAAAGGAGGACGATACGATGAACGTCCAGAACAGATTCCAGCTTCTGAGTATCGGACTACAAGACTATATGCAGAAGATCCAAGATTTCGTCAAAGTATTCCTTATTTGTTCCATCTTTTATTTGAAAGCGACTTGTCTGCATTATCTTATGCAGTAAATCACATTTTAAAAAGTGGAGTACATTTACAAAATGTGTCTGCTAAGGATTTTATGGAGAAAGTGCAGCACCGAGATGATCATTTGGAAACACAACTGATCAATTTGATGGCTTGTCAGCGTGGGACAAATGAATATTGGTACCGACGCCATGGTGAATTCAAATGCATGTTACGGAATTTAGGAACTCCAACATGGTTCCTTACCCTAAACTGTGCCGAGTATGCTTGGGATGATTTACTGGATTTTCTAAGAGAGGCAAATTCAAACATTAAAAACATTGAATACAAGACAGCTGGAGAACTGTGCTCTTTGGATCCAGTTAATGTTGGCAGATATTTCAATCATAGATTTGAGGCTATGATGTCCTTTATCTGCAATAAAAAAAATCTACCTCTTGGAGAAGTAGTGGATTTCTTTTGGAG
The DNA here is from genome assembly GCF_964204655.1 of Triturus cristatus. Classification (NCBI taxonomy): domain Eukaryota; kingdom Metazoa; phylum Chordata; class Amphibia; order Caudata; family Salamandridae; genus Triturus; species Triturus cristatus. The sequence goes on from NC_140579.1 coordinate 1,261,363,584, forward strand.
AAAAGAGTACCAGGCAAGAGGTGCTCCTCATATTCATATGCTGTTGTGGATCAAGGATGCCCCAAAGTTTGGAACAGATACTGATGAAGCAGTGTTATCTTTCATTGAAGAATATGCAACATGTGCTATACCTAAAAGCACAGAAGAGACAAAGTTAAAAGAGCAAGTTTTACGTTTCCAAAGTCATCGGTGTGGAAAATACTGTCGACGGAAGTACAAGACGAAAGATAAATTCTACACAAATTGTCGATTTGGATTTCCTAGACCTGTTCTTTCAAAAGGAAGAGTCAACAGTTTTATGTCAGCTGTGCGACATACTATAACCAGAAAATCTCCCAAAAATACCTACAACCTAAAAAGAAATGAAGAGTCAAAATGTATAAATGACTTCAACCCAGTCATTTTATCCATGTGGAATGCTAACATGGATATTCAGTATGTGGCAGACAATTCTATTGCTGTTGCTCGGTATGTCACATCTTACATCACTAAATCTGAGAAAACAGAATTGAAGTAAATGTGGGAAGAGATTTCTCACGAGAAGACTGTCAGTAAGAAGCTGTACAGTTTCAGTTTAAAGATGTTATCGCATCGAGAAATTGGATCCTACGAATGCTCAGATAGGTTATCATCTGCAAGTCTTTACTCGAAATCCAGAAGAATAATTTGGGTAAGCTTAGGCCTTGCAGGAATGAGAAATCGGGTACTGAAATCTGTTGGAGAAATTGAATATTTGGCCGAGAATGACCCAGAAAGTACAGATATTTTGAAATCAAACATGTTGGACACATATTACCCAAAGAGAAGTCATCATCTTGAGAACATGTGTCTCTATGAAGTGCTGCAGAACTACATTTATTCACGGAAAGCCACAGAATACATCAACAATGGAAAATATAAAGTCATTGGTGAGGAAGGATGTTTGGTGAAGCAAACAAAAGGAAGTTTGATAAATCACAGGAAGCTCAGTTGCGAAACTACTGACAAAAAGGAATTTTACTACTTGGCTCTTTTACAGCTGTTTAAACCATGGCGTTCAGAGGACGAACTACTGGGAGAATTTCAAAGCTATGAAGATTCTTTTAATGCTAGCAAAGACAGTATAGAATGCAGTACTTTCTCAACTTATGTCCAAATGTTAAATGAAGAAAATGAACAGGAAGCAAAAATTGCAGCTGAAGTAGCTAGAGACAGTTCTCAAGACAGCCAAAGTTCAGTAACACTTAGTCAAGATCCCCTAGGACAACCGATCATAGAAAATGAAGCTGCAGTAGCCATGACTGAAGTAGAAACGGCTATGAATCAAGCACAGGAAGATTCAATCGACTTACTAAATCTGGAACAACAACTGAATGAAGAACAAAAAGAAATTTATGAAGAAGTCATCAAAAAAATTGATCATGGATTACTACATGAAAAGAAAGAGTGCTCATGCACATCATTTGAACCAATCAGGATGTATGTGAGTGGACAAGCTGGAACTGGTAAAAGTTTCTTAATAAAAGTCATCAGAAGCTACCTACAGCAAAAAACAGCTTCAAATTTGTCTTGTGTGGTAACTGCTCCCACTGGGTTAGCAGCCTATAACATAAAAGGAATTACCTTACATCGCTTGCTAATGTTACCAGTGGAGCATGAGAACAAAATAGAATACCACAAGCTAACTGGAGAAGCATGCCTCGAAGTTTCAAGAGTGTTGAAGAAGATGCAAGTTCTCATTATTGATGAGGTGAGCATGGTTTCAAATTTAATGCTTGCCTTTGTGCATTTAAGAATGCAACAAATTCTTAAGAGAGACTATGACGTGTTATTTGGAGGGAAACACGTCATAGTTTTTGGGGATCTTCTGCAGCTCACTCCAGTTAAAGGACAACCAGTGTTTAATACTGTGACACATGAAGACACGAAGAAGTCATTAGGAAGCATTGGTAATGCGAATATTTGGTCGTTCTTTGAGTACAAAGAACTCACTACCAATATGAGACAAGCAAACGACGAAGATTATGCAAGTATTCTGAAAGATATCAGAATTGGACTACTCACAGAAGTTGGCAAAAAAGCATTACAGAGTCGTTTGCTACATAACTTATTTCCAAATGAAGAAATAGTTGCAGAGAAAATATACCAGAACATTGCAGAAAAAAATACTGTAATCTGCTTAATGCCAACACTACGTGAGTGCTCAATATTCAATGAGAAACTTTTGAAATTGGAAAAGGAAGAGATTAAGAAAATGGAAGCAGAGGACAAAATTCAGCATGAAAGAATTACTTTTACATTAACAGGCAAACTGAAAAATAAATTGGATTCACTAGAGAAGAATATTTCCAAAACAGCTGGATTAGAAAAAAATCTATATGTTTGCATGAATTGTCGAGTGATTTTAAGGAGAAATTTGGATGTAGAAAAAGGTTTAGTGAATGGAGCTATGGGAAGAGTTGTGGGTTTTATTAATTACCAGAAAAAAGATGGAATTGAATGTTTAAAAATAAAATTTGATCAGATAGAAGAAGTTAAAGACATTTGTCGTTGTTCAGTTCGTTTCATGCTTGTGAAAGACTTATATGTACGTAGGAAGCAGTTTCCGTTTTCTCTAGCATATGCTGTAACTATTCACAAGTCTCAAGGATTGACTGTAGATAGTGCTTTTGTAAACATTGGTTCTACTGTGTTCAAAGAAGGTATGGCATATGTTGCTTTGTCACGAGTGAAAACATTATCTGGTTTATTTATGATAGACTTTGATGACTCAAAAGTTAGTGCTGATACAAACTGTGTAAATGAGTATAACAGATTAAGAAGAACCTATGCTCCTCATTTAGGTCAGTATCCTGTGATTGAAAAACATGTTGTTTGTCGGAAAAGGAGATTTGAGAATATCTGTAATGTGGATGAACAGAACAAAAAAAAAAGGACAGTGATGTGATAGCAAGGAAAAAGAAAAAGGACAGTGTTGAAGAGGTTGTTGGTTGCCATTTTGAAAATAGCTCTGGTGTCAACTGCTATGCAAATGTAGTGCTGAATGTTGTATTTTATCTTGAAAAGTTGCTAGAACAGATAATAGTAAATCATGGAAAAAGATTGTGTTCTCTGCTGAGTCTCCTTTTTGAGAAGCTGAGTACTGATAAAACTGAAATAGAAAGTGCTACTGATGTTAGAAATCTTTTAGATGTATGTTGTGGTTCTACACAGTTTAAAGAAAATGTCCAGCAAGATGCTCAGGAATTCTTAATATATATTTTGAGTGTACTAGAAGATGAAGGAGTAGAAGTATAAAACTTATTTGGTGTCTCTTACAAATGGGAACATTGCTGTGAAAACTGTATGAACACATGCAGTAGTAATGTTGATTCAGAAAGGTTCATATTTTTACCATTACCACAAAGTAAATCAGTGACTTTTAGTAAATTAGTTAAAGATGCCAATCACAACATGGAATGTTCTGAATGTAAATCAGACATGTTTTCTACATTATTTTTACAGAAATATGGTCAGTATGTAATTTTAATGATGCAACGTTGTAGAGCTGATGGTTCAAAATTGGATACTTTAATAAAGAAGTTTATAGGACAACAATTATCAATTTCTGGAAAAACTTTTGTTACAGTTGCAATAATTTTTCATGAAGGACCTACTGTAACTTCTGGACATTACACAGTTTATCTTAAATGTGAAAAAGGCTGGACACTGTGTAATGATTCCCAATTGATTTTCAAGCAACGTTTGCCTTATGATTTACCCAATTCTTACTTAATTTTTCTGAAACCAAAATTTTGAAAACTAAAATCTGCATCTGAAGAAAGCATTTTTTGTAATTTTAAAGGATTATAAATGAAGATATCACTTAAAAAGGATTTTGAAATTACTATTTGGCCTAAAGGAAAAGTAATAAAAACAATTGTGGACTCCTTTGACAGAAATTATTTTGGCATGTGTGCTTTTGCGACAAGGTTTAAAAACGGTTTGTCTAGAAAATTTTTAAACATCTAGTGAAGTACTTGTAATATATTTGTAATATTTCTAACAAGGTATATTTTAGTGAGGAAAGTTTTAGGGCTTTTTTTAAGCAATCTTTCAGATTGTTTTTTTTTTGCCCGCTGTTAAATGATGAATACAATTGTTTTCACTATTTTAAGTGAAAAATAAAAAATTCTGAAAACAGCAAAAAAAGGGCAAAAAATTGCTTTGTATAATATGTAAAAACATGTAATGCTTTTTGTAATGTATGATTGAATATTAATACTTATTTTCTTTTTTTGCAGAACTGGAATGAAAAAATAAAAAAAACATTCTGTTCCTTTGCAAAATATTTTTTTAAATGTTTTTTTCTAATTTTTTTTTTTTTTTTTAAATAAGTGAAAAATATTAGTATTACTCAATCCTCCCTTTTCATGCTTCCATTTCTTCACCTCTTTTTGTACATTAAATTTAAAAAAAAAAAAAAAAACAATTTAAAAAACCTTGGGTGCGCGCAGGGTGCGCGCACCTCAAAAAAATTTTTTAAAAAAATCCCTCAAAATAAATTTTTGGGGTTAAGTTTATAAGTGGCTCTTAAAAGAGCCCTTGAGTTAATGGAGGGAAACAGGAAGAGAAAAACGAAAAAAAAGAAAAAACATCTATGGCCTACTGCACTCATGGGCATCAAATTTTCTCTGAATGAGATCAAGACTGGTCTCACACACAGAAATAAGTTTACCACAATCAGTGCAGCGTGTGGACAACCTAGCAAAACAAGGTGGTCCAAAACGAGGTGTGGAAGAAGGCAAAGGCACCACTGCAGAAGAAGTGCTCGGCTGAGCTGCCGAAGATGTGCTCGGCTGAGCTGCTGCAGATGTCGTCGGTAGAGCAGGTGGAGGGTTTGCTCCAGAAGCTCGACGAAAAGTCACTGGATGCATTTTGTCAACATGCCTCAACATAGTGTGAATGCTAAAAGAATATTTCTTGTTAGGATTCCCACATGACAAGACTTTTTGACAAAGTACACATGTAACTTTAGGTGTATTTACCTTTTTTTGTCCCTCTGGAAAAGTGAAAAACTGCCATATAAAGCTGTCTTTCTGCTTCCTGCTCCTCTGCCTCTCAAGAGTGTCCTGGTCACTGTCTGAAGATGGTTGCTGTTCAGCCATTGTCTCTCAACAACAGAATAGCTCCTTCTCCAAAGGAATCAGAACTAATAATGAGGGGAGTAGGTGTGGTTTGGGAAGAATCTGGAACTGAAAGTACTTCAAACCAATCAAAAGTGATGATTCTTGATCACATAACTTGCCATGAGGGGATTGGGTGTGGTGTTGAAACAATCAGAAACTGAAAGTAATGATAACCAATAAGAAGTGCTGTTTTATTATGCATAAACCCGAGGTGCGCGCACTGCGCAAGCTCCGAGCGCGCACCTGGTGATTACGTATGCGCGAACGCGTAGGAGCGCATGTGCATACGTCATATGCGCGTACCTAGCGTATGCGGAAGTAAACCGCGTGGAGCGCGTAGGACGCACGCACGCATGCGTACGTACGTACGCATACGAACTGGGTGCGCGCTCCCAGCGCGCACTATGACGTATATTTGCGTACATAAATAACGTACGACGGTATTCATAAAAAACTTACGAAATTGTACTAGGAGCGCACTCAAAGCGCGCACCCCAAGAATTTATATAAAAAAAAAAGTGGAGAAAAATTAATTGCAAAAATTAAAAAAACTATTCAACTTTATCCTAATTGAATTTTAAAAAAAAAAGCAAAAACAAATAAAAAGATACAGATAATATATAAATGAATACATAGGAATTTTATTTTTAATAAAAAAAAATATTTTTTAATTTAATAATACAAAAATTAGCATTTAAAAAACCGTACAAATTCACTGAAAAAACCAAAGGTTTCACACACGTTATAGTTAGGAATTAGCATTTAAAAAACCTTGCAAATTCACTGAAAAAACCATAGGTTTCACACATGTTATAGTTAGCTGGACATTTCACTCGTGAAAAACCAATGAAATTCCCCCGTTATAGTTAGTTCAGCTAACTATAACTCGCGCCCCCGCAATGCACTGCTGATGATGTCTCATATTACATCACGCATGACATGGTCAGTGACATCACTGATGACATCACTGATGACATCTCAAATGACATCACTGATGACATCATCATTGTGACAGAGTGGCAGACCTCCTCTCACCCTAATATAACCTTTGATACACACATTCAAAAATAGAGACTAACATTTTTAAAAAAATGGACATACCAATACCAGTTACAACAACCTCTTGAGTAATTCTAAGATCCACATACACATCCACTCATTCACCAACAGTCCTATACAGTCACTCATACATGTACTCACTCATCATATGTACTCATACACCTATACATCCTGTTAAACAATGCCACTCATCCACAGAGTTACTCACACACATAATCACTCATGCTAATAAAGGAAGAAACATACATTTACTTGCATATACATTTATACACACACCACCACACTTACTTCTACGGGAACTTACACATACTTAGTCTTTTAAACAATCACTTATAGAAACACATACTTATTCATACAGGAACTCTTTCAATCTCTCACTCTCACATATACTCACTTATATACACAAACAGTCACATATACTAGTTTAAAACATATGTAGTTACTGATAAAGACACTATTGAGACAGTCATTCACTCACTAACACACCCATACACACACTCATCCACCCATACAGTCCTGCACACATGCTGTCTTCAACACATACAAAGAGAGAGTCACTCATTCATGCACCTATGCACTACGTAATACCCCCCACCGAACCATGCAGACACTCAGACTGATACTCAAAAAACCAACTAATAACCTATATAGCCACCCATGTAGCTACTCACCAACCCATGCAGCCACTTATATACAAAGTGAGAGACTGATACAGATACTTACATATTTAAACATTACTCACTAAGCCATGTATTTACTATGATACACTTAATCAGTCAGTTACACAATCAATTGTTCAAAAACAAATCATCCATTTAGACACTTATATACCCATTTATTCTTCCATCGACCTTGAGATATACATATATAAAACATATTTAATTTTCAGAAAAACACACATTCACTGGATGATGTCATCAGTGATCTCATTTGAGATGTCATCAGTGATGTCATGAGTGGTGTCACTGACCATGTCATGAGTGATGTAATATGTGACGTCATCAGCAGTGCATTGCGGGGGCGCGAGTTATAGTTAGCTGAACTAACTATAACGGGGGAATTTCATTGGTTTTTCACGAGTGAAATGTCCAGCTAACTATAACATGTGTGAAACCTATGGTTTTTTCAGTGAATATATATATATATATATATATATATATATATATATATATATATATATAAATATATATATCCACCAAATGCTCGCAAAACTTCCTCGCAAGCATGAGCCACATCAATCCAATTTGGTAATTTTGTAGTTAATTACAGGGCAAACAAGACGCGTTTCGAGCTATCCAGCTCTTGGTCACATAACCATAGGTTGAAAAAAGTTCCGCATTTTTAAAGACATTTCATAGCAATAAACAAAAGACTTAGGATACAATGTCATCCCCCAATAACGCAAATAATGTATTATGCATTTCTTTGAGTTCGCGCATATAAATAAAACTGAATAATTCTAGTGATGTGGCGCATTGTGTATGGAACAATCTATTAAAGAATATGTATTCATATCAATTACACATTAATCAGTATATGCAGTTAGAAAGATGTCACTTGTTTACATCCCTTATTCTACTTTTATCAAGACCTAAATAAGGGCGACAGTGATCACTTTATTCAAATTGGTCCAAACTAATAAAGAGTAACGTACTCATTGTATATAGTCTCAGTCATCTGTTGTTTCAATGAGGAACAAATCGTTAGAGGTAGAGTACCTAACTGTTTACAGATTTCAATAATCTCAATCACTTGTAGCAAAGCATCAAAATGCAAGTACGGAATGAAAATAAATGTCCATCCCTATATATCTCCCCATAGATAGATCGAAAAAATATAGTCATAAATGTATTGAAAAAGGAATATTACCCAGGACCAAAAATACAGAAAAGGACAACGTGATTATAATAAACACCTAAGACTCCGTGCTCGTATCTCTTAACGGTAGCGGTGGTGATCGTGGGCTCCACATGTTCAGTCTATGGGGAAAAAAAAGAATAGGGACAAAGATTTATTAAAAGTGATGGTACATAACTCATAATCTTACGTCAATATTGAATTTCTAAGGTTGTAAGCCCGAAAAACAAATCCACAACAGTCTCTGGATTCAAGGTCATCGAAGATTAAGTTGGAATAAGGTGTACATCTCTCTATTTAAAATTTTATATCTATCACAACAATATAAACACACATATATATATATATATATTACCTACTGGCAGTCGCCAGTAGGGAGTTATAGTTAGGACCTATTTTCCATAGGAAATCCCCAACATTCTATTTGGAATAACGTTGGCGCCGATTGACGAATCTTCGCAAAATTTTCCAAACTTTTGGCCAGCTCGGGTCCGCTCCTATCCTGGTGATTTGTCAAGCGGGGGCCGAGAAAAAAGGGGGGTCCCATAACGCATTTTCCCCATGCATTTTCCCATAGGACCTGTTGACGCAGCTACAGCCCAAACTGCTGAATGGAATTACACCAAATTTGGCAAAGAGGTAGTCCTCAGTTCAGACTCGTGCCTTTTACTTAAATGGTGTAAATCCGTTCAGTAGTTCCTGAGAAAATTAGAGTTAAAAAGATAGATATATCTGGGCGGAGCCTAACCACACATCTCATCGTGAGATCTGATTGGCTGTCAGTACTTCATCCAAGAAGTGTTGGCAGCCATCTTGGGACCAATATACATGATAGCACCTCATTAAAAAGCATTGCAGTTAAAAGAAGGTTTTAAGACTTTAGTTACATTATAAATCATTTGTTGATGGTACCATACTCATTTTAGGAATTGTGGTGTGTTCTAAGGTGATTTTACCATGTGAAAAAGCCTTCTGCTGTGATATCATGAATCATGTTTGAGAGAAAACTATTTTCTCATGCTTTTCCCACAGAGGTTTGGAAGGTGATCTATAAGCTAAACTGAGAGCATATTTTCTGTAAATTCACATTATCTTTCTCAGTCATGTGAGAATGAAGTCTGACATTCTCAGTAAAACATGTACATCCAACAAGGGCAGAGACTGTCAGTTGATTCCTTTGGGCCTCATGTAGGTAACATACCATTTACCGATTCATAAATACCGAATTTTACCGAATCGGTATTTATGAATCGGTAAATAGTATGTAGGTAAACATTCGGTATAAATTACCGAATCGGTAAAATTCGGTAAATGAATACCGAATCCACAATACCGGCCGGTATCATGAAGCGGTATTTACCGAATCGGTAAATACCGAAGTGGTATTTACCGATTCGGAGTTTACCGAATCGGAAATTCAAATTTACTTCACTTGATGAATCAGCCAATCCCGTGCAAGGCCAACCCCACCCAACCAGGAAGTGGCCACACCCAGGCAGGTGCACACAATCATCAGACTCTGGAGAGGCTGGTAGTGCAGAGCAGAGCAACAGAGCCAGTGCCTGATTGTGAACAACAAACTGACACAATGTCCAGCACGGAGAGAGATGGAGGTGAAAGGAGGAGAAAACAAAAATTCAGCCCAAAGGAACTGCAGGTACTAGTGGAGGAGGTAGTCAAGCAGCACCAGAAGCTGTTTGGAAAGCAGTCCCTGCAAGTGCCTGAGTCGGAGAAGAGGAAAATCTGGCTGGGAATCCAGGCGCAGGTGAATGCAATAGGAGTGACCCCCCGGGACATAGACGTGCTGAAGAAGCGGTGGTACGACCTACGTATCATCACGAAGAAGAAGATGGGGGAACTGCAGAAAGAGGCCAGCCGGACAGGAGGGGGAAGGAACAGGGCACCTGCCCTTACAGAACTTGAAGTGCTGGTGGAGTCAACAATAGAGCCTGAGAGTGTCGTGGGGATTGGGGATGCAGACAGCTCTGCCAGAGCCGCCACCAAACAAGGTAAGAGGCATGCACAGCAATGTGGCCCCCCCTACCCCTATCCCAATTCCCCAATTGGGCAATGAGTATCCCACTCCAGTACAGGTGTTAGTGCATACTAGCAATGCATTATGGGAGATGTAGTCTCGGAAACCCCAGACATGAGAAGAATAGCACAGAACAACAAGGCATGTTACACACATTAGCGAAAAGCAGACAGAGGACAATGAGAGAGTGTTTCAGAAATGTATTGTGATGCCAGCAATGCAGGGCTTCAGGTACACTAAGCTGATGTTGCATTTCTGTCCACAGACGATACATTGCGCAGGACTGCACATGAGACGGGAGAGAGGGCACACCGGAAGGACAGCTCAGGGAAGGCCACCACAAGTTCTGGGCAGAGATCAGCACCACACTCAGCCTCACCACCACAGCCAGCCTCACCACCACAGCCAGCATCGCCACCACAGCCAGCATCGCCACTCCTGCTGGAGTCACCGGCATCATCACCGCCTGCATTGCTCAGGTCGAGGAGGCGTGCTGCTTCCAGGTTGCATGTATCGGAGTCCTCATCTGAAGACTGCAGGGGGCCGGAGCCATCCACTGTGCCCCTGGATGGTAGCCATGCCAGTGTGCCCTCCGCATCTGAGGGAGCACACACAGGTGCCAGACGTCGCCTCAGGGCTCGGGTGCAAAGTCCACCACCACAGGGTGAGAGCCATGGAGTGTTCTCAGGGCTGGAGGCCACCATGGTAAAGATACAGCGCCTACAAGCAAAGGCAATGATGTCAGTGCAGCGCCAAATGCGGGGCCTCAAAGATACATTTGGAAATATTGACAGGGGCATCAGCGCTATGGCTTAGGGAATGAGTGAGATGGCTGCGGGCATGCGGGACATGTCCCAGTCCGTCACGCTGCTGTGCACAAAGTTTGATGAGGACAGAGCAGCACGGCGCCGGGAACGGCAGAGAAAAGACCATCACACAAGGGCAGTCAACCGGCTGGCAACTGCCACTTCGCTGCTCTGCAGGCGCTCTGTGGCAATGCAGGAGGGCCTTACGCACTGCAGCAATGATGTCTCAAGGGGGATGGTGAGGGTCACCAGTGCACTGGAAGTGCTACTAACACGCCAGTCTGCCACAACTGGTGCTGTGGATGCTAGGGACAGCGAAGAAACCACCAGCAGGAGCAGCATTACCCCCCCTGTCCAAGATACACGGAGGAGCAGCAGGCGGCATGGGGCTGCCACTAGTGAGGACGCACAATCAATGGCATCCCGCACTGTAGTGCGTGGGCGCAGACACTAATGCTGCACAGTATAGCATGAGACAATTGGGCGAAGTAACCCTTGACTTGCAACTAGTGATTGCACAATATTGAGAGGACAGGTTTTCCTTTGTGTTGTGGCGTAGTGCCGCATGATTAAACTACGTCATGGCATCCAACTACTGCAGCAGATGATGGGTGTGTACTGGCGTGCGCCTCCGCTTTTGTGGAGGCAGCGGAACCTGCTTTTCAATAGTCCAAACGTGCGCTCCACCACGTTGCGTGTTGATTTGTGTGCCACATTATATCGTCTCTCACTCAGGGTTGATGGGTGTAGGTAGGAGTGAGGATGAATGACCGCACGGCATATGCACTGTCGCCTAGGTGAGTAAGAGAGAACCATCAGTCACATGCCTCAATACACAATAATTTGCGATAAGTATTAGGGAGCGTCAAAGTGATTTACCTAGCAGGTATCCTTCTCCAAATTCTCCGGCAAGCAGTCGTGTGTAGATCCCACTGTTCTGGAAGATGAAGGAGTCGTGGGTGCTCCCAGGAAACTTATCTACGATATCAGTGATAATGTTCCCTGCATCGCAGATTACCTGCACATTGATGGAGTGGGTGGAATTTCTGTTCCTGTAGATGTGCTCAGTGGCTGCTGGTGGGCAGATTGGAATGTGTGTGCCATCAATACAGCCTATGACATGCGGGAACTGTGCCATCTGGTAAAAGTCTGTCTTGGTTTTCTGCAGTTCAGCCTGTGTGTTTGGGAAGCTGATGTAGTGGTGCATTCTCAGCATCATGGCATCCAGGAACTTCCTGAAGAAACGGGACAGGCAACTCTGGGATACACCGCCTACCGCAGCTATCACCACCTGGTAACTGCCAGATGCAAGTAGATGTAGGCTACAGAGAACCTGCACATGTGGTGGTATGGCATGCGCCCTTGTTGTTGGCTGGTCCAGGAGTGGGTGCAGGTCCCTTATCAGGTCCATGATGGTTTGAGGGTGTAGCCTGTACCTTTCATGTATCTCAGCCTCAGTCTGTTGAAAGAGTGTGATGCGCTGTCTGTAAATGCATTCCTTCCGTCTCCAAATCCTCAGCCCTGCTGCCTGTAGACGTAGGCGCCTTGCAATCACATAGAGAGCCGCCATGGTGTCCACGCTGTTGCATTTTGGGATTGCTTATATGCACTGTTGCTGATTACCACCTGCTTTCAATCTGTGTTAATTTCCGATTCTTAAAAACCGAATTTCAGGGATTTCTTAAATACCGAATTTACCTACATCTCTTTTCTCGTTTTACCACTTCATGTTTACTGATTCGGAAAATAAGTATTCGGTAAATTTGAATCGGTAATTTAGGATTCGGTAAATATGAATCGGTATTTACCGATTCATATTTACCGAATCCTTCTTTTTGGCCTCCTACATCTCAATTGGCTAAATACCGGTCGGTGACGGGATATTTACCGAATTTCGTCCGTTACCGACCGGTATTTAGCTACCTACATGAGGCCCTTTGTGTTCTACTGCAGCTTCCCAGAGTGTTCTAAAGAACAACTAGAGCGCAAACAGTCCTACTTATGACAAAAGTATTGCACACCTGAAGCCATCTTGATTGGAATAAAGTGGTAACTCTTAAAACATTTAATTTAAAAAGGAACAAAATGAGGGAGTTCATTTTGCCATAGAAAGTATGATTAGTGCAGCATGAAAGAAAAATTAGGGCACATTTTGAGTGACTTCTCAAATCCTCTTATATTTCATTAAAAAATTCTGACATGCAGTCTGAAACATGCACTTTCAATACCAGCAGCAGACTTCCCGGGTGAGCAGTAGCTTTACTACAGTGATCTAATAAGCAACTAGAGTGCTAACATTCTGAATTTATGGCAAATGTGTGACACATATGAATGCCTTCTTGATGGAATCAAAGTAAAAAACTGAAAGTATTTCCTACTGAGGAGACTGTAGTAAATGAGGAAATTAGGAAACTTCATAACAAATAAGTCTCCCAAAATGGCCATCAGAGACAAAAGAGCCCAAATGTAGCCCAAATATCACCCAGATGTAGCCCAAGTATAGCCCAATGATAGAATGTCCCAGAGTGTTCTAACGAACAACTAGAGCGCTAACAGTCTTACTTATGACAAAAGTATGGCACACCTGAAGCCATCTTGATTGGAATAAAGTGGTAACACTTAAAACATTTAATTTACAAAGGAACAAAATGAGGGGGTTCATTTTCCCATCGAAATTATGATTAGTGCTGCAGAAAGAAAAATTAGGGCACATTTTGACTTCTCAATTCCTCTTCTATTTCATAAACAAATTCTGACATGCAGACTGAAACATGCACTTTGAATACCAGCAGAATACTTCCCTGGTGAGCAGTAGCTTTACTACAGTGATCTAATGAGCAACTAGAGTGCTAACATTCAGAATTGATGGCAAATGTGTGACACATCTGAAAGCCTTCTTGATGGAACCAAAGTAAAAAACTGAAAGCATTTCCTACTGAGGAGACTGCAGTAAATAAGGAAATTAGGAAACTTCATAACAAATAAATCTCCCAAGATGGCCACCAGAGACAAAAGAGCCCAAATGTAGCCCAAATATCACCCAGATGTAGCCCAAGTATAGCCCAATGACAGAATGGCCCAGAGTGTTCTTAAGAACAACTAGAGCGCTTACTGTCTTACTTATGACAAAAGTATGGCACACCTGAAGCCATCTTGATTGGAATAAACTGGTAACACTTAAAACATTTAATTTAAAAAGGAACACAATGAGGGGGTTCATTTTGGCATAGAAATTATGATTAGTGCTGAAGAAAGAAAAATTAGGGCACATTTTGAGTAACTTCTCAAATCCTCTTCTATTTCACTAAAAAATTCTGATGTGCAGACTGAAACATGCACTTTTAATACCAGCAGCAGACTTCCGTGGTGAGCAGTAGCTTTACCTCAGTGATCTAATGAGCAACTAGAGTGCTAACATTCAGAATTTATGGCAAATGTGTGACATATCTGAATACCTTCTTGATGGAATCAAAGTAAAAAACTGAAAGCATTTCCTACTGAGGAGACTGCAGTAAATGAGGAAATTAGGAAACTTCATAACAAATAAATCTCCCAAGATGGCCACCAGAGACAAAAGAGCCCAAATATCACCCAGATATAGCCCACATGTAGCCCAATGACAGAAGTGTGCAAAACACTTATTTTTTGTGTATTTGCAGTTTTATATAGTGCAGACTTGTCAGGTATTCAAGTGCTTTACACGAGCATTGGTTACATCACACAAGATCAAATTCATTTTGGTTGTAGGCATGTGGAGATTAAGTGATTTGATCAGAATCACAGAATGCTGAGCTCAAGCAGAAACACCAACCTGGTTCCCCAGTTGCAAAGTCTGCAGCTCTGGAAGTAACACCACATCCTCTCCCCTAGGTGCAACATTTAATAAAGTGGTCAGCAGGATATTAAAACATAGAGATTACAAATAATTTAAAAGTTCTTTGTCGCTATTTGAAAGCTCAGAAAATATGTCCTCATTTCAGTTTTTTAGAGCACTAACCATAATTTTGATGCAAATAAGACCCTCTCATATATGTAATTTCTAAAGGAAATGCTCTAGGTATTACAGTTTTGATTACATCAAGATGACGTCAGGCGTTCCACACTTTTGTAATAAGTATAGAATGTTAGCAATCTAGTTGTTCATTGGGATACTGTTGAGAGGCAGAGGCCAGGGGCACGGACTCTGAAAATTGAAGGCAGGTAGGAGAGTACAGAGGCAACAATTTGACCATACTGGGCAGGCAGGAAGGGCAGTGGCAGCACAACAGACTATGGAGGGCAGTGGAAAGGGGGAAGGGGCAACAAACCAACAATACAGGACTGGCAAGAGAGGCTGTGGCAATATAATAGACCATTGTGGGCAGAAGGAAGAGGCAGTGGTAGTACAACCATATATGCCAACAGACCCGTTTCAGCCAGGAAACGTCCAATGTTTTTAAGCTCAAATGGGCTTTATTTGATCAATCTCATGTCTACAATCTCCTCTTTTTCAATGTAACTCAAAGGGGAAAACCAATACCCCAGTTTTTTTTCAAAATCTCCCTCTTACCAAGTTCAAAATGTTCGCAAGTGTGGTACACTGGATCATGGTAGGTAGGAGGAATTGGGGTAGGGACATGGACTCGGATAACAGAGGACAGGAGGGACATGGAGAGGTGCACCAAACTGACCCTACAGGGCAGGCTTCAGGATTTGCAGCAGCACAATACACCACACAGGGCATGCGGGACGGGAGTGCAGCACAACAATCCATAGAAAGCAATAGGGAGGGGATAGGACCATGCACACGGACAACAGAGAACAGAGGGGAAAGAGGCAATGGTAGCTAGCTGACCATAATGGACAGACAGGAGAGAAATCTGCAGCATAACAGACCATAAAGGACTGAAGGGACGGATCAGGGGCATTACAATGGAACAGACAAGCCAGGAGGGAGGGAATAGGGGTCTGCCCATGACTACAGAGGGCTGGGGGCAAGGGGGCAGGGCAGGAGCAGCAAGATGACCATGGAGGTCAGGCAGGATGGGCACTAGAAACAAGACACACCATGGAGAGCAACAATGAGACTATGATGGCATACACACAGACCATGGAGGGAAGGCGGGAGGGGGTCAGGGGCAGCTAGCTGACCACACAGGGAATGTGAGAGGGGCCTTGGCAGCACAGAAGACCATGCATGGCAAGTGGGAGGGTTAGAGGCAGCAAAATGTCTATGATGGGCAAGGAGGGTGCAGGGGCATGCACAAAGGACCATGGAGGATAGAAGGGAGGGTCAGGACCTGGGCACAGACAAGTGAGTTCAGGGGAAGGGGCCTCACAACAGACCGCACGGGGCAGGCAGGAGGAGCAGTTGCAGCACAACAGACCAGGGAGGGCAGAAGGGTGTGGCAGTAAAATGGACCATGGAGGACAGGAGGAAGGGGATAGGGGCATGGCATGTGGACAGGCAGGGTGGAGGTGGCAGGGACAGGTTACAGTCATCTGACAATGCTAGGCAGGTGGGAGGGGAGTGGCAGCTCAACAGAACACTCAGAGTTGATAGGAGTGGCAGGTCCATGGAACATGGTGGGCAAAAAGGATGGAGCAGGGGCATGCACAAAGACATCGGAGGGCAGGGGGAAGGAGAATAGGGGCAGCAAGCTAAGCACAGAGGCTAAGCAGGAGGTCAATGATGGGCCATAGAATAGGGCAATGGAGGGCAGGAGGAGTGGACTGGTACATCATGCTAAATGGAGGGCAGTGGCAGCACATCAGACCATGCATGGCAGGAGGGAGGAGGCTAGTCCATGGATTCAGACAACAGAGGATAGGGAGGAGGTAGATGGGGCAGCAAGCTAACTGTTCAGAGATGGTGGTTATTAGGAACTTTATTGTTTTTAAAATGTCTGTCTGTGCGAACTACTTAAAATATGAACAAGTATGCAGCATAATCTCACTTTAATTCAGGAAGAAGAGGACGTTTGTGACTGTGACTCCGGGCTCACTTGGCAGGAACACCCCCTGACCCTCCACCCCCATCTCAAAATGTAATGCCCGTGAAAAGGATAGGTGGACGCAGTGTTATATAGAACATAGTCCTGAAAGCACGATTGAAAATGAAAACTAGATATAGTATATGGCATAAACTATGCACCAAAAAGTGTGATATAAGATGAACCGGGCGCGAAATATAATATGCAATACATTGTGCGCAATGACAGATTCATTGGAGAGCGCGAGATAGCACAGGCACTAGCGCGTGCTATGCGATATGCGCCTTGGAGTGTAATATGTACAGGGCAGTGTTGTGTAACCTAACTAGTCTCTAAAGTTGTAATATAAAATATGTGCTGGGGAGTGTAACGTTGCATATGCACTGTGACAAAGATATGGATCCCAGATTGTAATATGTATGGCATAGCGTTGTGCGTTATAACATAGGCATCGAGGAAGGCACGTTAGATGGGGCAATATAACCCGTGCGAAGGCAAGTGTGACATGACATATTCACGGGGTGGTGTTACAGTGCACATGGGCTAGAGAGTGTCATAGCATACGCACTAACTGGTGGAATACAACACAGAGGTGTGTGGCACTCGGCGGGCACTGGTGGGTGTAACACATTATTGGGCTCAGCCAGGAGCACGCTGTGACTCTCAAGTGAGGTTTGTCTCCTTTCCAGAGAGTAAAATAAAAAGTATTACACATCCGGCGGTGGATGTGTGTTTTATTAACCGTGAGGGGGGTTTCTTGCAAAGTTTCGTAGTATTTTTGTCGAAACCCCTTTGAATGGCTTGGTGTGCCTGTGTATTAAATGTGCCCGTCAATAGCTACCTATGTTTGTTATAAATAAACAACAAGGGTGTCTACTTGGAGAGTACCCACCGGCGGGGGCACCGGAATTAGGCACGGTAGGGCGTCAGACACGTCAGAGCTTCACTAGCGGTGTAAATACATTCCACGGTGATTCATTGTATGCATAGTCGCCTTTTAATGACTATCACGCAAATCGTCAGGGTGATAGGCACATACGGTTTGTCCAGCATGTCCTAGGTGTTTCTATAAATATATTTTTTTTTTAAATAATAAAAAACAAAGGCCGGCCCCGGAGGATGAGGAGGGGGGCAACGCAGCCCCCCTCCTAAAGAATTTTTTTTTAAAAAAGGCCATGAGGGAGGGCCAAATTAATTTTTTTCAACAAAAAAAATGAGGGTGCAGGCCCTGGGGGATGGGGTCCCCAGGGCCAATAACTTAGAAAAAGAAGGGGGGCCACACAGCCCTCCTTCTTAAAAAAATAAAATAAATAAAAGACCGGCATCGCGCCGAAGGCCACGCCCCCTCCTTGCAGCACTCTGCAAAAGCGCCCCCTGGCCAGTTGTAAGTTGGGGAATTAATTCCCCTTCAATACTGAGGGTCCCTGAGGGCCAACTAGTCCAACAGGTATCTCCAGTATGCGCCAGGGAGCTGTGATTCAGACAGGTGTTCTGAGGCCACGCCCCTTTTTACACCTCTATGCAATTCAGCTCTGTGGCGCTTACTGGAGATACCTAGTGGGTTAGTTTGACCCTAGGGACCCTTAGGATTCAAGGGGACTTAATCTCTCAACTTAGACCGGCCACAGGGCGCGTTTACACAGTGGTGAAGGAAGGGGACGGGGCCTGAGGTGACGTGTGCAAACACGCCCTGTGGCGCGTTTTAAGGTGGGGGAAATAATTCCCTTTCAATCCTGAGGGACCCTGGGGGCCAACTAGCCCACCAGGTGCTTCCAGTAAGCGCCACTGCTCTGCGTTGCAGAGAGGTGGTGCAGGCCGTGCCCCTTTTTACACCTCTCTGCAATGGCACTTACTGGACGTACCTAGCTGGCTATTTTGCCCCTAGGGACCCTCAGGATTCAAGGGGACTTAATCTCTCAACTTAAAAAACGGCCACAGGGTGTGTTTACACAGTGGGGAAGGGAGGGGACGGGGCCTGAGGTGACGTGTGCAAACACACCCTATGGCGCGTTTTAAGTTGGGGAAATAATTCCCCTTCAATCCTGAGGGCCCCTGAGGGCTAACAAGCCCACCAGGTGCTTCCAGTAAGCGCCACTGAGCTGTGTTGCAGAGAGGTGGTCCAAGCCGTGCCACTTTTTACACCTCTCTGCAGCACAGCTCTGTGGCGCTTACTGGAGGTACCTAGTGGGCTAGTTGGACCCTAGGGACCCTCAGGATTCAAATGAACTTAATCTCCCAACTAAAAACGGCCACAGGGCGTGTTTACACAGTGGTGAAGGGAGGGGGCAGGGACTGAGTTAACGTGTGCAAACAAGCCCTTTGGCGCGTTTTAAGTTGGGGAAACAATTCCTCTTCAATCCTGAAGGACCCTGGGGGCCAACTAGCCCACCAGGTGCTTCCAGTATGCGCCACTGAGCTGCGTTGTAGAGAGGTGGTCTAGGCCGTGCCCCTTTTTACATCTCTCTGCAACGCACCTCTGTGGTGCTTACTGGAGGTACCTAGTGGTCTAGTTGGACCCTAGGGACCCTCAGGATTCAAGGGGACTTAATCTCCCACCTTAAAACAGCCACTGCCCTATTATATACTAGGGGCTTACAGAGGAGGTCATGGTAATCACAGGGGGACCCCAACACATAGTGTTCCCTAGTGTATGTAGGTGTTTTCACTGTATTCTGAGTGTCTTTTAACATAGCACTGGCTCTAGGACTGGTTACTCAGACTCAGTTACCACCAGTATCCGTCTGAAAAAGTTGAGGGTACAGGATGATTTTGCAACAAGGCTTCTTTCTGCTCTTCTGTTTGTTCTTTCTGCACGTTATCCTTATTCCTGCACTTTTCTACGTCTTTGAGGACTTCTGTTGCTTCTTTCTGCATTTCTTTTTTTTCTTTCTGTGCGTTTTTTCTTCTTTCTTCACATGTCCTATCTCTGTAGGGATAGTTAGAAATTAGCATTTAAAAAAACCTTTGAAATTCACTGAAAAATCCATAGGTTTCAGGCACGTTATAGTTAGGAATTAGCATTTAAAAAACCTTAGAAATTCACTGAAAAAACCATAGGTTTCAGGGGCGTTATAGTTAGCTGGACTTTTCACTTGTACAAAACCATTGAAATTCCCCCGTTATAGTTAGTTCAGCTAACTATAACTCGCGCGCCCGCAATGCACTGCTGATGACGTCACATATTACATCACTCATGACATGGTCAGTGACATCACTGATGACATCACTAATGACATCTCAAACGACTTCACTGATGACATCACTGATGACATCATCCAGTGACTGTGTGTTTCTGTAAAGTTTAAATATGTTTAATATATATAGGGAAAAGCATATTGAAGAATGAGTGGGTGTATAAGTGTCTGAATGGATGATTTAGTAGGTGTGTGACTGACTCTATAAGTGAGTGATTAAACGTATCTTACTGAATGCAAGTGTTAGTGACTAAACTGTGTGAATGTCTGTATCCATCTGTCTTTTGGTGTGTAAGCGGCTGCATGGGTTTGTGAATAACTACATGAGTGTCTATATGAGTTATTGATTGGTTGTCTGAGTATCTGTATGGGTGCCTGAGTGTTTGTGTGGGTTGGGTGTGTGTGACTCTGTGCATAGATGTGTGAGTGGGTGATTTACTGGGTGCATGGTTTCAAGAGTGCATCTGTGATGGACTGTATGGGTGGGTGAGTGTGTGTATGGGTGTGTTAGTGAGTGAATGTATATCTCACTGGTACATGTGTGAGTATCTACATATATGAAAGGCAGTATATATGTCTGTTAAAGTATATAAATGGCTATAAGTGAGAGTGCTTGATTGTAAGAGTGGCTGTATGGATGAGTGTGTGCTTGTATCAGTGATTGTACAGGAGCGTAAGAATGTGCTAGTATTTGTATGAGTAAGTTAGCTGGTGTGTGTATAACTGTATAGGTGAGTAAATGGGAGCGTGATTAATTATGTGCACGACTGACTAGGTGTGTGAGTACCTCTATGGATGAGTGGGGGTGTGTGAGTGTCTGTATAGGTGTATGAGTGCATATGATAGTCCTGTACTGAGTGACCATAAGTATGAGTGACTGTATGGGTGAGTGACTGGATGTGTATGTAGACCTAAGAATCAGTGAGTGGGTATGTAGTTATTGGAGTTGGAGTGTCTATGGTTTTGAGAATGGCAGTCTGTAATTTAGAGTGGGTGTATCTAAAGTTATGTTAGGGTGTGAGAAGATGCATGAAATTATCACATGGATGATGTCATCAGTGATGTCATCAGTGATGTAATTTGAGATGTCATCAGTGATGTCATCAGCGATGTCACTGACCATTTCATGAGTGATGTAATATGTGACATCATCAGCAGTGCATTGCGGGGGTGCGAGTTATAACAGGGGGAATTTCACTGGTTTTGTACGAGTGAAATGTTCAACTAACTATAATGCCCCTGAAACCTATGGTTTTCTCAGTGAATATATATATATATATATATATTTCCTACTGGCGGTTGCCGGTAGGTAGTTATATTAAAGACCTAGTTTTTTCATAGGAATATAGTTTTTTGACTTGCCTATATCTTTGGTGCTGTTTGATGAATCTTCCGCACAATTTGCCCTAAAAAGTGCCAAAGTAAGTTCTGTTGTGCGAGGGAAGTTTCAGGTTGATCCGTTAAGTGGGGGCTGAGAAAAAGGGAGTTCCAATAAAGTGCATTTTCCCATTTTGCTGTAATGCTAAGAGGTCTATGTAGCCCGAACCCCTTACTCTACCACTCTGCAAGCATGCCTCCTGGCTCACTACTAGTTGGGAGATGAAGTCCCACACAACGGGACTGCTAAGAGGTCTTCGGAGGCCATGCCCACTTTCTCCACCACTCTGCAAATGGTCTCCTGGTGCACTACAGGTTGGGGAATGAAGTCCCCTTGGATGCTGAGGGACCTTGGGGCTAAAAAGCTCTCCTTGTACTTTCTGTAATTCCTACACAACGTGATGTCTGAGAGCTGGTCTCTACCACGCTACATTACTACTTAAAAAACCATAGGCATTTACTGAAAAAAACCAAAGGTTACAGGAACGGTATATTTAGGAATTAGCATTTTAAAAAATCTTAGAAATTCACTGATAAAACCAAAGGTTACAGGGACCTTATAGTTAAGCTCAGGTTTCACTCATAGAAAAGCAGTGAAATTCAGCAGTTATAGTTAGTTGAGCTAACTATAAGTTGCGCCCCCACAGTGCACTGCTTATGACCTAACATATTACATCACTGATGACATAGTCAGTGACATCACCGATGACATCACTGATAACATCTAAAATGACATCACTGATGACATCACTGACATCATCCACAGAATGACTGACGCACCCACTCACATCCACATATAACCTACCATACACGCCTGTACACCTACACCAGCACTGCCTGTGTCTGGGGATTGGGTCTTCTGATAAATGTCAGTGATAACTTAAAAACTCAGCACCAATGCCAGCCAACTCGGTAATCTATGATGAAGCACATCCTGGCCCTGCAGCTGGGATGTTGGGTTGGTGCCCCTGCAGCAAGGAGAATGGAGCTGGGAGCTGTGATCGTGCAGCATGAGTCAACAAGCTGAGGAGAGTGTTGCAAGACAACATTTCCTGCTACCCTAGGGCCTCCCTACATGTTCGTTTGACAATGCAGAATGTGCCGAGTGAGGGATTTATCTCTCGGGTTCAGTACAACATACTGACCTTCTGTGTTCAGCGGTTGTGTGTCCCTCTTCTGACTCTTTGCACAGAAGTTAGCCCCCCTGACTTTTTCAGGGGGCTTTAAAACAACCTTTGCTATGCATTTGTGTGTAGATCGGCCATGTAACCCATGAGTGAACCCATAAGACGGTCATCAGAGTGGAAGAACACTCTGTCTTGTGAGGGTGCTTGTGGGCACCTGAATGGGTATTTCTCAGGTGCACTTTACAGTAACATACATCATGTCAGTGTCCCTGAATAGGTACCCACGTGTGACTTAGAAATGGAGGCAAAGGCTACCTTGTGTGAGGGATTAAAGTCTTTGCAAAACATTATTGGGATGAGGGATATGACCAGACAATCCCTGGAGCACTCCTTAGGCCCACCCAGAGAGCTCTCACTTAAAGCGTCCTACTGTGATGTAAAATTCTGCACTTATATTTATGGGAAATTATGTTAACCCTGTCTCAGGAATAAAATTCTTCCTTGACGTTGAGAAATTCTATCACTGTGCACTACTGCACATCAGGACTGTAGTTAATAATCTGAAAATAAGTCAACACAAAGTCACCTTTAACATTTCTTGTCCTGCCTGCAAATCACCTCCATGAGCTCAAGGAATGTAGCAAGTGGAGAACGAAATCCATGTCAGACTGGATGGACAGGATTCCACAAATGTGTCATTAACTTCAAAATATGAAGACGGGACTGCCACAAAGTGCTATTTCAGGAAATGGCAAAGGGGACATTAAAACATGTTAAATCAAACTAAAACCAAACATTTTGCTGTGGTTCGAATCAAGACAGCACATCTGATGAAGGAAATAAAGCACATAGGCATTTAAGTCAGATTTATAGTGCAGGCATAGGTTATGTAGTGCTTATGGCACCAAAGTAGACAAACAAATAACATTAACTTGCAGGCTCGTCATTTGTTGGGCCACTTCTGCTTTGCATGTCTCATTGTGCTGATGTAAATAATTTGTCTAGTGCAATATAATACAGTGATCGCAAGGTGCTTTGTTTCAAGGGGGCAATGTGTTATCCTAATTAAGCGGTATTTCCCGTGGGAATAACGTCCCCAACCTTGCACTCATAAAGTAAATTTCAATCAAGATTCTGCGTGATGCTTTTCAATATATTCTTTTCTTTATTCGAACTGTTTTCAGAACGATAATTTCATTCTCAATATTTCCGTTGTTTACATGATTTCATACTATTAATATCATAGTATCGGTGTGAGCCCAATGCATTTCGGGCATTGCCCTTCTTCAGGGGTATTTTTCTGAAAGTACAAGGATAAAAAATGTCTAAACACCTTTAACATATGGTCAACATGTCGAATATTAGCCATAAAACATGACATACCAATGCGAGAACAGAGATCTCCCTGTGCTACCAACATCAGTGATGTCTATATCTATGCGCATACACCATGATAATGACTGTTTGTACGTTACTAGTTGTTAATAAAGTTGATTCTAAGGCGTTTAATTATAAAAAGTACTGTGTTTAAAGAAATGTGCTCAAAACAAACTTATAAGCAGTCTAAAAAAGTGGTATTACACTCTTGAGAAAAATGTGATGTTCCCGATGTTGAGAAAATAATCACATGCTATTTCTCTAACATATTGACTAATACTCGCGTGCTATTTTTTCTAACATTTCCTACGGTAATCAGTTGGTGTACTCAATGAGACATTGACACATTGAACAATACTCGCGTGCTATTTTTTGGCGTTTCAAATGGTAATCGGCCGGGGCACTCGGTGAAACATTGACCTGTGTTTTTGACATACACCCATATTGAGAAAAAGGTAGAATTCCTGATTAACCCCTTCGATGCTCATGACGGAACGGTTCCGTCATGAGCATCGGTTGGGCTGTGCTCATGACGGAACCGTTCCGTCATGAGGACAGCCCCTGGGGGAAGCGCTGGCGCTCCCCCCCTTGCGCATCGATCTTGCCCCCCTTTACGGGGGTGGCAGCGGAAGAGCTTCCGCTGCCACCCCCGAGCCCCCCCACGCTTTCTGATGACGTCAGCGCGCACAGCGCGCGCCGGCGTCATCAGGAAGCGTTGGACGCGCTGGAATCCATTTCTTCCAGCGCGTCCAAGGCAGCAACAGGTAGGTTCCCTTGTCCGGTGGGGGCCGCGGGGGTGATTTCTTTTGTATTGAGGCATCGGGGGAGAGGAAAGAGTATTTCCTCTCCCCCGATGTCTCAATACAGGGCATTCCTGCTCCACGATCGCGCACAGCGTCGCGATCGTGGAGTAGGGATGCCCCACTAGACACCAGGGATTTGTTTTTTTGAATTTGGGAAGCGACCCCTTAGGCAAGGGTCGCTTCCTTGGGGGCAAAATTTTTCAAAGTCTTTTCTGCCCCCCCTGGGGGCAGATCGGTCCGCTTTCTGCGCGTTTCTGCCCCCAGGGGGGGCAGAAAAGCCCACTAGACACCAGGGATGTTGCTTATGTTATGTAGGAAGCGACCCCTTAGGCAAGGGTCGCTTCCTTGGGGGGCCAAATAATACGAAGACTTTTCTGCCCCCCCTGGGGGCAGATCGGTCTTCTTTCTGCCCGTTTCTGCCCCCAGGGGGGGCAGAAAAGCCCACTAGACACCAGGGATGTCTATTTCGTTATGTAGGAAGCGACCCCTTGGGCAAGGGTCGCTTCCTTGGGGGGCAAAATAATTCGAAGACTTTTCTGCCCCCCCTGGGGGCATATCGGTCTTCTTTCTGCCCGTTTATGCCCCCAGGGGGGGCAGAAAAGCCCACTAGACACCAGGGATGTCTTTTATGTTATGTAGGAAGTGACCCCTTGGGCAAGGGTCACTTCCTAGGGTGGCAAAATAATTAGAAGACTTTTCTGCCCCCCCTGGGGGCAGATTGGTCGTCTTTCTGTCCGTTTCTGCTCCTAGGGGGGGGGGCAGAAAAGCCCACTAGACACCAGGGATATAAATATTATTGTAGGAAGCGACCCCTTGGGCAAGGGTCGCTTCCTTGGGCCCCTAAATTTTTTGAAGACTTTTCTCCCCCCTCTGGGGGCAGATCGGTTTTATTTTTTTGCCGTTTCTGCTCCCATTGGGGGCAGAAAAGCCCACTAGACACCAGGGAATTAGTTCAATTAGAAATTGAAGTGACCCCTCGCTTCCAGGGTGCAATTTGTTATATGTATTTGGCTCACCCGCCCCGGGACTGAGTAGCCTTTTTTTTCCTGCTGTTTTCTGCCCCACCTGGCACACAACCCGATTGACCATTTGGGTAGTGACATGGCATGTTATAATGTTTATTGTTATATTTTTTGTGATTTCCAATTGTAATGTTTTTTTTTGTTTACTTTTTTGTTCTAGGTGAAGGCTTTTCTTCTTTTCACGTTGACGTTTTGGTACTGGTGGTTCTGCTGTTTGTGTAGCTTGGTAAGAGACTGTTTTTTTGTACAATGTAAATGTGTTTGATTTCTCTGCCTGTTTTTTTTTTGCAAATGGTGTAATAATAGCAGTATGTTTGGTTTTTGAGTGTCAAAAACTTTTTGCATTGGTGCTCGATGTGTATTTTGTTGTCTTGTGAGTAATTTGTTTTTTTTTCTTCTTTCTAGTTTGATATCGTTGGTCTTTGCTGTGTCACTGCAGAGTTTGTTTCTGGTGAGTGCAGCTGTCTCTTGTAATTGGATTGTATAGTTTTTGAGTACATTGATCTTTGTGATAAAAGGTACACATTTCTTTACTTACTTGGTTTGCACATTGTTGGTTGTTGTTGACTTGTTTGTGCAGTCTTCTATCTTAGTAAGTATAATGGCTAGCCGCAGGATGACTGCTCAGCAGGTTGTTGGTTTGCTGTTTGAGTCTTCCTCTGATATTGGGTCAGAGACTGACTCTGCTTCTGAGGGAGAGGAGGCAGGGGACGATTCTGGCAGTGAGTTTTCTCTCCGTATGGGGTCATCGGATGATGAAGATACCCTTAGTGCGGATGAAGTGCCTGTGTTAGAGGAGGAGACTGATGTGCCGGCAAGAGGCATCTGGGCTGCAGCCTGCGGCTGCAAGGCTTCCCGTTGGTGTAGTGCGGCAAGAGGCATCTGGGCTGCAGGCTGGGGCTGCAAGCCTTCCCGTTGGTGTAGTGCGGCAAGAGGCATCTGGGCTGCAGGCTGGGGCTGCAAGGCTTCCCGTTGGTGTAGTGCGGCAAGAGGCATCTGGGCTGCAGGCTGGGGCTGCAAGCCTTCCCGTTGGTGTAGTGCGGCAAGAGGCATCTGGGCTGCAGGCTGGGGCTGCAAGTCTTCCCGTTGAAAGTGATGACCTCTGGGTTGCCCCTGGCATGGTGCAGCCGGAATTTCCAGAGTTTACTGGTGTTCCAGGGTCTAGAGTGAATACTGAGAACTTTTTGCCTGTAAATTTTTTTCAGTTGTTTATGGACGATGTATTTTTGGCAGAGATTGTTGAGCAGACTAATTTGTATGCCGAACAGTTTTTGAGGGACAACAGTGCCAGTCTTAAGCCACACTCTAGAGCTACCCGGTGGACTCCCACAAATGTTGAAGAGATGAAGAAGTTCTTGGGTTTAACTTTTTTGATGGGCTTGCTAAAGAAGCCATCATTGGCTTCATATTGGTCTAGCAGTCCCTTGATGGCAACGTCTATTTTTCCGGCAGTCATGAGTCGTGACAGGTATTTGCTTCTGCTTCGGATGATGCACTTTGTTGATAATGGTTTAGCGTTGCCACGAGATCACCCTGATTGTGACCGTCTTTTTAAGATTAGGCCTGTCCTTGATCACTTTGTTGATCGATTTTCTGAGATTTATGCCCCTGGTAGAGAAATTGCAGTGGATGAGTCTTTGGTGTTGTTCAAGGGCCGCTTGGTTTTTAGGCAATACATTCCTAGTAAGAGGGCACGCTATGGAATAAAGCTGTATATGCTGTGTGACAGTAGGACTGGATATGTCTCTAATTTCAGGGTGTACACCGGAAAGGAATCTAGGTTTAACCTCCCTGGTTGTCCGTCCACTTTTGGAGTGACTGAGAAAATTGTTTGGGAACTTGGTAGAGGATTTTTTAACAAAGGCCACCATTTATATGTAGATAACTTCTACACTGGTGTGCGGTTGTTCAGGGAATTGGCCAAAGTGGACACTTTTGCTTGTGGCACAATCCGCTGTAACCGTAAAGGTTTTCCGAAAGAACTTGTTTGTCAAAAGCTTGTGCGGGGACAGTGCAGTGCGTTGCGTTGCCAGGAGCTTCTTGCTGTGAAGTTTACAGACAGGAGAGATGTCTACATGCTGACTTCCATCCATGATGAAAGCACTGCACCTGTGACTGTTTGGGGTCAGGTCGCTGAAGTGCGCAAACCTGTGTGCATTTTAGACTATAATAGGCACATGGGTGGTGTTGACAGAGTAGATCAGAGGTTGGAACCTTACGCTGCTCTTCGTAAGGCTTACATTTGGTACAAGAAGTTGGCTATCCATCTTTTCCACTTGGCAATGTTTAATGCTTTTGTTGTGTTCCAGGATTCTTGCCCTGAGTCAAAGATGACTTTTGCTAAGTTTCAGGAGTCTGTAATAGGCAGCCTTGTTGTAGTGGAACAGGCAAGTGTTCCTAGAGTTGGACTGGTGGAGGATGTTGCTAGATTGAAAGAACGCCACTTTCCAGATCACATTCCTCCCACACCCGCAAAAGATTTTCCCAGTAGGAGATGTAGAGTCTGTTGGCGAAGAGGTTTGCGGAAGGAGAGTCGTATGTACTGCCCCGATTGTCCCTCTCATCCTTCACTGTGTCTCCCTGCTTGTTTCAGAGCGTACCACACGCGTAAAAATTTCTGGGAACATTCATGAGTGGTAAAGTGAACTGCCTGGTCTGTATTCTTTGGAAAATATGATTCTGTTTCAAGGTTGGTGTTAGTGCAATGTATTTAGTTGCTGATTTTCTGTTAGAAGATTTGTATCTATTTGCAATTTGTTTGTGTTTTTTTTTTTTTCTAAAAAAATCCAAAATGTGATGGCGGTGTGTGTAGGCTTGCGCTTGGCTGTTGGTGTGTGTGGACTGGCACTTGGTTGGTGGTGTGCGTGGAATGGTGCTTGGCTGACGGTGTGCGTGGACTGGCGGTGTGCATGGACTGGCGGTGTGCGTGGACTGGTGCGTGGCTGGTGGTGTGCGTGGAATGGTGCTTGGCTGACGGTGTGCGTGGAATGGTGCTTGGCTGGCGGTGTGCGTGGAATGGTGCTTGGCTGGCGGTGTGCGTGGATTGGTACTTGGCTGGCGGTGTGTGTGGACTGGTGGTGTGTGCGGACTGGTGTTTGGCTGGTGGTGTCCGTGGACTGGAGCTTGGCTGGTGGTGTCCGTGGACTGGAGCTTGTCTGGTGGTGTGCGTGGACTGGAGCTTGGCTGGCGGGGTGCATGGAATGGTGCTTGGCTGGCGGTGTGCGCGGACTGGTACTTGGCTGGCGGTGTGCGTGGACTGGTGGTGTGTGCGGACTGGTGCTTGGCTGGTGGTGTCCGTGGACTGGAGCTTGGCTGGCGGTGTAGGTGGATTGGCAATTGGCTGCCGATGTGCCTGGACTGGCGATTGGATGGTGGTGTGCCTGGACTGGCGCTTGGCTAGCGGTGTGCGTGGACTGGCGTTTGGCTAGCGGTGTGTGTCGACTGGTGCTTGGCTGGCTGTGTGTGAGTAGTGACTTTCTGCTGGTCACTACACATAATGCTAGCTGAGTGCCACTCCACGCAATCCTTCAGCCTGTGTAGTTGATGTGTCTGGATTGTGGGCGTGTGAAAGTGATGGGCCCTTGAATGGCGCTGTGTGCTGGTGTGAGTTTTGTTATGTGATGTGCCTGCGGCTGGCGGTGTGAATGGTTTTGTATGTCTCACACGTATGAAAGGTGTATGAATGGCCTGTAAAGAGGTTGGTGCCTTGTCGTGGCTTTACAGCTCACGAGCTGTGAGTCAATGGTTCAGTTTCTCGCCCTTTCAATTATTACCAGTGCATTTCATGTTTTGTGAAATCACTTGCTAATACAATTTTATCTACTGAACCATCACTCACCCTCGTGCCAAATCCAACCAGTATGTGTGTGTGCTTGCGGGTTAGATGGCTGTGCAGTAATATTTGTCTTTCTGAAGCAGGGTGTACCTTGTCCCTTTTTGGTGATTTTTGTACTGTGTTGCTTTTGTACCTGGTGGTGCGAATGGTCTTGTTTGTATCACGTATGAAAGGTGTGTGAATGGCCTGTAAAGTGGTTGGTGCCTTGACGTGGCTTTACAGCTCACGAGCTGCGAGTCATTGGTTTGGTTTTTTGTGAATTTAATTATTGACAGTGCATTTCATTTTTGTGAAATCTCTTGTTAATAAAATGTAATACACTGAACCATGATTCGCCCTCGTGCCAAATCCAACCAGTATGTGTGTGTGTTTGAGGAATAGATGGTTGTGCAGGAATCTTTGTCTTTAGTTTCTCTGCCAAGGTACACTTTCCATGTAAGAATAACCCACCAACTGTAGATATTGTCGAAAACCCTTGGGAGTTCATGGTGATGTCTCTCTAGTGAATTGA
This sequence comes from Triturus cristatus, assembly GCF_964204655.1. Classification (NCBI taxonomy): domain Eukaryota; kingdom Metazoa; phylum Chordata; class Amphibia; order Caudata; family Salamandridae; genus Triturus; species Triturus cristatus. The sequence continues at coordinate 1,261,393,706 of NC_140579.1, forward strand.
AAAATATTTTTTATCCCCATTGTCCTGTAAACCTCAAACTGTCTGCCACATTTTCTTTGCAGTATTATTCCTAAATTCTCACGCTGTAGTAACAATAGTTAATCTGGTTTTGCAAGGGGGGTTACTTTGGTTTTTTGCCCAGGGCTCGGCGGCCATCTAGGGAAACCTTCCAAACCCACGCATTTCTGAAAAGTAGACACCCGGCGGCTTCCAGGGAGGTATGGCTTGCGTGGATCCCCCAACGTTTCCTTACCCAGAATCCCCTGCAAACCTCAATTTTTGGCCAAAAAATCACTTTTTTCACACATTTTGGGGTGGGAAAGTAGTGGCATCACCGGGCTCACACAAATTTACCACCACCCAGCGTTCCCCCAGGTCTCCCGGTAAAAATGGTGCCTCACTTGTGTGGGAGGCCCAAGTACCCGCGGCAGGCAAGGACAACAAACGTAGTGAGGCGACATCAAAATGGCCTATCGGCAAACCACCTGGTTTTGCAAGGGGGGTCACTTTGGTTTTTGGCCCGGTGCGCGGCGGCCATCTAGGGAAACCTACCAAACCCACGCATTTCTGAAAACTAGACACCCGGCGGCTTCCAGGGAGGTATGGCTTGCGTGGATCCCCCAACGTTTCCTTACCCAGAATCCCCTGCAAACCTCAATGTTTGCTCAAAAAATCACTTTTTTCTCACATTTTGGGGTGGGAAAGTAGTGGCATCACCGGGCTCACACAAATTTTCCACCACCCAGCGTTCCCCCAGGTCGCCCGGTAAAAATGGTGCCTCACTTGTGTGGGAGGCCCAAGTACCCGCGGCAGGCAAGGACAACAAACGTAGTGAGGCGACATCAAAATGGCCTATCGCCAAACCACCTGGTTTTGCAAGGGGGGTCACTTTGGTTTTCGGCCCGGTGCGCGGCGGCCATCTAGGAAAACCTAGCAAACCCATGCATTTCTGAAAACTAGACACCCGGCGGCTTCCAGGGAGGTATGGCTTGCGTGGATCCCCCAACGTTTCCTTACCCAGAATCCCCTGCAAACCTCAATTTTTGCCCCAAAAATCACTTTTTTCACACATTTTGGGGTGGGAAAGTAGTGGCATCACCGGGCTTACACAAATTTACCACCACCCAGCGTTCCCCCAGGTCTCCCGGTAAAAATGGTGCCTCACTTGTGTGGGAGGCCCAAGTAACCGCGGCAGGCAAGGACAACAAACGTAGTGAGGCGACATCAAAATGGCCTATCGCCAAACCACCTGGTTTTGCAAGGGGGGTCACTTTGGTTTTTGGCCCGGTGCGCGGCGGCCATCTAGGGAAACCTACCAAACCCACGCATTTCTGAGAACTAGACACCCGGCGGCTTCCAGGGAGGTATGGCTTGCGTGGATCCCCCAATGTTTCCTTACCCAGAATCCCCTGCAAACCTCAATGTTTGCTCAAAAAATCACTTTTTTCACACATTTTGGGGTGGGAAAGTAGTGGCATCACCGGGCTCACACAAATTTTCCACCACCCAGCGTTCCCCCAGGTCTCCCGGTAAAAATGGTGCCTCACTTGTGTGGGAGGCCCAAGTACCCGCGGCAGGCAAGGACAGCAAACGTAGTGAGGCGACATCAAAATGGCCTATCGCCAAACCACCTGGTTTTGCAAGGGGGGTCACTTTGGTTTTTGGCCCGGTGCGCGGCGGCCATCTAGGGAAACCTAGCAAACCCATGCATTTCTGAAAACTAGACACCCGGCGGCTTCCAGGGAGGTATGGCTTGCGTGGATCCCCCAACGTTTCCTTACCCAGAATCCCCTGCAAACCTCAATTTTTGCTCAAAAAATCACTTTTTTCACACATTTTGGGGTGGGAAAGTAGTGGCATCACCGGGCTCACACAAATTTACCACCACCCAGCGTTCCCCCAGGTCTCCCGGTAAAAATGGTGCCTCACTTGTGTGGGAGGCCCAAGTACCCGCGGCAGGCAAGGGCCCAAAACGTAGTGAGGCGACATCAAAATGGCCTATCGCCAAACCACCTGGTTTTGCAAGGGGGGTCACTTTGGTTTTTGGCCCGGTGCGCGGCGGCCATCTAGGGAAACCTACCAAACCCACGCATTTCTGAAAACTAGACACCCGGCGGCTTCCAGGGAGGTATGGCTTGCGTGGATCCCCCAACGTTTCCTTACCCAGAATCCCCTGCAAACCTCAATTTTTGCTCAAAAAATCACTTTTTTCACACATTTTGGGGTGGGAAAGTAGTGGCATCACCCGCGGTAGGCAAGGACAACAAACGTAGTGAGGCGACATCAACATTGCCTATCCCAAATGTCGCCTCACTACGTTTGTTGTCCTTGCCTGCCGCGGGTACTTGGGCCTCCCACACAAGTGAGGCACCATTTTTACCGGGAGACCTGGGGGAACGCTGGGTGGTGGTAAATTTGTGTGAGCCCGGTGATGCCACTACTTTCCCACCCCAAAATGTGTGAAAAAAGTGATTTTTTGAGCAAAAATTGAGGTTTGCAGGGGATTCTGGGTAAGGAAACGTTGGGGGATCCACGCAAGCCATACCTCCCTGGAAGCCGCCGGGTGTCTAGTTTTCAGAAATGCGTGGGTTTGGTAGGTTTCCCTAGATGGCCGCCACGCACCGGGCCAAAAACCAAAGTGACCCCCCTTGCAAAACCAGGTGGTTTGGCGATAGGCCATTTTGATGTCGCCTCACTACGTTTGTTGTCCTTGCCTGCCGCGGGTACTTGGGCCTCCCACACAAGTGAGGCACCATTTTTACCGGGAGACCTGGGGGAACGCTGGGTGGTGGTAAATTTGTGTGAGCCCGGTAATGCCACTACTTTCCCACCCCAAAATGTGTGAAAAAAGTGATTTTTTGAGCAAAAATTGAGGTTTGCAGGGGATTCTGGGTAAGGAAACGTTGGGGGATCCACGCAAGCCATACCTCCCTGGAAGCCGCCGGGTGTCTAGTTTTCAGAAATGCGTGGGTTTGGTAGGTTTCCCTAGATGGCCGCCGCGCACCGGGCCAAAAACCAAAGTGACCCCCCTTGCAAAACCAGGTGGTTTGCCGATAGGCCATTTTGATGTCGCCTCACTACGTTTGTTGTCCTTGCCTGCCGCGGGTACTTGGGCCTCCCACACAAGTGAGGCACCATTTTTACCGGGAGACCTGGGGGAATGCTGGGTGGTGGTAAATTTGTGTGAGCCCGGTGATGCCACTACTTTCCCACCCCAAAATGTGTAAAAAAGTGATTTTTTGAGCAAAAATTGAGGTTTGCAGGGGATTCTGGGTAAGGAAACGTTGGGGGATCCACGCAAGCCATACCTCCCTGGAAGCCGCCGGGTGTCTAGTTTTCAGAAATGCGTGGGTTTGCTAGGTTTCCCTAGATGGCCGCCGCGCACCGGGCCAAAAACCAAAGTGACCCCCCTTGCAAAACCAGGTGGTTTGGCGATAGGCCATTTTGATGTCGCCTCACTACGTTTGTTGTCCTTGCCTGCCGCGGGTACTTGGGCCTCCCACACAAGTGAGGCACCATTTTTACCGGGAGACCTGGGGGAACGCTGGGTGGTGGAAAATTTGTGTGAGCCCGGTGATGCCACTACTTTCCCACCCCAAAATGTGTGAAAAAAGTGATTTTTTGAGCAAACATTGAGGTTTGCAGGGGATTCTGGGTAAGGAAACGTTGGGGGATCCACGCAAGCCATACCTCCCTGGAAGCCGCCGGGTGTCTAGTTTTCAGAAATGCGTGGGTTTGGTAGGTTTCTCTAGATGGCCGTCGTGCACCGGGCCAAAAACCAAAGTGACCCCCCTTGCAAAACCAGGTGGTTTGCCGATAGGCCATTTTGATGTCGCCTCACTACGTTTTGGGCCCTTGTCTGCCGCGGGTACTTGGGCCTCCCACACAAGTGAGGCACCATTTTTACCGGGACACCTGGGGGAACGCTGGGTGGTGGTAAATTTGTGTGAGCCCGGTGATGCCACTACTTTCCCACCCCAAAATGTGTGAAAAAAGTGATTTTTTGAGCAAAAACTGAGGTTTGCAGGGGATTTTGGGTAAGGAAACGTTGGGGGATCCACGCAAGCCATACCTCCCTGGAAGCCGCCGGGTGTCTAGTTTTCAGAAATGCGTGGGTTTGGTAGGTTTCCCTAGATGACCGCCGCGCACCGGGCCAAAATCCAAAGTGACCCCCCTTGCAAAACCAGGTGGTTTGGCGATAGGCCATTTTGATGTCGCCTCACTACGTTTTGGGCCCTTGCCTGCCGCGGGTACTTGGGCCTCCCACACAAGTGAGGCACCATTTTTACCGGGAGACCTGGGGGAACGCTGGGTGGTGGTAAATTTGTGTGAGCCCGGTGATGCCACTACTTTCCCACCCCAAAATGTGTGAAAAAAGTGATTTTTTGAGCAAAAAATGAGGTTTGCAGGGGATTCTGGGTAAGGAAACGTTGGGGGATCCACGGAAGCCATACCTCCCTGGAAGCCGCCGGGTGTCTAGTTTTCAGAAATGCGTGGGTTTGGTAGGTTTCCCTAGATGGCCGCCGCGCACCGGGCCAAAAACCAAAGTGACCCCCCTTGCAAAACCAGGTGGTTTGGCGATAGGCCATTTTGATGTCGCCTCACTACGTTTTGGGCCCTTGCCTGCCGCGGGTACTTGGGCCTCCCACACAAGTGAGGCACCATTTTTACCGGGAGACCTGGGGGAACGCTGGGTGGTGGTAAATTTGTGTGAGCCCGGTGATGCCACTACTTTCCCACCCCAAAATGTGTGAAAAAAGTGATTTTTTGAGCTAAAACTGAGGTTTGCAGGGGATTCTGGGTAAGGAAACGTTGGGGGATCCACGCAAGCCATACCTCCCTGGAAGCCGCCGGTTGTCTAGTTTTCAGAAATGCGTGTGTTTGGTAGGTTTCCCTAGATGGCCGCCGAGCACCGGGCCAAAAACCAAAGTGACCCCCCTTGCAAAACCAGGTGGTTTTGCGATAGGCCATTTTGATGTCACCTCACTACGTTTTGGGCCTTTGCCTGCCGCGGGTACTTGGGCCTCCCACACAAGTGAGGCACCATTTTTACCGGGAGACCTGGGGGAAGGCTGGGTGGTGGTACATTTGTGTGAGCCCGGTGATGCCACTACTTTCCCACCCCAAAATGTGTGAAAAAAGTGATTTTTTGAGCAAAAACTGAGGTTTGCAGGGGATTCTGGGTAAGGAAACGTTGGGGGATCCACGCAAGCCATACCTCCCTGGAAGCCGCCGGGTGTCTAGTTTTCAGAAATGCGTGGGTTTGCTAGGTTTCCCTAGGTGCCGGCAGGGCTAGGGTTCAAAATCTACAACTAGTCACTTTGCCAAAAAAAGGGTCATTTTTCACTGCAAAACCACGTTGCGTTTTGCGCTGTTTCCTGTCGCGGGCACTATGCCGACCCGCACAAGTGAGGTACCATTTTTCTCGTAGGACTTTGGGGAACGTGGGGTGGGTGGAGATTTGTGGATCCACGCAGATTCCAGAACTTTCCATCACAGAAATGTGGGGAAAATGTGTTTTTTTTGTCAATTTTTTACGTTTGCAAGGGATTCTGGGTAACAGACCATGGTGGGAGGCAGTCAAGTCACCCCATCCTAGATTCCCCTGGGTGTCTAGTTTTCAAAAATGTATAGGTTTGCTAGGTTTCCCTAGGTGCCGGCAGGGCTAGGGTACAAAATCTACAGCTAGTCACTTTGCCAAAAAAAGGGTCATTTTTCACTGCAAAACCACGTTGCGTTTTGCGCCGTTTCCTGTCGCGGGCACTATGCCGACCCGCACAAGTGAGGTACCATTTTTCTCGTAGGACTTTGGGGAACGCGGGGTGGGTGGAAATTTGTGGATCCACGCAGATTCCAGAACTTTCCATCACAGAAATGTGGGGAAAATGTGTTTTTTTTGTCAATTTTTTACGTTTGCAAGGGATTCTGGGTAACAGACCATGGTGGGAGGCAGTCAAGTCACCCCATCCTGGATTCCCCTGGGTGTCTAGCTTTTAAAAATGTATAGGTTTGCTAGGTTTCCCTAGGTGCCGGCAGGGCTAGGGTTCAAAATCTACAGCTAGTCACTTTGCCAAAAAAAGGGTCATTTTTCACTGCAAAACCACATTGCGTTTTGCGCCGTTTCCTGTCGCGGGCACTAGGCCGACCCGCACAAGTGAGGTACCATTTTTCTCATAGGACTTTGGGGAACGCGGGGTGGGTGGAAATTTGTGGATCCACGCAGATTCCAGAACTTTCCATCACAGAAATGTGGGGAAAATGTGTTTTTTTTGTCAATTTTTTACGTTTGCAAGGGATTCTGGGTAACAGACCATGGTGGGAGGCAGTCAAGTCACCCCATCCTGGATTCCCCTGGGTGTCTAGTTTACAAAAATGTATAGGTTTGCTAGGTTTCCCTAGGTGCCGGCAGGGCTAGGGTACAAAATCTACAGCTAGTCACTTTGCCAAAAAAAGGGTCATTTTTCACTGCAAAACCACGTTGTGTTTTGCGCCGTTTCCTGTCGCGGGCACTATGCCGACCCGCACAAGTGAGGTACCATTTTTCTCGTAGGACTTTGGGGAACGCGGGGTGGGTGGAAATTTGTGGATCCACGCAGATTCCAGAACTTTCCATCACAGAAATGTGGGGAAACTGTGTTTTTTTTGTCAATTTTTTATGTTTGCAAGGGATTCTGGGTAACAGACCATGGTGGGAGGCAGTCAAGTCACCCCATCCTGGATTCCCCTGGGTGTCTAGTTTTCAAAAATGTATAGGTTTGCTAGGTTTCCCTAGGTGCCGGCAGGGCTAGGGTTCAAAATCTACAGCTAGTCACTTTGCCAAAAAAAGGGTCATTTTTCACTGCAAAACCACGTTGCGTTTTGCGCCGTTTCTTGTCGCGGGCACTAGGCCGACCCGCACAAGTGAGGTACCATTTTTCTCGTAGGACTTTGGGGAACGCGGGGTGGGTGGAAATTTGTGGATCCACGCAGATTCCAGAACTTTCCATCACAGAAATGTGGGGAAAATGTGTTTTTTTTGTCAATTTTTTACGTTTGCAAGGGATTCTGGGTAACAGACCATGGTGGGAGGCAGTCAAGTCACCCCATCCTGGATTCCCCTGGGTGTCTAGTTTTCAAAAATGTATAGGTTTGCTAGGTTTCCCTAGGTGCCGGCAGGGCTAGGGTACAAAATCTACAGCTAGTCACTTTGCCAAAAAAAGGGTCATTTTTCACTGCAAAACCACGTTGCGTTTTGCGCCGTTTCCTGTCGCGGGCACTAGGCCGACCCGCACAAGTGAGGTACCATTTTTCTCGTAGGAGTTTGGGGAACGCGGGGTGGCTGGAAATTTGTGGATCCACGCAGATTCCAGAACTTTCCATCACAGAAATGTGGGGAAAATGTGTTTTTTTTGTCAATTTTTTACGTTTGCAAGGGATTCTGGGTAACAGACCATGGTGGGAGGCAGTCAAGTCACCCCATCCTGGATTCCCCTGGGTGTGTAGTTTTCAAAAATGTATAGGTTTGCTAGGTTTCCCTAGGTGCCGGCAGGGCTAGGGTTCAAAATCTACAGCTAGTCACTTTGCCAAAAAAAGGGTCATTTTTCGCTGCAAAACCACGTTGCGTTTTGCGCCGTTTCCTGTCACGGGCACTAGGCCGACCCGCACAAGTGAGGTACCATTTTTCTCGTAGGACTTTGGGGAACGCGGGGTGGGTGGAAATTTGTGGATCCACGCAGATTCCAGAACTTTCCATCACAGAAATGTGGGGAAAATGTGTTTTTTTTGTCAATTTTTTACGTTTGCAAGGGATTCTGGGTAACAGACCATGGTGGGAGGCAGTCAAGTCACCCCATCCTAGATTCCCCTGGGTGTCTAGTTTTCAAAAATGTATAGGTTTGCTAGGTTTCCCTAGGTGCCGGCAGGGCTAGGGTTCAAAATCTACAGCTAGTCACTTTGCCAAAAAAAGGGTCATTTTTCACTGCAAAACCACGTTGCGTTTTGCGCCGTTTCCTGTCGCGGGCACTAGGCCGACCCGCACAAGTGAGGTACAATTTTTCTCGTAGGACTTTGGGGAACGCGGGGTGGGTGGAAATTTGTGGATCCACGCAGATTCCAGAACTTTCCATCACAGAAATGTGGGGAAAATGTGTTTTTTTTGTCAATTTTTTACGTTTGCAAGGGATTCTGGGTAACAGACCATGGTGGGAGGCAGTCAAGTCACCCCATCCTGGATTCCCCTGGGTGTCTAGTTTTCAAAAATGTATAGGTTTGCTAGGTTTCCCTAGGTGCCGGCAGGGCTAGGGTTCAAAATCTACAGCTAGTCACTTTGCCAAAAAAAGGGTCATTTTTCGCTGCAAAACCATGTTGCGTTTTGCGCCGTTTCCTGTCGCGGGCACTAGGCCGACCCGCACAAGTGAGGTACCATTTTTCTCGTAGGACTTTGGGGAACGCGGGGTGGGTGGAAATTTGTGGATCCACGCAGATTCCAGAACTTTCCATCACAGAAATGTGGGGAAAATGTGTTTTTTTTGTCAATTTTTTACGTTTGCAAGGGATTCTGGGTAACAGACCATGGTGGGAGGCAGTCAAGTCACCCCATCCTGGATTCCCCTGGGTGTCTAGTTTTCAAAAATGTATAGGTTTGCTAGGTTTCCCTAGGTGCCGGCAGGGCTAGGGTTCAAAATCTACAGCTAGTCACTTTGCCAAAAAAAGGGTCATTTTTCGCTGCAAAACCACGTTGCGTTTTGCGCCGTTTCCTGTCGCGGGCACTAGGCCGACCCGCACAAGTGAGGTACCATTTTTCTCGTAGGACTTTGGGGAACGCGGGGTGGGTGGAAATTTGTGGATCCACGCAGATTCCAGAACTTTCCATCACAGAAATGTGGGGAAAATGTGTTTTTTTTGTCAATTTTTTACGTTTGCAAGGGATTCTGGGTAACAGACCATGGTGGGAGGCAGTCAAGTCACCCCATCCTGGATTCCCCTGGGTGTCTAGTTTTCAAAAATGTATAGGTTTGCTAGGTTTCCCTAGGTGCTGGCAGGGCTAGGGTACAAAATCTACAGCTAGTCACTTTGCCAAAAAAAGGGTCATTTTTCACTGCAAAACCATGTTGCGTTTTGCGCCGTTTCCTGTTGCGGGCACTAGGCCGACCCGCACAAGTGAGGTACCATTTTTCTCGTAGGACTTTGGGGAACGCGGGGTGGGTGGAAATTTGTGGATCCACGCAGATTCCAGAACTTTCCATCACAGAAATGTGGGGAAAATGTGTTTTTTTTTGTCAATTTTTTACGTTTGCAAGGGATTCTGGGTAACAGACCATGGTGGGAGGCAGTCAAGTCACCCCATCCTGGATTCCCCTGGGTGTCTAGTTTTCAAAAATGTATAGGTTTGCTAGGTTTCCCTAGGTGCCGGCAGGGCTAGGGTTCAAAATCTACAGCTAGTCACTTTGCCAAAAAAAGGGTCATTTTTCGCTGCAAAACCACGTTGCGTTTTGCGCCGTTTCCTGTCGCGGGCACTAGGTCGACCCGCACAAGTGAGGTACCATTTTTCTCGTAGGACTTTGGGGAACGCGGGGTGGGTGGAAATTTGTGGATCCGCGCAGATTCCAGAACTTTCCATCACAGAAATGTGGGGAAAATGTGTTTTTTTTGTCAATTGTTTACGTTTGCAAGGGATTCTGGGTAACAGACCATGGTGGGAGGTAGTCAAGTCACCCCATCCTGGATTCCCCTGGGTGTCTAGTTTTCAAAAATGTATAGGTTTGCTAGGTTTCCCTAGGTGCCGGCAGGGCTAGGGTACAAAATCTACAGCTAGTCACTTTGCCAAAAAAAGGGTCATTTTTCACTGCAAAACCACGTTGCGTTTTGCGCCGTTTCCTGTCGCGGGCACTAGGCCGACCCGCACAAGTGAGGTACCATTTTTCTCGTAGGAGTTTGGGGAACGCGGGGTGGCTGGAAATTTGTGGATCCACGCAGATTCCAGAACTTTCCATCACAGAAATGTGGGGAAAATGTGTTTTTTTTGTCAATTTTTTACGTTTGCAAGGGATTCTGGGTAACAGACCATGGTGGGAGGCAGTCAAGTCACCCCATCCTGGATTCCCCTGGGTGTCTAGTTTTCAAAAATGTATAGGTTTGCTAGGTTTCCCTAGGTGCCGGCAGGGCTAGGGTTCAAAATCTACAGCTAGTCACTTTGCCAAAAAAAGGGTCATTTTTCGCTGCAAAACCACGTTGCGTTTTGCGCCGTTTCCTGTCACGGGCACTAGGCCGACCCGCACAAGTGAGGTACCATTTTTCTCGTAGGACTTTGGGGAACGCGGGGTGGGTGGAAATTTGTGGATCCACGCAGATTCCAGAACTTTCCATCACAGAAATGTGGGGAAAATGTGTTTTTTTTGTCAATTTTTTACGTTTGCAAGGGATTCTGGGTAACAGACCATGGTGGGAGGCAGTCAAGTCACCCCATCCTAGATTCCCCTGGGTGTCTAGTTTTCAAAAATGTATAGGTTTGCTAGGTTTCCCTAGGTGCCGGCAGGGCTAGGGTTCAAAATCTACAGCTAGTCACTTTGCCAAAAAAAGGGTCATTTTTCACTGCAAAACCACGTTGCGTTTTGCGCCGTTTCCTGTCGCGGGCACTAGGCCGACCCGCACAAGTGAGGTACCATTTTTCTCGTAGGACTTTGGGGAACGCGGGGTGGGTGGAAATTTGTGGATCCACGCAGATTCCAGAACTTTCCATCACAGAAATGTGGGGAAAATGTGTTTTTTTTGTCAATTTTTTACGTTTGCAAGGGATTCTGGGTAACAGACCATGGTGGGAGGCAGTCAAGTCACCCCATCCTGGATTCCCCTGGGTGTCTAGTTTTCAAAAATGTATAGGTTTGCTAGGTTTCCCTAGGTGCCGGCAGGGCTAGGGTTCAAAATCTACAGCTAGTCACTTTGCCAAAAAAAGGGTCATTTTTCGCTGCAAAACCATGTTGCGTTTTGCGCCGTTTCCTGTCGCGGGCACTAGGCCGACCCGCACAAGTGAGGTACCATTTTTCTCGTAGGACTTTGGGGAACGCGGGGTGGGTGGAAATTTGTGGATCCACGCAGATTCCAGAACTTTCCATCACAGAAATGTGGGGAAAATGTGTTTTTTTTGTCAATTTTTTACGTTTGCAAGGGATTCTGGGTAACAGACCATGGTGGGAGGCAGTCAAGTCACCCCATCCTGGATTCCCCTGGGTGTCTAGTTTTCAAAAATGTATAGGTTTGCTAGGTTTCCCTAGGTGCCGGCAGGGCTAGGGTTCAAAATCTACAGCTAGTCACTTTGCCAAAAAAAGGGTCATTTTTCGCTGCAAAACCACGTTGCGTTTTGCGCCGTTTCCTGTCGCCGGCACTAGGCCGACCCGCACAAGTGAGGTACCATTTTTCTCGTAGGACTTTGGGGAACGCGGGGTGGGTGGAAATTGTGGATCCACGCAGATTCCAGAACTTTCCATCACAGAAATGTGGAGAAAATGTGTTTTTTTTGTCAATTTTTTACGTTTGCAAGGGATTCTGGGTAACAGACCATGGTGGGAGGCAGTCAAGTCACCCCATCCTGGATTCCCCTGGGTGTCTAGTTTTCAAAAATGTATAGGTTTGCTAGGTTTCCCTAGGTGCTGGCAGGGCTAGGGTACAAAATCTACAGCTAGTCACTTTGCCAAAAAAAGGGTCATTTTTCACTGCAAAACCATGTTGCGTTTTGCGCCGTTTCCTGTTGCGGGCACTAGGCCGACCCGCACAAGTGAGGTACCATTTTTCTCGTAGGACTTTGGGGAACGCGGGGTGGGTGGAAATTTGTGGATCCACGCAGATTCCAGAACTTTCCATCACAGAAATGTGGGGAAAATGTGTTTTTTTTTGTCAATTTTTTACGTTTGCAAGGGATTCTGGGTAACAGACCATGGTGGGAGGCAGTCAAGTCACCCCATCCTGGATTCCCCTGGGTGTCTAGTTTTCAAAAATGTATAGGTTTGCTAGGTTTCCCTAGGTGCCGGCAGGGCTAGGGTTCAAAATCTACAGCTAGTCACTTTGCCAAAAAAAGGGTCATTTTTCGCTGCAAAACCACGTTGCGTTTTGCGCCGTTTCCTGTCGCGGGCACTAGGTCGACCCGCACAAGTGAGGTACCATTTTTCTCGTAGGACTTTGGGGAACGCGGGGTGGGTGGAAATTTGTGGATCCACGCAGATTCCAGAACTTTCCATCACAGAAATGTGGGGAAAATGTGTTTTGTTTGTCAATTTTTTACGTTTGCAAGGGATTCTGGGTAACAGACCATGGTGGGAGGCAGTCAAGTCACCCCATCCTGGATTCCCCTGGGTGTCTAGTTTTCAAAAATGTATAGGTTTGCTAGGTTTCCCTAGGTGCCGGCAGGGCTAGGGTACAAAATCTACAGCTAGTCACTTTGCCAAAAAAAGGGTCATTTTTAACTGCAAAACCACGTTGCGTTTTGCGCCGTTTCCTGTCGCGGGCACTAGGCCGACCCGCACAAGTGAGGTACCATTTTTCTCGTAGGAGTTTGGGGAACGCGGGGTGGCTGGAAATTTGTGGATCCACGCAGATTCCAGAACTTTCCATCACAGAAATGTGGGGAAAATGTGTTTTTTTTGTCAATTTTTTACGTTTGCAAGGGATTCTGGGTAACAGACCATGGTGGGAGGCAGTCAAGTCACCCCATCCTGGATTCCCCTGGGTGTCTAGTTTTCAAAAATGTATAGGTTTGCTAGGTTTCCCTAGGTGCCGGCAGGGCTAGGGTTCAAAATCTACAGCTAGTCACTTTGCCAAAAAAAGGGTCATTTTTCGCTGCAAAACCACGTTGCGTTTTGCGCCGTTTCCTGTCACGGGCACTAGGCCGACCCGCACAAGTGAGGTACCATTTTTCTCGTAGGACTTTGGGGAACGCGGGGTGGGTGGAAATTTGTGGATCCACGCAGATTCCAGAACTTTCCATCACAGAAATGTGTTTTTTTTGTCAATTTTTTACGTTTGCAAGGGATTCTGGGTAACAGACCATGGTGGGAGGCAGTCAAGTCACCCCATCCTAGATTCCCCTGGGTGTCTAGTTTTCAAAAATGTATAGGTTTGCTAGGTTTCCCTAGGTGCCGGCAGGGCTAGGGTTCAAAATCTACAGCTAGTCACTTTGCCAAAAAAAGGGTCATTTTTCACTGCAAAACCACGTTGCGTTTTGCGCCGTTTCCTGTCGCGGGCACTAGGCCGACCCGCACAAGTGAGGTACCATTTTTCTCGTAGGACTTTGGGGAACGCGGGGTGGGTGGAAATTTGTGGATCCACGCAGATTCCAGAACTTTCCATCACAGAAATGTGGGGAAAATGTGTTTTTTTTGTCAATTTTTTACGTTTGCAAGGGATTCTGGGTAACAGACCATGGTGGGAGGCAGTCAAGTCACCCCATCCTGGATTCCCCTGGGTGTCTAGTTTTCAAAAATGTATAGGTTTGCTAGGTTTCCCTAGGTGCCGGCAGGGCTAGGGTTCAAAATCTACAGCTAGTCACTTTGCCAAAAAAAGGGTCATTTTTCGCTGCAAAACCATGTTGCGTTTTGCGCCGTTTCCTGTCGCGGGCACTAGGCCGACCCGCACAAGTGAGGTACCATTTTTCTCGTAGGACTTTGGGGAACGCGGGGTGGGTGGAAATTTGTGGATCCACGCAGATTCCAGAACTTTCCATCACAGAAATGTGGGGAAAATGTGTTTTTTTTGTCAATTTTTTACGTTTGCAAGGGATTCTGGGTAACAGACCATGGTGGGAGGCAGTCAAGTCACCCCATCCTGGATTCCCCTGGGTGTCTAGTTTTCAAAAATGTATAGGTTTGCTAGGTTTCCCTAGGTGCCGGCAGGGCTAGGGTTCAAAATCTACAGCTAGTCACTTTGCCAAAAAAAGGGTCATTTTTCGCTGCAAAACCACGTTGCGTTTTGCGCCGTTTCCTGTCGCGGGCACTAGGCCGACCCGCACAAGTGAGGTACCATTTTTCTCGTAGGACTTTGGGGAACGCGGGGTGGGTGGAAATTTGTGGAGCCACGCAGATTCCAGAACTTTCCATCACAGAAATGTGGGGAAAATGTGTTTTTTTTGTCAATTTTTTACGTTTGCAAGGGATTCTGGGTAACAGACCATGGTGGGAGGCAGTCAAGTCACCCCATCCTGGATTCCCCTGGGTGTCTAGTTTTCAAAAATGTATAGGTTTGCTAGGTTTCCCTAGGTGCTGGCAGGGCTAGGGTACAAAATCTACAGCTAGTCACTTTGCCAAAAAAAGGGTCATTTTTCACTGGAAAACCATGTTGCGTTTTGCGCCGTTTCCTGTTGCGGGCACTAGGCCGACCCGCGCAAGTGAGGTACCATTTTTCTCGTAGGACTTTGGGGAACGCGGGGTGGGTAGAAATTTGTGGATCCACGCAGATTCCAGAACTTTCCATCACAGAAATGTGGGGAAAATGTGTTTTTTTTTGTCAATTTTTTACGTTTGCAAGGGATTCTGGGTAACAGACCATGGTGGGAGGCAGTCAAGTCACCCCATCCTGGATTCCCCTGGGTGTCTAGTTTTCAAAAATGTATAGGTTTGCTAGGTTTCCCTAGGTGCCGGCAGGGCTAGGGTTCAAAATCTACAGCTAGTCACTTTGCCAAAAAAAGGGTCATTTTTCGCTGCAAAACCACGTTGCGTTTTGCGCCGTTTCCTGTCGCGGGCACTAGGTCGACCCGCACAAGTGAGGTACCATTTTTCTCGTAGGACTTTGGGGAACGCGGGGTGGGTGGAAATTTGTGGATCCACGCAGATTCCAGAACTTTCCATCACAGAAATGTGGGGAAAATGTGTTTTTTTTGCCAATTTTTTACGTTTGCAAGGGATTCTGGGTAACAGACCATGGTGGGAGGCAGTCAAGTCACCCCATCCTGGATTCCCCTGGGTGTCTAGTTTTCAAAAATGTATAGGTTTGCTAGGTTTCCCTAGGTGCCGGCAGGGCTAGGGTTCAAAATCTACAGCTAGTCACTTTGCCAAAAAAAGGGTCATTTTTCACTGCAAAACCACGTTGCGTTTTGCGCCGTTTCCTGTCGCGGGCACTAGGCCGACCCGCACAAGAGAGGTACCATTTTTCTCGTAGGACTTTGCGGAACGCGGGGTGGGTGGAAATTTGTGGATCCACGCAGATTCCAGAACTTTCCATCACAGAAATGAGGGGAAAATGTGTTTTTTTTGTCAATTTTTTACGTTTGCAAGGGATTCTGGGTAACAGACCATGGTGGGAGGCAGTCAAGTCACCCCATCCTAGATTCCCCTGGGTGTCTAGTTTTCAAAAATGTATAGCTTTGCTAGGTTTCCCTAGGTGCCGGCAGGGCTAGGGTTCAAAATCTACAGCTAGTCACTTTGCCAAAAAAAGGGTCATTTTTCACTGCAAAACCACGTTGCGTTTTGCGCCGTTTCCTGTCGCGGGCACTAGGCCGACCCGCACAAGTGAGGTACCATTTTTCTCGTAGGACTTTGGGGAACGCGGGGTGGGTGGAAATTTGTGGATCCACGCAGATTCCAGAACTTTCCATCACAGAAATGTGGGGAAAATGTGTTTTTTTTGTCAATTTTTTACGTTTGCAAGGGATTCTGGGTAACAGACCATGGTGGGAGGCAGTCAAGTCACCCCATCCTGGATTCCCCTGGGTGTCTAGTTTTAAAAAATGTATAGGTTTGCTAGGTTTCCCTAGGTGCCGGCAGGGCTAGGGTTCAAAAACTACAGCTAGACTCTTCGCAAATAAAGTGTAAATTTTCAGTGTGAAAATGTGGTGCGTTCACCTTAGGTTTTGAGCCACTTCCTGTCGTGGGCACTATGCCTACACACACAAGTGAGGTACCATTTTTATCGGGAGACTTAGGGTAGTTCAAATTTGTAAAGCAACTGTTATTACCTATTGATTTTTGATGCATTTCTCCCTTCCAAATGAAAGACATTGTGTAAAAAAAAAGTCATTTTGAAAAATGACCAATAATTGTCATGCAAATATGAGTATTCCCAATTTCGAAAATGTGCAAATATGCACTGTTTCTAAACTCTGTAATTTGTTCCCATTTCAAAAATACATAGGTGACTTTCATACCGATTTTTCCATGTATACATTTTCCCACAATAATTGCTATATACCCGGACCAAAAAAAAAAAACATTACAAAATGCTGCTCAGTTTTCTACTCTGGGTTCGTTGGGCTCTTGGTGAACCTACAAGTCCTATATGTCCCCACAACCAGGAAGGTCTACCGGATGTAACGGTACATTGCTTTCAAAGAGATGTCATAATTCGAAGAAGTTACAGGTGAAAACGTTGACTCAAAAGGCTGCTTTTTTCAACAAATTTTTAATTTTTCCTATATTTACCTGTAAATTTCTATAAAGAAACCTTGATGGATCTACACAAATGACCCCTTGCTGAATTCAGAATTTTGTCTACTTTTCAAAAATGTATAGCTTTCCAGGATCCATTATTGTTTTTGTACCCATTTCTACCGTTAACTGGAAGGAGGTTGAAAGCACAAAAAATACCAAAAATAGGGTATGTCCCAGAAAAATGCCAAAACTGTGTAAAAAATGTTGGTTTTCTAACAAAATTCTGTCATTCCCTAAAAGCTGGAGAAATGGTGATTTCAGCCCCACAAACCCTTTTTTGATACCATTTGCAGAGAAAAACCCAGAAGCTTTCATTTGCAGCCCGTTTATCCCATTTTTCACCAAAAAAAAAAAAAATTGCTGTATTTTGACTAATTTCTGGGAACCCTCTAGGAGAATCCACAAACCCTGGGTACCTTTAGAATCCCCAAGATGTTGGAAGAAAAGGACGCAAATTTGGCGTGGATACCTAATGTGGTCAAAAAGTTACAGAGGCCTAAGCGCGCACTACCCCAAATAGCCCAAAAAAGGCTTAGCACAGGAGGGGAAAAGGCCTAGCAGCGAAGGGGTTAATAGTTGTCCTCCTGATGTTTCGATAGCATTCGCGTTTTGCCAAAAGAGGTGCTCGCAGTAATGCTTTGATTTGTTTTTCCTACAAACAAACCGTAATATGGGTTAAACTGGCGCGTTATAACCACGCTGTGTTTCGTTGCCGGCTATTAAAAGCTGGAGTCGCTTACCTTGAGTTATCTCACGTTGTACGTGTGTCTGGAGTAAACGCCGAGTGTGTGTACGCGGGTATTCATGGAATCATTTATGAGCACTGATGTGTGAGTCAGGTGGTCATAGACAGTGAAGAAATACTGATGTGGAAAAAGGTGTTGAGGAAAAAAATACTGGCTAATCGTGGTATTACCCACCCGTATATGTGACTGTAATTGTACCGAAAAATGATAATAAATGGTGCTGCTAAATGTTATGAGTTGTGAAAACGAAAAATTGCATTAATATGAGATTGAAACGGTGCCTTTGTGTTTGCGAATATAACGTAAATACTGCCTCTGGAAATTATGCGTTGGTTTGTGCGAAGAGGTAACAAGGAGTGTGGGAGCAAGACATCCATTGCATCCTGTGAGCTTAATACATGATTAACAGACAGTAAATAAACAATCAAAACTTTTTTGGCCTATAGAATCTAAAACGCTAATGATTTTTTGTTGTAACGTAAATGGTTGGTTGCTGATCCGTTCTATGCCAGATCATAAGAAGCATCCAAATTCCAAACGTTCATTCATTCCTTTTGGCTGAAGTGTTGATAAATGATTTATCCAAAATGTTTCTCTCCGTAGTAAGTGTTGTTGGTTGTCTTTGCCTGGTAAAATCGGTACTTTTTCAAGGATGCAAAAACGTAACTGACTCGGATTATGATGGAACTGATTAAAATGTACCGCCACTGTTGATTTGGTGTTGTTAAGTCGGATATTGCTTTTATGTTCAAATATTCTTGTTTTCAATTTCCTTTGAGTTTGTCCCACATACGTAACGCCACACGGGCATTTTAACATGTAGATTAAGTTGCTGCTGTCGCAGGTCCATGTTACTTTGAGTTTGATAGTGGTGCCTTTTGTAGGATGTAATATCTCATTACCTTTAATTATTGCGTTACAATTTCCGCAGTTGTGGCAAGGCAATGTCCCACTATACGTTTTTTTTAAAGTAGGCGGGTCTTCTTTTTCCTTTAGTAATTCTTTGATATTTTTAGTGCGTTGATAAGCAAATCTGGGGTTTGATGAAAAGATTCCCTTAAAGTCGTCTTCCAATGTTAATAATGACCAATGTTTGAGAATGGACTTTTTGATTTTGTGACTTCTGCTGGAATATTTGGACACACAGACAGATCTCTGTTCGTCACTTGTAGGTTTGGATGTTAGTAGTTCTTTTCTCCCCAAATTCTGGACTCTTTTCGTGGCATCCATTAGTGTGGATTCTGGATATCTTCTGGATTTAAATTTGCAGAGGGTGAGTGCTTTTTGTTGATCGTAGATTTCATCTGTAGACGCTATTCTTTTAATTCGAAGTAGTTGTGAAAATGGTAAATGCCTTTTCAGAGATGGTTGGTGGAAGCTGTGAAAATGTAAGAGATTGTTTCTGTCTGTTGGTTTACTGTAAATACTGGTTTGTAATGTGCCTTTGTCATTGGTTACAAGAACGTCCAAAAAAGATATTTCTTGTTTGCTGATGTTGGATGTAAATGAGATTCTGTTGTTGACTTGATTCAACTTTTGAATAGCAGTGTTTAGTGCGCTTTCTGATCCTTTCCATAGGATAAAAATATTGTCTATGTATCGTTTGTATAATATCAGATTTTGCTGCCATTCCGGTTCTTGTAATATGTGATCAAGTTCGAATATGTGCATGAAGAGATTGGCATAGCTAGGCGCGGCACAATTTCCCATTGATGTACCTGATGATTGTACGAAAAACTGGTTATTCCATTGAAAATAACTATGAAATAAGGTGAAGTGTAATAACTCCATCAGGAACACTTTTAGGTCGTCATCTTTGTTGCTGTGTACCAGAAAGCTTTCTACAGCCATCATTCCCAGATCATGTGGAATGGAGGTGTATAATGATTTGACATCAATTGTACACATGGTCATATCTTCAAAGAATTGAGTTTTGTGGTTTTCCAAAGTATTTATGAAATGTGTCGTGTCTTTTATGTACGTGGTCATATTGCTGACAATAGACTGTAGATGCTTATCAATGAACTTGCCAATAGGTTCATGTATTGAATTGATTGTTGATACTATTTGTCGAAATGGTGGTAAAGTGGCATGCTTATGAATTTTGGGAATCATATAAATGTAAGGAATTGCTGGATTTGTTTTGATTAAATATTCTTTTTCTTTGTTACCGATTATTCCATTGTCAACTGCTGTGTTAACGATTCGTGTCAAAATGTTCACAAATTCCTTGGTAGGATCTGAGTTCAATTGCATGTATGTTTCTGTATCGTTGACATGTTAATTTACATTCGATGTATAGAAGTCCGTGTCCATGATTATGAGAGCTCCACCTTTATCGGCTTGTCGTATGGTAATAAGTTTGTTGGAAGCGAGTTGATTTAATGCTTGTTTCTCTTTTTGTGTCATGTTAGTATTCTTGGGTCTGGGTTGTTTGAATATGTGATCCATGTCTTTGAGTACTACTTTTTCAAAAGCGTCCAGAACTTTGTGGCTCACTGGTGGTATGTATTTACTTTTGTTTCTCAATCCCATTAGAATGTCTTGTTTGGTTTCTTCTTTTGTTTCTATGACGTTGGAAAAAAAGTGTTGAAGACGCTTCTACGTCTGGAAACTCTCAATCACAAATACCAATCCCCACCACTTCATCTTTTTTAGAACCAAGCCTAAGACAACCAGACGATCCAGGAGGACTGGGAACAAAAAGAAAGACAACCATAGACCAGGTTGCCAAGAACACAAGAAGCCAGAAACCCTAGTTATTAGTATTTCTAAACAACATATAACGGAGTTTCAAAAAAACACATTACAAAAAGGCACTTCGTTCGTCCCTACCTACCACTCTAACATTTTGGAAACTCAAATATGTGTATTCAAATTCCTACGAACTTTGCGACTTCGACACTTTTTTTCCAACGTCATAGAAACAAAAGAAGAAACCAAACAAGACATTCTAATGGGATTGAGAAACAAAAGTAAATACATACCACCAGTGAGCCACAAAGTTCTGGACGCTTTTGAAAAAGTAGTACTCAAAGACATGGATCACATATTCAAACAACCCAGACCCAAGAATACTAACATGACACAAAAAGAGAAACAAGCATTAAATCAACTCGCTTCCAACAAACTTATTACCATACGACAAGCCGATAAAGGTGGAGCTCTCATAATCATGGACACGGACTTCTATACATCGAATGTAAATGAACATGTCAACGATACAGAAACATACATGCAATTGAACTCGGATCCTACCAAGGAATTTGTGAAAATTTTGACACGAATCGTTAACACGGCAGTTGACAATGGAATAATCGGTAACAAAGAAAAAGAATATTTAATCAAAACAAATCCAGCAATTCCTTACATTTATATGCTTCCCAAAATTCATAAGCATGCCACTTTACCACCATTTCGACCAATAGTATCAACAATCAATTCAATACATGAACCTATTGGCAAGTTCATTGATAAGCATCTACAGTCTATTGTCAGCAATATGACCACGTACATAAAAGACACGACACATTTCATAAATACTTTGGAAAACCACAAAACTCAATTCTTTGAAGATATGACCATGTGTACAATTGATGTCAAATCATTATACACCTCCATTCCACATGATTTGGGAATGATGGCTGTAGAAAGCTTTCTGGTACACAGCAACAAAGATGACGACCTAAAAGTGTTCCTGATGGAGTTATTACACTTCACATTATTTCATAGTTATTTTCAATGGAATAACCAGTTTTTCGTACAATCATCAGGTACATCAATGGGAAATTGTGCCGCGCCTAGCTATGCCAATCTCTTCATGCACAGATTCGAACTTGATCACATATTACAAGAACCGGAATGGCAGCAAAATCTGATATTATACAAACGATACATAGACGATATTTTTATCCTATGGAAAGGATCAGAAAGCGCACTAAACACTGCTATTCAAAAGTTGAATCAAGTCAACAACAGAATCACATTAACATCCAACATCAGCAAACAAGAAATATTTTTTGGGACATTCTTGTAACCAATGACAAAGGCACATTACAAACCAGTATTTACAGTAAACCAACAGACAGAAACAATCTCTTACATTTTCACAGCTTCCACCAACCATCTCTGAAAAGGCATTTACCATTTTCACAACTACTTCGAATTAAAAGAATAGCGTCTACAGATAAAATCTACGATCAACAAAAAGCACTCACCCTCTGCGAATTTAAATCCAGAGGATATCCAGAATCCACACTAATGGATGCCACGAAAAGAGTCTAGAAATTGGGGAGAAAAGAACTACTAACATCCAAACCTACAAGTGACGAACAGAGATCTGTCTTTGTGTCCAAATATTCCAGCAGAAGTCACAAAATCAAAAAGTCCATTCTCAAACATTGGTCATTATTAACATTGGAAGACGACTTTAAGGGAATCTTTTCATCAAACCCCAGATTTGCGTATCAACGCACTAAAAATATCAAAGAATTACTAAAGGAAAAAGAAGACCCGTCTACTTTTAAAAAAACGTATAGTGGGACATTGCCATGCCACAACTGCGGAAATTGTAACGCAATAATTAAAGGTAATGAGATATTACATCCTACAAAAGGCACCACTATCAAACTCAAAGTAACAGGGACCTGCGACAGCAGCAACTTAATCTACATGTTAAAATGCCTGTGTGGCATTGAGTATGTGGGACAAACTCAAAGGAAATTGAAAACAAGAATATTTGAACATAAAAGCAATATCCGACTTAACAACACCAAATCAACAGTGGCGGTACATTTTAATCCGTTCCATCATAATCCGAGTCAGTTACGTTTTTGCATCCTTGAAAAAGTACCGATTTTACCATGCAAAGACAACCAACAACACTTACTACGGAGAGAAACATTTTGGATAAATCATTTATCAACACTTCAGCCAAAAGGAATGAATGAACGTTTGGAATTTGGATGCTTCTTATGATCTGGCATAGAACGGATCAGCAACCAACCATTTACGTTACAACAAAAAATCATTTGCGTTTTAGATTCTATAGGCCAAAAAAGTTCTGATTGTTTATTTACTGTCTGTTAATCATGTATTAAGCTCACAGGATGCAATGGATGTCTTACTCCCACACTCCTTGTTACCTCATCGCACAAACCAACACATAATTTCCAGAGGCAGTATTTACGTTATATTCGCAAATACAAAGGCACCGTTTCAATCTCATATTAATGCAATTTTTCGTTTTCACAACTCAGAACATTTAGCAGCACCATTTATTATCATTTTTCGGTACAATTTCAGTCACATATACGGGTGGGTAATACCACGATTAGCCAGTATTTTTTCCTCAACACCTTTTTCCACATCAGTATTTCTTCACTATCTATGACCACCTGACTCACACGTCAGTGCTCATAAACGATTCCATGAATACCCGCGTACACACACTCGGCGTTTACTCCAGACACACGTACAACGTGAGATAACTCAAGGTAAGCGACTCCAGCTTTTAATAGCCGGCAACGAAACACAGCGTAGTTATAACGCGCCAGTTTAACCCATATTACGGTTTGTTTGTAGGAAAAACAAATCAAAGCATTACTGCGAGCACCTCTTTTGGCAAAACGCGAATGCTATCGAAACATCGGGAGGACACCTATTAATCAGGTATTCTACCTTTTTCTCAATATGGGTGTATGTCAAAAACACAGGTCAATGTTTCACCGAGTACACCGGCCGATTACCATTTGAAACGCCAAAAAATAGCACGCGAGTATTGTTCAATATGTCAATGTCTCATTAAGTACACCAACTGATTACCATAGGAAATGTTAGAAAAAGTAGCACGCGAGTATTAGTCAATATGTTAGAGAAATAGCATGTGATTATTTTCTCAACATCGGAACATCACATTTTTCTCAAGAGTGTAATACCACTTTTTTAGACTGCTTATAAGTTTGTTTTGAGCACATTTCTTGAAACACAGTACTTTTTATAATTAAACGCCTTAGAATCAACTTTATTAACAACTAGTAACGTACAAACAGTCATTATCATGGTGTATGCGCATAGATATAGACATCTCTGATGTTGGTAGCACAGGGAGATCTCTGTTCTCGCATTGTTATGTCATGTTTTATGGCTAATATTCGACATGTTGACCATATGTTAAAGGTGTTTAGACATTTTTTATCCTTGTACTTTCAGAAAAAGACCCCTGAAGAAGGGCAATGCCCGAAGTGCATTGGGCTCACACCGATACTATGATATTAATAGTATGAAATCATGTAAACAACGGAAATATTGAGAATGAAATTATCGTTTTGAAAACAGTTCGAATAAAGAAAAGAATATATTGAAAAGCATCACGCAGAATCTTGATTGAAATTGACTTTATGAGTGCAAGGTTGGGGACGTTATTCCCACGGGAAATACCGCTTCTTTAATCAATACTCACCCTTGAGATCAGAAGGGTTACCAACCCTGCACCACTCATCACGTTAAACTATGATTAAAATCAGTTATTGGGTATAATCTAGGAGTGCTCTATTCCACATTCCAATTGGGCTATTTTATCCTAATTAAGCCCACCCACTTTGCCCAAAAATTCGTCTAATTGGTCTGACACTGAAATCTTCCTAAAGCTCTTAATTTCTTCTAGATGTAGTAAAATAATGTCAGCTTCTGTCCATTTATGGGGGGGCCCTGTTTTTTTTTAATGCGTTGCAATCATACATTTCACAAGTAAGTGAGCGAGGTCTAGAAACCCAGAGGTGCCCCTGCCAGCTGCCAATTGAGGAATCTCTCCCAGTAAGCAGCATTCAGGATTATATATATTTGTATGCCCTATGATTAGCGTCAGTGGATGTGCTGTTTGCAAAAAATATTGGACTGTGGCCGGGCATTACTAAAATATAGGCCATTAGCCAGTCCCGTTTTATGAGCATCTTTAGGCCCCCCATATGGAATTGGGGTCTCTTATGCTGCGTGTCAGGAGCTATTGAACTAAATAGTTACTTAAAATGGGCGCCTCTAGATATATTGTGGGTATATGTCACCACACTCCTTGTCGTTGACACATCTGCCCAGAGTCTTGTTCCATTTGTCTCTTATTTGGGACATGTAATCTTCAGTAGGGCTCGATGTAACCAAGTGTGATTAATGAGTCCAAGCTCGAGCGGTTCAGTATCTATAGTATTACAATTTTGTCCTGAGGGCTTTAGTAAGGCTGTTGCATGTTAGGAACTGACCACTGTGAAACCCCAAATTATTCGCTATTAAGTCAAATGAAAGAAGAAGACCATTCTCAAAAAGGTAAAACATTGTATATGTACCTGCTTCATCTCAATGCTCTACGGCTTTAATTTTGAAATAATCACTTCCTGAGGGAGGACTCTTAGTGGTATAGCAGGTGCATATTGAATGTCTTTCTGTGACTTTCATCTAACCACATTCTAGCAGTGCAACACATGCCTCAGCAATTTGGGGAGGAGCCAGCATGTTTTCGTTTATCATACTACATTTTAAATAGTTTACCATCTTGTATGAGTGTGTTAATGCCTAGCTAGCCAACATGCTAACTACTGAAGCTGGGGTGCAATGTATAATTGCATAAATGGGGTCTGTGGGGTTGGGGGGAGGGTAGTTTTGAGATTGCAGCTCGTCTCAATTCCTCTCATACTAGGTCTCCATATGCGTTACTCAAACAAGATTGAGTGGGTTCCATCTCTCAATGGGATACCCCAATCTGTGCCAGGTTTTCTTAAAGCCTCAGAAAGTGTCTCAGTCCCACTGCCAGCACAAATGAAATGGAGGATAGTGGGCATCTCTGCTGTGCCCCCGTTTAAATATATTGTTACAAGATGGAACCACCTATTTTAACGCTGGTGGAGTGTATTGTAGATGTATCCATTGGAGCACATGGTTGCTGATGCCAAATTACCATAATGGTAAAAGAAAAGGATCTCAATCTTAAAGCATTAAAGGCCTTCTCTATATCCAAAGCTAGTATGGCATGAAATAGATACCTAGGGGCACATCTCCTTTGTTAATAGTGACGCAAAAGTGGCACAAGGAGCTTGTAAATCTGCCCCCTAATATTTATTACTGTGCTACGCTCAGGTATAAAACCAGTTTCGTCCATGTGAACCAACCTGGGCATACATGATAGCAATCTAGTGGCAAAGACCCTTTAAAGCATTTTATAACCTGATTAAAAACTAGAAAGAGGAAGAGGCAATGCCATATCCAGTGTGCTGCGTCTGGTTTTGGGAAAGGCAGCGACCAAGGTGTCACTGATAGTAGCTGGGAGGCAACCCACCTCCAGGGAGGCACTATATAGGTTTGTCAGCTTGAATGTCAGTAAAGTGGAGAAGGCATAATACAATTCAGATGTCAGGCCATCCATTTCTGGTATTTTATTTCTGGCCGTAACATTTATGGCACACCTTATTTCCTGATCATTTATGGGGGACAGCTCACCCTTATCATCTGGCTCAAGTATGGGAAGGATTATTATTTTTAAAAACATGGCAATCTCATTATGAGTAACCTGGCCTTTTTTTTGTACGGTTTGGAATAATATGTGGTAAATGCCATGGTAATGGCCATCTGCGACTGTTGTGTTTTCCCCAGGGAATTTCTTATGGCTGCAACTGAAGGGTGTCCTGTCTCATCTGTCAGGAGTCTGGCCAGTAATCTCCTTGCTTTGTCAGCATGGGTGTGAGTTTGTGTGACGCTTGCCCTATAATCAATACAACATCGCCTGCCCAAGAGCACACCCTACTATTTCTTGGCTTGTAGCAGTGGGATGACGAGGTATTCGCTATGGTTTCACGTTCCTATATTCATTGTCTGTCTTCTGCTGCTAATATTTATTTGAGTATTGTCTTGAAGCAATTTACAAACTTTGTATGGATATTTCACGAATAACTATCTTTAGGGACGCTAACCTGTTGGATGCTGCACCGTTTATGGCTATGTACGCACCCAGACCCTCCTGTAGAGTGGCTTTGTAAACTCCATTGTCCAAATGTGTTATTTGTAGTTCCCAGGAGGAAATGGGAGTGAGTTGTCTGCTCTATTGTAACCCAACCAAGACTGGGTTGTGGTCCGATGATGTTTTACTAAAAATATTCTGATCTTCTCATCACTCTATAGACATCTTATGTACAGAGGGGCATATTTACAATAACTGGCGCATCCCTGCATATCAGCAGGGATGCGCCAGTTATTGTGCGCCACAGCTCCGCCACCATGGATGCGCCGCACATTTACAATGCGGCGCACCATGGGGCAAAAACGGCACAGATGCGTGACGCATCTGTGCCGTAAAAGTGGCGCATTGCTGGAGTTGCGTCGCAAGCGCGACGCAGCTCCAGCAATGCTCTGGGGGGCCCTATCTTGTTAATGCTGCGTCAATCCTTACGCCTGCTTCAGGCAGGCGCAGGGTTTTGACGCAGCATGGGCCTAAAAGTGACTGAGTGAAATCTTGTAGATTTCACTCAGCCACTTTTAGGAGGCGTTCCTGCGTCGGAACGCCCCCCCCGTGCAGGAACGCCTACATGTTGCGCAGGGCTTTACAACGTGACGCATCTCCCAGATGCATCACGTTGTAAATAACCCGCACCATGGCGCAGGATTTGCGCCGCCGCTGCGTCACAAAAGTGACGCAACGGCGGCGTAAGTGAGGCGCAAGGGCTTGTAAATCTACACCAGAGTATATAGCCAAGTCTGGAATGAAGGTTATGCACCTAAGAATAATAAAAAAATATTCCTTTGTTCCTGGTTGAGAGTTTACCTAGGCCTCCAGTAGTGACAATTATTGCAACCACCTCTGAAAATCTTTAGCTGCATTTGTTACTGGGGAGTATGTGAAGGGGGGAGGACCAAAGGCCCAGTCGAACATCATAAAACCCATTAAATCATCACCCAATTTCCATGGTTTGTTGGGCCATTTAGTTAATACTTGGGTAAGGGATGTGTAATATTTTGACAGGTCTATATTCAGGGCATATAGCCCCTCTTAGTTTAGGTGTACCATCTAGATTACACATAATGAATACATATCTGCCCTGAAAATCTTCTCCACTTCAGTCACCTCAAAGGATACCCCACGGCTAAACCATATCATGTCAACCCCTGTATAGAAAGAATACAAGGTAAAGACTATTTGGCCTCTCCGTCTCCTCTGCAGAATATCCGCCTCAGCTTGCATCAGTTGTGTTTCCTGTAGGATAGCAATTTGCATCGTTCTGTGCTGCGTATATGAATGTATTTTAGCCCTTTGCTTGCATTGTTCATACCCTTTATATTCCAAGTCAATACCAGGTGTTTTCTAATACTAGCCATACAATTAATGTTTTCCACAAGTTACATGTAATTATTTAAGAGATTATCTCAATGATCTTACTTTCTGCTACATATTCAGTCTCAGGATCAATCAGACAACAACATTAAATGTGAACCACAAATACCAAGCCACCCCCTGCATCCTCTCCCACATGGACTGAAGCGTACAAACAAACTTGGCATACCTTCTGTGAGCTTATTGCTTCTAGGAAATATAGTACACCCCTTTAGTGTGGTGTGTGTTGGTGGTCAGGAAGCAAAAAGGAATCAAACGCCTCAGACTCCCTGCATCCGGCATCCTCCAAAGTATCTTTATTTGTTAGCCTATCACCAGATGTTATGGAGTGGCAACTGCTAGTACTGCTTTCTTTTTAGCTTTGGACTGCCTTCTTGATGATGACTGTGGAAGAACTGAACGTTTAATGCTTCATTTGGTCCGTCATCTATTACGCCATTGTTATAAGCACTCGTCATCCTCTTTATGCGACTGAGGACCTTGCAGATTTTGATATTGTTCTATCCAATCCCAAATGGACTCAAGGTTTGCAAAGAAATTTCATTTTTCGTCAGCGATAACTTTAAGTTTAGCTGGGAAATTTAGCACATAATATAGACCAAAATTTCAGAGTTTCTTCTTGACAGACAGGGACGAGGCTCGCTGCTGTTGCCCCACAAAGGTGAAGTCCAGCGAGATCAATACTTTCTGGAATTTCACTATGAAATACCTGTTTTCTATGCTTCTTGTTAGATAATGACCCTGTTTTTAGACTGGAGAGGTTTCACAAAATCAGGGCTAGAGCCAGGTAGTGGGCAGCTAGACGCGATTCTGTGTGATCTTTCAAAGGAGAACAAATGTGTACTGCCTGGTATAGCTAGTGTTTGGGATATCCATGTTTAGGCCTCAGCTAGACAACACTTACGCTGGCTCTTTGAGGCATGTTGTATATACTTTGTGGGCTTCAGCCCACCCATAGGCTTCCCATTTGCTGGCTCCATTGTTGCTCTCCTATTCTTTCTCCCCACTTGTCCATGGCATTTATTTGTTATGCCTCTTTCTCTGTTTAGCTCTCTGTTAGAGCAGGGACCAAGTGCTATATCAATCCAATAGTCACCATTTTACTATGTGTTTCCAAATGACTTTTTTCTTTCTTGAAAAGCAATTGACACTATTGGTCCTCTTTACAATCACTCTGCTCCGTTTTTGTAAACAGGCCTGTAAATCTTGTGTTCCTATCTTGTCACATTTGATGAGCATTGAAAGACTGAGATCAAATGTCAGACGCTCTTTTTAGAGGGCACCTGTTCCGTGCTCTCATCCCTACCTCATCGTTGCTTGTTTAATATAACCACAGGAACAATTACTTTTGTCCCCGCACTCTGAAGGTATCGGAGCGCTGTACACTAGTCACCTGCATTACACATGGACACATGCATTTTTAGGCACGAGGAGAAGAGATTACGGGACTGCAGTCACAGACTTGCCTTCCTTCTGACAAGAGCCATAACTCACCTGCTGAGCACCTATGACAAAAGTTGGCAGAGAATGATGGCCTAAAATACACCAGTGCTACAAAAGTAGGCACAAAACACGCAAAACTGAAGGATCTTGAAAATGTGGAGACACAAGGAAGATGCACAGGAGAAAAGGCCTGTAAACCATGCCTTTTATTTTGCTTGCGGCTTTATATAGTGCAAACTTGACCCAAAGTGATTGGAGCACTTTACATGAGCACCGATTACATTACATAAGGATACATTATTTTTGTTAAGCCAAAGGGTGAATAAGTGATTTGCCCGAACCACAGGATGTTGAGTCACCCGCTGGGGTTTGTCCCAGCTCCTAGCTTCAAAGTTGGCCGCTCTACCCATTACGCTATATCCTCCCGCATCCTCTTCATTGCCCCGTTCTGCTCCTTCCATCCTACCTCCCTCCTCCCTTGTACCAACTGGAACTATTTTTGAGATAATTTTGGCAGCAACACAGTGCTTTAAAATATAAATTGGTGTGTGCTTGATACATGCGTATGTTTACCACTCTTCTTCAGTGCAGTGCGATTTTCTTGATTGCTGTATGGTGATGTAATTGGCAGTTCATTTATTGCTGCAGCCATATGGTTAAAATCTCCTTGGGCATAAAGATGTCGCACTGATTGGTTAGTGCATTAGTCTGCTCACTTGCAGTTTAAATTAAAGCCTGTAGAAATGAATGCATTTCCTCAGTTGTGCTTACCAACTGCACCACCTAGAGGCTTTTCAGATGTTTTCATTCTTATACGATGACAGCTACATCTGTGCTAACCGTCTCATGCTTGTTTCCCACAAGGACCCCAACACAAGTGTTTAAGAGTGCACTTGACGCAGAGAAGGCTTTTGATAGGGTATTGTGGCATTTCCTAGAACAGTGCATGCGGGCCTTCAACCTGGGTAGCGCCTTCACAAGGAAAGTTATAGCACTATACGATAATCCTACGGCTCGCATAGTGGTCAACGGGGCTGTCTCTGAGCCCTTCAGGCTTCATAGAGGAACAAGACAAGGTTGCCCCCTGTCCCCCTCACTATTCTTATTTGCACTAGAGCCTCTGATTAAAGACATCGAGTCCAATGAAGAGATGAAAGGGTTCGTCATAAATGAGGTCACAATCAAACTAGCAGCATATGCGGATGACATCCTCGTTGTCACTGAAAGCCCTAAAGCCTCCATCATGGCCCTCATGAATTCCATAAACAAATATTCGGACCATTCCGGCTATAAACTTAACAAAGATAAGTCGGAATGCAAACCTCTCAATTTACACACCACTAGAGACATATTGGGGGATTCGGGTCTCGCTTGGCAAACCAGTTTCATTAAATACCTGGGCATCTACTTTGGCAACGATCTTAAAAACACACTGGAATACAATGAAAAAATGTTATTGGACAAGATAAAGAACCTGCTTGAGGGATGGTCGCCGAAATGTATTACGTGGTGGGGGATGTAAAGATCGTCAGTTATGTTCCACAGGAGCGTCAGGAACCTGGAGAAAATCCTCAGTCGTCCCCTACGGTCTTCCGACTCTATCAGACTCTAGAGTAGCGGAAGACACGATAGGGGAAAACAGGGAAACAAAACAAGGAAAGGCGGGGAAAGAAGGCTGGCTGTGCAAGTAGACCACTTCAGGTTAAGGGCAGGAAATCTCGGCTGTAAAACAAATTATATATTAAAGGTCTCACAGTCAAGTGACATTAGGGTATAAACAATATGTTATGAAAGCCTACCAAAGTTATTGTCACCACTCGATATATGTGGACTCCCAACTGGTTGTAGTTATTTCAAAACGCTAGAAATCCCTATGACAGGAAACTGTGTTAACAACTCGTAATAGACTTTGAAATGATGCTTATTAATCAAACGGTTAGGCTCACCCCTTGGCTCTCCAAAGAAATGAGGGAGATATCAAATAAACGTTCTTCTTCAAATACTCCACTAAGGTTAGAGATCTACTAAGGGGCCGATAGGGAATGACAATGGATTAGTGACGCATGGAGGACTTTCATATGTAACCCCACCTAGATAAATAATAAGCGCATTTACCAGGACTCTTTATCTGCTGCCTCTTAACTGTAGCGCAATGGTCCATGCTAGTCAACCCCACCTTAAACGTCAGTGAGAAATAAAACGCTGGAACATGAACACCTCACTCCTTTCAATAGGAGAGATTCTGTCTACGGAGCGAGTATTTTACAAGGGTCTCAGGGCGTGCTGACACACCGGCATATGAACAACACAGGAATGCTTTAAACATCAGCTGGAACTAAAGAACCTAAATGCCGGTCTCAAAACAAGGAAATAGCTCGCATAGAGAAGAACGCCCACAACTCTATCGAGCTCGATCACGAATTCGAAGCCTTACTTGGTAACAGGCGCTCTCACGGGCAAAGTAACACCAACCACCTGGAGTGCGCTTTCAAGATTACCGCTACACCGAAAACCGGCAGCTTCACGCCAAACAATACAGCAGGATTCCGACGGCTCTCGAACTACGAAACGCCGTCAGGACCGGAAACAGGAAGTACAAAGGAACGGAAGTCAGGCAAATCACTGAGGGGACGGAAAAGAGCTAAGTGCTAGAACGCTAAGCAGCGTCTACTCGCGTCTAAGCTCCTTATATACTACTCGTCACTCTGGGTCAGGACTGCGGGGCATGACAGGGGAGGATTGAAACAATCAAAATGATGATAACCCCAATGATCAACTACCTGACTAATATGCTCCCTCTAACTCTCACTGATAACTTCCATCGAAAAATAGATAAGATGTTAAATAACTTCATCTGGCGAGACAAAAAAGCAAGGATTAGCCTTAAAAAATTAAGACTGGCGAAAATTCTGGGCGGATTAAACCTGGCAGATTTTAAGACCTTCCAAACGGCCTTTTTGGCAAAACAGGGTAGCTACTGGATTCTACCAGACCAGGAGTACACTCCTGCTTGGCTGAAAGTAGAAAGAGCTATACTAAATAACCTTGATCCATTAGCACTTCTAACAGCCAGTAAACATAAAACGTTAGTAAACCCTATACTCACAAACACCAGAATCGCCCTACTGAAGGTAGACCAGAAGTTGGAACATAGAATAATAAATTAGAGATGGGAATCATTATGGGCAAACAATAAGATAAAATACAAAGGCAAACCGCTCTCTATGAATACGTGGAGGAAAACAGGGATTTCCCTTCCCATTCAGCTCGAAGAGGGAGGGAGTCCCACCACTTTCAGCTCGCTTAAAACCAAACACAACTTGCAAGATATTGAGCTTTATAATTTCCTAAAAATTAAAACTGCACTGTCCAAAGCGAGACTGTCTAATACCAAGCCTTCAATCATCCAGTATATGTCCAACCTCAATAAAATAGGTCACCAGGTGTCACACATTTATAGACTTCTACGACCAAACACATCGAATCTTAACGAGAAGACATATAATTACTGGGAATCGCAGCTCGGAGGTACACTAAGCGAGAAAGAAACCCAATTACTATGGTCCTCCCCTACACAAAGGAAGATAACCCTGGGACTAGCTCAGACAAAATTCTGGACACTACACAAACTACACTGGACCCCGGTGCGCCTGGCGAACCTAGGCTTGAACACAAATGACCAATGCTGGAATTGTAATAGCGGAAGGGGGGATCTGGCTCATCTTATATATCACTGTCCTAAAGTCAAAGCTTACTGGGAGAAGATTTTTGCCTTTCTAAAAGACATGTTAGGGTGTTCCCTTAAAACTGAGTTTGCCACCCTGGTAACAGCCCCTATTAGGACAGAACCAATCACACAACAGGATAGCGACTTACTTGATCTCCTACTAACAGCAGGTGTAAAAATGGTTCTAAATAAGTGGAAAGACACATCCAAGGCATCGTTTAAGGGTTGGCTCAACTGGGTGACCTACCTTAGAGGTGCAGATGCAATGGCCCTACGAGACTCACCGTGGAGACAGCCCGACAGGGGAATGTGGCGGTACAAAAGGGGGTGGTGATGGACGGAGCATCAGAACCAATCAAACACTCACACCCAGTCAACAGATCTGGGTCTGATCCATCACCGTTCTTTAGCCCACTCTGCCACCCCAGTTCAGACATGGCCATATGCAAATCAGTCTGACCCTGTGCCTCATGGGAACAGTCCAGCCCGAACTGCCAAGCCATGCCTTCCCTGGACCGGAAACAAGCTTCCTAGGACCGGTTTCTGGCATTTCAGCCGTCTTCAGCCAGGCTTGCTTGAATCCAGTGGCAAAGTGAGCAAGGGACTCACGTCTGAGCATACCCTGCCAACTTATGGCGAACAAAGCGGTACAAAAGGGGGTGGTGATGGAAGGAGCATCAGAACACTCACACCCAGTCAGACAGGGGAATGTGGGCATCCCTGGACAAGTGCTTAGACCCCTATGAACCTCCATGAAGAAGTCTAGTATAGCGACTTGACTCCAACCTCTCTAGACAATCGCAAGCACATTTTTCTCTTCTCTCTCCGCTCTGGTCTCTTCTCTCTGCTCTGGTCCCTTCTTCCCTGTTCCCTACCTGTGACCCTTTACTAGAACAGAGGGTGAAGGGCAGCCTGTAAGGAAACAGAAATAAACAAATTGTATCTCAAACGGTACAACCAACAGGCGCTGCCCTGTAACATCACGCGAGACAAGGTGCATGTTGTATGTTTTATGTCTACTTGTTTAGTTTTTTTGATTTTTTGTTTGTTTTGTTTTTGGCTTTTGTATATGACAAAATCTCAATAAAATCTTATTGAATTTTTTTTTTAAAAGAGTGCGCAGCAGTTACTAGTGCCTCGGGTCATACTTTTTGCTGTACGGTTTATTGTTGGGAACATTCGCAGCACAATTGTGTTATGCCACTGCTATAAAGCTTGTGTTCTTTGTCATTCTTTGTTTCAGATTTATGGCCCCTCCAGGATCCAAGTACTTATGCCAAATATCACTCAGGAATTGCAACAAGTTGAAAGTGCTTACCATGTGAATGTGCAACTTCTTCCGAGGGCAGCCCTGAGCGCCCAAAGGGTGATTCAGAGATTCCCATCATTTCTTTACTTAGGTCCATTGTCCTGTTGGGTTTCGGTTTGGGCTGCGTGCATATCAAAAGCACCAGCGGATGCCACTCGGCCATCTGTTTTCCTTGTCTTGATCGCCTAAGCCGCACCCTGCCTTTCCACCTGCTGTCCCCTAATGACAGGCATTGTCATGTTAATGGCCTATAAAAGGCTTGACTGCAGCAGCTGAATTCACTGGACTCCCAGTTCCAAGTCTTAGGGTGTGCAATTTCAGACATGTACAGACACACACCATGGGCCTCACTGGGGGTCTGTAAAGGTGTACTTTATCCTTGTAATTTCTCAAGGCCGGGTAGGAGCCATGGAGTAAGAGAACAACCCACTTCTTAGCACTAACATTTCAGCTCATGTCATTCTGAATCCATCTATATCCTGCCCACTTCATATAGTAAGTATAGTAGTGCTACCCTTTGTATACCTGTGCCTTAATTTTCACATTCATATCTGACATCTCTTTGATGTACACATTCTTTTGTACAACTGTCTTCATTACTTTTGTGAACATTCAAAAGAATGTTGCATAAATACTCAACTTTTTATGTTGCTGCTTATAAAAATGCATTCCTCCTAAAAGTAGGGACTAAGCTCTGCTTGATTCAACTTAATCAGTGCCGTCGACCAATTATACAGCGCTACTCACGGCGCATATTCAACCTTGGTTCATAAAAAGTTATATATTTTCCAATCATTGAAAAGAACCATTGATTCTTGTATATATATTTTTTCACCTTGTCACCTTGCGTCTTTCGCTGTTTTTTCCACTTGTCACTTGCGCCGTCACTCATTGTATCACAAGCACAACGTGCACAAAGTTCCTTTTGGTTGCCTTCGCAATTTATGCTCACAGTGCTATTATAACTGTCATGTCTTAAACTGTGAATTTAAATATATGATGCCATGAGCACTTTAAAAAAAATACTGGGAGTCTCTCCTTCTTGCTTCTACCTTGTAATGTAGTGCACATACATATGCATCTGCCTTCCTTATTGAATCCGGTTGAGACATTGTTGTCAATTACGTATACTTACCCAGATCTCAACCTGGTCTATGGGTCATACTCCTGTTGTCTTTTACTACTTTAACTGCTCCTGACATGATTGAGGTACTATTTTGCTCTTTTTAACTTTTAGTGCCATGCAAACAGAAGGCATGTGACTGGCAAAAACATGCCCAGCAGGAAAAACTAATTCGCTAAAATGTATTTCCTATAGTTAACTTTCTTTTATCTTGCCAAGTCTTCTTTTCTCACTTTGCACTCAGGTTTTCTTTTGTTTTTGCTTGTGGGCGCTTTCACACTAACATTAACACTAACACACTAGCATTAACACACTGCCACAGTAACATCAGTTAGAGGGCCAAATATGGCTAAAATACATTCACATTGACAATTTCAATAGCTGGGCGCTGGGGAATTACCGAGGCCTATTGGCTTTTCTAGGGCTTGCTCAAAAAAGTCAACAATGTTGCTGCCCTCTATTTTTTAGGAAGTTTTACCATGCGGATGTTCCTGCTACATGTTCGCCCTTTGAGTCTTCAGCACAGCCTTCCAGATAGCTTATTCTGTCTTTTAATGGTGCCGTTTTATGTTATAGATTTGCCACGGTAGTTTGTAGCCCACGGAGTGAAAATTCAGTTTCTTTTAAGCTGTGCTCAAATTTGCTTTGGCCTTCCTAGAACAATCAGACTTCAATGGCCACTGGGTCGATTTTTTTTCTCGAGTGTAGTCTTGCTGTTAGTTATGGTCGCAAGTATATAATTCGGGTAGCTTTCTGTGGTGTACACCGTCGTGGAATTCTTTGCACAACACAGAGCTCTGTTAGCTGCTATTTGCGGGTCAGGCAAGTGTATATAGGCACCTCCTTCAATCGTGACCTTTATTCTTCCTTACTTTAGGTTTCTCATGTTTGTGAAATGCTTCTAAATCTTGACACTTTTATTGCAGGAATCTGCTTTTGGCGCGATGCGACAGCTGTGTCTGGTTCAACATTGGATGTGAGATAGATGTTAAAAGGCAGGTGAATAAACAATAACGGCGTGCTTATTCAAGGTTCTGTTCCTCCAATTATCTGGTTCAGCACACAGCTGCCTTTTACTGTGTGCTGAATGAACCAAATAATAATAGGCATTATTACTGTTTACCATTATATTTTAAGTGTAAGATTACATGTACTGTCACATCGTTTTACTGTTTACCATATATTTTAAGTGCGGCCACTAGGTGGTGGTCCAGGATTATATCTGTACTTATACACTTTAAGGAATGTATTATTTTAAAATTGCACTGCGCGCAGTTAATAATTTGTTCCTGCTCAGTTGTCACATTTGGGTGCCGATTCCGATCCTGTAAAACCCGGGTACAAAAGTGTCGTACAGAGCGTTTTCTCCGTCCGACTCGTACCCGGGAAAAACACCTTACAAACTCGCAAGTACGATTCGCACAGAAATACCATTTCCGTACGAGTCGTAAAAAACACCGACCGGCAAAAAAATACATACAAATCTGATTCTGGACGGTGCATACGCGATGTCCGGACGGAGTCAGGCAGCGTTTTACGGACTAGCAAGTACGATTCGTGCCGATGTCACTCCGCACGTAGCATTTTTTACGGGAGCCAAAAACTGCCGGGAAATTGAGGACGACGCGAACAAGGAGCACCGGTACGCGACGGACAGCGATAGACCCCAACCTACGCATCATCCCGGCCCTCATAGCCTACGACCTCGTGTTCAGAAACCGACGCAGACGCCGCAGAAGGTCAGAACAACCCCCAGGGGCAAAGGGGGGGGGGGTGCAAGGGGCAGGAAACATAACCCACACCCCACAAAATACTAATACATCCTGCACATTAATTACCTCCATGGTCTGGTCACTTCGGGGGGCGTGTCCACCAATCCCACGTCCCGCCACAACGGAAGTGGATGTGGACGCGTACCCGTCACCACCACAATGGTGGTACGGGACTCACCCACGCCCCCAGAGCGTGGGTACGGTCCGTACCACCATTGCAGTGGTGATGTAGGGGTACGCATGTACGGCCCGTACCTACGCCCCCAGAGCGTGGGTACGGTCCGTACACGCATACCCCTACATCACCACTACAATGGTGGTACGGACCGTACCCACGCCCCCCAGAGCGTGGGTACGGGCCGTACCATGCATACCCCTACGTCACTGCCACAATGGTGGTACGGCCCGTACCCACGCTCCCCAGAGCGTGGGTACGGGCTGTCCCACGCGTACCCCTATGTCACCGCCACTATGGTGGTACGGCCCGTACCCACGCCCCCAGAGCATGGGTACGGGCCGTACCACGCGTACCCCTACGTCACCGCCACTATGGTGGTACGGCCCGTGCCCACGCCCCCAGAGCGTGGGTACGGTCCGTACACGCGTACCCCTACATCACCACTACAATGGTGGTATGGCCCGTACCCACGCTCCCCAGAGCGTGGGTACGGGCCGTAACACGCGTACCCCTACGTCACCGCCACAATGGTGGTACGGCCCGTACCCACGCTCCCCAGAGCGTGGGTACGGGCCGTACCACGCGTACCCCTATAGCCCCATTACATAATGGATACAAGGCGTACACACGCCACTGATGTAGGTTTATGGCTTGGTGCAACACATCAGCTGGAAATTGGGGGTGGTGTATGCATAGGACAGCAGTGTACCACAGCAAGGGCGCATGTGGGTGGGTGCAGAGGAATACCAGCAGTGGACAGGGTCATGTGAGGGGCGGGTGCAGAGGACTCCCAGCAGTGGACAGAGACATGGGGGTGGGTGCAGAGGAATACCACCAGTGGACAGGGACATGTGAGGGGTGGGTGCCCATCACTCCCAGCAGTGGACAGAGACATGGGGGTGGGTGCAGAGGACTCCCAGCAGTGGACAGAGACATGGGGGTGGGTGCAGAGGACTCCCAGCAGTGGACAGAGACATGGGGGTGGGTGCAGAGGACTCCCAGCAGTGGACAGAGACATGGGGGGGTGTACATCATTATCAGATGACCACAACTCCATGGGTGAATGTACGTATCCCTAACTTTGGACAATGATGATAGTGCCATAACAACACATCACTGACAGCAGTGTCCCACTCCCAGGAGGATGGATGTCTTTCCCCCACTGCATGACACACCACATGTGGGTGTGAGGATAAATAACACATGCATACCCACCTCTGGCAGATGCAGCAGAATACACACACTGAGATCATGCCACAGGACTGTATAGTCATGTCACTGCCTAATAAACTAAGAGAGCCAAAGAGAACACACACTGTCACGCACATCCCAGGACTGATAGGAATGTTCAGGTACTGGGCTTGCCACCAAGATGTTGTCTGTCATGGAAGCAATAGGGTGGAGTTCCCACAGATACAATGGCCACAATTGTGAGTCAGGTGTTCAAATACCCAGCAGAACAAGTACCAATGTGTACTAGGCTGGGATTACACACATGCATTGTGCGGAAAAGGGAAAATTTCTCCATGAAGGCATGGCAAAATACTCTATACACAAGTACAGTGAGTACCAAGGATGGCACAGACGATGCAGCCGGAGACATTGCTGAACAGGCATGGCCAGAGTTGAAGGGATCCATCACCAACAAAGGAAATGTAGACACAGGGCAACACAACAATTGTGCAACTCTCTGCAGGGGAGATGTCAGGTGCCACAGAGGAAGGAACACTCCTTGGGACAATGTCTCCAAACACAAAGAGCATACAAGACAAAGAATCTTTGCAGAGACCTTGTGATGGCACGCAGATACCAGGTTCCACCCCATGAGAAACACCCTCTACGCCGGAACCACAGCCAAACTACAGAAAAGACTCCAGCGCATACAGAACGCCTCCGCACGACTCATCCTGGACATCCCCCGACACAACCACATCTCCGGCCACCTGAGAGACCTGCACTGGCTCCCCGTCAGCAAGAGGATCACGTTCAGACTACTCACCCACGCACACAAGGCTCTCCACGACCTGGGCCCCAAGTACCTCAACAACCGCCTGACTTTCTTCACGCCCACCCGCCAGCTATCATCGACCAGCCGCGCCCTTGCCGCCGTACCACGCATTCACAGAGCCACCACTGGAGGAAGATCCTTCTCCTACCTGGCCGCCAAGACATGGAACTCCCTCCCAATCTGCCTTCGAACGACCCAGGACCACCTCTCCTTCAGAAAGCAACTCAAGACCTGGCTATTCGAGCAGTAGCGAACCCCTCCCCCCAGCGCCTTGAGACCCTACCGGGTGAGTAGCGCGCTATACAAATGCGATGATTGATTGATTGATTGATTGATGAGCAGCAAAAAACAACATTTCCCTGAAACATGACACATGCCCACAACTCCAACTCCTGTAGCATCAGCATCAACATCAATACCTGAAATGCAAGACTTTTCAAACGAAAAAGAAAATGCTTTATTCAGCATGAAAATAATAATGTGTAAACAAGACTATTCACAAAGGCTAATGGCCAGTCCATATCATCAGTCCTTGGGGGGGGACACATGGCCATGCGTCTCCCCTAGCTTGCCTGCACATCACAAGACTGTGTCGTCGACGGGGGGGGGGCATCATGTGGGGAAGGACCAGGCACCGCAGGGACAGGAGGGGGAAGGGTAGGTGTGGTGGGTGCAGGGACGGACGACTCCACCACAGGGGGTGGGGCAGCGCCAAAGGTGGAGGCGAGCTCGGCACTGCACACTTCTGCCAGTTCTTCAAGCGTCTCCCCTGCACCCGGAGAAACAACAGGCCCCAAGGAGGGGGGGGGGTCAGAGGGATGGGTTGCAGCGCTACTGGGGGAGGTGGTGGACAGGCTGAGGGACTTAACTCCCCTACCCGTGGAGTGCCTTGACCGTTTGCATCCAGGTGAACTAGTGGGGCTGAGGCCCAGCCCAGCAAAGTAAGCCTCCTTCTCCGAATCTGGGGCAGGGGAGCCAAGGGGAGTGACATCGGAGGGACTGGGGAGTGAGTCATGTGGATGAGGACTGTGGCTGCGTGCCTGCCTGTGTGCCCCAGACCCAGTGGGTGTGCCTGCTTCCCCCTGAGTGTGCGTGTCAGGAGGTGCGCGCTTGCCCTTACGTGGTGCTGTGCTGCTTCTGTCTGGTGGGGTGCGTGTGTGTGGATGTCTTGGTGTGCTTGGGACAGGCATGGGTGTGGGACTTGTGGATGGGGCAGGGGTAGGGGGGGACGCAGCACTGCAGGTGACTCACTACTGCCGTCAGTGATGAGTCCAGAGACCTCAGCAACATCCGTTGGTCAGACATCGCTGATGACATGCCCTCCATGTACGACACCATCTGGGTCAGCAGTCTGGTGTGGCCATGGAGGACAGTCAGGATCGATGTCTGCCCAACTTGCAACTGCCGCTGACCCGAGCAAGTGGGAGGGCGGTGATGGGAATGTAGGGGGCAGCGAGAGATGTACTGCTGCTTTCAGCTGTGGGAGCAGCCTCCGCCCCCTCTGGGAGCTCAGCCTCGGACCCGTCTGCCTCGTAGTCAGTGTTGGTACTGGGCAGGTCCTCCGCCTCACTCCCCTCACCCTCCGTGCCACTAGATTCCACCGACTCCTCAGCAGTGGTGGCACCACTGCTCGATCCCTCCTCCACCTCCGTGCCGGTGTCTCCCTCGGTGGCCTCCGATGATGCTGTGGGCAAGGTGAAGAGACAGGAAAAAATCAGTCACCTGTATACATCTGACACATGAGTCCAAACAAAATAGGCAACAGTGCATATCAGGAAAGGCATCATGAGTAACATCTAGGATACTCCCCACATATGTAAGCCCTGCACTCCCCAGTTGGTTGACCCACCATGCCACTTGGAAACAATGAAAATTAGGACACAACAGCAAATAACTTGAAATCACAAGATCATGAGAAGCTAGTGTCTGGGATCAGTTGAGCATAGCAAGACTATGAAGGCATGCCACCTCTTGTTCACTGTGAAACGAACAGTATTGTCGCACCCAAGGCCAAATACCACATGCCAATGCAGAAGGTGTCCCCACACTCAGAGACCTGTGAGTACTTTTGACACCCCAAAGAAATACATTGTGACTCCTGGAAAATCACAACCCTTTACACAATGGACATGTCTAGCATGTGTGAATGTGGCACTCTGTGAACACAACACACATGTGTCTGTATAGCAGAAGTCACACAAGGAGGTGGAAAGTGTAAAGTTGGTGTCTTGTGCACTTCCTTGGGAGATATCTGTCATGCAGGTACATCATTGTCCTTCACAACCAAACAACAAGGTCAAGCATATGAAACATTGAGACATGTTGACAGGTGTAGTGAGTGCCAATGGACATTTTCTCTGAGTAACAACTTGAATAATGTCATTTGTCACATGGCTATCCGTCACCTGATCACACAGTTGGCTACACATATGACCTACTGACTGTCATCTGGAGTGGCACACATGTCCACACCCAGGACAATGCATAAGCTAATGGGCCTGCAATTGTTTAGCAAAAAAGCCTCGCTGTACTGTGGGTTCCCCCTCATGGCAAGCCAGAATGTACCCACAGATGTCAGCACACAAAGTCACAACTGTGTAGCATCTGAACCACACACAGGTGGCAAAAATGTACAAGCAGGATACATGATTGTCAAAAACTGACACAGGCAATGAAGCACGAACATTAAGCACTGGCCAACATCACGGGGGCACTGCACGATGACTTTCTGTACTGCGAATCATATCACACAAGTCAGAACTGGCAATGAAACATCAGGGTTGAACATGTACGCCCCTCCCGCACACACCCACCCATACCTGAGTCAATGTGACTGATACCGATCAAGAAGTGACACCTCTTATTCAGGGTTACAATAACTGTGCTTGAAAACTAGCTTCATTAACACGACATCACCTTGTAGGGCTGCCAAAACATATTGGTCACAAACAAACATCAACAGATTGTTGTGAATAGCCCCACAGGCACTGCCCAGTGTGAGTATGCACAAGCAAACTGGTGTATCCCTGTCCAGTGGGCAAATGTATCACACGTGAAAACTACTACCTAGGCCAGGGAACAATGCCACAGAGGCAGAGCCATGATGAACCCACAGTGAATGTGCACAGTGTTGGATGACACACATGAGTACGAGGGCAGGCTGTGTCAGGGGACTGTAGTGTGCACACTGCTCCATGGTCCTGGAATGAGCTGACTGTTACAGGAGCAACCGTCCCGGCACTATGCATATATCCCACTCATGCACATCATGTCTGAGGCCACAACATTGGTAATGCATGCTGTAAGTCTGTTCATTTGAACCCTCACACTCCTATGTTGGGACTCAGCATCAGTGCCAACAATTATGCACCCCCAAATGACTGAACAGGACAGGGCACAGGCAGACCACCCCCACACATGATGCTGAAAGCAGTGTGCACCTTGATAAACTGGCAGCCTAGATGACCATGTGCAATAGTGATAACACACAGACCAGGTAACACATGTCAAGGAGGGGAAGGGAGGAAGAACAGCACAGGTTGACTTTGGGGTACAGGATATGCACTGCACATATATAGCCTGGCAGTGTATCCAGGCGACTGAGCAGCTCCAAAAGCTGGCGACACACAACAAACACACATGTACCTACCCCCTTCCTGCTGCTGTAACTCCTGTATCCGCCTATCCAGGTCAGGGAAGACCACCGCCAGGACACGCCGCATCTGGTGGGTCAGGCGCCGGCGCCCGCCATGCTTGCGAGGAGGTGAGTCCTTCAGCATGACCCGGGCGATCCTCCGGGTCCAGCACCGGATGTCCTGCCATCTCTTCCTCACTTGTGGCAGGCACCGACTGCGACCCTCCACTGATTGCACGGCCTTGATGGCATCCTTCCAGATCTTCCCCTTGTGGTAGGGGGATACCTGTGTGGATGACAAAGTGGGACAACATCACCACACCTGCACCATGTCACAGAGACACACATTTGAACATCTTAGATTTGTTGAACAGGGCATAGTATGCTGGCAAGTAATAGCACCTTAGTCATAGGGACTTTTTCCACTGGGGACGCACCAATGCACTGCATGGCATAGTAAGTACACAGGTGGCATGAGGGGTGCGAAACAATCCCTGATCATGGCACACACTGTGCATCCCAAGCAACACAAGGCTGATGGACAG
The DNA here is from genome assembly GCF_964204655.1 of Triturus cristatus. NCBI lineage: Eukaryota > Metazoa > Chordata > Amphibia > Caudata > Salamandridae > Triturus > Triturus cristatus. The sequence continues at coordinate 1,261,436,948 of NC_140579.1, forward strand.
CACCGCAAAGCAGTCACATGCCCCAGGCCACTGACGAAACCTCAGCAGAGTACACAGACACACACAGGCACACATCAATCACCTGCCATTGGCAACAGCGGATGGAAACCTCACTCTGCACATGTGCCACTTGCCAGGGGGGGTCACAGGTGTGGGGCTAGCTCAGCAAGTCAGACACATAGCACGGCTTACTTCACACATCAGATGGATTGAGCAGTTGCCTCCTCCATGCAGCTGTGGTGCAACACTCCACATAGACACTCACCCACATGACAAGAAACATTCACACACATCAATGTCCAGGGGGCGTACACATCATTTGGACACTCTCACCACTCTCACCACAGCTCCACTCAACTCTCACACACATCTGTGGGTACAGTCACCTGTCACACCGGGGTGACCACTGAATCACTGCAGGACAATAGAACAAGAATGCCCAAGAGGATTAGGCTTGCGGAATGTGCCATGCACTATGCAGTGAATGTCACAGTAAGCACAATGCAAGTGAGGAGTGCACACATGAACTACATCAAGCCCTGCATGAGAGACATAAGCCATCCCCCCCCTGGGACCCACTCCAACCAACATTGCATGTCTGTCACACCTGGCCACAATGCCAGAAGTGACAGACACAATAAAGGTGCACAGGCAAAGGTAGTGGAGTCAGCACTCACCTGCTCCCCTGGTCGACCATACAGCATGGGGTACTGTGGGAGGATCACATCCAGCAGGGCCTCGTTCTCCTCCTGGGTGAAAGGCTGGGCCCTCTCCACAGTCCTTGACATGGTGCCAGAGGGAGACAATACAGCAGCAGTGGTATCGACTGACATGTTGTGCAGGCAAGTGCCCTCTCATGGGTTCTGCCTGCCTTATATCTGCCTTGCTGGCCTATTTCATTTACAGGAGTACAGAGTGATTGGTCAGACTCATTTGCATCCTACGTTTCCTCCAATCCCTTTAAACATACACCAGTGACAGCCTTTGCATCTTTCGATTTTGCAGCATCATGTCAAGTCAACAACCACTTTGCAACATTGTATAATGTGGCCAACTGCTTTTTCCAGACCACATGATGTTAAATTTTGAACTTGAAACTCGGTATCCATGACAACCAGCATGCATTTAGGCCCTAATACTTGTCCCTCATGTGTCCCCATTGTAATTCTTAAATCCCACACAGGTACGGCGCGTTTCACACGTACCCCTAGGGCACCATCACTACAGTGATACAGGCCGTACTCACGCGTGAGTACGTGTCTATCACTATAGTCGTGTTACTGTAGGTCCGAGTGATACGGCACGTACTCACGCATGTATGGGCCGTACACGCGTGAGTACGTGCCTATCACTATAGTTGGGGGTACCGTAGGGCCTAGTGATACAGCACGTATTCACGCGTGTATGGGCCGTACACTCGTGAGTACGTGCCTATCACTATAGTTGGGGGTACCGTAGGGCCTAGTGATACGGCACGTACTCACGTGTGTATGGGCCGTACACATGTGAGTACGTGCCTATCACTATAGTCGTGTTACTGTAGATCCGAGTGAAACAGCACATACTCACGCGTGTACGGGCCGTACATGTGTGAGTATGTGCCTATCACTCTAGTTGGGGGTACCGTAGGGCCTAGTGATACGGCATGTACTCACACGTGTATGGCCCGTACACGCGTGAGTACGTGCCGTATCACTCGGACCTACAGTAACACAACTATAGTGATAGGCACGTACTCACGCATGTATGGCAGGTACTCACGCGTGAGTACGGGCCCTACACACGCCCTCAGAGCGTGTGTACTGCGTTTCACAGCTTACACTGGTGATAGGAGGCGACACACGAAAGGAATGGAGGTGTCAGACTCGCACAAGGCTGTACATCAAGTCATTGTCAGTGCAGTCCTTCATGTGCAGGGCCTTGGTGTGTCAGGCAGTGATGTGGCACATGTCTCCTCATGTTGTGGCACAATAGATGTGTGATGAGCTGTTTACACATGTCATGTGTGATGGGGCACTACGTGGCACACTTCCCCGTCACACTTTGCATATGTGTGCATGTACGACACACGTGTCAAGCACTGCATCACTGGTATGGCACAGTGAGCAACACCCGCAACTGTCCCCTGATGCCAGGTACACGGATAATTACATCTGACATGTGACTCCCAGCGTGCCACGATGTGACTATGTCATGTGTGTGTCATGTGTTCCCATGAGCTTTCCGTTGGTGTTCCGTCAACTCCATTTGCTGTTGCAGCATCCAACATGTGTCTGTGTGCATATGTGCATGACACACATATACGCACACCATGCCACATGTGGACTCACACGTTACATGTGTCATGATGGTTCGAAGATGACTTCCTGACATGAGGCAATATCTGCGTTCTCTCAATGTCTGTGTCATCAGTTTTTGATATGTACCCCTTCATGGAAATGTGTGTTATCTGTCCTTTTCCAGATGACATGTGACCTGTGCGTCTAGACTCCCGCCAGCTGTCTGTATGAGATGACATCCTTCTAATGCTGATATGTGGATGTCTGTCACTCATGTAATGTGTCTGGCTTGTCACTTACACTGGCCCACAGCTATTTTAATGGCATGTCACGTCAACATTGCCATGCAACTATTGTGGCTGGCTCTTGGTAGGAGAATCACCTGGCTGGCCCACGTGTCCTGGATGTATTGCACAGCACAGACTCTGTATTAAGCAGATGTGTATTAGCTGTTGAACATGTGCTCACCTCAGTGACATTGGTGTGGTAATGTACTCACTTCGTTATTTCTTCCAAATCTCTGCAGGGCACCGCCTCTCTCCAGACGAATGCCAGACCTGGATGCCATGCGTGAACATGACTGCATACGCAGATACCGCTTCTTGCAAGAGTTGATAGAGGACTTGACCCGCCGGCTTGCACCACACCTCCAACCACAACACAGGTATCCTACAGCTCTGACCCCCAAGATGAAGGTGATGGCAGCCCCACATTTTTTTGCCACCGGCACGTTTCAATTGACCATAGCTGATGTCGGTGGCATGTCCCAGACAATGTTCAGCCGTGTCCTGCATGATGTTATAGAAGCCATGTTGGTGCACCTGGATGAATTCATCCATTTTCCCACTCGTGAGCAGTTGACAGGTGTCAAGGGTGAGTTCTATGCCCTGGGAGGGATGCCTCATGTAATTGGCGCCATTGATGGGACACATGTGGCTTTGGTACCACCACAGGCACAGGAGGTAGCCTATAGAAACAGAAAACATTACCACTCCATTAATGCCCTTGTGGTGTGTCTTGCTAACATGCTGATTTCCCATGTCTGTTCCCATTTTCCAGGGTCCGCACATGATGCATACATCATGAGGCGTAGCAGGGTGCCAGAAATGATGCTGCAGCTGCACGCGGAACGAGCATGTCTTGTTGGTGGGTATACTCTGTTAGTCCTGTGTTCAGTGCTATCTTTGTATCTTACGGCATCTCCTGACCCACTTCTTCACATGATGTTTCCATGTAGGGGACTCTGGCTATCCCAACATGCCATGGCTGATGACGCCTCTCCGCAACCCCAGAACAGCCGCAGAACACCGGTACAACGACACCCATGGGCAGACGAGGCGCGAGATTGAGAGGACGTTTGGACTCCTGAAGAGCAGATTCCGGTGCCTCCACAAGACCGGCGGCGCCCTCCCATATGCCCCGGTGAAGGTCTGCAAAATCTTCATTGTGTGCTGCATGCTGCACAACATGGCAGTGGAGAAGGCCGTGCCACTCATCCTTGATCCGGATGAGCAGGATCATCCACCCGTGGAGGATGAAGGGCTCGGGCACAGGGCAAGTGAGGATGAGGATGAGGATGAGGACATCCGGAGTCAGCTTATCCGCAACTTCTTCTCATGATGGTGAGTCCCTGTGTCTGAGTGTGCACGCTTTGAGCCTTGTGTGGTATGTGTTGCAATGTGTGTGTCGAGCTGACTGTGTGCTAAGTGACTTGGAGGTGTGTTCTGATGTGTCATTCAAGTGATGATGTAATTCCACACATATTAGCTAGGACACTAAATTTATTAAGGGCATGGTGACAACATCATTCCTGTAGAGTACATGTACATGTCTGAGGATTACTAGCTCTTCGCTGACTTGTTGTGTGTCTGGCCTCCACATGTTCTTGCGGCTGTCATCTGCTCATGTCATCATTGCCCTCCTGCTATTCCTCATGAGTATTGCAATGTGTGCTGGATCAGAGTTACATGCACAGACATGGTGAAAAGTCATTTGGGGTAAGGAATGCAGCAAGGCATTTTGTGGGTGGTACGTGTTTGTGATATGTGGGGACTGCTCCTGTGCATGTTGTGTTACCATTCATACATGTCGACTCACCATGGGCCACATGACGTGTTGCATGGCTCCCATGAATTGATAGTCACCCTTCCTGACAGTCATCTGTAATGGTTTGTGGATTCTGATGAAGGCATCAATGTGTGAATAACGTCCCTCAGGAACATACGGGATGCTAATGGTGGACATAGTGTGGGACATCCCCATATGAGGCTCAATGGGGAATTGTAGACTCTCAGTGTGAAGCAAGGGGTGTTAGGCTCAACCCCTTCACTTGTGTGCCAGCTCAGTAGGATTTACCACATCTGTGTGTTGAAGGGGGTGTCCAGTGTAGGTCACACATGGTCAGCCAAATGACCTGTGAGTCTGTTCCAATTGATGCATTTCCCTTAGTGTGAGGCTGAGTAATAAAGGTGTTCGTCACACTCCAAGGTGCCTCATCTCTGTCAATGCAGGTCTCTTGCCACTTTGCATGCGGCATATCTGGCATAGTTGTGGACGATTATGCATATGGGTCCATGTGTAGTTTAGCAACATGCATGCAGTTGCTCATGGATTAGGCTCCCTATTGGGCATGAAGTACATGGTCGTGTATGTTTTTTGCCATGTTGGTCCACACAATGGGCCATCAACAGCTGCTGAGGGTGTGTCTCCTGTGCGCAGGTCGGCCTTCAGTTTCCTGATCCGGTGTCATGCTTCTTTGGTGATTGTGCATGCATTGTCTCTGGGTGTGCCATGTGACACTGGACACTCCTTACTTTACACACGCGCCTTTTGCAGTTGTCCTTCTGACATCCTAGTCTATGTGTGCAAATTCTGTCATTTTGCAAGGAGATGCCACCTGCTGCTGCGGCCCCTGCAGCAAGGGCCCACAGAGTATCCAGATTTGGCAACACACACGCCTCCAAGATGCTCCTCACTTCCTCCCTCCACCCATTCATTTGGCTGTCCTCAGCTTGTCTATGCCGCTGTTGCCGCCACGCGGTGCCAAAGGCTGGACCATCAGCACATGCAAGGTGCACATTGCACCACCATCCTGTCCTTGCATAACCCACATCACACTACAGTCTGATGTATCAGCCACACTCCGAGTTATGTCCATCCGCACATCTAACGCCTGCTGTCAGACATACCCTGGGCACACACACGACACCTTTGCATGCTGAGTGTGCAACCCCAACTGCCTACACTGCGCTGCCCCACCTTCCAGGCCCTGTCACACCAACCAGGTCACGTCCTTAATACTCCCCACAGCCTGTGTAGCCCAGCAAGGGCATGGGAGTGGGACTCAAGGCTTCAGCATGTAGTATGGTGTCATCATCTGGGACATGGCACAGGTATCATCTCTCAGCATGTCAATCTACAGAGTGTCCAGGACCCCCCTCTTCACCATCACATCACCTCATCATCAGCTCGTATGCCATTGACAGCCAGGTGCTCCTCACCCTCAACAAAGACACAGACGTTGGCAGTTCCATCATTAAAGTATGCATGAGATCCATTGATGAACGGCTGAACACGAGCCACCTGAGGCTGGACTTGTACAGGACTGAGGTGATCATCTGAGGATTGTCCCCTTCCAGCTGGGTTAAGTGCCTGTGTCCCACCCGCAACAGCCCTGCACAAGCACCCAGTGGCCACACACACAAGATGGTGTGCATCATGTTTGGCTCGCTCACATATGCCATGCTAGTCCACACCATCTGTACCTCATGCTGCAACGCCCTCTGCATTATGCACATGATCCACAGATAGATCCACTCCAAGAAAAGACAGACCATCCCCTCGGTCCATGACAACATCCGTGTCAAATACTGCCCTGCCCTCTACGGAGCAAGTACATCCCAACTCCCAGGAAACTGGTCCACTTCCAGGGTGCATCTGCACATCTCAGATTCAACACCCTGCGCCCCAGCCACCTCACCGTCCACCATAGATAGCTGCAATGGATCACTGTCTGCTGCAGGATGACCTCCAAACTCCCCACCCACACTCAGGAGGCAGTGCACAACCCCGACCCCAACCAACCTTGTACGTCTGTCATCCTAGATCCCGTTGGGCCATCTCCGTGCATCCAACCTTGCACTGGCCACCGTTCTTCACATCCACCGTACTCCAGCATACAGGACATTGTTCTCCCACCTGGCCACACATACCTGGGACTCCCTCCCCGGGAACCTCCACATGAGCCATGACCTCTACGCCTTGATGATAATCTCCCAAATAGGTCTCTCCGCACAGTTTAGCAAGCACCCCCTCAGCAGCCAGAGGCCATCACAGGTGAGTGTTGTGCTCCATGCCTACATTGAATGATACCTTGTGACCCATGTGTGTCCTGTACCAGACTCTGATCCCAGGGTATGGATGGCTGGAGTTAGTTCAACACTCAGGCATAGTTTGACATTTCCACACACATATGTCGTTGAATAATGCAAAATGACAGGAACGTCTCATGTCCAAAGTGATATATTTATTTGCGGTGGGGTAAGTGGTTTGGTAGATGCAATTAGGTGCTCTACCGGGGGAATAGAATGCAAAGTTCACAGGGGGAGATGGTATCCTTGGCATTGGAAGTCATCAGAGTCCAGGGCACAGTGTTGGTCATCATTGGTCAGACTGTGACCAGCAAGTCCATGTGGCAGAGAATGTCATTGGATGAGGTGCTGCTGTTGCGCCAGGGGGCCAGGTGCCAGGCGAGGTGACCTGGGAGATGTGGATGGTCCGCTGACTCTCACGGTCTTTTCCGTGGACGACCCACCTTCCTCCGGGGACCCTCAGATGCAGGCCTTGATGATGCTGGGGACGCTCCGTCAGACGAATCCTCCTCCTCCTCCTCCCTCCCTGTGTCTGGTGCTGGTCTACGCCTGGTGGCACAGGGAGGGTTGCCCATGCTTTGGGCGATCTGACAGAGTGATTGGCTCATGTCCCTGTGCACCGCCAGGAGCTCAGCCAGTCTTGCCTCCCTCCGTCCTTGGTGTTGTTGATGACTGGCATGATGCTCGACCTGCAGGTTCTTAATCTCATCGAGAGTCCCCTGCATCTCGGAGAGTCTGGACACGACCTGGTTGATGCCTCTGGTGTCACGCCGGTATGAGTCCAGGATGTTGCGTATGTGTGACATACCGGTGTGCTGAGCTGGCTGGTCAGGTTCGCGCCTCCGCCTGCCTCCACTCCCATCGCCCCTGCCCACTTGAGCCTGGCCTGCCCTTGTGGGCACATCGGGTCTATGGGACCCCTGAGGGATGGCATTTGCAGGGTTGCCTGCCTCCTCCTGGGTGCCCGGAGAACCTTGTCCCTCCTGGTCAGACTGGCTCTGTTGTTCAGTGCGAGCAGGGCTCCTGGGTGTGTCCTGGGATGTGGCAGGAATGGGGGTGGTGGTTGGCACAGATGTACCTGACGCAGGTGCTGCAGGGGCTTGGGCACCAGAGGGTCCAGGTTGGTTGGGGTCATCCACGGAGTGGTGAGAGTCGTCGCTGCCGGTGGGATCATCTTCACGCGGTGCCTGGGACTGTGATTCTTCCCCCCAGTGTTGCGGGGAGATCGTCGACGTTGCCCTGTGTGTGAGAGAGAGACAATGTTAATGGTGTTTCATGCAACATCTATGTTTCATACATATTCAAGTTGACACAGTTCCTCCAGGTGGTTGGATGTGCCTAGCATTCCTCTCAATGTCCACTTGGGGATGGGTATGTTGCGGGGGACAGATTGGGATGTTCACCTGAGTGTTTGACCTGTAGATTGTTGGCTCTGATGCTTATTTGGCTCTGGATTGGTCTTGTTGTGTCACATGTCCATTGTGGGAGTGTGTAAATCCGTTGCCTGCCCCGGGGGTGTGTGCTTGTGTTAGGGGGGGGGGTGGGGTTGTGACCGGGCCTGCTGTTGTGTGTAGTGTGAGTTGTCATTGGGTCTCCCAGGTGATGTGTCTGTCCCCTCATGGTGCATGCTGGCATGACAGTGAGTGTGAGTTCCTGTGCTAGATACCTGTGCTTGTGGAGTTGGTGTTTGAGTGTACAGTGGTCCCAGGAGGGCCTTGTGCTGCATACAGCAGGGCCAAGTGTCAGCTACCTTGTCAGTACTTTGCCAGTCCCTGTGCATTGTGCATGGGTATGAACCTATGCCATATGGGCTGAGGGCATTGGTGTCTGCGTCTCATTTTCACAATGTGTTGTGTGGGGCCCACCCTCCCAGCCTCCCGGACATCCAGTCTTGTGTTTGTGGTTGTTGTAGCCTTGGACATGGCCATGCCTTGATTTGTGAAGGGTGCATGGAGACGTTAGTGGCATGAGCGTGGTCTTTGAGTGTGGGTGTGTGCGGTGAGTGCTGGGGGAAGTTGCGTGCATTTAGTGTATATGTGGTGTGGACCCCATTGCCCCCATGTTACGTAAGTTGTTTGTGTACTCACCAGGCTCTGCGACTCCTTCGACTCCGTGTACTCCCACCGGCGGTAGCAGGGCCATCACCTTCTCGTCCCAGGGATGGTAGTGTACGGGTCTGTGGGGCGGCCCACCTCCAGTGATGTTACTCTGGGCATACTCTTCTTTCATTTTCCTCTTGACCGCCCTCCACAGATCGTACCACCTGGCTTGGCATTCATGCCTGGTCCTTCGGATGGGCGCAACAGCATTCACCTTATCGACAATCCTCTGCAACATGGCAGATTTTTCAGCTATGCTGGTCTGTCTGACCATTGTTCCAAACAGCTGTGGCTCGACTCTGATGACTTCATTGACAAGGAGGTCCAGCTCTGCCATTGTGAACTTTGGATTCTTGTCTGTGGGCATGGTGTGGGGTGTGGGTGTTGGTGTGGATGGTTGTGGGTGTATGGGTGTGAATGTGACGGTGTGTGTGTGAATGTGAAGAGGGGGATGTTTGTGGAGGAGGTTGTGTGAAGGTGTGTGAGTGAAGGTGTAGTGGAGGTATGAGTAATGTGGAGTTGTTTCTCAGTGGGGTCTGGCAGCAGTGGGTCTGTTGCAAAGGCTCATGGGTTGTGTGTGTGGGCCCTTTTTATTGGTCCATTTTTGGGTGTGGCTGTGTTTGAATTTTGGTGGGTGTGTTATAAGAGGTGGTTGTGATTTGGGGCCTCTGTTTGCCTGTTTGGATGTGCCAGGTCAGTCATTGAGATGTATTTTGTCATGTAGACGTGTTTTGTGGTGTTGTGCGAGTCGAATTGACCCTCCTTGTGCTGTTTTACAGTGTCCTGGTTCTGTAAGAGTCTTTTTCGCGTAGGTACGATCTGTACATACGCGATGCTGGGTGAGGGTGCTGGGGTACTGTGTTGGAGTGCGGCGCGTACATGCGGTGGGGGTACTGTGCGTACACGTGCGGCCCTGGGGTACGGCGCGTACATGCGGAGGTACGGCGCGTACATGGGGGGTAAGGTGCATACATAGGGGGGGAGGGCGCGTACATGGGGGGGAGGGCGCGTACATGGGGGGAGGGCGCGTACATGCGGTGGGGGTACGGTGCGTAAAGGTGCGGCCCTGGGGTCCAGCACGTACATGCGGAGGTACGGCGCGTACATGCGGGGGTAAGGCGCGTACATGGGGGGCAGGGCGCATACATGGGGGAGGGCGCGTACATGCAGTGGGGGTACGGTGCGTACAGGTGCAGCCCTGGGGTACGGCGCGTACATGCGGAGGTACGGCGCATACATGCGGGGGTAAGGCGCGTCCATGGGGGGAAGGCTCGTACAGGTGCGGGGCTGGGGTACTTTGCGGACAGGGGGGGTAAGGTGCGTACATGGGGGGGTACGGCGCATACATGGGGGGCTACGGCGCGTACTGTTGCAGGGCTGGGGTACAGTGCGGACAGGGTGGTGTACGGTGCTCACATATTTGGGGTTGGGGGGGCTGTACGGCTCGTACACAGGCATAAGTTTACCCGTGTACATGTGTGCGGGGGTAAGGTGCGTACATGGGGGGAGGGCGCATACATGGGGGGAGGGCGCGTACATGCGATGGGGGTACGGTGCATACAGGTGCGGCCCTGGGGTACGGCGCGTACATGCAGATGTACGGCGCGTACATGCGGGGGTAAGGCGCATACATGGGGAGAAAGCACGTACATGGGGGTACAGCGCGTACAGGTGTGGGGCTGGGGTACAGTGCGGACAGGGGGGGTAAGGCGCGTACATGGGGGGTATGGGGCGTACATGGGGGGGTACGGCGTGTACTGTTGCAGGGCTGGGGTACAGTGCGGACAGGGTGGTGTACGGTGCTCACATATTTGGGGGTGGGGGGGCTGTACGGCTCGTACATGGGCATAAGTTTACACGTGTACATGTGTGCTACTGCGTTGGCTCCGTACGGGCCATTTTACGTGTATTCGGACGGACTGTCGGGATTGTACTTGCACGCTCGGACTTGTGTTTTACGATTTGCACGTAAAAATGTCCGTCTCACTCTCGTACACTTTTCCCGACGATATTCGGACGTAAAAACTTTCCGATGCACTCTCGTAGACTTTTACTGACGCTATTCGTAGTTATTTTTCACGGACGAATCGTACTTGGCAGTTTGTACGGTACTTGTACGACTCGTACGTAAAAAAATACGGATACGGGTCGTACGCAAATTATTTTTAACGGATCGGAATCGGCACCTTGGTGTAATGTAACTTATTATGCCTCAAAGACTTACTTGTGGACCACTCAATGCTGCATTGTCTATTTTTGGCTTTTCTTTCTTGCTTGATGAACATGCGGTTCTCATTATTTACCCGCAGATCACAAGAATTCAATGTTCCCCCAGCGAGGGACTCCCAGGTTGGGGGCACCCAGGATGGGGACCAGGCAGTGCTTGAAATGGAGAAACAGAAGTGCAGGTACTCTGTATCAGAGTAACTGCTTGTCTCTGAGAAGGGTCGGTACTCTCCAATTAAAAGTATTACGTTTTTCTTGAGAAGTGCAGGTATTCTGCCTCTCAAAATAAACAAGCATTGGCATAGCCAATAGGTCTCGCTTTTGGGACCTTATAAGTATTTAGGTATGCAGCACAATATCCCTGGTGCAACAACATCAACTGTTGCATGGCTAAACACTTATAAAGTCCCAAAAGCGAGACCTATTGGCTATGCCAATGCTTGTTTTTTTATAGTTGTATGAGGGAAATTTCAGCTTAGTGATCCATGAATGCTCAGCAATTCAATGGTGATAAAACTAAAATTTTGTGCAATCCTTGAGAGAGCTTCCTTCTGGTGTTTAGCCAATATTGGGAACTTTGGCTTTTGGACGAATGAAGATCTGCCACTAATAAGTAAAGTAAATAAGGTGTCATCCTCTTGCTTCTCCATATTGAGTGATACAAAAAATTCTACCAGTTCTTCCGGCTCAGACGCGACCTCTGGTAGTACAGTTCACCATCTTAAGTAAGCTAGACTATTGTTTCGCACTTTTTTTAGGTTCTCCAGATTATATTTTGAAGAAGCATTATAGAATTCAAACTGCTGCTGCCAGATTAGCATTACAATGTCCAAGTCACTCCTCTGCATCGGAGGCCTTAAACCACTACATTGGTTACCTCTTTCAACAAGCAGGAAGTCGTATAAGGGAGGGGGTGGCAAATGGTGAGCACTTTCACAGCCGCTTTGGTGTTCTCAGTGGCCGCGCGGCTCACTGAGAACATCAAAGCGGCCGCGAAATGATCACGCAGGCTGCCAAATGGTGCGCGCGCCCGGCGCACATGCACTGTAGTTGTCGGCCTGAAAGCACTAGTTTGCACTTTCAAATCCCCCGTTTACAAAAGCTCTCGCGAGAGCAGGTACTCAGTAACCGGAAAGTACCAGCCCATTTAAAGCACTTTGACAATGTGCTTCCCAGGTTACAAGGCTCTATCGCCTGCCCCAGCGCTTCTGTTTTGAGGTCTGTCCCTTTGTCCCAGGGGGCTTGTACCCTGGCACCGCCTCGTCTTCACAGGCCGCAACAGCAGCGGCCATGCCCGCTGAGGCTGTATGCGTGGACCCGACCACACCGACCCACGCCTCACTCAGGATGCCGGGGCGGAGGAGATCCGCCCAGCCCGCCTGTCCAATTATCCTCAGCGCCTCCCGCACCGCATCCTGATCGGGGCCTGCCATGGTCCCCCACCACACAGGTAACCGACGTTCCTGCGCGTGCAAGTGGGGGAATCTGAGCTGCGACGCAATACCCGCCTGGCCTACGCCAACTGTCACTTCACAAAAACTCTTCCCTTTACCCCCCCCCTATCCCGGTGGTGCGAGGTGCTAAGTAAGAGGCCGGAACCTCCCTCCCAGCACCTTTTAAGTGCACCACCGGCCCGCCCCTAACCCCACCCCTTGACTTCCCACCACCCACCGAATGGGTGCGCGAATAACCCGGGGGAAGACTGGTCTGCGACCCTGCTTCCCCCGGGGCCCGCATTGCAGCCAAACTCCGACCAGAATGATCGGGTGAACTCCCACCGGCAGCTGTGTTCGTAGTCTCCCCTGAGTGCATGTGGTCTACACGTTGTACAGTACGAAGCTCTTTATTCGGCACTTCGAGGCCCTAAGCATGGCTGGGTGAACGAAACAGAGAAGTTTGCCTGCGCGTGGCGAGCAGCCCACTCACTCCAGATCATGTGATGCTCCGCAAGCTCTACTCGCAGACCCTCAATCTCAGAATCAGTATCATAGACAGGTCCCCCTACGCAAGTCAGGCTGCAGCCCCCATCTAGGTTGCATGACAAGCAGGAAGATACTTGCTAATGGTCCATATTACCATTTTGTAGATGAACCTTGGCCACAGGACATCATGGCCCTATAATTCTTTTTTTCGGGTATGGTTTAGTGGCAGCAGAACTGTATAACAATACTTAAGAGATCCCAAAATTCAAACCGCCTACAATTTTTACCTCAGATGGTTGTCCCCCAGGTTGATCGTGCACTAAAAGGCACCCTCTCCAACATAGATATAACTGGAAACACTCAATAATTAAGTCGTAGATCAGAAAAAAGTTACAAGGTTGATTTACAAAAAGCTCAGAAATCAAGTTGTAGAGAAAAAATGCCATGAAGGCTGAAATGCAGAAATCTACAGAGTAATCAATAATCAGAACTCAATATAAGTCGCAAATGTGCAGCAAAATCATCAATACATCAGGCATCATCCCTAACAATAAAGGAAAGTCTTCTAGCTCACCCCAAAACCAAGGGGCTATTATTCACAATTCCTGCATAACAAATTAGAGAAAGCAGTAGAGGCATCATGGAATAATCACAAGAAACAATTATCTTGACCAATCAACATAATACACGTCACTACCTAAGTACATAAGCACTATCTCATTTAAAGAAACCAACCAGCATCTTCAATGTTATTGTCATCGAGAGATGTTCAAATTAATAAGAAACATTTAAACAATGACACTTCACATAAATGAATAAGACTAGGCGCAGCAACTGAACTACAACAAAAGGGACTTGAAAAATGCAACAGTTAGAAACACTACAAAGTTCAGTCAAAGCACAACAGGAAAAATCAATTACATCAGCTTATCTTCGCTTCTTCAATACCTTGCAAGGAGAAACGTTTCACAGGGAGACGGGATGGGAGAGGATGAATACAGGATTGAATGAAAGACCTGCATCAGCACATCTATTATATACAAAATAGTATTTTTCATAAGAATTATGGGAGAGCTAATTACTTTAATAAACACACTTTCATACACATCATATAAGACTTGTTTCAACTGCAGTCATATTAAATCAACATTTACATGTTGGATCCAACATAAAAATTATTATTATTCATGTTTCCTTGAAAAATAATTCCAGAAAAAACGCTACCACAATTGCATAACCATACCCACTCAAATTGTACTGGTGGGTTATGTCGGATAAGGGAAGTCCACCTAAAATCTTCCCCAACCATCTTTTACATATGGCTGATGTAGGAAGTTCCACCTGTTGGTGTTTTATTCTCAGTTTTGCTGTGACAATTGTTTGCATCTGAAATCTGTTAGCCAAGTCTCAATCACTGTTTGTTCTTTGTAAAATATCATGTGATTTGATTACTTAATTTGATTAAGCATTTATGGGGGAACAGTAGACTTCTTGGACTAGTGATCCAGTGAGTGTCTGAGACAGGGCCTTGGTTTGACAGGGGGATGACTTGTGGAGGTTCAGCAATCAGCAAAAGAAAAAGTCCTTCTGAGTTTCCCTAAAAGTACAATAACATTCAATAAACTGGCTATGTAATGAAAGTTCATTCCAAAATATTTGGGCCATGAAATCGGAAGGATTGTCTGTCACAGCACTACCGCTTAATCCAAGGCAGTAGATAGTGTAAACTTTTCTCGTATAAAAGGAGCTAGAAGAACTAGTATATGCTCAGCTAGAACAGGCACTCCAACTATACAGAATTATTTAAGCACTCGAGAGTGGCCCTTAGAAGGTACTCTGTGTTTGATTGCAAGCCACAGCAGAACTCTGCAAGCATCTGTGTGACAAGCTTCCACTTACACAGGTGGGTGACAGTCCAAACTGCACAATTCAGGACTCGCTCTGCAGCTTTGTCCAAAATATAGAGTGGGGTCCGTCCCCAAGTGCAACCAGTCATTTTAGTCTAGGCTTCAAAGTACACAAAAATACATTACTTTGGCATGATATACTTGTTAGAAGGATCTTTTACGACGGGCAAGGAGACAAAAAATAAATCTGGCTACCAGGTTACTGTTAACGTTTAGGGAGTGTTCTTGATTCAAGAACTTTCAAACACTGATTTACCTTTAGAAATAGGAATAGAAGTTTTACCCATGCTTGATGGCCAGAGTACATTGCACCTCTTTGCTTTGTTTTTTCCACTTTAATCTTTTGCATCACAAATAAACATTCCCTTACAGGAAATGTGAATCTTAGGGCCTTTATGTCTTGCCAAACAACGATATGAATGCTTTGGCATAGTATTGTGAAAAGCAGCCACAAATTCTATTCAGTGCATTCAGAGGTCTTGCATTGATGTTAAGTCAATGCAGTCAGAGGTCTTGCATGGATGTTATCATACGGGGCAGCAAAGAATCATATGGAACCCCACAACTGACTTCAAAATGATTGGCCTGAAAACTAAGGAGACAACATTCTGTAATGTGTGGTCCACAATGCCAAGTACAAAAGAGAGGCCCCAAAGGAAACCTCCTTCAAAATCTACCTCATCCAAGATTGTTCTCGTTTCACCAATGACTATTCATAAAGCAGTGCTCATTTTTCTGCCAGGGTGAGGCATCAGAACTCTCGAAGAGCTCTGGAAGCTGTTTTGCAATCACTGTTTTTAACTAGCTTTCCCATAGCAGAGAGAAGAGTCATTGGCCAAAAGTTGCATTTCCAGTATCAAAAGGAGCCTTTCTTGAGCAGCAAAGACATCATTTCCTCTTCCTATTTAGCGGAAATGTACCATTGTCATGGAGATAAATGTATCAAATCTTGGATTTGCTCTAATATAGCTAGTGCAAGATATCATAATGGTGCAGGTGCACACGGGTTGTCAAGGGTATCAGATATCAGCCCTGCCAAAATCAGAACAACTTCTTGGATGTGATTTCCTGTAGGGCAAAAGAGCCTAGGTCCACTTGTGATTTCTTGTGATTGACTGTAGTAATATAATTCTTTACCAGGGCTTTGAGAGACTCTGTGCCTGATCCTAGAGAAAACTCTACTAGGAATATTGCCCTAGTTATTACTGTTTCTCTCCAGGACTAGTCCAGATTCTTAAACAATCTGTTTCTGCCATACCATGCCCTGCAGGAACTGGAAGATGTGCTGCTTTTTGTAGGGAGAGGTGTAAGAAGAAGAAGTAAAAAAGACTTGAGTGATGAAGATGGGTAACCCAGCCAGTCATAATCTACCAGAAATTATATATGCAACGAGGTGTCAAAAAGTTGTTGAACTTTATTACAGGTGTAGCGAGCCTGAATTAACCATATAGAGCGTACCATTCTAGAGGTATTGAGTTAGCCAAAGACACAGAAGGTGTTGGGAGGTAAATGCTTGCACAAACGCTTGCAATAATTCTAACCACTGGCAATCGTTCTGGGTAGCATTAAAATCAGTTGTTCTTTAGCCCACCATGGCACCTCAGTTTGCACCCAGCCATATGGAAATCAGTCTTTACTGACAAGCCCCAATCAGGGAGAAACCAGTCTTGGGTTGCTTGATTTTCGGTTCAGGGAGGGACTGGACTGGCAGTTTGGTCAATACTGTTCCTATTGGAGCAGAGACAAGACTGATTTGCATATCACTGGGTTCAAATCGAGCTGTCATGGTTGCAAAGGAGTGATGGGTTGTAATGCTACCCCGAGCAATTGACAGTGGTAAGACTTATTGTAAGCATTCCTCCCATCATCTCGTGTGTTTTTAAGGAATCGAGTCAGCACCATTTAAAGATATTGGTGGCTCCTGACTCTAAATTCCAGGCGTCACTGGTGGCATCACTGGGCCTTGATCTTTATCCTGATTTTTGCTGTGGAATTTTGGTTCCCCTTGGTAAGGTAGTTTGGGTGCAAGTGCCATTTCTGAAACATGTTCTGTCATATTTACATGTCGAATTGCGCCCCTAACTCGCGTCCCCCTGAACCTTTTCTTTTGATTTTCTGACCACCAGGCCCCCAGCAGGCCTGTCAGCTCAACACTGAGGGCCATATTCACAGGCCTGGCCTGTCTTTTTATGTGCAGTGTGTCTGTCTGAGTGTGGAGACTTCGTAGTCTTAAAGATGCTACTAGTAAAATTTGTTTGCGAACACCCAGAAAATCGTAAATGTACACTAAAGTGTAAATGTATCTTTGTGAATCAGGCCCAGTGTGCCCCAGTTTGGGTGCTGCACTGCAGGTTAAATGCAGTACAGGCGTCCCAGGTGTTTACTTCAAGGCTCAATAGTATTTTTTGACAGATGTTAAACACGCAGAGAACAGCCTCCGCTGCATATTGAAAAGCTGCACTTGACCATCCTTTGTCGTGGCAAGGCAGTCTGGCAGCTAGTGTGTCACAGTCTGGCACTAAGTTAATGTCTGTACATTTAGTGCCAAACGACAACACACAGATGAAGTGAAGACTCCTATTTAAGTGTGGGGTATCCATAAGTCTTGAACTTGTGATTTTGGCAGCAGAGTCTCGTTTCCCACACTGAAGGCGTGTTTAAAATTGCTTTTTAGGTCTCGCCTACGCAGCACGCATGCGTTGCTTAGTAAAAAGACCTTTTGGAATTAACTCGCTTTTCGCCCTAAAAACGTGCACGCGTTGCATTGCTTTCAATGGCAACGCTTGCACGGTTGGTGATTCCCTTGCGGGAGCGAGTTTGACACCATATGTTTGTAATTAACTTGCAAACATACGGTGCCCCTGCTCGCTCCCGCAAGGGAAACGCTCTGCGAGTCTTTTTTTTAAAACTTTTTTTTAACTTTGAAACTGAGCGCAGCGCCGCTTCACGGACACCGCGCTCGGTTTATTGATATATTTCTTAACTTTAGCACTGAGCGCAGCGCCCACTTCAAGGACACCGCGCTCAGTGTTGAAGTTAAGAAATATATAAAGAAACTGAGCGCGGTGTCCGTGAAGCGGCGCCGCGCTCAGTTTTAAACTTAAGCATTTGCAATGCAATCAGACCGATTACATTGCAAATGCTTGTTTTTAGGGTAGAATCAGTGTGATATTCTATTCATTTACGTGGTTCAGATAATTTTCAGTTACGATGACACCTCACGGAAAACTATAAACTGTGTAGCTGTTTTTAATGATGATATTTCGGTCAATGAAAAGGAATATAGTTTGCTTACTAAAGATTCTTTTCAAGAGTGTCGATCATGAAACATGATCCATTTTCTTATATCACACTGTCCTGTCCTGTCCATTGGGGCTAGAGCAGTGGGCGTGGCATGCTAACTTGCAGATCGCTGAGGCTGTCATTTCTTTCTTTTATGTCCATGCTTAAACCACTGGTGCAGTCATTCACCTTCAGTTTCTCAGGTAGTGACTCACAAAGAGTGTTATTTTCCCGGCATGCCTCTCTGTATTCCTTTGCCCTGGCATGCCCTGCGCGCATCTTTCCCAGCCAGATTGGCAACTGCTGGCTCACTGTCATGGCGGACCCACGGGAAAAGGCGCTTCAGGACTACCCCAAGAAGCTGCTGGAGCATAAGGAAATGGATGGGCGGTTGAAGGAGCTCCAGGAGCAGCTTTGAGAGCTCACCAAGCAGTATGAGAAGTCCGAGAATGATCTGAAGGCCCTTCAGAGCGTACGCCAGATTGTGGGCGAGGTGTTGAAGCAGCTCACAGATAAGAAGTTCATCATTAAGCCCACCAACGGGCCGCGCTATGTGGTGGGCTGTCGCAGGCAGTTTGATCGCACTAAGCTAAAACCTGGAATGCGTGTGGCCCTCGACATGACTACCCTGACCGTCATGCGCTATCTGCCCCGTGAGGTGAACCCTCTGGTCTACAACATGTCACATGAGGACCCCGCCGACGTGTCCTACTCGGACATCAGCGGCCTCTCGGAGCAGTTCCGGGAGCTACGCGAGGTTATCGAGCTGCTGCTCACCAACCGGGAGCTCTTCCAGCGTGTGGCCATCATGCCGCCCAAGGGCTGCCTGCTCTCAGCCGCGGTCGGTAGTAGGAGTAACTGCAGGGCGGTGACGTGGGGAGGGGGAGGGGCAGGGTGGGGGGTAGTAAACTATGGATTCCGGAGGTTTACAGGTAAGTTAACATATAAATTAATAAAACGAATTTCGTTGCGTGCACTGCATCCCCAAATGCGATGCTGTGCACGCAACGAAATTCGTTTATTAACTTACCTGTAAACCTCCAGAATCCATAGTTTACTACCCCCCACCCTGCCCCTCCCCCTCCCCCTCCCCCTCCCCACGTCACCGCCCTGCAGTTACTCCTACTACCGACCGGGGCTGCTTCGTAGTACAGGAGGACTTTATGAAGGCCATGCGCAAGGTGGCCGATTCCAAGAAGCTCGAGTCCAAGCTGGACTACAACCCGTCTGAGGAAAGTGACTGTAACTGGCATTGAAAGTCATTGAAAAATAAGTGACTCTAGAGCCCAGTTTAACGACTCGTGAAGAATGTGCCTAATTTCCCGGGACAGGCCTCTTGTTTGAAATATTTTGTAAACTCTGGGTCGGAGACTTTATAGAATATGTCTTGCAGCCAGATTAACCATTAGATCTATTCTCCTTTCTTTGTTAGCAGAATAAAGCCCTATACTCGGCAGTGGCCATTTGTATCTTGTTTCAGGCAACACCGTGGTGTTTGGCAATGCAGCGGATTATAGTTTACTTTTTCGAACACGAATAATAAATATTAATGGCATTTGTGCAGTATTTTTGTTTGTGAACAATCGTACGTTTGCAGCTTAGCACTAAATATATGCGTTGCCTCTGCGCCTCCAATCAGGCTTTTCAGCCTTATTTGCATCTTTCTCAATTTCCTGTCATATATATGTTGTTCTAATGCAAAACAAACGTGCCACCGTACTGAAAATTATTGTCAAGTCTTCGCTTTGTATAGGGATGTCTTTAGCCCGCAGGACAGTGTACATGTCCGTTTTCTCGTTGGTTTTGGCATACACTAATCCATTTTCGAAAGTGCTGATCGTGATGAATGTGTTTGTCTTGTGTGGCCGTGTATATGCAGTGTGCCCTTTAAAGATTACATCTGCGTAAAAGTAGTTCCAGCTGTGATAAACACAGCTTTGGTAATGTTGCTCGGTATTCCTCTTTGTGTAGTGAAATGACCGTGCTAATAGTGACAGCATGGGTAGCTAATTGAGCGGGACAGACTTGACTCGGCTGCACATATCAGTTACTGTACATGCACTGTCAGAATAAGCGTGTCTGGCCGCAGCAATATTCATGGATTAGTACATGCATGGCGGATAAATTGATAGACCGGTTAGTACGTTATGTGGCTTGATTGGTGAGTGAGTCGATGTTTGCCAATACGTATCTCCGCAGTATCAAATAGAACCCCCTTGTACATATTGATCGGTCTCCTTGCTGCAGCTAACTTAACCAACATACGCACACATGCATACACTCAGTGCCCCTATTAGGTCCCTACCCAGGCATGCTTGCAGACCAATGCACTCAGTAACACGTTGTTTCCAGTCCGCAAAACAGTGCATCCCCTCCCTCGCCTCACACCCTATAGTTTACACCAGTTAGCGCTTTATTCTAGATGCCAGAGGCCTTTTCCGATGGATTGATACATTGAAAAATAGCAGACATCGATCTGCGATTAAAGTTGACAGTTCTGAGACATTTATTTTACCTGCCAATATATATTTGCAGTTTTCCTTCTGCCTATTACCGTTTTGAAACCAAGCTACAGTTGATGTTATCGCTCTTAGATTATGCTATCAGAGTGTGTGTATTGTCTCCCCGAATGACTAATGCATAATTTCAGTCTACACTCAATAACTCTCCACCCTGGTTGTTGTCACCGCAGCACCCTAATATCTGTGTTACTATTGACCATAGTATAACGGATAATGCAACACCTCCTAAATGCGGGGGTCGGGCTTAATCAGCGCCATAAAAAAATTCACTTTAAAAGGAGGGTCACAAGAAATGGCATAAACCCCCATATGCATCCTGTTAGAACCTTTTCTACAGCTATGTATTTTATTTCGTGGGAACTGAAAGAAACGTACATACAGCCACTGGTGGTTCAAAAATGTGATCAATAATAGTGTAGTAACACAAGTTATGATTTGCTAGGAGTTGTGGAACGTTGTAAGCGTTGATAACGTTTTAAGGTATTTACGCTCTGATGAGATGCACAATCACTGGAATGCAAAACACTAGCATTCTTACAGATGCAAACAGGGGAAAATTGTCACGGTTTAACCCTAAAATGTGCACTTAAACCCTGGCTCAATTTTGGAGCCAGTTCCAACAAGGCCTTCCAGAGATGCATACTTTCAGGCAGCTGGGTTTATCCAATACATGTAGATCCTAGTCCTTTTGTGGAGTAAAATAAAAAAAATCATTGATAAATGGTATCAGTTTGTTTTTAACACTTCACTTTTGATGTGGCGCAGTTGGAAGTGTTGTCATGGAAATTAACCTCTGTGTTACTGTAAAAAGCATCTTACAAAATGACGGAAACATTCACTAACACTCTTGATACTAACCACGTTTCCATCTGTGATCCCGACAATAAGTCATAAAGGTTAAGTCAAGCCCCCTTAACTGCCAACCCCTTAATCTTACACTCCAAAACCTTAAGCCTATACCTGTAACTCTATACTCTACCCCTCACCCTACAGCTTTACCTCCTATACCCTTTTCCCCTAACCTCTATACCTAATGCCACAATTCTTAGCCCTATAGCCGTATACACTTGAATTATGCGAGTCTGCAGCTTTTTTGCATAATTGTTTTTTTGTAGATAATCCATCATCTGCTGCATAATCTGCAGATTTCAACAAAAGTTTCTAATTCTGACGCATTAAAAATTACTAAAAATCGTGGCAACGTGTTTGCAGGCAGTGGAAGGCCCTTCACAAAGGTTAACTGGTCATATTTCGGTTGCTTATTTCAGTATTTCGTTGTTAAACTAGTACTAAGGAGGTGAAATCTTTGCATGGATAGTATTACTATGCGTATGAAATACAGAATAATGAAGTAATACTATAAAAAGAGCCTCATTGTGCTGCATAATTTGCCTTTTCTTGCTGCATAATTTGGTGCTCCCCTGTTTCATAATTCCAGTGACCCTGTCTATACCGCAATCCCCTTACGCTGTACCCATAATCTATATCTGACCCTATATAGCAAGCATTTTACAATACACCTCTAAACTTAATGCCATACCCTTCATTCCTAAATCTCTTGCACTATACACCATTGCTTACGTTTTGCACCACAAACAGTTAAATTTTAAGTCAAATCCTTAAACCCCTAATTCTATTCCACAAACCCTTGACTATGCCCAAACTTCTATCCTCTAACTCCTTAATGTCAGCATCTCAAATCCTTAACCTTTGGTCCCCCCTACTATGGGCCCTATACTCTTAACTTTTATTCCCACACCCATAACCTCTGTATCCTTAATCCCACACCTGTTCACAGGCTTAACTTCAGTATTTTGTCAATGTTTGTTTTCCAAAGTATTTTTTTTTAAACTAATAATTACAAAAATAGCTTGACAGTGTTTTCATAGTTTTGAGGCAGTTCTAATTCTAGGTAAAGTCTTGCCTCGCTCCCACTGTTATGTCACCAAACGGTGATGTCTTAACTTTTTAAAGGGTCTGCTGACCATAGTGCCTATAGGGATGTAATGCAAATTAAACATATATCAGACCTGTTTAGAAACACCTAGTATTACACCATATCTAGTCAGCACATTCTCCCTCATGAGGCAGCCAAGTTTGCTACAGACATGTTCCTATATGTATGTACACAGTGCATGTACTGAACAAATCCTTGCTTTTGATTGTCTACATTACCTTTTATCTTTTAATTGGATTTCACTATGTGAGAGACTGTGAGTGCTGTGTAGCCCATACTTTCTTGTGAGGCAGATACTTGTGTTTAGATATGCACAACAGTGTGTGTGTGTCAGATTCTGATTTGACTTGCTTGGTGCTGGTCAGTATGCTACTGTTGGCCAAGGTTAGGAGGATGCAGCTGAGGTCATCAAGGAAAATGTGTTTATAGATTTTGGTTTTGGATCATAACAGCTAGTACATGCTGCTGTGTGTCATTGGGTACATTTGTGTAAGAGTATTTAAGGCCAAAATGTGAAAGGGAATTGTGGAGAAGTCAATCTAGCCCTAAGGCGAAGGTTTCAGGCGGAAGAGATCAAATACCAGTATTGGAAATTGTGGCTGAAGAGCTGAAGTTGGATTATTTGTCATCCTTGCAGAGTTAGATGTAGTTTTTCCTAGGGTCTCAGATGCCACTACTAAACAAATGGTGTACTTAAGTTTTTCTTCATGTGTACAAAGACTCTATGTCCTCTCTAGAAACAAGAAAGTAGCAAAAAAAAAAATATATATTCTGTTTTTTATAAATTAAAATAGCTTTTACTATTAGTGACTTCCACTGCCTAATATGCCCCAAAGCCCTGGTATGAAAAAACATTTTATTTGATGGGTCATGTATGGCTCCTTCATCTGTACTAAGTACCTGATTTGCAGTGCACTGTCATTGGATAGTTTCCCTCTTATTCACTTTGGAGAGTTTACCAACCTTACTTTCACTGTTTTCAAAGTCTGATAAATGAATTTACCCGTGCATTTTGGAAGCCTCTATAGTCGTAACTACTATAGAATGGTCTACACTCAGAATCAGCTATAAAAATAGTCATGAAATCTATGCAAGGCATACATTTCAGTCCATCAATTTTAATTTACTTGTTCTTCTTCACAGGTGGTCATACTTATATAAAGTTATGAAAAAACAGCTGATTACATAGGGCGATCATTGCAGTCAACAAGTTTCATCTTGTTGGACTTTTATCAAGGCTGCAATATAACAAATCAAAGAATAAATCATAATTTTATAGTAAAATTGCCATAGTTCTGTGTAACTCAATAGATCATTACAGATGAACATTGTGAGATCGGAGGGGGTGGCTGTCTTTGGACAAAGAGGGACTTGCTCCACTTGTTTAAGATCCTTAGTCCCAAAGTGATAAGATAAACTAAAGCACCCTAAAGGAAAAGAATACCTGTCCACATAGGGCGAATATATAGTAAGTTTATATCTACAAAGAATTGGAGCATGACCATCACAAAAAAAGAATGATAAAACACCTGGGAGCAAATGGTAGACTGGTAAGCAAATAAAATTGTAACCAAAGTGGTTATTTATTCATGTAGTACCATGTATATGGTCACTGTTTACATACTATAGATGTTTTGCTGTAGAAACCAAAAGAAGGAACACTAAAATAATTTGTCATTTTGTATCTAAACGTACAAAAATATCAACCATGAAAACAGTGAACATACAACGGAAAAATGTAAATGGTCTGAGAAGGGAACGGTATGTCGGAGGTCGTGAAGGGAGTGAAAGCCAAATTGCTCCAAATCCAATATGTAGGTCCAGTAAAAAGCTGTTATTCAATAGCCTGTCAGGCCATGATAAGCCATCAACAAATATAGTATCTATATATTGGAGCACTTGCTCTTTCACTCCCTTCTATAGACTTCATGATTATTATTGTAACTGATTTCGAGTGTCCTCCAACCTTTCTTCCTGTGTCTGGAGTGGGACCTTAATTCTTTGGGATCCCACATATCACACCCTTGGGTAGCAGGGCGTTTTGGTTTGGCTAGAGCACTGCATTGTTTTTTCAGATATATATATATTTGGTGTCATGGTACCAGTTTTGTGGTCTTTCCTGGCGTTTGCAGCGCGCAAGCGCTGCACTCGCCATGCGAGGGCTTCTTGGAATCAATACGATTCCAGAAGCTCGCTTTCTGCTCCGCCTGTGTTTTGCATTGGTGCGCGTCATTTTGCATCACCAATTATGCAAAACCGGGTGTTACGATTGTCCAGGAGGCTTTTTAGTCCCTACTGGTTACCACCCTGTCCACTTTTGGCCCCGCCCACAGGGATTGGATCTTTTACTTGCGGCGGGAGACAGTGTCTCTTAATTAGCCGTTAAGCACTTTTTTCTTTTCTTTGTGAGCCACTCTCACTGCAGGCACTACGTGTTTTTTTTTTATTAACGGAGCATTGCGCTTTAAATTTTAAATGCTGTACTGGGCTGTACAGAGTCCTCATTGCTGTGCGTGCCCTACATGAACTGATATTTGTTTGTTGTGTAGTGTGCAGTACTGGGCTGTACAGAGCCCTCATTTCTGTGTGTGCGCTACATGAACGGCCGTTTTTTGTTTCTAATATTTGGCCTCTTTCTGCTCTCCCATGTGCCCCCTTCGAGGTCCTCCTCCTGCAGTTTGCCAGCACCCTTCTACCCAATAGTTGTCCACCACCACCACGTCCACCACCACCACGTCGTCCACCACCACCACGTCATCCACCACCACCACGTCATCCACCCACCACCACGTCATCCACCACGTCGTCCACCACCATCACAACATCCATCACCACGTGCACACCCACCACATCCACCACCACGAGCACAACCACCACGTCAACCACCATGTCTACCACCACCACATCCAATACCACCACATCCACCACCTCCATGTCCACCACCACATCCACCAACACGCCCACCACCACCCCCACATCCACCACCACCACCCGTGACGGGTAAAGTGTCACTGAAGGGCAGGGGTAATAGGAGTGTCAACCCTGGCTGTACATGGGACATTTAAGGATGCATTGGGTGCGAGAAGACAGGAATAGGGGCTAGAAGTATTACACCAGACCCAAGATGCATTTTGAAGAGGCGCAATGTCACAGGGGCTCCTGTAAAAGCTCTCGCAGCATCTCTACCTCACAGTGGCATACCTGCACAAGCCACTCACTCAAAACAAGCATTGGCATAGCCAATAGGTCTTGCCTTTGGGACCTTATAAGTGTTTAGCCTTGCAACACTTGATGTTGTTGCACCAAGAATATTGTGCTGGATAACTAAACACTCATAAGGTCCCAAAGGCGAATCCTATTGGCTATGCCAATGCTTGTTTTCAATTGTGGGCACAGAGACATCAGTTGCCCAGGTGTTCTTAACTGAAGGAATTCAGTTTTAAAATGTTCTGGCAGAACAAGAAAGGAGTACCTATCGCAATCCTGCCCCTCCTGTTTGTGCTTGTGGGGGTGGCAGAGGGACTGTTAGTAAACTTGCATTGTCCTGTGGGTGCTCGAACAACAACATTAAAATGTGGTGTTCGAAACAACCCACAGTGCAAACAGATCACTGTGGCTGTCCGCTACCCTCATCCCTGTACTCAGAACCGGGACTAATTGAGGTAATTGAGGACAGACATTCCGCATCCCTTGCAACACTTTTAGACTTAGGACCTTATTTTTGAAGTTCTTATGTTGCCGTTGCCTCAGATTTATTTGTGTGACGTTGCTGCGGCGTAATCAATGTGCCACACTGTGGCCCATTTTAAGTGACGCATCTACGCAGATACGTCACTTTGTAAAGCCCTACGCTACATTATTCCTGCATCAGGTATAATGTATGCAGGGTGGGCGTTCCCCCATAAAAAAGGCTCGTAAAAGTGATGCAGTGAAATTTGTGAGATTTCACTGCACCACTTCTACGATTTCACTGCGTCAAATCCTTACACCTAAGGACTGATGCAGGGCCTTTCACATGGGACGCGACCATGTGTCCAGCAATGCGTCATTACTGTGCCAAATGATAAGTCAGGATTCTTGAAGTATCTGCTCAATCGTTGCGACATGGAGCGCCATAGTTTAAATATGGTGCATCCATGGTGTCGCAAGGATGGCACAATGAAAAGTGTTGCATCGCTGTTTTCAACCAGCGATGCGGCACTTTTTATAAATGAGGCCCTTATTTGTCATCCATGTTCCCGTTTGGCTGGTGGATTTTGTTTGAACTTTTTTGCGATAAACTGAACCAAACTGGCCTAAACTCACTGAAAGCTTTGCATCCATGCTTGCACTGAAACTAGGACAGAGGGGAGACCTACTATAGCCCTGACTCAGACTTCAGCCACATTCGTTTGGAGACAAAAACATTGTAGGAAGCACAAGGACCTGTAGAGGTTGCTGAGGACACCTGAATACTTTAGAAAATAATTAATCTGGCCTTTGTCGGAATGATTTAAAAAAATAAAATAAAGCACCTTATCGCATAATCTCCGTAACAATGTTTGGAATTCGACCTCTTCCACATAAAGTGCATGTTGTGTACATCCTTTCTTAAGTGCCCATCCTTGAACTACTTGTAAATGAAGACCTATGATTTCCAAACATAAGCCTCTGACTGGACATTGAATCTTGTGTGCAAACACTTGTATCATAAAATGTCGAAGTTTATAGTGAAGTAAATATTAAATGCATGCTTGACTAATTTTGAAGAGACATATATACAAATGTTGTTCAATGGTGCCTGAAGCTCTGTGTTACTACTGCTGCATGATAAAAGGCTCGACACATACACCCCAGTAACAACTAACTTCCTCAGAGCGCAGAGTAGAGTGTCATAGAACACAGGTTTCCCCATAATGGTGGTATTTGTGGACAAAAGGAAGGTATGTTTAAAAATAGATATTTTTGTTAATTAAATGCTGATGAGTACTACTTAGACCTATTTACTCCTTCTGACATCTGTAGAATTCATATTCCAGGAGAGGATTGGGGAAGAATATTTATTGGTTCTTCCAGAAATAAAACAAGGTGTGAATTGTGCACAAAGAACTCTCTCCTTTTTCTATTGGAGGCCTAATGGATTGAGAGAGCTACAGGGGTTTCTTCGCAGCCTCCACCTAGAAAGGTGAGAACTATCTTTGAGGTCCAGGCACTGTCTTTACTATATATGTAGATATTGTCCTCTCGAAGAGAGACCCTTGGATAGCACATTGACTTTGAGATTTCCATGTCCAAGAATGAGGACAGATTCCTTGGGTACCATGGATCCCAGAACAGCTAGGGATCACTGGTGTCTGATTTAAACACTTGGAGTTGTTTATAACTGGTATGTTTGGGCCATAATAATGCTTCGATAAAGGAGGTAACCACCTACTCTCGTTTGGCACCTTGTTTCTTCAGAACAGCTGGATAGATCACTCAAGAGGTGGTGCAGGTCAGCCATTCATAATGCAGTATGCCATCAGAATAACCCTTCATGTCAGAATCTATAGTCTCTGCTATACTTGATAAAAGTACTATAATACACAAAATATTCATGAAGTGTTTACACAATAAGGATTACCAAAGACAACCAAAAGTCTCCACTGTCTAGGGGATTTCAATAGAGACTGATTTGGCAATGTTTCTTCTGGTCAAGACGGGGTTTCTGCCATTAACCTCATAAATGAATGATTCAAATCATAGCCATATCAATTTACGATATAGAAACATATTCTAAGATGTTGATTTAAATTCCAGATTTGTTTATCGCTTAAGTTATATTATTTGGGAATGTGCCCTACTCCATTGCAACAGCTTAAAAATCTGGAACTAATATTGCATACTTAGCTTTACATGTACCCTACACCTACACATTTCATGAGTATCGAAGGGATCTTACAATTGAGAACAATAACAAATATTTTTCCTCTAGGGAATATTTCTCACCAAGTTCAGGTAGTAGGATTACTCTTTCTTTAGAGAATGAATTGCGCTAATAAAGTCTGTCTTAATATCGTGTACAATTCCACACAGAGGTATATAACTGCAGTGGCTAGAACTTACACTTTGGAAACTTGATTTGGTACCTGTCAGAGCTGAGTCCTTTTTAATCACTCAAGGGACAATTTTAGATTTGCGACCTTGTGAATAGTTCCAAAAGTATCAACTCTCAGCGTAACCTCTATATTCAAACTAGGTTGAAGCAAAAGCAATACTATCTTTCAGTATCACTGCATACCAGCTAACAACATTTCATAATGCAGTCTTGGATTAAGGAAGTGCAAGCATGTGGCCACTTACTGTCAGTGTTACTGTTGAACAAAGAATTGTTGCCGTATCACTTTATAACGACCCTAAAGACAGAACTCCTGTTCAAGAATTTCAGCGTTGGATTAATTTTATGGTGATGGCCTATCCAGCATCTTAAAGTGCACCGTTTACAGGGGACACACAGGAGCAGCTGCAGAATGTTAGGCATCATAACACACTGAAGCACACTCCCGAATAGCACACGCTGAGAGCATCTTGCACTCTCATCGAATGCACTCGCTACTACTGCCTTTCACAAAGAGCTCATCAACATAGCAGCACCCCAACTTAAATGCACACACATATATATATAGATATATATACACACACACACACACACACACACACACAAATATTTATACTCATATAAAAACTTAGAAATGGGGGTCTCTAGTTGGCAATGGTATACACCTTTGTCCAAATAGGGACCCTTGCTTCTAGTCAGGGAAAGGGGGATACACTCCTGAATAACCCCTGCTCACCCCCTTGGTCGCTTGGAACAAGCAGACAGGCTTATCTCAGGGGCAGTGTGTTAAGCATTTGTGAACACATACAGTAATACAGTGAAAACACTACAAATGGACACCACACCAGTTTAGAAAAATAAGTAATCTTTAGTAGACTTAACACAAGACGAAACGACAAAATCCACAATACTGTAATAAAAATATGACTTTTTGAAATGGTAGAAATAGCTTAGTTCAATGTAGATGGTAAAAGCGACACTTTACTGTCAAAGTACCTTGAATGCGTCAAGCAAAACAAACAAAAGGGTCGCAGGGAAGGTGATGCGTCGGTTCCTTGCTTCGGGGAGGTGATGCGTCGGTTCCTTACTGCAGCGCAGGGGAGGTGATGCATCGGTTCCTTACCGGAGAGGAGTTGATGCGTCGGTTTCTTACTGTGGTCCAGTGCGATACAACAAGATGGCGCCTCGATGCGGTGTGACAAAATGGCGTCTTTGATGTGATGCGACAACGTGGATGCAATGCCTGCACGCCCGATGGTCGTGCGGCAAAATCGATGATCTTTGGAGCCGCAACAGGCCCTGCAACACGCTTCCCCGGTGAGGCGACGGTGACCTCTGCGGCGGCGGCACACTTCTCCAGTGATGCGACATGCTTCGTCTGCGATGCAACGGCGAACAGCTGCGGCGGCATGCTTCTTCGGCGATGCGACGGCAACTGCTGCGGCGGCGACACGCTTCTCCTCGTTGCGTCGCACTTCCAGCTTCCAGCGACAAACAGTCTCTAGAGGTCCTAAACAGCTGCAGGCACCTCTCTGTAGGTTAGAAATCCCAGCATGGAAATTCAGGGGGAGCTAGTGGTGAAGTCTTTGTTTCCCTGAGACTTCAGACAGGAGGCAAGCTCAGTTCAAGCCCCTGGAGATCTTCTTCAAGATGACAAAGCAAACAGCAAGGTCCTTTTCTCCTTTCCTTAGCAACAAGTAACCACTGCAGGCCAACCCCAGACAGCAAACAGCACAGGGGCAGTAATCCTTCTTCAGCTTCTCCAGTTTCTTCTCTTTGGCAAAGGTTCCTCTTGATTTCCCAGAAGTGATCTAAAATTCAGCAGTTTCAGCTCTCACATTTATACCCCAAAAGTCTTTGTTCTCTATGTGTGAGAGGTCCTGGACCCAGTCCAAACCAGTTCTGGGTGCACTCTGCTAGTGCACAACTTCTTTCTTTGTCAGTGTGAGCCAGGGTCATCAGATTCACCACAGGAGGTGGAGCCAGCATTGTGGAAGGCAGGCACAGCCCTATTCAGGCCCAGGTGCTATTCCTCCCACCACTCCAAATGCAGATAGGTCTATTCAGCCTAGTGCTGACTCACCCAGACTCCTGGACCCCCCCCAGATGCTATCACTCACAAACCAGGCATGGAATACACAAACCTAGCAGAGGCATGCTGGATGGTTAGGCAAGAAAATACCTACTTTCTAAAAGTGGTATTTTCAAACATAGAATGTAAAAATCACCCTCACTAAAAGATGTTTTTTAACATTATGAGTTCAGGCATACTAAACTCGAATTTCTACCTAGTTCCCTGAGTCAGTTAGGATTATAAGATGTTATAATCAAACTGCCCATTCTTGCCTATGGTAACAGGTAGCCTTGCTATAGTGAAAAACAAATTGGCTGTAATTCACTATCAGGACATGCCACACACATCAGGGCATGTCCTATCTTTCAGGCAGCCCCCTTTTACCATTAACTCTTGTTTCCACAAGGCCAACAAACCTTCCCTCAACCCTACAAACCTGCTTTTTAGACAGAGGCTTGGGCAGAGGAAGAGGTCGAAAAAGAGGAGGGCTCAAACGTGTACAGTGGCAGGAACCACCCCCGCACCAGGTACAGGCAAGGAGTCAGACAGGGAAGAAAAACTAGTTGTTAATCTGTCAAAGAGAACCCTGAATGACACAGAGACCAAGGTACTCAAGAAGGGCCTTGGCTTAGTCCCCACACCTAGGACAGATACATTCTAGGACAACAACAAAAGAATGGGGTAGTAATGCATCTGAGGGTGCACATCATAGCAATTATTGGAATCAAATTGGGTGTATAGTAATAGTTGTCAGAAAAACAGTAAGATCGATAACAAGTTGAGTAAGTGGTGCCACTCGGGATAGGGAAGCACCCTACTACCTAAGTGCTGAAATATACGGATCATGCAAAGCAATCCCCGTAATTAACAGATTTTATACATAAAGAAATCCCGGCACTCTAGAGTCACATATTATTCTTATTGGTTATTAACCAAAGAAACAAGGAACACAGTAGTGATAATGAAAAACTGGCTGCGGAACAGATTGGGTCCTCACAGAAATATATGACAAAGAGTAATTTAATTCATACGTTTTACAGAAAGGAAAGTCATAATCATGAACATAAATCAGAACTCCCTAGTACATTTGGTTCTAGTTGTTGATTCGTAGAAAGGAGACTTGTGTTTTCTAAATCTTGATCCAAATGGATGACAGCCGACACGTGTTTCGTCACGTATAGTGACTTCCTCAGGACAACTATGAACTCCACAATTTCTTCCCGAAAATAAGATTGAGGGCGTTCTTCCAGGACAAACCTGGACTTCAAAAAACTGACTCAGGGCTATGCAACCCTTCTAGGTTCACCCCCACTACCAATATAACTGCTATAAAGATACTGACCTTTGAACAGGAAGTTCTAAATGAAAAAACTCAGGTTAAAAGGGGTCCCACCTTCCAGAACTTTTCCAACTCTAAGTTGGCAGCAATTAGTTCGTTAGCCAATGACAAAGAAATCACCATAAAACAGGCAGAGAAGGGGGGCGCCATTGTTATCATGTCTACCATTGACTATAACACTGAATGTAACTGCCAAGTGTCAGACAGGAAATACTATACTCCTATCTCCATTGATCTAACTAGACGTTTGAGTACCCAAATTACCTCTGTGGTATCAACAGCAGAATCCCAAGTGTGGATTAGTGAGAATGAGGCTGAATTTTTGGTTAACACTCAACAGAAGATACCCTACTTTTACATCCTCCCCAAAATTCACAAGAGTGTCCTCCTACCACCAGGGAGACCAATTGTGTCAGGCATTGAGTCACTTCTGGAACCATTGTCCAGATTCTGCGACTATTTCCTCTAACCCTTGGTGAAAAAAACTCCCTCCTTCCTCCATGATACTATGGATGTACTATGTCTCATAGAAACAACTAACCACACAGACTCAATTGATTTACTGGTGACTCTAGATGTAGAGGCCCTCTATACTAACATTTCTCAAACAGCCACCCTGGCAGTGGTCAAGAGAGCCCTACTTTCTGAGGACTGTACTGCCCCTACTCCAGTCTGTTTCATTATAGATTATGCCACTATTGCCCTGACAAAAAACTTTTTTCAATTTGGTTAACAACTATACCACCAGACTCAGGGGACCTCGATGGGAAGCACCTAATTTGGCCTGCCTCTATATTTTTTTAAGGAGGAAAACATCTTTCACACCATTAACCCCTACAGCACAAATAATACTTTGTGGTGAAGATACATTGACGACATCCACCTTTTTTGGAGAGGAGATAGAACCACATGCAAGTAGTGGGGAGAGGAGAAGTGGTAGGGTGGTGAGAAAATAAGGAGATGGGAGGCTTAGGATAATAATATTTGCAATGCAATAGGTCTTGAATTTAAATGTGAGACCTATGGCATTGGAAAGAAGTGGCTGCAATTGTCCCGGCTGCTTGAAAAGAGAAGTTGTGCACGGCGCGCTGAATGTAAGCAAAGCACATCATGCCTGCAGTGAGAGAAACTCAAAAAAGAAAATAGTGCTTTCAGACTTAATACCACGTACCGTGTAACAACTAAGAAAAAGGGCCAGTCACCATGGGAGGTTACAAATGAAGACAAGGCGGTACTAAAGAGGGACTAACAAGCCTATTTACGAATCAGAAGCCAGCATTTACAAAGAACAATGACACAAGCCAATGACAAATATGGACGGAGAGTGGGAGGGGCTTCTACTCCAGTATAGCAAGTCTGGCGTAGCAGCGCATGCGCGCTGACTCTGGGCTCGACCTAAAAAGGAACCACTTCTTTGTAGTGGTTCCTTTTCTCTGACCTACTCCCCTTTGTCCCTTGTCCCCTTTAGGAACAGCATACCTTTTTCTTTTGAGAATTATCAGAGGAGCATGTATTCTGGACCTTTAAGTGCTCTAGGTCCCCAATTTTTTGTGATGGATCACGGAGACCACGCCATCTGTGCACATTTTCTTGGTTAATTTTAAGTACCACAACTGTAGGATAGCCCAGAAACTCAGCAAGTCCTGGGTTAGGAGAAGCTGCCACCAGTTCTGAGGCCGCCCCTTTTTCCTTTAACACTGGATTCCCTTTTAAAAGTAACCAACCAACTCCAACACTTTCTGCAAACCAATAGAAAACATCTGTCTCAGTGTAAATAAGTGGATCCCCTCACCTGAAAACTAGCCATTCCTTTGTGTTGAGCCCAAGCTTATTTTGCTAGTGAATTTCTGCCTAGAGTTACTGACCCACCTACGAGTAATCTCAATGACTGCCTCACTCCTGGCCCCACGAGAATGTATGCTGTTTCTTGTTACCGATCATACTATTTCATAGGAGCCCAATCATTCATTGACCTAGATAAGCTTTCTTTCTCATGGTTTGAAGCAAAGGGCTCCTTCCTATGTATGTAGGTCACTGCCATACAAATGTATAACCAGAACATGTTGTGGCACATCTGCACTGACCATACTTTTACATATTTGGTTAAGAAAAAATGACCCCCCCCCTCCACCTTCAAGCCATTATACAGGGTGGCAAATTTGTGAAATGTGGGCCATATTCAGAAGAACTAACCAGGTTACTTATTTTATGTATGTATTGGTTTGAAAATGACCTGTCATTCAACTGTGAAACTTTTTGCATGAGGCAGAATTTGTCAAATATGGGTTGCATGTGGAGGGTCGGGGGGGCAAGAGGGATGCAAAATGTGCAACCCTTTCTAACTTATTATGCCACAACATCAACCCCTTGTAGTGTACTACAGCCACTGTGTGATCCCCAAGCTATGTATGACTCCACATTGCTCTCTAGGCCGACATAATAAATTCATTAAATAAAATTGTCCAGTGTGAGTGAAAACCATGTCACTTCTGTACTGTCCAAGGGACCAATGTGTTCAGGTAAACAACCGGGTCTGCATATTGTTTAATTAATTTACTTGCATAATTCTGGATGGGGACATCCAAACCTTGCCAATTACAGCAAGCCAGCACTTTGTCACAACTCCTATGAGTGCCGATTGTATACTTCTTATAAAAGCCTTCACTCTGTCCGAAGGATGAGAGCTCTCCTTTGTGATTCAGTGTCTGACATGCTGATTGGTGTGATCAGAGCACCTTCATTTACATTGTATCAAGCAGCTCCTTAATGCTCATCAGTGTACCAGTCTACGGGGGTGATAAAGTGCGAAAGGTGCTTCAATGCTGGCTTCGGTCTGCCTGCATGCAGTTCGACACGCTCAGATGTCTGTTCCTCCAAGCAAATGGCCATATTGTGGCTGTCAGCGCCTCATGCAAATTGCCAAGCTGTTTGAAGCCACTTGTATAAGGGTGGCTACATGTCGTCTGCAGCTCTCAGTTCTGTAAATATACGGTGTCAGAGATGGCAGTATATTGAAGTTTAGCTGTTCTCAGCTTTCAACCGTCTGGGAACAAAACTTGGTAAAAGCGCAGATTCAAGGGTTCTTTGGTGGGAGGTCTGGTTTTATTGTATACATTATTGGGAGAAAATAACAAAAGAAACTTTTTGTTTATGTAGGAATGCATACTGGAGACAAATAATTGAATGTGGCAAAAAGCTTTAGCATTGAGTCTACTTTACAGATGTAATATACACCCTAATGCTTTCCCTTGATGAACCTCCTGGAAAGGGGAGTGAAATACCAAATTGCCAATAGCAAGAGATGAGAGAATATTATTTCTCAAGTAGAAGTTGAAGCCCGCTCACTTCATTTATATATTAAAGAATTGGAAACAGCACTCTCACGGACTATTGCACTGTCAAGCTGGACATAAAAAGCGACATATTCTCTTTAATATTTTAAACTCAATATAGAGGCTTGGATCTACCATCACCCTGAATGAATTTATGACTGTTTATAAAACATGCCTCTGTAAGCTTGAACCAAAGATAATGCACCATCTTACTACACGACACAACTGTTTGTTAATTGTATAGACTAGGTTTTACGTTTAATTTGATTGTTTCCTTCTTCTTTGCAGATCTGAATTAACAAGGAAAATTAAGTTGGTGAAAACGTTTTATAAGGCACAATGACCTATGGAAAAAATCATTTTTGGGATTTTTGGTACTTTCATGTGCTCTTACATTATTTGTTGTCAAGACGACAGATGCACTTGGAGAATTTCCGCTAGCAAATAACAGTACAACTACAAGTGCCCAGGAAGTACATTTGACTGAAATTAATGGCACAGCCACTCCAAAAGAGCTGCCTGAATCTCCATCCCCTACAGGGATGCCCACAGCTCCCACACTGGTGCACACTCAAGGTACCGACAGGAACAAACTCTCAGAGGCGTCACCCACGGCAAATGTCAGCGGACCTGGGGGAACCACGATAAATCTCTTTACAATCACCAGCACCGTCACACCTGGCTATAGCTCCGATAATTCTTCGGGATTAGCCAGTGAAAAAACAACAGCTACTTTGCCGTCTACCACAGGGACAGCTCATGAGACCTTCACCTACACAAATACGTCAGAGATTACTGGAATACCAGCAACACATGTGTACTATTCAAAACCTATTAATACTACAGAAGGAACAGAGGTGAACGCCACGGGGGCTTACACAACTGCTCTCACGGGTAAGCACGCTCATTTCGCAAAGAGGGCCTGCTGTTGCGATTTCTGGCCCAGTTAATCCGGTGTTAATATGAAACTGTGGGGTAATTGGCACCTGTGGGATGCAGAAGACTTGTGTCGCAACCATGAAAAAGTGAAGGGTAAATAATTGGAACTGAGAAAGACGTGAGATGAACGCGCCTCAGTGGTTAAGGTGGGCGCACACAAGGAGCAAGAGTGGATGCAAGCTAGTGCCGCAGAAGAGCGGGGCAGCTTGCACCCTTCTTGCACCCTGTTGATGTTTGGAAACAGGGCGCAGCTGCGTGTGTCAGGTGACAGCCTTCTCTGTGGCCATACAATGCCATTGGCACAGAAGAGCGGGGAAAATAGCACCCACTCCTCAGCCCACTTACCTGCCCACCAGTGAATGGTACAGCACACCGTGCAACTTTCTTTTCTTATTTTTTCCTCTCAATGTTTTTGAACATTCATAGGAAAAGCTTTGTGAGTGTCCAGTTTGCATGCTCACAGTATTGTGCATGCGCACAGTGATGCTATTATATATAATCTATGATAAATCAAACGATGACACATATAAATTTACCTTGTCATACGCACTAGACCCTTTCATTGTGCTTTCTCCAAAACGAATGAATGGATTTTCACCAAACCGTAACAGAATGGCTGCTGTGCCATAAAAGATTTGTGACCATTACTTCAGCGATTTCAGAAAGGTCAGGTGGAGAAAAGATTCCTGTGGGAAATTATATTTTATTGTTGAGTGAAAAAATGAAATGTAGCCCTCCTAACCTTTGGACCATTTCACTGTCCTTCACCGAATTTCACATACTCTTTGATATTGACCCAAACCTCTATCCCTAAGTTTCGAACGGTTTGGCGAAGAGGGAGCAAAGTTATTCAGGGCGCAAATATCAGAATTCCACTGCAGTGAAGAGGTGGCAACTTGAGCTACAGAGATGCAACTGTCTGACTGCGTATTTGTGCTTTAAGTGGACCTTATAGTTGGATGAAAATGTGAGTTAAATCCAGCCGCGGTCCGTGCAGGAAACATCGGTGGGGCGGGGGGATTTCGAGGGATCATGCTGAGGGGAAATTGAATAAATAATTAATTTTTCCTCTGCATCGTCCATTGAAATTGCCCCCCCACCCGACCCCACAGCTGTTACCTGCACGGACCACGGCTGGTTAAAAGTAACATTTTAAACTAAAAAAATGCAGAACTAACTAGAATTTATGGCCCTCCATCAAGCCTGGTGTTATCATTGAGATGCGATCCGTTATGTCATCAATGATGTCATTGAACATGTCATGAGTGTGAGAAGTTGGCCTGGTATATGCTGTTCACTAGTTCTAGTGACCACCTTGTACCATGCTAAGCAACCCTTATGGTGTGGTTGTAAGTCAACCTTTTCGGACTAGCTGCCCTAGTGGTAGCGTAGGCTAAGCAGTCTTTGAGGCTAAACTCGTGAAGCGTGTTAAGCAGGCTGTTTTACCAATAGTAACCCCCTTTTATACCAATGAAAGGACACCACACAGATATATATTCAAAATATATATGTATTTATTTCTCAAAGTAACCCCTAGTCTCTTTATGAGCACAGGAGCACAAATCGTCAAACAAGATTATCACAGAATACACAGAAGTTGCACGTTATATGGATAGGCCCTGGTGGCCACTCAAACCATATACTAAAATAGTGGTATAAGTACCACGAACAGAAAAGGGAAAAGGCCTAGGGCCTCTAGAATCGCTGGGCCTACAAGGAGCTAACGTCAGTTAGTGACCAGGAGGTCCACGGGTGGCGTGTGCAGAGCAAATAGTCACACGCGTGCTCCCATAGGTTTCAATGGGTGCGTAAAAAGTACAAAGTTACTGCAAAGGAGATCTTCCGGGTTGACTAGGAACTTAAGATTTGGAACACAGGCACTAGAGATGTATTACTACACATGGGCACCGGAGTACCAGCTTTACCTCACCCACAGGAAGCGGGTGCATAGGCCTCAAAGTGCGTCGGGTTTCTTCTATCTGTTCCGTTGAGCCTGGGACAAAGATGCTGCAGGCGGTCGGTCGGGAAGAGATGCAGTGGATCCAAGAGTGGATCGGAGATGTGGAAGACCTGTAAGCAGAGGGGACAGTGTTCACAGTCACTAGCCAGTGACCAGCGTGGCACCAGGTGGGTACCAGGCGATGTCGGGTGCAAACAGGTGATGAGGGGTAGCTTGTCTCCGCAGCCACGTGGTCCCTGAAGGTCGACGACGTCCAGGAGTCGGCTCACGAGCTGTCCCACGCAGGCTCTCGCTGTCGGCGGTGTCGGCGACTTGATTGAAGCAAACAAGCCTTGGCAAAAGCAATTGTAGAAGGATTCGGAAATCAGCTGTTGGTTCTGACCAGCAAGGTCAGAGGGATTGCTCCTTTGGAGGGGAGCAAGGGCCAGTCTGGAGCAACCAGACCAGCGGTGTTTGTCGTAGATTTCGTCGCCAAGATGGCCACTAGCCAGCGGGCCAGCAACCGGTTAGGCGCGTCGAGTGGCAAAATGCAGAAGGGCCCCACGCAGATCGTGGAGATGCTGGAGGGCTCACCTTCGGTGCAGATGCTGCTCGAGGGTTGGGCTTCTCAGGACCCAAAGCACAACTTGGAGGGAGCCTCGGTTGTTGCACTTGTCAGCTTGTCGTAGTCGTTTCAAGATGGCTGGCTCCACGTGTCTCGGTGCCTCCACGGGTCTCCTCTTTGCAGGGACTGTGGATCGGGCGGTGAGAGGTCTGGAGGTCCAGGTCTTGTCAGTCTCTGGGCTCGGGCTCCGGCGGGAGGCGGCGGCAAAGCAGACGGTGATTCGCTGGATGGTGCTTGCGTTAGCAAGGTGGTCACTCCCTGACCACAGGGGAGATTTTCTTCAGTCTTCTGTGCAGCAGAATGTCGAAGTTCCCGTCTTCTTCTTAGTTTCAAGTTGATTCCAGGATGTCTAAAGTCTTAGCACACAGCTCCTACCTTTATTCGGATTCTAGGGGCCGGACTACCTGCTAGGTCCCTCCCTATGGGTGGGACCAGGAAGGGGGGTGGTTACACCCCCAATCCTTTGTCCAGCTCGCCCCAGGCCCGGGACTGGTGTGCCCCAGGACCGGTTTGATCTGGCATATGCACCGAGGCTCCTTGTGAGCCACAGGCATGTCTGGTTTCTTTCAAGCCCTACCTGACCAATACACAAAATCCTGTCTGGGGTGGTGCTCGCACCTCCCCTGGCAGGAAACCCTTTGTCCACACCTCCCAAGCTGGAAGGACTCCCAGCAGCAGGAGGGCAGACTTGTGTCTGTGGTGGCAGCATCCATTTTGTGGAGCTGAGGCTATGTCTGATTTTACCCGGGTTTCAGGTACTGTACATGTCGTGTCCCTCTAGAAGGGTGGAATGCTAACCCCGTCGCCAGAATTGGCGAGGGGTTAGTATTCCAATTCGTATGACACCTTACTCGACATGTTTTGATAAAGCCAAACCAAAGATAGCATTTAACCGCGAGGTTCATAATGCACTTAAGAGTATATGGTATGACGATATCTGGAAACAGTAGAAGGAAGTTGTTCCGACCACTGCAGACAGGCTCAGCTCATGCCAGAGCACCATCTCACATGGAACCAAGCACTCTGCCTTCAGGATTGTTAAGGCCTGCCATAGGAGTGACTTATAGGTTACCAGGTGTCCCATTTAAGTTTAGGTATAGGTATACTACACCTAAGTAAGAGGTGATTACACCAACTTACCCCAGCTGAGTGATCAGCCAGTTGTGTCAGATTGTTAGGCCAAGCCTGGGGTGGCATAATACATGCTGCAGCCCCTGGCAGGCCTTGGGTACACCAATGCCCTGGGTACCTAGTGTACACTGGTACAGGGGCTGACAGGGTGATCCACTTCCAATTGGTTATGCACCTAGGGTGCATAGAGTCCATTTTACAGAGAGAGCAGATAGCCTGAGAGCCTGAATGGCAGGATCTCAGGCCAACTAAGTCGAAAAACCAGCTAGACACTAGGCAAAAATTTGGGGGTAACCATAGTCAGATATCCACCTTCCTACACAACCCCCCCCCAAACGAAGGGAGATAAGGCTGACCTTGACCAGGTAAGCCTATATTGCCCAAGTGGCCATATAAGGAGGAACCAGCACTGGCATGGTTACCCCCTGTCTCATGGTCCACTAAGCAATCCCTCACCCTAAGGGTATCAGAGGGTCTCCACCATAGGGAATCTCTACCTTTGGTGTGTCTTGGCAAAGTAAAAGGCTGGTGTTGAGATGGAGTACTGAAGTGAGTGTCCTCAAAGTGAGGCCTCAGCTTCCTCCAATCATCCTCCACCATGGATGCCTTTCTTTCCTTAACTGAGTTGCACTGTGCTCTCAGGGTCAGCCTCTGGCTACCTAAAGCTGGAGGCTGGGTCCCTTTTGTGGGCTTACTGGAGGGACAGGTCAGGTCTGGGGCCCTAAGGTCCCATGTTTGCCTGTGCCCAACAGAATCCCTCTGGGGGAGGTCCCTAACTACCTGTAAAGGAGATCCCTCAGGAATGTTTTTACCCATCACCTGGCTAGGACTACTAGCCAGGCAATCCTCATTCTTTTGATGGGGGGGTTCTTGTGGACAGGGGCCCTCTGGGGGTCCACTGGCCTCCCTGACCTCTGCAGCCCTGGGCTGACTGAGGCAGGGTAGAGAGAGGCAGGCTACCTGCACCAGACTGGGTCCCACCTTGGAAGGGGCCACTGACATCAGAGGCTCTGCCAGGCCAGGCCTGGCTACCTCTGGGGCAGTTCCTTCACAAGGGGTGAGGTCAGCTCCCTGAGGAGGCTGACTTTTTCCTAATGTCTGGGGAGAGGGAGACTTTTCTTCTTCCCCACTACTCTCTGTTTGTGTGGAGTGATCCATAGTTTCAGGCTTCACTACACCTATGTCAGTCTGAGTATAGGCTGAGACCATTACAGCCTTGCCAACC
Source organism: Triturus cristatus (assembly GCF_964204655.1). Classification (NCBI taxonomy): domain Eukaryota; kingdom Metazoa; phylum Chordata; class Amphibia; order Caudata; family Salamandridae; genus Triturus; species Triturus cristatus. The sequence continues at coordinate 1,261,478,192 of NC_140579.1, forward strand.
TTTTCAGGGGGGCACTCAGTTTGTGTTTGAGCTGTGACCGTCACAGCTCTGCCAGTCTCTACAGGGAAGTCTGTCTGTGCCTGGGCGGTGGCTACCACTGCCCTTCCAACCTTTTCAGGGAGGAAATCTATTTGGACAGGGGTTGTGAATGGCACAACCCCCCTACCCTTTTGTGACAGGCCTACCATTTTAGAATGGGTGTCTTGTTCAACTCCAGCCCAGGCTGAGAGTTCTAAGTCATTCCCCAGTAAGCAGTCTACAGGCAAGGTTGGGGACACTGCTACCCTTTTAGGGCCAGTGACCCCTCCCCAGCTGAGACATACCTCTGCCATGGGATGACTGTTTTGTTTGCCATCAATGTTAGTCACCTGGTAGGAGAAACCAGGCAAAAGCTGCTCAGAGGGAACTAGCCAATGGGCCACCATTGTGATGCTAGCTCCAGTGTCTCTGTAGGCCTCAGCTTTTGTACCATTGATGTAGGGCTCCTGTCTGTACCTACCCAAAGTGTTGGGACAGGCAGTGAAGTTGGCAAACCCCATGCCACCATCACAGACAAGAGTGGTTGCTGTAGGGGAATTGGCTAAGCCAGGGTCCCCCTGTGTTCCCCAAGTAAACCCACCCAAATTTTTGGGGGCACTCCCACCACCTGGGGGATTACTGCTGACAGTAATAGGTGGTGTGACAGGAGTAATTGGAGGAACAGTTTTGTTTTTAGCCCTTGGGCAACCGCTGTCAGTTTTCCAATGCCCAGGAGTTTTACACTCATGGCAGTAGGGCTTTTTAGCTGTGGTAGAGGAGGGAGCTTGGGACCCACCACCCTGTGTGGAGTTTTGGGGCCCTGAGGAAGGTTTCTCTTTTTCTTTATCCCCACCCTTCTCTTGAGGCTTGGTGGTATCTTTCTTTTGGTCACCACCCTGGTTTTTAGGCCTGATCCTGGTCCTGACCCATTTATCTGCCCTCTTTCCCAATTCTTGGGGAGAGGTCAAATCTGAGTCTACCAGGTGTTGATGGAGAAGCTGGTTTTGACAATTACTTAAAATCTGCTCTCTCATCATCAAATTGTACAATCCTGTATAATCAGACACCTTACTTCCCAGCAACCAACCCTCCAAAGCCTTAGTGGCACATTCCACATATTCAGACCAGTCCTGAGTCTGTGTCTTCTGGGTGTCTCTGAACATTAACCTGTACTGTTCAGTGGTTAAGCCTAACCCATCAACTAGGACACTCTTCAGGACTCTGTAATTTCTGACATCCTCTTCTCTAACAGTGAGGAGTCTGTCTCTGCCTCTTCCTTCAAAGGAGAGCCAGAGGATTGCTGCCCACTGATCTTCAGGAACCTGCTGTACTTTGCAGGCTCTCTCAAGAGCAGTTATCCACTTGTGGATGTCATCCCCACTTTTGTAGGGGGGCACAACCTTAGACAGGTTTCTATTGTCGAAAACCCTATCTTTGTCCTTAGGGACAATGCTGCCACCAGTGGGTATAGACCCACTCTCTTTATGCTGTCTAGCCTTGCTAAGTTTCTCTTCCATCAGGGCTACTTCTAGCTCCTGCTTCCTGATCCTCAGCTGGGCCTCTTGCATCTTGGCCTCATGTTCCCTCCTCTGAGGGGTGGTCATCCTTCTCCTGGAGTGACCTTGAGAGCCTCTAGAGCCATGGGAAGCATTGGAGTCACCTGAGCGATTCCTTTGCCTTCCCAGCCCTGTGTTAAGTCCACTGGGGAGATCCAGTGGGTTGAACCCACTGTCAGTCCCCAATAGCCTTGGTTTAGCTGGGCCAAGTATAACACTTGGCACTGGGCTAGTTCTCCCTTCATCCTCACTACTGTCAGTATCCTTTTCACTCTCATCCTCTGTGGTAGGCATCCCATCTAAGGGGTGACTATTGGGAAGGGGTACTTCAGTGGCATCTTTAGAAGGGGGGCCTCCTGTTCCTGTCCCTAAGGGGGCTAACTGGGAAGCTTTCTTGAGTGCTCTCTGATTCTCATCATTCTGTAAGAGCTCTCTGAGCTCAGCAGAGTTTGGGTTCTTGGGCTGTTTAAGGCCTCTAAGAGTTGCCAAATGCCTGAGCTCATTCTGATTAAGGGTAGCAAAGCTGGATGGTGCCCTCTGGGGGTCACTCTCAACAGAGATGGGTACAGTGGACCCCTCTGCCCCGGCCATTGCTCTTAAGTGTGGGTGGATGTGTTGCAATCTACCTACACTTGGGTTTACCTACTAAACCTATCTAGTAGTTGTAGTCAGGGTGTGCTACTCCCTTTGCTCTACAACAACTAAGTTCAGTAGAACTTATGTATATCTAATCTTGTTTTATATGTACCTACAGGTACCTATGTGATCTTTCAATTGGTAACCAAGAGATTACAATGGTAAAACACAGCAAGCTCAAATCCAACCGCTGCTCACCAATGTGAGAAGTTGGCCTGGTATATGCTGTTCACTAGTTCTAGTGACCACCTTGTACCATGCTAAGCAACCCTTATGGTGTGGTTGTAAGTCAACCTTTTCGGACTAGCTGCCCTAGTGGTAGCGTAGGCTAAGCAGTCTTTGAGGCTAAACTCGTGAAGCGTGTTAAGCAGGCTGTTTTACCAATAGTAACCCCCTTTTATACCAATGAAAGGACACCACACAGATATATATTCAAAATATATATGTATTTATTTCTCAAAGTAACCCCTAGTCTCTTTATGAGCACAGGAGCACAAATCGTCAAACAAGATTATCACAGAATACACAGAAGTTGCACGTTATATGGATAGGCCCTGGTGGCCACTCAAACCATATACTAAAATAGTGGTATAAGTACCACGAACAGAAAAGGGAAAAGGCCTAGGGCCTCTAGAATCGCTGGGCCTACAAGGAGCTAACGTCAGTTAGTGACCAGGAGGTCCACGGGTGGCGTGTGCAGAGCAAATAGTCACACGCGTGCTCCCATAGGTTTCAATGGGTGCGTAAAAAGTACAAAGTTACTGCAAAGGAGATCTTCCGGGTTGACTAGGAACTTAAGATTTGGAACACAGGCACTAGAGATGTATTACTACACATGGGCACCGGAGTACCAGCTTTACCTCACCCACAGGAAGCGGGTGCATAGGCCTCAAAGTGCGTCGGGTTTCTTCTATCTGTTCCGTTGAGCCTGGGACAAAGATGCTGCAGGCGGTCGGTCGGGAAGAGATGCAGTGGATCCAAGAGTGGATCGGAGATGTGGAAGACCTGTAAGCAGAGGGGACAGTGTTCACAGTCACTAGCCAGTGACCAGCGTGGCACCAGGTGGGTACCAGGCGATGTCGGGTGCAAACAGGTGATGAGGGGTAGCTTGTCTCCGCAGCCACGTGGTCCCTGAAGGTCGACGACGTCCAGGAGTCGGCTCACGAGCTGTCCCACGCAGGCTCTCGCTGTCGGCGGTGTCGGCGACTTGATTGAAGCAAACAAGCCTTGGCAAAAGCAATTGTAGAAGGATTCGGAAATCAGCTGTTGGTTCTGACCAGCAAGGTCAGAGGGATTGCTCCTTTGGAGGGGAGCAAGGGCCAGTCTGGAGCAACCAGACCAGCGGTGTTTGTCGTAGATTTCGTCGCCAAGATGGCCACTAGCCAGCGGGCCAGCAACCGGTTAGGCGCGTCGAGTGGCAAAATGCAGAAGGGCCCCACGCAGATCGTGGAGATGCTGGAGGGCTCACCTTCGGTGCAGATGCTGCTCGAGGGTTGGGCTTCTCAGGACCCAAAGCACAACTTGGAGGGAGCCTCGGTTGTTGCACTTGTCAGCTTGTCGTAGTCGTTTCAAGATGGCTGGCTCCACGTGTCTCGGTGCCTCCACGGGTCTCCTCTTTGCAGGGACTGTGGATCGGGCGGTGAGAGGTCTGGAGGTCCAGGTCTTGTCAGTCTCTGGGCTCGGGCTCCGGCGGGAGGCGGCGGCAAAGCAGACGGTGATTCGCTGGATGGTGCTTGCGTTAGCAAGGTGGTCACTCCCTGACCACAGGGGAGATTTTCTTCAGTCTTCTGTGCAGCAGAATGTCGAAGTTCCCGTCTTCTTCTTAGTTTCAAGTTGATTCCAGGATGTCTAAAGTCTTAGCACACAGCTCCTACCTTTATTCGGATTCTAGGGGCCGGACTACCTGCTAGGTCCCTCCCTATGGGTGGGACCAGGAAGGGGGGTGGTTACACCCCCAATCCTTTGTCCAGCTCGCCCCAGGCCCGGGACTGGTGTGCCCCAGGACCGGTTTGATCTGGCATATGCACCGAGGCTCCTTGTGAGCCACAGGCATGTCTGGTTTCTTTCAAGCCCTACCTGACCAATACACAAAATCCTGTCTGGGGTGGTGCTCGCACCTCCCCTGGCAGGAAACCCTTTGTCCACACCTCCCAAGCTGGAAGGACTCCCAGCAGCAGGAGGGCAGACTTGTGTCTGTGGTGGCAGCATCCATTTTGTGGAGCTGAGGCTATGTCTGATTTTACCCGGGTTTCAGGTACTGTACATGTCGTGTCCCTCTAGAAGGGTGGAATGCTAACCCCGTCGCCAGAATTGGCGAGGGGTTAGTATTCCAATTCGTATGACACCTTACTCGACATGTTTTGATAAAGCCAAACCAAAGATAGCATTTAACCGCGAGGTTCATAATGCACTTAAGAGTATATGGTATGACGATATCTGGAAACAGTAGAAGGAAGTTGTTCCGACCACTGCAGACAGGCTCAGCTCATGCCAGAGCACCATCTCACATGGAACCAAGCACTCTGCCTTCAGGATTGTTAAGGCCTGCCATAGGAGTGACTTATAGGTTACCAGGTGTCCCATTTAAGTTTAGGTATAGGTATACTACACCTAAGTAAGAGGTGATTACACCAACTTACCCCAGCTGAGTGATCAGCCAGTTGTGTCAGATTGTTAGGCCAAGCCTGGGGTGGCATAATACATGCTGCAGCCCCTGGCAGGCCTTGGGTACACCAATGCCCTGGGTACCTAGTGTACACTGGTACAGGGGCTGACAGGGTGATCCACTTCCAATTGGTTATGCACCTAGGGTGCATAGAGTCCATTTTACAGAGAGAGCAGATAGCCTGAGAGCCTGAATGGCAGGATCTCAGGCCAACTAAGTCGAAAAACCAGCTAGACACTAGGCAAAAATTTGGGGGTAACCATAGTCAGATATCCACCTTCCTACAATGAGTGATGCAATCTGTGAGGTCATAAGCAGAGCATGGTGGGGGCACACATTTTAGTTAGCTCATTAAACTATAACTGGAGAATTTCCGTGCCTTTTGAGTTTAAAATGTTAACTTATAAATTACATTTTCACATAACCGAAGTTTCACTTTAACCTTTGTTTTTTTTCATTGTATTTCTAGTTTTTTTTCAATGTAAAGTAAGAACTTATTGCCATACCCACCCCCAGCGGACAGCCAATCTCCCACCGTACACACCCTATGACAGTGCGCAGCATGAAGTTGACACAGGACTTACCCCTGCAACCGACCCCTCTGCAGGTCACCAAAGCCATGCCTTGCACAGCCTATGACCGTATGTGGCATGGAGTTGGGTGCAGGGCCTGGTCAGGCCCAGTGCCCAACTCCCCTATGGGCGGCCATCCCCCACAGACACCCACCATACATTGTGTTTTTAAATTAATTTCCCTTGAGAGTCCTGCGACATCTCAGTGACATCCAACATTTTTCTTTGATTTGGGGGACATGGAAGTTCCTCTGGGACCCCCACTAAAGGCCCAAGGGATCTGCGTACCCCTTCCTTGCCCCATTATAGGGTATTTTTAAAACATTTTCAGGACAGTGACCAAGTCCCGGAATCCTGTAATGGCTGCTGCAACATTTCCTCAAATGGCAACAACCTTATTAGCAAAACAGAAAACACTCTTCCCATAGAAAGGCTACCACCACTGCGTACTATATACATATAGATGTATGAAACTCCATTTGTTCCAATGCTGACTGTCTCTGCCCCTTCAAGTCAGTGTGCATCATGCAGGTCAGGTTCCCTGCTACCAATGCAATCAGCTGTACTCCACAGGAAAAACATGCTTCCTTCGTGCTTCATGCACTATGTGAGGGTTTATAAACAAACGTGGATCTGCTTCTGTTAATAAACCCTCACAAAATTCATCCAGCTGTGTGGAACACATTTTTGCTGTGGAGTAACAACTGATTGAATATATGCAGACACAGACTGTAATATTTGTGATGTGCTATTTATTACCATTGCTGAGTGTGGGGAGTGGCCATGACTCAACTAAGGCGAAGCCTCAAGTGAATCATGAAGACCCTCCCCTCTCAAAAATGGTAAAAATAGCTTTTTACATTCTGTGCTCTGCATGTTTGGTTAATTATCGAACATTTTTGGTGGCACTTTATGCAGTTCACTTAATATATTGATCCTTTCCTTCAGAAACATTTGAACACTTTGAATATCCTGGTATGTTTCAAAAACTTCTGGTTTCATTTTATCAATGTCCAGTTGTAGTTTTGCCCACTGTTCTCAAGCATCCTCTGCAAAAAGAGGTGATGTCTGCCACTGTGCCCCATACACATTTCGTCCTCTTTCTTTCCTTACCTAGGTGTGATGCTCTGACTGGGGCCTGCTCACGCTGGACTGCGCGCCACGGCAGAGTGCAATAACGGAGCCTGCACAGTTTACTAGTCGGTGCTCCAAGTGACCTCGAGCGGCCACGCCCCTTTATGTTTAGTGCACGACGCCTTCCTGGCTTCAGCGCATGGGTGCGACATATCCGGCGCGGAGGCCGGAGCAGTCAGCTAGACTGCTGATTCACTACATCCCATCCCACCTATGTTCTTTTGTCCTTCCCCAGGATTCCGCCGGTCACTTACTTGGCAGGCAAAGTCTTTCAGGCGTGTGCTCGGGCGAGGGTTTCCCCTTATTCCATACCCGGGGTGTCCACTCCGGGTGTTGAGAGGAGACACTGGCTCTCGGGGCTCTGAGGCCCTCTCAGGGGTTTCTCCTGTCACCACTGCCCAGGGTGAAGTGGGCTGCGGCCTCGCCGGCGGACTCCTGCAGGGATCTTCTTGCGGTAGCTCACTTTGTTCCCATGTACCAGGATCTTCACTGGCTCTTTCCTCAGTGGGGGAAACTGGAACCCTTTTGAACCATGAGTTGTTGCGTGTTACGGTTTCCCCCTCCTTTTCTGCTGTTACCATAGTTTCTTTTACGCCAACCACCAACCACTGGCTTGGTTCAAAACGCGTCCGTAATTTTCCTCCTGGCCTCCTGTCCTGCAGTATGGCCGTGTCACCGTTCTGCACTGTACGGGTTGTCGCTCTCCGTGTTTGGCTGGCCGTTAGGTTTTGTTTCTTTCTCTTCCTTGTAGCGCTTTCCTCTTCGTATGGAGGGGTTGACAACTCTGGGCAGGTGGGGAGGGTGTCGCAGCGAGCGCCGTTGAACATGAGCGACCACGGAGCATGGTGGGTGGTGCAGTGAGGGGTGCTCCGATACTCCCGGAGGAACATTTGTAGGTGTCTTTCGGGGTCCACATTTTTGGCCATTGCAATGTGGAGGGCTTTGTTCAGAGTTCTCAGAAATCTTTCAATCTCCCTGTTGGCTTGGGGCCATTGTGGGGTGATGTGCCTGTGTCGTACCTCGTGCTGTTGCATGAACTCTCGGAACTCGTGGCCCTGGAACGGGGGCCCATTCTCACTCTTGATTTCTTCTGGGCATCCAAACATTGCGAACACCTTCTCAAGGACTGAGCCCACCTGGGAAAAGGCGGTGGAGCTGACAACTTCCACGATGGGATACTTGGAGTAGCTGTCGATGAGGGCCAGGGTCGCTCGGCCGTCGGGGGAACTCCCAAAGTCAATGCTCACTTTTTCCCACGGGACTCTTCCATGTTCTTCTGTGTGAACAGGCACAGGTCTCTCTGAGGCGCTTGTCACCTGGCAGGCGGGACACTTTCTTACTGTCTCTTCGACTTGGGTCTCCAGTCCTGGAAACCAGAGTTTCTCACTCATGAGGGCTTTCATCTTTTCCATGCCTTGATGGCCTCCGTGAGCTAATTGTGCAGCCCAGTGTTGTAGCGTTGTTGGGATGACAATCCTGGCACCTCTCAGCAGGATCCCGCCTTGAGTCACGCTCAATTCATCCCTGATCTGCCACATCTGCATGAGACTTTCCTTCTCCGGGCCTGACCAGGCGTTGGCAGACTGCAAGAAGTTGTGCCAGTGTCCCCCTTGGACGGCCGCGCGGACCTTGGTGATGACAGGATCCTTTTCCGCTGCTGGGGCTACCTCTTCTAGTGTTAGGGCCTTTGGGTAGGTGATGGTAGAGATCATGTTGAGGTGTGCCTCTAATGCTTTGGCTTCCGGTTCTTCTTCCTCACCCTCTTGTGGGCTGGGGTGTTGCGAAAGGAAGTCGGTGGGATTTTTGGCGCCGGGCCGGTACACCCCATCCATCTCATAATGTTGGAGTCCAATGGCCCATCGCTCAATTCGCGGGGGCGGGTGCGGTGCTGACCCTTTGAATAGGGGCACCAATGGCTGGTGGTCTGTGATGACTCGGAAGGGTTGGCCACAGACATACAGGTGGAAATGACGGCATGCCCATCGAATTGCCAGGGCCTTTCTCTCGATTTGCGCATAGCGCTTGTCCGTGGGGGACAGTGCTTTGCTGGCGTAGGCAAGGGTGGCCCATCTTCCTGGTTCCTACTTTTGTGTGAGAACCGGCCCAAGGCCTACTGGACTGACGTCCATGAGTATTTCTGTTTGCTTGGCCGGGTCGAAGTACACTAGCGTGGTGTGGTCGAGGAGGGTTCTCTTGATTTTCTGGAATACCGTCTCTTCCTGAGTTCCCCACTGCCACATGGCATCCGTATGTGTGAGGTTCAGAAGGGGCTCCGCGATGGTGGGTAGGTCGGGTATTGAACCTGCCACAGTATGTGGCTATCCCCAGGAAACTCCGTACTTCTGATACCGTCAGGGGGACCGGGACATCCTTGATGGCCTGGGACTTCCTCGGGTCCACTTGGAACCCTTCCTGGTTGAAAGTGTATCCGAAGAATTCTATTTGCTTTTGGAAAAGTAGGCTCTTCTCTCGGTGGAGGGTGACTCCATGTTTTTAGAGTCGCTTCAGGGTGGCCCTCAAGTGTTTGTAATGCTCTTCCGCAGTCCTCGAGTGGATGAGGATATCATCACTTACATTCAGTACTCCCGGAAACCCAGTCAGGATCTCCTTTATGTCCTGGAAGATCTCGGCCGCTGACGAGATGCTGAAGTTGAGGTGCTTATATCTCCGCAGGCCCAGGTGGGTGCTGAACGTAGTAATGTACCTGCTCTCCTTCACCAGCACCAGCTGGTGATAGCTGGCATTCAGGTCCAATTTTGAAAACCACCGCGAGTCGTTGAGGTCAGCCACAATGTTGTCCATCGTTGGCGTGATGAGGCATTCGCGACGGATGGCTTTATTGGGAAGGCGCATGTCTATGCACAACCTGATTTTCCCTGGCTGGCAGATTTTTTCTGCGATCACCATGGGGAACATCCATGGTGTGGGTCCAGACACCTTCTCATGACCCCTTAATCTTCAAGTTTTTGTAGCTCCTGTTCTACTAGCGGTCTCAGGTGGAAAGGAATCCTCTGGTGTCTCAAGGCTGTCTGGGTGACAGAAGGGTCTATGTGCAACTTGATTGGACTTTTCTTGATCCGTCCCAGGCCCTCAAATAAGCTTGCGAATTGGTTAAGTAGGTCCTTTATTTGGTCCGCTTGTACACTCCTCGCGAATGTCACCAGCCCGAGATCTTCCGCTGCATGGCTGCTTAGTAGGGTGTCCGCTTCTTGATTTATCATGTGGACATCCGTGATAATCTCATTATCCTCGGTCCATCTGGGCATGGTCATCTTGCCTTTGAGGGGCAGGGTGGGTCACTCCCATATGCAAAGATCTTTGCTTTGGAGGGCCTGACTTCTGGTTTTGGCCTCAGCCGGTTATACTGCTGAACCCCCATGACATTCACTGATGCGCCAATTTTGATTACAGCGCTGACTTCAGACCCTGCAACTCGCACCATGCACGTGGGTTGGGGTCTTCTCCTTATTTTGAGTGCTTGCTCAAATGAGACTAGGTATGTCTCTCCTTCCTCCTCCTCCTCCGAGGTAGTGTGGTCTACCTGGTAGGTGGTCCATTCGCCTTTCCTTCCCCCGTGTGAGGATACGAGGGCAAGGCTTGAGAGTTGGAGCACCTTCTTCTGTGCAGGTGCAGCTTGTCGTCCGTCTTTTTCGGGGCTTTCCTCCTGCACACCGACGTGAAATGGTTTGGTATCCCACAGTTGGTGCATGTTTTACCCTGGGTCGGGCAGAACTGGTGGGGGTCTTCCTTATGGCCGCAGTATTCGCACTGGCCTCTCGGGTTTGGCAGCATACAGTCTCACAGCCTGTTGCTTCTGTCATGTGTCCTAATTGCATCGTCCCGTTCTACTTTGATGGTGGCACTCTTCTCGGTTGAGCGTGTTAAGGCTATGTCCATTTCGTCAGTGCGCGCTGCTGATAGGTCGTGCGAACTGACCATGACTAGTATGTCATTCAACAGTATATTTGGTTGTCGTAGGATGAGTCCGCACAGCACTTTACTGCGTATCCCTTGGGTGAGCTGTGCTCTGATTTCTTCGGCCGCTCTCTCGTCCACTAGGTGCTTGCTGGCTAATTCCCTCAGCCTTGCGTGGAAAGTGTCTATTGATTCCCCCTCTCTTTTCCTGGCTTTCCTCAACTTGAACCTCTCAAAGTCTGGGTTCAGTTGAGGGTCAAAATGTGCATTGAGTGTGGCTACTGCTGCGTTATAGTCATTTGGGGGACCAACATCTGGGAGGTGTTTGAAAAGCAGGTACACCTCTTTCCTGGCATAATGGAGCAGGAGCGATCTCTTGATGGCTCCGTCTGTTTCCCTGGTTGCGATAAAAGTAATTTTCGAGACGTCTGAGCCACGTCTTCCATCTTGGATATGCAGTGGTGGGGTCGGTGGCCTCACTAAATGGTGGTAGTACTCCAGTGGGGGGATGTTGTGGGGTCATGCGGGCTGACGCCTGGTTCTCATCTGGGTTGTCCCCCATTACAGTGGTGAGGAGGTGGCTTCGCACAGCGTGGCGCATGAGATGCTGGGTACCTTGTTTTATCTGTGCTGCTTCCTGGGCTAGTTAGGAGTGCCTCTTCCTTGGGCGTGATTGTGACTCAGGTTGTTGCCTGATAAAGATGGGTGCAGGCCTTGTGCTGTGTGATATGTGGGCAGCTGTTCACGTGGCTGTTTTCCACTGGCAGTCGCTTCTGTATGCACAGGTGCCTGTCAGTGCATCTGCAGCAGCTTGCATTTTATCCTAGGTGACGTGGCGGGACTTATCAAACCAACTGTGCCTTCTCGGGGGTGGCGTGCGCCTTCTTAGTGCTTCTGCGGCCTTGCCGCCGTCGACCCAGTGTCCTCTGGGCAGGCCTACAGGCCGGTGCAGAAATTGTGTGGTACCCTTTCCTTTTCTATTTTCTTTTATTTTTCTCCCTTGCAGTGCTGCGGGGGGTCGGAGCATGGATCCGGCTCCACTCCTTGTCGCCAATGTGATGCTCTGACTGGGGCCTGATCGCGCTGGGCTGCACGCAATAACTGAGACTGCACAGTTTACTAGTTGGGCTCCAAGTGACCTCGAGCGGCCACGCTCCTTTATGTTTAGCACGCGCCGCCTTCCCGGCGTCAGCGCTTGGGTGCAACATATCCGGTGCGAAGACTGTAGCAGTCAGCTAGAGTGCTGACTCACTACATCAGGGTCATCAAACTGGTATATAGTTAAAGATAAATCAAGCAGGGATTGTATTTCCTCCTCACATTAATTCATTTTTTCTGTCACAATTAGTTGTTATGAAAGCTTCCCTTTTCGAGACTAGATAGTGGAGCCCACATAAAGGACGATTCAGGGCTGGCTGACAGTTTGCTATTGGTGGATTAGCAATGATTGATGACTTTCTTACAAGAAGTTAAGCACAGTGTGGTAGAATGAGTTTTCATGTTATTTAAGCTGGAGTGTAGGCATAACATGCCAAACTACTTTTGCATTGTAGTAATCACATGAGAATGTGTTTAATAATATGCTTGCTTCAAATAGTACACTATTGGGCTACCTTTATTTTCACTGGCATGCTGTATATACGTAGAGGATGGACAGAGACAGGACAACGGTCCATGGAAGGCAGGGCTAAGGGGGCAAGTGCAGCAAGCCAACCATGCAGGATAGACAAGAGAGGCTGTGGCAGCACAACGAACCATGAAGGGCAGGTGGGAGGGGCAGTGGCAGGATACCAGACTTAGGAGGGCAGAGGGGGATTGGGGTAGAGGCACAGACTCAGAAAATGTAGGGCAGGAGGGAGGTGGCAAGGGCATCAAACTGACCATGTAGGGCAGGCAGCGATGGTAGTAGCAGCACAATGGACCACATAGGGCAGACCAGAGGGCAATGGCAGCACAATGGACCATGGAGGGCAATAGGGAGAGGGCAGGGGCATGTCACAGACAACGGAGGGCAGGTGGTAGGGAGACATGGGGCAACAAGCTCACCACACAGGGCAGGCAGAAGGGGCATCGTGGCACAACAGAAAATGCAGGGCAGGAGGGGAGGGGGCAAGGGCATGACAACAGACCCCAGGTAGCGGAAGAGAAGGGCTAGAGATATTGACTTGGACACCAGAAACAGTGGGTTGGCAAGAGGGGGGCAGCGGCAACAAGCTGACTACGCTGGGCATGTGACAGAGGCAATGGCAGCACAACAGACAATGCAGGGCAGGCAAAAGGGGGAGTGGCAGCACAAAGAACAATGGAGAGCACAAGGGATGGAGTAGGACCATAGACTCATATAACGGAGGGCAGCAGGAGGGGACAGGGGCCACAAGCTTACTAGACAGGGCAGGCAGGATGGGAATTAACAGTATAACAGACCACGCAGGGCAATTAGGCGGGGCGGCAGGTCAATGGACCATGGAGGGTAAGGGGGGGTATGGGCACATACTTAGACAATGAAGGGCAGAGGGGAGGAGGTAAGGAGCAGCAAGCTGATCATGCAGGCGGAAGGGACAGTGGAAACACAACACAATATTGAGGCCAGAAGGGAGAGGGTAGGTGTATGCACATGGAAAATGGAGGGAAGGTGGGAGGTGGACAGAGGCAGGGGCATCAAGCTGTCATACTTGTAGGGGCAGTGGCAGCACAATGGACCATGTATGGCAGTCAGGAGTGTTAAACAGACCATAGTGTGCAAGAGGGAGGAGGCTGGGGCATGCACAAAGGTTAATGGGAGGCAGAATGGAAGCAATAGGGGCTGTACTCAGACAAAAGACAGCAGGGGGCTGAGGCATCAAAGTAACCACACGGGGCAGACAAGAGGGGCAGTGGCTGCCCAACAGATCATGGAGGGCAGTAGGGAGGGAATATGGGCATGGACTCGGACAATGGAAGGCAGGGCAAATGGTGCAGGGACAGGGGCAGTAAGCTGGCCATGCTGGGCAGGTGGGAGGGGCAATGGCAGCACAATAGACTGCACAGGGCAGGCAGGAGGTAGGGACAGTGTCAATTCAATAGACAATGGAGGGTAGGAGAGAGAAGGCAGGGGCACACACATGGACAATGAAGGACAGGAGGAGGGGCCAGAGCTATGGACACAGACTGCAGAGGGAAGGGAGAAGATTTGGCAGGAGCACCAAGCTAAGCACAGAGGGCAAGCGGGAGGGGCAGTGGCAACACAATGGGGCAGAAGATAGGAAGCAGGGGCAGACTTGAACAACACCGGGCAGGGAGGAGGGTGGCACTGGTAGCAAGCTGACCATGGAGGAAAGGCCAGCTGTTCCATGGGCTGCACAGTGTATCATGGAGGGTAGGAGGGAGTGACAAGAGCCCAAACACAGAGAATATAGGGCAGGAAAGGCGGGGCAGGAGCGGGGGGAGCGGGGGGAGTAAGCTGACTCCAGGCCAGTAGGGGCAGTAAGTTGTCCTCAGAGGGCTGACTGGATGGGGCAAGGGCATGCACATGGTGAATAGAGGACAGGCAGAAGAGAGACTGGGGCAGCAATCAAACCACGGTGAGTAGACCTTTATGGGTTAAGGGCAAGGTCAGTACAATGGACCATGAAGAATGGAGGGCAGGGGGTGGGAGGCAAGAGTAGGGGTAGCAAGCTGACCATAGAGGGCATGCCGGAATGGGCAGCATAATGGACCATGAAGGTGAAGTTGAGAAGGGGCAGGACCATGCTCACAGAGAACATTGTGGAGGGAGCAGGGAGAGCAAGCAGAACACGGAGGGCAAACAGGATGGGCTAGGGCATGCAGAGAGACAGAACAGAGGGCAAGAAGGATCAGGGGCAGAGGCAGCAAGTTGACCACTGAGGGGAAGAGGTGTGGGCAGAGGCAAACAGATAGAAAACAAAGGGCAAGCAGGAGGAGAGCAGGAGCGGCAAGCTGACCATGGAGGGCAGGCTGTGGTGGGTTAGCCACCAGGAGGGAATTGGGCCTGTGCCAAACCCAAGTTGCGAAAGGGCAAAGGCTGTGCCCAGAGGAAGTGTTAGATGAATATGTTAAAAACCCTAGACATTACATTTAAATAATGGATCACCCTATTACTTTAGAGGTTACATACATGCAAAATGGACATCAGCAAGGGCAGGCGACATCACACTTCCCAAACAAACGTTTAATCACAATTTGTAAAACAAATTGTGCTTGGCCCCAATATGATGCAAACTGCCGAATGCCACAAGATCTAGAGCAAGTCCATGCAGGCAAAGTGAGGGCATCTTGAAAACACTGTCTACAAAGATTTCTTGTATTCCTGACCCAAGTATAATGCACTCTGAGACCTCAAAGAGAAAGAGAGCATGTGAATCAGGTCCCAGATGATTCCCCCACAAGTCTGTTACAGACACAGGAGAGCCAAGGAAGCAAGGGAAAAGCTGGAGATCATGTATAGCCTGACCATCAAAACTAGATAGGGAATTACCAGACCACATTGTCCCATGATCCCAATCTGCATTCAAGTCATAGAAGCATTTAAGAGTACATGTAATTGGACTACAGATGCTCCATTTTGTTGGTAATTAATGCCTTTGTGAAATAACGCGTATGTTGATGTTACTTTTATTGTTTTGAATAAAAATAATTTCTTTTGATGGTAAACTATGAAAGCCATAAATACTCTTTTTTAAAACTGCAGTGATGAAATTGAAAAGTATTGGTAATCATGTTTTCTAAATGTCTTTCTGCTTTTCAGTCGAGAGTGTACATCTAAAACATTCAGAAGCTATTCTGACTATTGCCTTCAGCATCATTCTGGGCATTGTTGTTCTAGTGATTCTTGTATACAGTCTCAATAAGTGCAAGACAAGAAGAGCACAGTACTCTCACCATCCACTTCATACCTCCTCATATGCATCAGGTCAGTTGTGATGTACAGTATATGATTGATTTCTTGTCCTACTCACCAAGTGGCTTAATTTCCATGAGTCGAACTTCTTGGAGTTGGGTCATCACCACAAGAAAGGCAACATTGTTTCTTCTATAAAAGACATGTCAGTTCACTTTCTTTTCTTTGAAATTCTCAGTAGGATTATGGCCCAGTTTTACGAACAGTTGACACAACGCAGAGCAGCAAGTTGCTCTGCTATGTTCTTAAAAGGGAGAGAGGAGAACTGTACCATATTTTTAAAGAAATAGCATAGTTCTGCTCTCTCCCAGTGCTGGTGCACTTTGGTCTACATAGCACCAATTCAGGCCCTTGTGTATAGTTTTTGGGTGCCTGTGTTATGGTCAGGATAGTTTTTGTACAGGAAGGGGTGCCTTCCTGCGCAAAAACCATCACTGGAGGTGTTGTCCTTTTTGTATGTGTGCTGCAGAATGCAAAAAAGTGAGGCAAAATTGGAGTCTCTGTGTTTTTAACAGGGTCCTCATCTTTGTCGTACATGTAAAAGCACCTAATTTGTCACCCTTTATCTATATCAAATGAATATACGACGTTATCCCGCATACTTTCATCCCGCATACCATCACTTCGCATTTTTCACGACGAAAATACAATTGCTCCGCGATACCATTACCCCGCAAACTTTCACTCTTAATATGACTTTACCACGCATGCCTTTACAATGCAAACGCATGCGTGGTGTGTAAAAGTGCTTTACCTATATATATATATATATATATATATATATATATATATATATATATGTATATATATATATATATATATATATATATATTGACTGAAAAAACCATAGGTTTCAGGGGTGTTATAGTTAGCAGGACTTTTCACTTGTACAAAACCATTGAAATTCCCCCGTTATAGTTAGTTCAGCTAACTATAACTCGCGCGCCCGCAATGCACTGCTGATGACGTCACATATTACATCACTCATGACATGGTCAGTGACATCACTCATGACATCACTGATGACATCTCAAATGACATCACTGAAGCCATCTTGATTGGAATAAACTGGTAACACTTAAAACATTTAATTTAAAAAGGAACACAATGAGGGGGTTCATTTTGCCATAGAAATTATGATTAATGCTGCAGAAAGAAAATGAGGGCACATTTTGAGTGACTTCTCAAATCCTCTTCTATTTCATTAAAAAATTCTGACATGCAGACTGAAACATGCACTTTTAATACCAGGAGCAGACTTCCATGGTGAACAGTATTTTTACTACAGTGATCTAATGAGCAACTAGAGTGCTAACTTTCAGAATGTATGGCAAATGTGTGACATATCTGAATACCTTCATGATGGAAAAAACTGAAAGCATTTCCTACTGAGGAGACTGCAGTACATGAGGTAATTAGGAAACTTCAGAACAAATAAATCTCCCAAGATAGCCACCGTAGACAAAAGAGCCCAAATGTAGCCCAAAATCATCCAGATGTAGCCCAAATATAGCCCAATGACAGAAGTGTGCAAAACACTTATTATTTTGTGTTTTTGCAGTGTTATATAGTGCATACTTGTCAGGTATTGGAGTGCTTTACATGAGCATTGGTTACATCACACAAGAACAAATTCATTTTGGTTGTAGACATGGGGAGACTAAGTGATTTGACCAGAATCACAGAATGTCGAGCTGAAGCAGAAACTCCAACCTGGTTCCCCAGTTGCAAAGTCTGCAGTTCTGGAAGTAACACCACATCCTCTCCCCTAAGTGCAACATTTAATCAAGTGGTCAACTGGATAAAAAAACATAAAGATAACAAATAATTTAAAAGTGCTTTGTCGCTATTTGAAAACTCAGAAAATATGTCCTTATTTTAGTCTTTTAGAGCACTAACCATAATTTTGATGCCAATAAGACCCTCTCATATATGTAATTTCTAAAGGAAATGCTCTAGGTATTACAGTTTTGATTACATCAAGATGACGTCAGGCGTTCCACACTTTTGTAATAAATATAGAATGTTAGCAATCTAGTTGTTCATTAGGATACTGTTGAGAGGCAGAGGCCAGGGGCACGGACTTTGAAAATTGAAGGCAGGTAGGAGGGTGCAAAGGCAACAATTTAACCACACTGAGCAGGCAGGAAGGGCCGTGGCAGCACAACAGACTATGGAGGGCAGTGGAAAGGGGGGCAGGGGCAACAAACCAACAATACAGGACTTGCAAGAGAGGCTGTGGCAATGTAATAGACCATTGTGGGCAGAAGGAAGAGGCAATGGTAGTACAACCATACATGCCAACAGACCCGATTCAGCCAGGAAACGTCCAATGTTTTTAAGCTCAAATGGGCTTTATTTGATCTGTCTCCTGTCTACAATCTCCTCTTTTTCAATGTAACTCAAAGGGGAAAATCAATACCCCAGTTTTTTTTCAAAATCTCCCTCTTACCAAGTTCAAAATGTTCGCAAGTATGGTACATTGGATCATGGAAGGAAATGGGGTAGGGACATGGACTTGGATAACAGAGGACAGGAGGGACATGGAGAGGTGCACCAAACTGACCCTGCAGGGCAGGCATCAGGGTTTGCAGCAGCACAATACACCACACAGGGCATGCGGGACGGGAGTGCAGCACAATAATCGATAGACAGCAAGAGGGAGGGGACAGGACCATGCACATGGACAACAGAGAACAGAGGGGCAAGAGGCAATGGTAGCTAGCTGACCATAATGGACAGACAGGAGAGAAAGCTGCAGTATAACAGACCATAAAGGGCAGGAGGGACGGATCAGGGGCATTACAATGGAACAGACAAGCCAGGAGGGAGGGAGTAGGGGTCTGCACATGTAAACAGAGGGCTGGGGGCAAGGGGGCAGGGCAGGAGCAGCAAGATAGCCATGGAGGTCAGGCAGGATGGGCACTAGAAGCAAGACACACCATGAAGAGCAACAGTGAGACTGTGATGGCATACACACAGACCATGGAGGGAAGGTGGCAGGGGGTCAGGGGCAGCTAACTGACCACACAGGGAAGGTGGGAGGGGCCATGGCAGCACAGAAGACCATGCATGGCAAGTGGGAGGGTTAGTGGCAGCACAATAGCTATGATGGGCAAGAAGGAGGGTGCAGGGGCATGCACAAAGGACGATGGAGGATAGAAGGGAGGGTCAGGACCTGTGCACAGACAAGAAAGTTCAGGGGAAGGGGCCTCACAACAGACCGCACGGGGCAGGCAGGAGGAGCAGTTGCAGCACAACAGACCAGGGAGGGCAGAAGGGTGTGGCAGTATAATGGACCATGTAGGACAGAAGGAAGAGGATAGGGGCATGGCATGTGGACAGGCAGGGTGGAGGTGGCAGGGACAGGTTACAGTCATCTGACAATGCTAGGCAGGTGGGAGGGGAGTGGCAGCTCAACAGAACACTCAGAGTAGATAGGAGTGGCAGGTCCATGGAACATAGTGGGCAAAAAGGATGGAGCAGGGGCATGCACAAAGACATCGGAGGGCAGGGGGAAGGAGAATAGGGGCAGCAAGCTAAGCACGGAGTTTAAGCAGGAGGTCAATGATGGGGCATAGAATTGGGCAATGGAGGGCAGGAGGAGAGGACTGGTACATCATACTAAATTGAGGGCAGTGGCAGCACATCAGACCATGCATGGCAGGAGGGAGGAGGCTAGTCCATGGATTCACACAACAGAGGATAGGGAGGAGGGGGATGGGGCAGCAAGCTAACTGTTCAGAGAAGGCGGGTATTAGGAACTTTATTGTTTTTAAAACGTGTGTCTTTGCGAACTACTTAACCCCTTCTATGCTCATGACGGAACGGTTCCGTCATGAGCATCGGTTGAGCTGTGCTCATGACGGAACCGTTCCGTCATGGCCCCGCCCGCGCTCGAACCCTTCAGCACCGCGGAGGAATCCGCGCAGCGCTGAAGGGGTTAAAATATGAACAAGTATGCAGCATAATCTCACTTTTAGGAAGAAGAGGACGTTTGTGACTGTGACTCCGGGCTCACTTGGCAGAAACACCCCCTGACCCTCCACCCCCTATTGCAAAATGTAATGCCCGTGAAAAGGGTAGGTGAACACAGTGTTATATAGAACATAGTCCTGAGAGCACGATTGAAAATGAAAACTAGATATAGTGTATGGTATAAACTATGCACCAAAAAGTGTGATATAAGATGAACCGGGCGTGAAATATAATATGCAATACATTGTGCGCAATGACAGATTCATTGGAGAGCGCGAGATAGCACAGGCACTAGCGCGTGCTATGCGATATGCGCCTTGGAGTGTAATATGCACAGGGCAGTGTTGTGTAACCTAACTAGTCTCTAAAGTTGTAATATAAAATATGTGCTGGGGAGTGTAACGTTGCATATGCACTGTGACAAAGATATGGATCCCAGATTGTAATATGTATGGCATAGCACTGTGCGTTATAACATAGGCATCGAGGAAGGCACGTTAGATGGGGCAATATAACCCGTGCGAAGACAAGTGTGGCATGACATATTCACAGGGTGGTGTTACAGTGCACATGGGCTAGAGAGTGTCATAGCATATGCACTAGCTGGTGGAATACAACACAGAGGTGTGTGGCACTCGGCAGGCAATGGTGGGTGTAACACAGCATTGGGCTCTGCCAGGAGCGCGCTGTGACTCTCAAGTGATGTTCGTCCCCTTTCCAGAGAGTAAAATAAAAAGTATTACACATCCGGCAGTGGATGTGTGTTTTATTAACCGTGAGGGGGGTTTCTTGCATAGTTTTGGTCGAATTTTTGTCGAATCCCCTTTGAATGGCTTGGTGTGCATGTGTATTAAATGTGCACGTCAATACCTACCCATGTTTGTATAAATAAACGACAAGGGTGTCTACCGGGATTAGGCACGGTAGGGCATCAGACATGTCAGAGCTTCACTAGTGGTGTAAATACATTCCACGTGGATTCATTGTATGCATAGTCACCTTTTAATGAATATCACGCAAATCGTCATGGTGATAGGTACGTACGGTTTGTCCAGCATGTCCTAGGTGTGTCTATAAATATATATTTTTTAAAAATAATAAAAAACTGTGGCCGGCCCTGGGGATTGGGGTCAAAAAAATATAATTAGGAGACAGGCCCAGGGGGATGGGGTCATCAGGGCCAAAAAATTTGAATAAGAAGGGGAACCACACAGCCCCCCTTCTTAAAAAATTAAAATAAATAAAAGAATGGCATCGTGCCGGAGGCCACGCCCCCTCCTTGCAGCACTCTGCAAACGCGCCCCCTGGCGAGTTGTAAGTTGGGGAATTAATTCCTCTTCAATACTGAGGGTCCCTGAGGGCCAACTAGCCCAACAGGCATCTCCAGTATGCGCCAGGGAGCTGCGCTGCAGACAGGTGTTCTGAGGCCAAGCCCCTTTTTACACCTCTCTGCAACGCAGCTCTGTGGCGCTTACTGGAGGTATCTAGTGGTCTAGTTTGACCCTAGGGACCCTTAGGATTCAAGGGGACTTAATCTCTCAACTTAGAACAGCCACAGGGTGCGTTTACACAGTGGTGAAGGGAGGGGACGGGGCCCGAGGTGACGTGTGCAAACACGCACTATGGCACGTTTTAAATTGGGGATATAATTTCCCTTCAATACTGAGGGCCCCTGGGGGCTAACTAGCCCACCAAGTGCTTCCAGTAAGCGCCACTGAGCTGCATTGCAGAGAGGTGGTCCAGGCCGTGCCACTTTTTACACCTCTCTGCAATGCAGCTCTGTGCCACTTACTGGAGGTACCTAGTGGGCTAGTTGGACCTTAGGGATTCAAATGAACTTAATCTCCCAACTAAAAACGGTCACAGGGCGTGTTTACACAGTGGTGAACGGAGGGGACGGGGCCTGAGTTAACGTGTGCAAAAACGGCCTGTGGCCTGTTTTAAGAGGTAGTTTTAATCCCCCTGCCCTGTTATATACTAGGGGCTTACAGAGGAGGTCATGCTAATCACAGGGGGACCCCAACGCATAATGTTCCCTAGTGTATGTAGGTGTTTTCACTTTATTCTAAGTGTCTTTTAACATAGCACTGGCTCTAGGACTGGTTAGTCAGACTCAGTTACCACCAGTATCCGTCTGAAAAAGTTGAGGGTACAGGATGATTTTGCAACAAGGATTCTTTCTGCTCTTCTTTTTGTTCTTTCTGCACGTTATCCTTCTTCCTGCACTTTTCTTCGTCTTTGAGGACTTCTGTTGCTTCTTTCTGCACTTCTGTTTTTTTCTTTCTGTGCATTTTTTCTTCTTTCTTCACATGTCCTATCTCTGTAGGCATAGTTAGAAATTAGCATTTAAAAAACCTTTGAAATTCACAGAAAAAACCATAGGTTTCAGGCACGTTATGGTTAGGAATTAGCATTTAAAAAACCTCAGAAATTCACTGAAAAAACCATAGGTTTCAGGGGTGTTGTAACTGGTATTGGTATGTCCATTGTTTTGAAAATTGTAGTCTCTATTTTTGAATGTGTGTATCAAAGGTTATATTAGGGTGAGAGGAGGTCTGCCACTCTATCACAAGGATGATGTCATCAGTGATGTCATCAGTGATGTCATTTGAGATGTCATCAGTGATGTCATGAGTGATGTCACTGACCATGTCATGAGTGATGTAATATGTGACGTCATCAGCAGTGCATTGCGGGCGCGCGAGTTATAGTTAGCTGAACTAACTATAACGGGGGAATTTCAATGGTTTTGTACAAGTGAAAAGTCCAGCTAACTATAACACCCCTGAAACCTATGGTTTTTTCAGTGAATAAATATATATATATATATAAAAGTAACTGCTTTTCACCAGAGCAACCTTCGGTCGATTTTCCTTTTCTCGGCAAGCAGACACAGACCCGATTTTAGTGCTTACAATAGCTGTTTAATGTCGGCCATTACGCGTTTCGGTCCAAGAAGGACCTTGATCACATGACAATGCCATGATAGCGCTGGGGGTCCGAACCGTACCTCCGGGGGTGGGGGTCCGTGCCGTACATACACGGGTGGGGGTCCGCGCCGTACATACATAAAAGGGTGGGGGTCTGCACCATACATACACGGGTGGGGGTCCGCACCGTACATACACGGGTGGGTGTCCGCGCCGTACATACACAGGTGGGGGTCCGCACCAGACATACACGGGTGGGGGTCCGCACTGTACATACACGGGTGGGGGTCCGCGCCGCACATGCACGGGTGGGGGTCCGCACCGTACCTACGGGGGTGGAGGTCCGCACCGTACACACCGGGGTGGGGGTACGGCGCATCCATCCACGGGGGGGATGGGGGTACGGCGCGTACATCCGCAGGGGCGCTTGGGGTACGGCACGTATATCCGCGGGGCTGGGGGGGACGGCACTTACATCCGCAGGGCTGGGGGGGACGGCGCGTACATCCGCGGGGCTGGGGGAGGACGGCGCGTACATCCGCGGAGCTGGGGGGGACGGCATGTACATACGGGGGGCTGGGGGGGACAGCACGTACATACTGGGGGCTGGGGGGGATGGCGCGTACATACGGGGGGCTGGGGGGGAACGGCGCGTACATATGGGGGGCTGGGGGGGACGGCGCGTACCGGGCCCCCTATTCCGCTCGCATCGCGGCGTACTTCGCTTTTCCGGCACTTTTTGGGTGCCGTAAAAATATTGCCGTCCGGACTGCTGTCGGTACGAATCGTACTTGCTGGGACGTAAAAACATGCCTAACTCCGTCCGGACGTCACGTCCGCGGTGTCCCGGATCACATTCGTATGTATTTTGCTGTCGGTCGGTGTTTTTTCCGACTCGTACGGAAATGGTGTTTCCTTACGAATCGTACTTGCAAGTTTGTATGGTGTTTTTACCGGGTACGAGTCGGACGGAGAAAACGCTCCGACCGACGGTTCGTACCCGTTTTTTCCAGGATCGGAATCGGCCCCTTAATGTTGAAGGTTAAACAACTAATATTATATAAATAAATAAATAACCTTAAATATAATAAGACACTAAAATATTTAAAATGTCCTGATAGATCATCTAAAAACGTTTTTAAATGTTATAAAAACATTAGTAAATATTGTGATCTAAAACATTTTTTTGTATTTTTGTATAATCATTTTATTCCGTTGGCTCATATATGAGTATTCATATGATGTAAACAATGTCAGGATTAATCCAAATTAGATTTATTTTTTGGGAGCGAAATTCTACTGGCATGAGTGCAAGGATCAAAAGTTCCTGATTAGGAGTATATAACCCTTAATAACAAAAAGTGCTATGTGCTGATTTTAAATAGATTAACCTATTGTCCAATTAGTCTATAAATAAAAATAAAAAAGATATATATATATATATATATATTCACTGAAAAAACCATAGGTTTCATGCACGTTATAGTTAGGATTTGGCATTTAAAAAACCTTAGAAGTTCACTGAAAAAACCATAGGTTTCAGGGGTGTGATAGTTAGCTGGACATTTGCCTCATAAAAAACCCTAGAAATTCCCCCGTTATAGTTAGTTCAGCTAACTATAACTCGTGCCCCCGCAATGCACTGCTGATGACGTCACATATTACATCACTCATGACATGGTCAGTGACATCACTGATGACATCTCAAATGACATCACTGATGACGTCATCCAGTGAGTCTGTGTTTCTGTAAAGTTTTAATATGTTTAATATATATAGGGAAAGGCCTGTTGAAGAATGAGTGGGTGTACAAGTGTGTGAATGGATGATTTTCTAGGTGCGTGACTGACTCTATAAGTGAGTCATTAAATGTATCTTACTGCAGACTAGTGACTAAACTGTGTGAATGTCTGCATCTGTCTTTCTGTTGGTGTATAAGTGGCTGCATGGTTTTGTGAATAGCTATATGAGTGTCTATATGGGTTATTGATTGGTTGTCTGAGTATCTGTATGGGTGCCTGAGTGTTTGTGTGGGTAGGGTGTGTGTAACTACAAATGTGAAAGGCAGTGTATATGTGTGTAAGAGTATATAACTGGCTATATGTGAGAGTGTGCGATTGTGAGAGTGGCTGTATGGATGAGTGTGTGCTTGTATCAGTAATTGTATAAGAGCGTCAGAATGTGGTAGTATTTTTATGAGTAAGTGAACTTGTGTGTGTATAACTGTATAGGTGAGTAAATTGGAGTGTGATTAATTATTTGCATGACTGACTAGGTGTGTGAGTACGTCTATGGATGATTGGCGGTGTCTGAGTGTCTATATAGGTGTATGATTGCATATGATAGTCCTGTACTGAGTGACTGTAATTATGTGTGACTGTACAGGTGAGTGAGTGGAGGTGTGTGTAGACCTAAGAGTCAATGAGTGGGTATGTAGTTAGTGGCAGCACATCAGACCATGCATGGCAGGAGGGAGGAGGCTAGTCCATGGATTCACACAACAGAGGATAGGGAGGAGGGGGATGGGGCAGCAAGCTAACTGTTCAGAGAAGGCGGGTATTAGGAACTTTATTGTTTTTAAAACGTGTGTCTTTGCGAACTACTTAAAATATGAACAAGTATGCAGCATAATCTCACTTTTATTTAGGAAGAAGAGGACGTTTGTGACTGTGACTCCGGGCTCACTTGGCAGAAACACCCCCTGACCCTCCACCCCCTATTGCAAAATGTAATGCCCGTGAAAAGGGTAGGTGAACACAGTGTTATATAGAACATAGTCCTGAGAGCACGATTGAAAATGAAAACTAGATATAGTGTATGGTATAAACTATGCACCAAAAAGTGTGATATACGATGAACCGGGCGTGAAATATAATATGCAATACATTGTGCGCAATGACAGATTCATTGGAGAGCGCGAGATAGCACAGGCACTAGCGCGTGCTATGCGATATGCGCCTTGGAGTGTAATATGCACAGGGCAGTGTTGTGTAACCTAACTAGTCTCTAAAGTTGTAATATAAAATATGTGCTGGGGAGTGTAACGTTGCATATGCACTGTGACAGAGATATGGATCCCAGATTGTAATATGTATGGCATAGCACTGTGCGTTATAACATAGGCATCGAGGAAGGCACGTTAGATGGGGCAATATAACCCGTGCGAAGACAAGTGTGGCATGACATATTCACGGGGTGGTGTTACAGTGCACATGGGCTAGAGAGTGTCATAGCATATGCACTAGCTGGTGGAATACAACACAGAGGTGTGTGGCACTCGGCAGGCAATGGTGGGTGTAACACAGCATTGGGCTCTGCCAGGAGCGCGCTGTGACTCTCAAGTGATGTTCGTCCCCTTTCCAGAGAGTAAAATAAAAAGTATTACACATCCGGCAGTGGATGTGTGTTTTATTAACCGTGAGGGGGGTTTCTTGCATAGTTTTGGTCGAATTTTTGTCCAATCCCCTTTGAATGGCTTGGTGTGCATGTGTATTAAATGTGCACGTCAATACCTACCCATGTTTGTATAAATAAACGACAAGGGTGTCTACCGGGATTAGGCACGGTAGGGCATCAGACATGTCAGAGCTTCACTAGTGGTGTAAATACATTCCACGTGGATTCATTGTATGCATAGTCGCCTTTTAATGAATATCACGCAAATCGTCATGGTGATAGGTACGTACGGTTTGTCCAGCATGTCCTAGGTGTGTCTATAAATATATATTTTTTTAAAATAATAAAAAACTGTGGCCGGCCCTGGGGATTGGGGTCAAAAAAATATAATTAGGAGACAGGCCCAGGGGGATGGGGTCATCAGGGCCAAAAAATTTGAATAAGAAGGGGAACCACACAGCCCCCCTTCTTAAAAAATAAAATAAATAAAAGAATGGCATAGTGCCGGAGGCCACGCCCCCTCCTTGCAGCACTCTGCAAACGCGCCCCCTGGCGAGTTGTAAGTTGGGGAATTAATTCCTCTTCAATACTGAGGGTCCCTGAGGGCCAACTAGCCCAACAGGCATCTCCAGTATGCGCCAGGGAGCTGCGCTGCAGACAGGTGTTCTGAGGCCAAGCCCCTTTTTACACCTCTCTGCAACGCAGCTCTGTGGCGCTTACTGGAGGTATCTAGTGGTCTAGTTTGACCCTAGGGACCCTTAGGATTCAAGGGGACTTAATCTCTCAACTTAGAACAGCCACAGGGTGCGTTTACACAGTGGTGAAGGGAGGGGACTGGGCCCGAGGTGACGTGTGCAAACACGCACTATGGCACGTTTTAAATTGGGGATATAATTTCCCTTCAATACTGAGGGCCCCTGGGGGCTAACTAGCCCACCAAGTGTTTCCAGTAAGCGCCACTGAGCTGCATTGCAGAGAGGTGGTCCAGGCCGTGCCACTTTTTACACCTCTCTGCAATGCAGCTCTGTGCCACTTACTGGAGGTACCTAGTGGGCTAGTTGGACCTTAGGGATTCAAATGAACTTAATCTCCCAATTAAAAACGGTCACAGGGCGTGTTTACACAGTGGTGAACGGAGGGGACGGGGCCTGAGTTAACGTGTGCAAAAACGCCCTGTGGCCTGTTTTAAGAGGTAGTTTTAATCCCCCTGCCCTATTATATACTAGGGGCTTACAGAGGAGGTCATGCTAATCACAGGG
Organism: Triturus cristatus; assembly: GCF_964204655.1. Taxonomy (NCBI): domain Eukaryota; kingdom Metazoa; phylum Chordata; class Amphibia; order Caudata; family Salamandridae; genus Triturus; species Triturus cristatus. The sequence continues at coordinate 1,261,505,148 of NC_140579.1, forward strand.
GGACCCCAACGCATAATGTTCCCTAGTGTATGTAGGTGTTTTCACTTTATTCTAAGTGTCTTTTAACATAGCACTGGCTCTAGGACTGGTTAGTCAGACTCAGTTACCACCAGTATCCGTCTGAAAAAGTTGAGGGTACAGGATGATTTTGCAACAAGGATTCTTTCTGCTCTTCTTTTTGTTCTTTCTGCACGTTATCCTTCTTCCTGCACTTTTCTTCGTCTTTGAGGACTTCTGTTGCTACTTTCTGCACTTCTGTTTTTTTCTTTCTGTGCATTTTTTCTTCTTTCTTTACATGTCCTATCTCTGTAGGCATAGTTAGAAATTAGCATTTAAAAAACCTTTGAAATTTACAGAAAAAACCATAGGTTTCAGGCACGTTATAGTTAGGAATTAGCATTTAAAAAACCTCAGAAATTCACTGAAAAAACCATAGGTTTCAGGGGTGTTATAGTTAGCTGGACTTTTCACTTGTACAAAACCATTGAAATTCCCCCGTTATAGTTAGTTCAGCTAACTATAACTCGCGCGCCCGCAATGCACTGCTGATGACGTCACATATCACATCACTCATGACATGGTCAGTGACATCACTCATGGCATCACTGATGACATCTCAAATGACATCACTGATGACATCACTGATGACATCATCCTTGTGACAGAGTGGCAGACCTCCTCTCACCCTAATATAACCTTTGATACACACATTCAAAAATAGAGACTAAAATTTTCAAAACAATGGACATACCAATACCAGTTACAACAACCTCTTCAGTAATTCTAAGATCCACATACACATCCACTCATTCACCAACAGTCCTATACAGTCACTCATACATGTACTCACTCATCATATGTACTCATACACCTATACATCCTGTTACACAATGCTACTCATCCATAGAGTTACTCACACACATAGTCACTCATGCTAATAAATAATCAAACATACATTTACTTGCATATACAGTTATACACACACCACCACACTTACTTCTAGGAAAACTTACACATACTAGGGTGCCGATCACGATCCGGTAAAAAATATCCCCGTGCGACTCGTATCCGGTCTTTTTACCGTACGAATCGTACAAGTGCCGTACGAACTGGCAATCACGATTCGCATGGTAAAAAGTCCATACGAACCGCATTGGGAATCATTCCCCACACGTCCTCGGGTCGGAAAATGTGTCCGACATGTCCTCGTACGAATTACCGTACAAACGTGAAAGGTGAAGTCCGACCGAGGAATCACGATCCATCCCGTGCGTCCGAGGTTACAACCGGATGGAAAAATCACCGTCCGCACCGAACTCCCATAGCAACCATGGAGACGTGCCCGCATACGCGCCGACCCCCCCAGCCCCCGTAGGTACGTGTCGAACCCACACCCGTGTACGTTCGAGTCGAACCCACACCCGTGTACGTTCGAGTCGAACCCCCCCGTGTACGTTCGAGTCGAACCCCCCGTGTACGTTCGAGTCGAACCCCCCCGTGTACGTTTGAGTCGAACCCCCCCGTGTACGTTCGAGTCGAACCCCCCCGTGTACGTTCGAGTCGAACCCCCCCGTGTACGGTCGAGTCGTACCCCCACCCGTGTATGTACGCTACGCGCTGGGGGTACGCACCGTACATACACGGGTGGGGGTACGACTCGACCGTACACGGGGGGGTTCGACTCGAACGTACACGGGGGGTTCGACACGTACCTACGGGGGCTGGGGGGGGTCGGCGCGTACCTACGGGGGCTGGGGGGGGTCAGCGCGTACCTACGGGGGCTGGGGGGGGTCGGCGCGTACCTACGGGGGCTGTGGGGGGGTCGGCGCGTACCTACGGGGGCTGGTGGGGGGTACGGTGCATACCGGGCCACCTACTCTGGTCGATTCGCGCCGTACTTCGCTTTTGCGGCACTTTTTGGGTGCCGTGAAAATATTGCCGTCCGGACTGCTGTCGGTTCGAATCGTAATTCCTGGGTCGTGAAACGCTGCCTGAAAGCGTCCCGACGTCACGTCGCAGCATTCCCGGATCACATTCGTATGTATATTTTCGTCGGTCGGTGTTTTTTACGATTCGTACGGAAATGGTATTTCCGTGCGAATCGTAATTCCATGTTTGTATAGTTTTACGACCGGGTACGAGTCGGACGGGGAAAACGCTCCGACCGACGGTTCATACCCGGTTTTTACCGGATCGTAATCGGCACCTTAGTCTTTTAAACAATCACTTATAGAAACACATACTTATTCATTCAGGAACTCTTTCAATCTCTCACTCTCACATATACTCACTTATATACACCAATAGTCACATATACTAGTTTAAAACATATGTAGTTACTCATAAAGACACTATTGAGACAGTCATTCAATCACTAATACACCCATACACACACTCATCCACCCATACAGTCCTGCACACATGCTGTCTTCAACACATACAAACAGTGAGTCACTCATTCATGCACCTATGCACTACGTAATACCCCCCACCAAACCATGCAGACACTTATACACAAAGTGAGAGACTGATACAGATATTTACATATTTAAACATTACTCACTAAGCCAGGTATTCACTATGATACACTTAATCAGTCAGTTACACAATCAATTTTTCAAAAACAGATCATCCATTTAGACACTTATATACCCATTTATTCTTCCATCGACCTTGAGATATACATATATAAAACATATTTAATTTTCAGAAAAACACACATTCACTGGATGATGTCATCAGTGATGTCATCAGTGATGTCATTTGAGATGTCATCAGTGATGTCATGAGTGATGTCACTGACCATGTCATGAGTGATGTAATATGTGACGTCATCAGCAGTGCATTGCGGGCGCGCGAGTTATAGTTAGCTGAACTAACTATAACGGGGGAATTTCAATGGTTTTGTACAAGTGAAAAGTCCAGCTAACTATAACACCCCTGAAACCTATGGTTTTTTCAGTGAATATATATATATATATATATAAAAGTAACTGCTTTTCACCAGAGCAACCTTCGGTCGATTTTCCTTTTCTCGGCAAGCAGACACAGACCCGATTTTAGTGCTTACAATAGCTGTTTAATGTCGGCCATCACGCGTTTCGGTCCAAGAAGGACCTTGATCACATGACAATGCCATGATAGCGCTGGGGTTCCGAACCGTACCTACGGGGGTGGGGGTCCGCGCCGTACATACACGGGTGAGGGTCCGTGCCGTACATACACGGGTGGGGGTCTGCACCATACATACACGGGTGGGGGTCCGTACCGTACATACACGGGTGGGTGTCCGCGCCGTACATACACGGGTGGGGGTCCGCACCATACATACACGGGTGGGGGTCCGCACTGTACATACACGGGTGGGGGTCCGCGCCGCACATGCACGGGTGGGGGTCCGCACCGTACCTACGGGGGTGGAGGTCCGCACCGTACACACCGGGGTGGGGGTACGGCGCGTCCATCCACGGGGGGGCTGGGGGTACGGCGCGTACATCCACAGGGGCGCTTGGGGTACGGCACGTATATCCGCGGGGCTGGGGGGGACGGCACTTACATCCGCAGGGCTGGGGGGGACGGCGCGTACATCCGCGGGGCTGGGGGAGGACGGCGCATTCATCCGCGGGGCTGGGGGGGACGGCACGTACATACGGGGGCTGGGGGGACGGCACGTACATACTGGGGGCTGGGGGGGACGGCGCGTACATACGGGGGGCTGGGGGGGAACGGCACGTACATATGGGGGGCTGGGGGGGACGGCGCGTACCGGGCCCCCTATTCCGCTCGCATCGCGGCGTACTTCGCTTTTCCGGCACTTTTTGGGTGCCGTAAAAATATTGCCGTCCGGACTGCTGTCGGTACGAATCGTACTTGCTGGGACGTAAAAACATGCCTAACTCCGTCCGGACGTCATGTCCGCGGTGTCCCGGATCACATTCGTATGTATTTTGCTGTCGGTCGGTGTTTTTTCCGACTCGTACGGAAATGGTGTTTCCGTACGAATCGTACTTGCAAGTTTGTATGGTGTTTTTACCGGGTACGAGTCGGACAGAGAAAATGCTCCGACCGACGGTTCGTACCCGGTTTTTCCAGGATCGGAATCGGCCCCTTAATGTTGAAGGTTAAAAAACTAATATTATATAAATAAATAAATAACCTTAAATATAATAAGACACTAAAATATTTAAAATGTCCTGATAGATCATCTAAAAACGTTTTTAAATGTTATAAAAACATTAGTAAATATTGTGATCTAAAACATTTTTTTGTATTTTTGTATAATCATTTTATTCCGTTGGCTCATATATGAGTATTCATATGATGTAAACAATGTCAGGATTAATCCAAATTAGATTTATTTTTTGGGAGCGAAATTCTACTGGCATGAGTGCAAGGATCAAAAGTTCCTGATTAGGAGTATATAACCCTTAATAACAAAAAGTGCTATGTGCTGATTTTAAATAGATTAACCTATTGTCCAATTAGTCTATAAATAAAAATAAAAAAGATATATATATATATATATATTCACTGAAAAAACCATAGGTTTCATGCACGTTATAGTTAGGATTTGGCATTTAAAAAACCTTAGAAGTTCACTGAAAAAACCATAGGTTTCAGGGGTGTGATAGTTAGCTGGACATTTGCCTCATAAAAAACCCTAGAAATTCCCCCGTTATAGTTAGTTCAGCTAACTATAACTCGTGCCCCCGCAATGCACTGCTGATGACGTCACATATTACATCACTCATGACATGGTCAGTAACATCACTGATGACATCTCAAATGACATCACTGATGACGTCATCCAGTGAGTCTGTGTTTCTGTAAAGTTTTAATATGTTTAATATATATAGGGAAAGGCCTGTTGAAGAATGAGTGGGTGTACAAGTGTGTGAATGGATGATTTTCTAGGTGCGTGACTGACTCTATAAGTGAGTCATTAAATGTATCTTACTGCAGACTAGTGACTAAACTGTGTGAATGTCTGCATCTGTCTTTCTGTTGGTGTATAAGTGGCTGCATGGTTTTGTGAATAGCTATATGAGTGTCTATATGGGTTATTGATTGGTTGTCTGAGTATCTGTATGGGTGCCTGAGTGTTTGTGTGGGTAGGGTGTGTGTAACTACATATGTGAAAGGCAGTGTATATGTGTGTAAGAGTATATAACTGGCTATATGTGAGAGTGTGCGATTGTGAGAGTGGCTGTATGGATGAGTGTGTGCTTGTATCAGTAATTGTATAAGAGCGTCAGAATGTGGTAGTATTTTTATGAGTAAGTGAACTTGTGTGTGTATAACTGTATAGGTGAGTAAATTGGAGTGTGATTAATTATTTGCATGACTGACTAGGTGTGTGAGTACGTCTATGGATGATTGGCGGTGTCTGAGTGTCTATATAGGTGTATGATTGCATATGATAGTCCTGTACTGAGTGACTGTAATTATGTGTGACTGTACAGGTGAGTGAGTGGAGGTGTGTGTAGACCTAAGAGTCAATGAGTGGGTATGTAGTTAGTGGCAGCACATCAGACCATGCATGGCAGGAGGGAGGAGGCTAGTCCATGGATTCACACAACAGAGGATAGGGAGGAGGGGGATGGGGCAGCAAGCTAACTGTTCAGAGAAGGCGGGTATTAGGAACTTTATTGTTTTTAAAACGTGTGTCTTTGCGAACTACTTAAAATATGAACAAGTATGCAGCATAATCTCACTTTTATTTAGGAAGAAGAGGACGTTTGTGACTGTGACTCCGGGCTCACTTGGCAGAAACACCCCCTGACCCTCCACCCCCTATTGCAAAATGTAATGCCCGTGAAAAGGGTAGGTGAACACAGTGTTATATAGAACATAGTCCTGATAGCACGATTGAAAATTAAAACTAGATATAGTGTATGGTATAAACTATGCACCAAAAAGTGTGATATAAGATGAACCGGGCGTGAAATATAATATGCAATACATTGTGCGCAATGACAGATTCATTGGAGAGCGCGAGATAGCACAGGCACTAGCGCATGCTATGCGATATGCGCCTTGGAGTGTAATATGCACAGGGCAGTGTTGTGTAACCTAACTAGTCTCTAAAGTTGTAATATAAAATATGTGCTGGGGAGTGTAACGTTGCATATGCACTGTGACAAAGATATGGATCCCAGATTGTAATATGTATGGCATAGCACTGTGCGTTATAACATAGGCATTGAGGAAGGCACGTTAGATGGGGCAATATAACCTGTGCGAAGACAAGTGTGGCATGACATATTCACGGGGTGGTGTTACAGTGCACATGGGCTAGAGAGTGTCATAGCATATGCACTAGCTGGTGGAATACAACACAGAGGTGTGTGGCACTCGGCAGGCAATGGTGGGTGTAACACAGCATTGGGCTCTGCCAGGAGCGCGCTGTGACTCTCAAGTGATGTTCGTCCCCTTTCCAGAGAGTAAAATAAAAAGTATTACACATCCGGCAGTGGATGTGTGTTTTATTAACCGTGAGGGGGGTTTCTTGCATAGTTTTGGTCGAATTTTTGTCGAATCCCCTTTGAATGGCTTGGTGTGCATGTGTATTAAATGTGCACGTCAATACCTACCCATGTTTGTATAAATAAACGACAAGGGTGTCTACCGGGATTAGGCACGGTAGGGCATCAGACATGTCAGAGCTTCACTAGTGGTGTAAATACATTCCACGTGGATTCATTGTATGCATAGTCGCCTTTTAATGAATATCACGCAAATCGTCATGGTGATAGGTACGTACGGTTTGTCCAGCATGTCCTAGGTGTGTCTATAAATATATATTTTTTTAAAAATAATAAAAAACTGTGGCTGGCCCTGGGGATTGGGGTCAAAAAAATATAATTAGGAGACAGGCCCAGGGGGATGTATGACGTTACAACGCATGCTATTACAACGCCTACCGTTACAACGCATTTTGTACAACGCAAACACTACTACAACGCTATACTTTACAACAAATACTTTTACAATGCTAAACTTGTTAAAATACTTAAAAGTGCTGTTACAACGAAAACCATTACAACGCATACCATTACAACGCGGAAAAAATATTTTTTTAATAAAAAGTTCAATAAAATCTGGCACGGGATGCAGGGAAATTAGGGGTTTTAGGGTGGGGAAGTGTATTAAAATGTGGAGAAAAACTGTACGTAAATTGACTGAAATGCATTACAAAATTAATACTCGAGTATTAAAATTAATACTCGAGTATTAAAATTAATACTCCCATTTCCCCCAAAAATCCGTTTTCACACATTTCAAAGTTTAACACCAATAACAAAAAAATAAACAACAGTTCATACACATGTTAATCATGAATATATCGGAAAATAAGTAAACAGAGTAAAACAGAAGACACATACACATAGGCGCCATTTTATCCATCTCACTTGTAAAACTTGTCCTACAACACTTTCTATGAAAACAATAGTAAAAGACATGTTCCAAAATGGATGCCAAAACGGAGCAAATGAATGAAAACAATACATCTTTTAATGCTTTTTTAAATTATCATTTTCCACAGAAAAATAAAGTATAATAAAAAACACAACGGACGCAGTTTTAAAAAAAATTAATAGTGACACTGACTAAAACTTATAAATACCAGGAAGACACCATTTTGCAATCAGTTGATTATCAACTACCAGAGAGACCAGACGTAAAAACCTGACCCTCTGACACCTCCACTGTGACCTCCACTGAGAGAGCACTGCATTCGTTTGGAAAAGCATTGTTAGTTTGCAACTACTAGTAAGTCACTAATATATTTTACCACCTTGTTTTATACTTAATCATGTTTTATTTCCATACAAAATATGTTTAAAAAAAATTTATATTAACTTTTAAAATGTACTGTTTCTAATTTTTTATCACTAAAAAAACTGTAATATATACCAACTTAAATCATCTACGTTTTTTTTCCAAAAACAACGCATGCTATTACAACGCCTACCGTTACAACGCATTTTTTACAACGCAAACACTACTACAACGCTATACTTTACAACAAATACTTTTACAATGCTAAACTTGTTAAAATACTTAAAAGTGCTGTTACAACGAAAACCATTACAACGCATACCATTACAACGCGGAAAAAATATTTTTTTTATAAAAAGTTCAATAAAATCTGGCACGGGATGCAGATAAATTAGGGGTTTTAGGGTGGGGAAGTGTATTAAAATGTGGAGAAAAACTGTACGTAAATTGACTGAAATGCATTACAAAATTAATACTCGAGTATTAAAATGAATACTCGAGTATTAAAATTAATACTCCCATTTCCCCCAAAAATCCGTTTTCACACATTTCAAAGTTTAACACAAATAACAAAAAAATAAACAACAGTTCATACACATTTTAATCATGAATATATCGGAAAATAAGTAAACAGAGTAAAACAGAAGACACATACACATAGGCGCCATTTTATCCATCTCACTTGTAAAACTTGTCCTACAACACTTTCTATGAAAACAATAGTAAAAGACATGTTCCAAAATGGATGCCAAAACGGAGCAAATGAATGAAAACAATACATCTTTTAATGCTTTTTTAAATTATCATTTTCCACAGAAAAATAAAGTATAATAAAAAACACAACGGACGCAGTTTTAAAAAAAATTAATAGTGACACTGACTAAAACTTATAAATACCAGGAAGACACCATTTTGCAATCAGTTGATTATCAACTACCAGAGAGACCAGACGTAAAAACCTGACCCTCTGACACCTCCACTGTGACCTCCACTGAGAGAGCACTGCATTCGTTTGGAAAAGCATTGTTAGTTTGCAACTACTAGTAAGTCACTAATATATTTTACCACCTTGTTTTATACTTAATCATGTTTTATTTCCATACAAAATATGTTTAAAAAAAATTTATATTAACTTTTAAAATGTACTGTTTCTAATTTTTTATCACTAAAAAAACTGTAATATATACCAACTTAAATCATCTACGTTTTTTTTCCAAAAACAGAAACTTGTTATTCTTTCAAAATCAAGAAATCTTGTCCCTAATTTTCCATCACCTCAACGTAATCGACTCACCTTTACTATTGTGAAGGTAAATGTTTTTTAATTGTAATTCTTTTACTTTAAAAATATATTTTTAGCATTAGCAAAAGTGTTGTTTGGTAAAGGGGATTATATTAATTTTTTACACATTCACACTGCATCATAAACGAAATTATGCGATGGTGCAGGGGTAACAATTACTAATATGACTTCAGTTAGGTACTGCATTTGAGAAAGCGTTTCATGGTACTGGGGTAACTATTACTATTCTAAGTCCCAGAATGTTCAGCAGTAGGGTAATTGAGTGATGGTGTAGGGGTATCCATTATTACTCTTATTTCATAATGCATTGAAAGTGTATTATGTTTTGCTGTACCAATTATTACTCATACTCATGTGTGATGCAGCACCATCAAAAGTATGATATGTGATGTAGTTAGAGTGAAATAAAATATCAGATTTACAATCAATTTGTCTCTTTTGTTTTTTTTAACCAAAGTTGTCAAAGTTGCATTAACTATTAAATTTTTTTTTCATTTTCACAGTCAATCGGTTGCAACTTTGTGGATTAAATCACTAAAATAAATAACTTAATCCTGCAGCCAGCACTACCAAGAAACCAAGAAAACAATCAGCTAAAGAAAAAGGTATTTTAAATTTACACTGTTATAAATTCCACAATGTAATAGTCATACCTTTTGCTATTGTTACTCCAGGAAAGTGCAGAAGTAGGGTAAGTGTTGGATAGTGTAGGGGTACAATTTACTATTCTAACTCCAGGAAGGTGCAGCAGTAGGGAAAGTGTTGGATGGTGTAGGGGTAAAATTTACTATTCTAACTCCAGGAAGGTGCAGCTGTAGGGAAAGTGTTATGTACTAATAGTTAAATTCAACGTCATAATTTCAAAAAGGTAATCAAAATTTGCATTTGTCACCAACGTTCAGTTTTTTCATTTTTTATTTTTTCATTTTTCCAGACAATTGTTTTCAACTTTGTTTTACGATTCAGTCCAACACATAAGTGAAAACTCCAGCCAGCAGGCCAATACCACTTCAGAAGCCTCACCAAGGAAAGGAATCCCAAAAAAAAGGTATTTTAAAACAACATTGTTTTTAAACCATCAATATGTTAGGCAAACCATTTACTTATTAATGTTAATTAAATCCCAAAATATATAAAATAAGGGTTGCTGTTGGAAGAAGTTATTTTTGTAACTCCAGGAAGGTGCAGCAGTAGGGAAAGTGTTGGATAGTGTAGGGGTACAATTTCCTATTCTAACTCCAGGAAGGTGCAGCAGTAAGGAAAGTGTTGGATGGTGTAGGGATGCAATTTACTATTCTAACTCCAGAAAGGTGCAGCATTAGGGAAAGTGTTGGATGGTGTAGGGGTACAATTTACTATTCAAACTCCAGGAAGGTGCAGCAGTAGGGAAAGTGTTGGATGGTGTTTGGGTTAAATTTACTATTCTTACTCCAGGAAGGTGCAGCAGTAGGGAAAGTGTTGGATGGTGTAGGGGTACAATTTACTATTCTAACTCCAGGAAAGTGCAGCAGTAGGGAAAGTGTTATGTACTAATAGTTAAATAGAATGTCTTAAATTAAACATTTTAATCTAAATTTGCAATTGTCACCAACGTTCAGTTTTTTCAATTTTTTTTTCTCCATTTTTCCAGACAATTGTTTTCAACTTTGTTGTACGATTCAGTCCAACACATAAGTGAAAACTCCAGGCAGCAGACCAACACCACATCAGAAGCCTCTCCAAGGAAAGGAATCCCAAAAAAACAAGGTATTTTTAAACAGCATTGTTTTAAAAACATCAATATGTTAGCCAAACCATTTACTTATTAATGATAATAAAATCCCAAAATAGATAAAATAAGGGTTGCAGTTGAAAGAACTTATTTTTCTAACTCCAGGAAGGTGCAGCAGTAGGGAAAGTGTTGGATGGTGTAGGGGTATAAATTACTATTCTAACTCCAGGAAGGTGCAGCAGTAGGGAAAGTGTTGGATGGTGTAGGGGTATAAATTACTATTCTAACTCCAGGAAGGTGCAGCAGTAGGGAAAGTGTTGGATGGTGTAGGGGTATAAATTACTATTCTAACTCCAGGAAGGTGCATCAGTAGGGAAAGTGTTGGATGGTGTAGGGGTATAAATTACTATTCTAACTCCAGGAAGGTGCAGCAGTAGGGAAAGTGTTGGATGGTGTAGGGGTATAAATTACTATTCTAACTCCAGGAAGGTGCAGCAGTAGGGAAAGTGTTGGATGGTGTAGGGGTATAAATTACTATTCTAACTCCAGGAAGGTGCATCTGTAGGGAAAGTGTTGGATGGTGTAGGGGTATAAATTACTATTCTAACTCCAGGAAGGTGCAGCAGTAGGGAAAGTGTTGGATGGTGTAGGGGTATAAATTACTATTCTAACTCCAGGTAGGTGCAGCAGTAGGGAAAGTGTTGGATGGTGTAGGGGTACAATTTACTATTCTAACTCCAGGAAGGTGCAGCAGTAGGGAAAGTGTTGGATGTAGTAGGGGTGCAATTTACTATTCTAACTCCAGGAAGGTGCAGCAGTAGGGAAAGTGTTGGATGGTGTAGAGGTATAATTTACTATTGTAACTCCAGGATGATGCAGCAGTAGGGAAAGTGTTGGATGGTGTAGGGGTATAATTTACTATTCTAACTCCAGGAAGGTGCAGCAGTAGGGAAAGTGTTGGATGGTGTAGGGGTACAATTTACTATTCAAACTCCTAGTAGGTGCAGCAGTAGGGAAAGTGTTGGATGGTGTAGGGATGCAATTTACTATTCTAACTCCAGGAAGGTGCAGGAATAGGGAAAGTGTTGGATGGTGTAGGGGTACAATTTACTATTCTAACTCCAGGAAAGTGCAGCAGTAGGGAAAGTGTTATGTACTAATAGTTAAATAGAATGTCTTAAATTAAACATTTTAATCTAAATTTGCAATTGTCACCAACGTTCAGTTTTTTCAATTTTTTTTTCTCCATTTTTCCAGACAATTGTTTTCAACTTTGTTGTACGATTCAGTCCAACACATAAGTGAAAACTCCAGGCAGCAGACCAACACCACATCAGAAGCCTCTCCAAGGAAAGGAATCCCAAAAAAACAAGGTATTTTTAAACAGCATTGTTTTAAAAACATCAATATGTTAGCCAAACCATTTACTTATTAATGATAATAAAATCCCAAAATAGATAAAATAAGGGTTGCAGTTGAAAGAACTTATTTTTCTAACTCCAGGAAGGTGCAGCAGTAGGGAAAGTGTTGGATGGTGTAGGGGTATAAATTACTATTCTAACTCCAGGAAGGTGCAGCAGTAGGGAAAGTGTTGGATGGTGTAGGGGTATAAATTACTATTCTAACTCCAGGAAGGTGCAGCAGTAGGGAAAGTGTTGGATGGTGTAGGGGTATAAATTACTATTCTAACTCCAGGAAGGTGCATCAGTAGGGAAAGTGTTGGATGGTGTAGGGGTATAAATTACTATTCTAACTCCAGGAAGGTGCAGCAGTAGGGAAAGTGTTGGATGGTGTAGGGGTATAAATTACTATTCTAACTCCAGGAAGGTGCAGCAGTAGGGAAAGTGTTGGATGGTGTAGGGGTATAAATTACTATTCTAACTCCAGGAAGGTGCATCTGTAGGGAAAGTGTTGGATGGTGTAGGGGTATAAATTACTATTCTAACTCCAGGAAGGTGCAGCAGTAGGGAAAGTGTTGGATGGTGTAGGGGTATAAATTACTATTCTAACTCCAGGTAGGTGCAGCAGTAGGGAAAGTGTTGGATGGTGTAGGGGTACAATTTACTATTCTAACTCCAGGAAGGTGCAGCAGTAGGGAAAGTGTTGGATGTAGTAGGGGTGCAATTTACTATTCTAACTCCAGGAAGGTGCAGCAGTAGGGAAAGTGTTGGATGGTGTAGAGGTATAATTTACTATTGTAACTCCAGGATGATGCAGCAGTAGGGAAAGTGTTGGATGGTGTAGGGGTATAATTTACTATTCTAACTCCAGGAAGGTGCAGCAGTAGGGAAAGTGTTGGATGGTGTAGGGGTACAATTTACTATTCAAACTCCTAGTAGGTGCAGCAGTAGGGAAAGTGTTGGATGGTGTAGGGATGCAATTTACTATTCTAACTCCAGGAAGGTGCAGGAATAGGGAAAGTGTTGGATGGTGTAGGGGTACAATTTACTATTCTAACTCCAGGAAGGTGCAGCAGTAGGGAAAGTGTTGGATGTAGTAGGGGTGCAATTTACTAATCTAACTCCAGGAAGGTGCAGCAGTAGGGAAAGTGTTGGATGGTGTAGAGGTATAATTTACTATTGTAACTCCAGGATGATGCAGCAGTAGGGAAAGTGTTGGATGGTGTAGGGGTATAATTTACTATTCTAACTCCAGGAAGGTGCAGCAGTAGGGAAAGTGTTGGATGGTGTAGGGGTAACATTTGAGGTATAGTATTTACTTTTACATCCTAATTTGTTTTTCTTCTCTTCTCTTTTCAGATGATGTCTAGTCTTGAAGCAGCGAAATACATTAAATCCAGGAAAGGAAAACATTTATTAAACCATGGAGGATACATATATAGTAAGGAAAGAATAAGTTTTCCTAGAAATCATTGGAGGTGTGTGCAATACTACACTACCCATTGCAGTGGCAGAGCGGTTACTCTTGATAATTTAGTTGTGAAAACAACAGAACATAACCACTCTGCCTCTGCAATGGAGGTAGAAATAAGAGAAACAGTTAACGAAATGAAAGCTATTGCAAGCACCTCCAATGATTCTACAGGATCCATTTTAAGAGAGGTTGCACAGCATGTCCCCAGTCATGCTGTGACTGGGGACGATTCCATGTGGAGTGGTGGAACTGCTACACGAGCTGTTTAGAGGGAGAAGCAAAAACAAACAATGCCATTGAGGGATGGCATAACTCCTTCAACCACACAATTGGCAAACCTCATCCAAACTTCTACTCTTTCTTGGAAACTTTGAAGAAGGAGCAAAGTTTTCAAGAAATGAGACTAGCCCAAACACTTGCAGGTAGTCTAAACCCACGAGTAACTGTCAAAACTAAAGAAATGTCTGAGAGACTATTGGCTATATTACAACAATTTTCGTTGTGTGTGGCTATAGACTACCTGGAAAATCTTTCTAACATTCTTTCTTTCTAAACTAAGTTTTGTACTTACTTTCTTGCTTTGTTTCAAATTTAAATATCATTTAATTACAATTGGCATACAATGTTTTTTCAAAAATTTTTCCAAACTTAAAAGTCGGGTCTCCGTTTTTTTTTTTTTTTCAAATCTTCATTTTTTGCTAAAATACCAATGTGACCAAATCTACTGTTCCATAGTATTCAACCAATTTTTCTAAAACCAAACGCCAGTAGATTACTATCAGAAAACTTCATTATTAACTACCACCCTAAAAATACACCAAAAATCCAACTACTCAAAATTTCAGAAGTCAAGCCATTATCCAAAATGCACATTGCTGCATAAACACCAAATTTTTAACAATCACTTTTTCCCAAAATTTAAGAATACGCCATGTTTTTTTTTCTAAAAAATGAAGATATAAATCTTTATTATTGGTTCCGAAGTAATGAAATAAACTTTGTGAGCAGTAACTTAAATTAATTTTACAGTTACTTACATTTTTGTAATGAACCAATACATTTGCGCGACCCAACATAGGCATAAATTAATGACATAAATGTGGACATGATTTAAAACATTTTCAACATCAATTAGTTATTCCGCAACCTCTCCTTATTCTTTTCTTACTATATATGTATCTTTATTAAAGGTTTAATCTATAAATAAAAGTGAAAATGTTTCCTACCTGGACGCAGATCAGCTTCCTGCTGCTTCCTCCTCCGATGCTCTTCAAAATGGCGCCTTACGTCTACGTTCACGTCATGACGTCATCGCGCGCATCAATGTTTAAAAGGACTATTTTATTTACTTTATCTGTAAATAAATGTTTATAAATGTAAATAAATTATGTATATGTTTTATAAAAAATGTACATTATGTTTAAAAAATCAATAAAACTTAATAGTTTTTTCTAAGTTTATTCCAATAAAGAAATATTTAATAAACCTTATTTGTTTACTGTTAATATTTTTTAAAATTGTAATTTAAACATGTAAAATGTTATTTTTTTTCGTAAATTTACTAAATGTGTTCCTTACCTCGACTCTATTTTCTTTTTCCTTCCAAACTTGCTCTTCCTTCTCTTTCTGCTCCTTCTTTTCTTGTACCGCGTTTTGTATATTCTGAAGCTGCCAAAATAAATGAAGGACAAATAAGCTCATAGACTTCAATGCAAAAGCGTGGGAATTTTTTTTAAAGTAAGTTCTATTTTCTTTGCTCTATTTTCTTTTGGTATAATTTCATGTTAAATACATTTTTTTTACTCTATTAATAATTTAAATATTTTATTTATTTTTAATTTTTCTTTTTAACATTTCTCATATTTTATATTAAAATACTCCAAAAGTCCTCTTTCTTTTTTATTAATTTTATTTCATTCATTACATTTTAAATAAGAAGGTTTAAAATACTCAAGTATTAATCTTTCATAATACTAATATTTTATTACATTTTTTTAATTTTTTTTTGATAAAAAATACTCTAGTATTAATATTTTTTAACACTTCTCATATTTAATATTTTTACATATTTTTTAAATAATTTATACACAATATATAATCTTTCATATTTTTAAAAATATAGTACTTAATATAATTATTAAAATATTACTTAATTATTTTTTAATACTTCTCATATTTAATATTTTTACATATTTATTAAATAATTTAATAATAAAATCTTACATAATTATTTTTTATATACTCCAACAGTACTTTCTTTTTTTAAATCTTTTAAATTATTTATTACATGTTTTTATAAGAAATTAAAAAATACTCAAGTATTAATTTCTCAAAATACAAATCATGTATTATTACATTTTTATTTATTTAATTTTCCTTAAAAAATACTCTTTGATATTTGATTAATACTCAAGTATTAATCATTTATTAAACTACTCACATTTTTTAATTTTTTTAAATTATTAAATAATTTATACTCAATAATTACTCTTTCATATTTATCAAATATAGTATTTAATATAAAAAATAAAATATTAATTAAATATTTTTCAAACAACATTTTTCTTAAAAATAAACAAAAAAATAAAAATGCGTTGTAATGGTATATGCGTTGTAAAAGTACTTACCATATAACAGTAAAGGTTGTTTCCCGGCCCAGGGGGATGGGGTAATCAGGGCCAAAAAATTTGAATAAGAAGGGGAACCACACAGCCCCCCTTCTTAAAAAATTAAAATAAATAAAAGAATGGCATCGTGCCGGAGGCCACACCCCTCCTTGCAGCACTCTGCAAACGCGCCCCCTGGCGAGTTGTAAGTTGGGGAATTAATTCCTCTTCAATACTGAGGGTCCCTGAGGGCCAACTAGCCCAACAGGCATCTCCAGTATGCGCCAGGGAGCTGCGCTGCAGACAGGTGTTCTGAGGCCAAGCCCCTTTTTACACCTCTCTGCAACGCAGCTCTGTGGCGCTTACTGGAGGTATCTAGTGGTCTAGTTTGACCCTAGGGACCCTTAGGATTCAAGGGGACTTAATCTCTCAACTTAGAACAGCCACAGGGTGCGTTTACACAGTGGTGAAGGGAGGGGACGGGGCCCGAGGTGACGTGTGCAAACACGCACTATGGCACGTTTTAAATTGGGGATATAATTTCCCTTCAATACTGAGGGCCCCTGGGGGCTAACTAGCCCACCAAGTGCTTCCAGTAAGCGCCACTGAGCTGCATTGCAGAGAGGTGGTCCAGGCCGTGCCACTTTTTACACCTCTCTGCAATGCAGCTCTGTGCCACTTACTGGAGGTACCTAGTGGGCTAGTTGGACCTTAGGGATTCAAATGAACTTAATCTCCCAACTAAAAACGGTCACAGGGCGTGTTTACACAGTGGTGAACGGAGGGGACGGGGCCTGAGTTAACGTGTGCAAAAACGCCCTGTGGCCTGTTTTAAGAGGTAGTTTTAATCACCCTGCCCTATTATATAATAGGGGCTTACAGAGGAGGTCATGCTAATCACAGGGGGACCCCAACGCATAATGTTCCCTAGTGTATGTAGGTGTTTTCACTTTATTCTAAGTGTCTTTTAACATAGCACTGGCTCTAGGACTGGTTAGTCAGACTCAGTTACCACCAGTATCCGTCTGAAAAAGTTGAGGGTACAGGATGATTTTGCAACAAGGATTCTTTCTGCTCTTCTTTTTGTTTTTTCTGCACGTTATCCTTCTTCCTGCACTTTTCTTCGTCTTTGAGGACTTCTGTTGCTTCTTTCTGCACTTCTGTTTTTTTCTTTCTGTGCATTTTTTCTTCTTTCTTCACATGTCCTATCTCTGTAGGCATAGTTAGAAATTAGCATTTAAAAAACCTTTGAAATTCACAGAAAAAACCATAGGTTTCAGGCACGTTATAGTTAGGAATTAGCATTTAAAAAACCTCAGAAATTCACTGAAAAAACCATAGGTTTCAGGGGTGTTATAGTTAGCTGGACTTTTCACTTGTACAAAACCATTGAAATTCCCCCGTTATAGTTAGTTCAGCTAACTATAACTCGCGCGCCCGCAATGCACTGCTGATGACGTCACATATCACATCACTCATGACATGGTCAGTGACATCACTCATGACATCACTGATGACATCTCAAATGACATCACTGATGACATCACTGATGACATCATCCTTGTGATAGAGTGGCAGACCTCCTCTCACCCTAATATAACCTTTGATACACACATTCAAAAATAGAGACTAAAATTTTCAAAACAATGGACATACCAATACCAGTTACAACAACCTCTTCAGTAATTCTAAGATCCACATACACATCCACTCATTCACCAACAGTCCTATACAGTCACTCATACATGTACTCACTCATCATATGTACTCATACACCTATACATCCTGTTACACAATGCTACTCATCCATAGAGTTACTCACACACATAGTCACTCATGCTAATAAATAATCAAACATACATTTACTTGCATATACAGTTATACACACACCACCACACTTACTTCTAGGGAAACTTACACATACTTAGTCTTTTAAACAATCACTTATAGAAACACATACTTCTTCATTCAGGAACTCTTTCAATCTCTCACTCTCACATATACTCACTTATATACACCAATAGTCACATATACTAGTTTAAAACATATGTAGTTACTCATAAAGACACTATTGAGACAGTCATTCAATCACTAATACACCCATACACACACTCATCCACCCATACAGTCCTGCACACATGCTGTCTTCAACACATACAAACAGTGAGTCACTCATTCATGCACCTATGCACTACGTAATACCCCCCACCAAACCATGCAGACACTCATACACAAAGTGAGAGACTGATACAGATATTTACATATTTAAACATTACTCACTAAGCCAGGTATTCACTATGATACACTTAATCAGTCAGTTACACAATCAATTTTTCAAAAACAAATCATCCATTTAGACACTTATATACCCATTTATTCTTCCATCGACCTTGAGATATACATATATAAAACATATTTAATTTTCAGAAAAACACACATTCACTGGATGATGTCATCAGTGATGTCATCAGTGATGTCATTTGAGATGTCATCAGTGATGTCATGAGTGATGTCACTGACCATGTCATGAGTGATGTAATATGTGACGTCATCAGCAGTGCATTGCAGGCGCGCGAGTTATAGTTAGCTGAACTAACTATAACGGGGGAATTTCAATGGTTTTGTACAAGTGAAAAGTCCAGCTAACTATAACACCCCTGAAACCTATCGTTTTTTCAGTGAATATATATATATATATATAAAAGTAACTGCTTTTCACCAGAGCAACCTTCGGTCGATTTTCCTTTTCTCGGCAAGCAGACACAGACCCGATTTTAGTGCTTACAATAGCTGTTTAATGTCGGCCATTACGTGTTTCGGTCCAAGAAGGACCTTGATCACATGACAATGCCATGATAGCGCTGGGGGTCCGAACCGTACCTACGGGGGTGGGGGTCCGTGCCGTACATACACGGATGAGGGTCCGTGCCGTACATACACGGGTGGGGGTCTGCACCATACATACACGGGTGGGGGTCCGCACCGTACATACACAGGTCGGTGTCCGCACCGTACATACACGGGTGGGGGTCCGCACCATACATACACGGGTGGGGGTCCGCACTGTACATACACGGGTGGGGGTCTGTGCCGCACATGCACGTGTGGGGGTCCGCACTGTACCTACGGGGGTGGAGGTCCGCACCGTACACACCGGGGTGGGGGTACGGCGCGTCCATCCACGGGGGGGCTGGGGGTATGGCGCGTACATCCGCAGGGGCGCTTGGGGTACGGCACGTATATCCGCGGGGCTGGGGGGGACGGCACTTACATCCGCAGGGCTGGGGGGACGGCGCGTACATCCGCGGGGCTGGGGGAGGACGGCGCGTACATCCGCGGGGCTGGGGGGACGGCACATACATACGGGGGGCTGGGGGGGACGGCACGTACATACTGGGGGCTGGGGGGGACGGCGCGTACATACGGGGGGCTGGGGGGGGAACGGCGCGTACATATGGGGGGCTGGGGGGGACGGCGCGTACCGGGCCCCCTATTCCGCTCGCATCGCGGCGTACTTCGCTTTTCCGGCACTTTTTGGGTGCCGTAAAAATATTGCCGTCCGGACTGCTGTCGGTACGAATCGTACTTGCTGGGACGTAAAAACATGCCTAACTCCGTCCGGACGTCACGTCCGCGGTGTCCCGGATCACAGTCGTATGTATTTTGCTGTCGGTCGGTGTTTTTTCCGACTCGTACGGAAATGGTGTTTCCGTACGAATCGTACTTGCAAGTTTGTATGGTGTTTTTACCGGGTACGAGTCGGACGGAGAAAACGCTCCGACCGACGGTCCGTACCCGGTTTTTCCAGGATCGGAATCGGCCCCTTAATGTTGAAGGTTAAAAAACTAATATTATATAAATAAATAAATAACCTTAAATATAATAAGACACTAAAATATTTAAAATGTCCTGATAGATCATCTAAAAACGTTTTTAAATGTTATAAAAACATTAGTAAATATTGTGATCTAAAACATTTTTTTGTATTTTTGTATAATCATTTTATTCCGTTGGCTCATATATGAGTATTCATATGATGTAAACAATGTCAGGATTAATCCAAATTAGATTTATTTTTTGGGAGTGAAATTCTACTGGCATGAGTGCAAGGATCAAAAGTTCCTGATTAGGAGTGTATAACCCTTAATAACAAAAAGTGCTATGTGCTGATTTTAAATAGATTAACCTATTGTCCAATTAGTCTATAAATAAAAATAAAAAAGATATATATATATATATATATTCACTGAAAAAACCATAGGTTTCATGCACGTTATAGTTAGGATTTGGCATTTAAAAAACCTTAGAAGTTCACTGAAAAAACCATAGGTTTCAGGGGTGTGATAGTTAGCTGGACATTTGCCTCATAAAAAACCCTAGAAATTCCCCCGTTATAGTTAGTTCAGCTAACTATAACTCGTGCCCCCGCAATGCACTGCTGATGACGTCACATATTACATCACTCATGACATGGTCAGTGACATCACTGATGACATCTCAAATGACATCACTGATGACGTCATCCAGTGAGTCTGTGTTTCTGTAAAGTTTTAATATGTTTAATATATATAGGGAAAGGCCTGTTGAAGAATGAGTGGGTGTACAAGTGTGTGAATGGATGATTTTCTAGGTGCGTGACTGACTCTATAAGTGAGTCATTAAATGTATCTTACTGCAGACTAGTGACTAAACTGTGTGAATGTCTGCATCTGTCTTTCTGTTGGTGTATAAGTGGCTGCATGGTTTTGTGAATAGCTATATGAGTGTCTATATGGGTTATTGATTGGTTGTCTGAGTATCTGTATGGGTGCCTGAGTGTTTGTGTGGGTAGGGTGTGTGTAACTACATATGTGAAAGGCAGTGTATATGTGTGTAAGAGTATATAACTGGCTATATGTGAGAGTGTGCGATTGTGAGAGTGGCTGTATGGATGAGTGTGTGCTTGTATCAGTAATTGTATAAGAGCGTCAGAATGTGGTAGTATTTTTATGAGTAAGTGAACTTGTGTGTGTATAACTGTATAGGTGAGTAAATTGGAGTGTGATTAATTATTTGCATGACTGACTAGGTGTGTGAGTACGCCTATGGATGATTGGCGGTGTCTGAGTGTCTATATAGGTGTATGATTGCATATGATAGTCCTGTACTGAGTGACTGTAATTATGTGTGACTGTACAGGTGAGTGAGTGGAGGTGTGTGTAGACCTAAGAGTCAATGAGTGGGTATGTAGTTATTGGTATTGGAGTATCTATGGTTTTTAGAACGGCCGTCTGAAATTTTGAGTCGGTGAATCAAAGGTTATATTAGGGTGTGAGAAGATGCACTAATTTATCACATGGATGACGTCATCAGTGATGTCATTTGAGGTGTCATAAGTGATGTCATCAGTGATGTCACTGACCATGTCATGAGTGATGTAATATGTGACGTCATCAGCAGTGCATTGCGGGGGCGCGAGTCATAGTTAGCTGAACTAACTATAACGGGGGAATTTCTAGGGTTTTGTACGAGGGAAATGTCCAGCTAACTATAACGCCCTTGAAACCTATGGTTTTTTCAGTGAATTTCTAAGGTGTTTTAAATGTCAATTCCTAACTATAACATGCATGAAACCTATGGTTTTTTCAGTGAATTTGAAAGGTTTTTTAAATGCTAATTCCTATCTATAATTTATCACTAAAGCTAAGATGTTTAATGATTTTCATTGGATATCTAAATTTTTCTATTTCAGTCTTTCAATTCCTTCTTTATGTTTCTTTAAAATTCATTTTTATCACCTTTTTTTTAACGTATTTTTTCAATTAATTCTTTTAAAAATTAAAAAAATAATATGTGCTTTTATTGGGTTTAAAAAAAATTGTTAATGTTTTAAAATATATTTTTATATTTTCTAAAAATATTTTTTAAAATATATTTTCAAAACTTTATTTTTTATTTTTTCTCTCCAATTTTTGGGGATTCGCGCACCCTATGCGCACCCTTCACGACCCGTATGCGAACGAATACGATGTGACCGGTACGCGACTCCAAGCCTATACACGACACGTATGATGCACGTTACGCGACACTTGCGCGCTTCCGGGATGCGTCATGTGCGTGCAAGACGCGGTGGGTGTGCGAATCCCGCAAAATATTTTACATTAAAAAAAATATATATGTATTTTATGTGAATATTAATTGAAGACAAACTGTAAACTACTCATAAAAGTAATATATTTTTACATTTAATGCTCTATTCTTTTTAAATTCAATTTCGCGTATGTGCGCTGGGTGCTTGCTGCATAAGCGCACGGTGCGCGGATCCCATGTGACCTGAAAAAAAGAGATTTGATTGGCTCATTACACTTCCTGTTCTAACTATTGAAAGACCCCACCTATTTCAATCATTCTTCTTTGACCTTCTTTGGAGGTGCATCTCTTTGCAGAGAAGAAGCTTTTTTGACAAGGTTTTAACTTAGTTCAAACTTTTTTCTAACCAAACAATGGCTTCAGGGCAGCAGGCATCTCCTGGATCTCCTCATTCACCTGAGGATGAATTTTTGGAAGAGCCACCACGCACACCATGTTTTTGGTGTGGACATTTTTCACATATCCAGAGGGGCAAACAAAGACCAATGCCACCTTGGTGACCTGCAAGATCTGCCAGAGAGTGCTGTCTCGTGGGGATCCCAACAAGAAATATTCATGCGGAACGGCGAGCATGATGAAGCATCTGAGGACCCTTCATCCAGTAAATCTTGCTCGGGAGGAATGCCGAAAGATGAGAGTCGTTCCTGCTCCTACGGATTCATCACAGCCAAGCACTTCAAGAGTGCATCCTTCTGCACAAAATTTGGACATCCGTCCGCAGTTCCAATTTTTGAAAGTGCTCTGCATAAAATGCAATGCTACTTTATGCTACGGGAGCAGTCTATTGATCTGATCTGCCACAAGCAAGAAAGTCACCATTGCTTGTTTTTTTTTTTCCCTGAAGTTCATTGTTTTGTTCCTCCAGTTCTATTTTTTCCTTTTTTTTAAAAAAGAAAATCCCAAAAAAATTAAAAATTGTTCAAAAAAACAAAAAAAAATATAAAAGAAAAAAGAAGAAAAAAAAAGTTCTTCTAAGAACTAACTGTCCTGGTTTAAAAAAAGAGCTATTTACTTGTTTGTTGGTGTGTGAAAGTTTAGATGAATGTATGTGTAGAACGTAATTGACTGAATGAATGCATTAATAGCGTATGGTGAATGTAATAGTGCAGAACTATGAGGAAGTGCTGCAGCATCACACAGTAACCTCTTTAACTGCAGTGTGCTGTAGTACTTCCGAAGCACAGGGATACAACATATGTACATAAATATGTTGCACATCTATGCTTCTCTCTGCACAGCTGCTTAAATTGCAGCCATGTGGTGACACAGGCACCCTTGCACCATAATGGAAGGATATCTGTGTCATGTGCTGTTTGTTTTTGTGCAGAATGACACACCTTCCTGCACAAAAACAATCAATAAACGCACTTTTCTCCTTCAATGTATGCTGAACATTTTAGCATGCATTGAATATTTAAAAATGAGGAGAAAAGAAAACAATTCTCCTTGTTGTGCTTTCGTGGTGTGTATGATGAGGTTGTATTTACATGGTGTAGAAAAAGTACACAGAGCGCCTTTTCCTCTCTTTGTAAATATGAAAGAGTGTCTTGCGCAATAACTATGTTACAAAAAGTGACATATTTCTGTTTTAAAATTGCTTTCGAATGATAGAAGGTAATCACTGAGTTTTGTCTGCAAAGATGCTCAAACAAGAATGATTGAAATGATTGCGGTCCTTCCATAGGTACAATGGGAAATATTATGAACCACTCAGATCTGTTTTTTTGCAGGTCACATAATATCCGGTAACAGAGAGATTTCAAAACTACATCGGTATAAACAGAGTGTTTTTAAAAAGTTGTTAAATCTTTGTAGGTTCTTGCAGATCTGCCCATTCTGCATATTTATACTTAGTTAAACGTACCTTCACAGTAATAGAAATTAAAAATGGTATACATTTTTTTCAGATTTTTTTTGCAATAAAAATTGATGTAAACTGCTTATTTTAGAATTAGGATCTGTAAAGAAAAGAAAAAATAGTTATAACATGTAATAATAAATTTTTTACAACACAGCATAATTTCAACAAAGTAATTTGTTTGCCTTTTTTGCTGTTCGCAGAATATAGTGAATTTCACTAGAAATAGTGATTTCAATCATACTCATCACTTAACCGCGGGCAAAAAAAAAACAATCAAAAAGATTGTTTAAAAAAAAAACAACATGCTATTCTCAGTAAAATACCACAAGATACAAATTACACATATATGAAATGCTTATGGCTAACAAAATTTGATAAGTTTAACTTATAAAAACTGTAAATGTTGTCGCTTAAAAATATTCACCGAGTCAATGAGCACAAAAAAGTCCATAATTCAAACATATACCTTTCCTTGAGGCCAAATGGTATTTTTGCACTCCTTTTGATGTAAATTGTCCAATGGTAGTCCTATTAAATTATAATAATAAATTCCTCAGAGAGTGAATTATCTTCCTGAAACTTTGACTTTAAAAATATTAGGTAGGAATTTGGTAATTCCCTAGGCAAACATTGTTTGAAAACCAACTGGGAATCATTACAAAGTGTCCAGCCTTTGTCACATTTTAGATAGGCAGTGTAATGTCCAGATGTGGTGGAAGGACCATCATTGAAAATTATGGCAATTGCTACAAAAGTCCTTCCTGATATTGATACTTGTGTTGCTACAAACTGCTTTATTAAAGTATCCAATTTTCTTCCATCAGCTGTACAACGTTGCATCATTAAAATTATGTATTGTCCATATTTTGTTAAAAATAATGTGGATAACATTTCTGATTTACAATGGCTTCACTCCATGTTTTGATTTGCACTTTTAACTAATTTATTGAAAGACACTGATTTACAGTCTGGTAATGTTAAATACAGAAATCTTTCAGTGTCTACATTAGTGGAACATGCAATTTTCACAATGATGTTCCCATTTAGTAAGAAAGGCCAAATATAGTTTCTATTTCTACACCTTCATTTTCAAAAATGGTAAGCATATACATTAAAAATTCCTGAGCATCTTGTTGGATATTTTGTGTAAATTGTGTAGAACCAGAACACACATCCAAAAGATTACGAACATCTGAAACAGATTGGATTTTACTTGTATCTGTTGTCAATTTTTCAAAAACAGAATGCAACAGAGAACAAAATCTTTCTTGCCGAATTTATTCTTGCAAACCTTCAAGATAAAAAATAACATTGACCACTACATTAGCATAGCAGTTGACACCTGAACTATTTTCAAACTGATACCCAACAACCTCTTCAACCGTGTCCAATTTCTTTTTACTTGCAATCACAACATTATCTTGTTCTATTCCCTTCTCGACACCTTCAGAACAAGATATTCTCAAACCTTCTTTTTCGACTAATCACACGCTTTTCAAATACAAGATATTGACCTAAATTTGGAGCATACACCCTTCTTAACCTATTATACTCTTTTACACAGTTTGCATCTGCAGTAACCTTTGTCTCATCAAAATCAATCAAAAACAAACCAGAAAATGTTCTGACTCGCGACAAAGCAACATATGCCATACCCTCTTTAAATACAGTAGATCCAATGTTCACCAATGCACTGTCTACACTTAATCCTTGAGATTTATGAATAGTCACTGCATATGCCAGAGAAAATGGAAATTGTTTCCTACGGACATATAAATCTTTAACAAGCAAAAAACGAACTGAACAACGACCAATTTCTTTAACATCTTCAATCTGATAAAATTTAATTTTTAAAAATTAAATTCCTTCTTTTTTCTGATAATTAACAAAATCCACCACTTTACCCATTGCGCCATTAACTAACCCTTTTTCTACATCCAAATTACGCCTTAAAATTACCCGACAGTTTTAGATATTGTTTATTCTAAAGAATCCAGTTTTGTTTTCAACTTTCCCATCAAAATAATAGTGATTCCTTCATGCTCTATTTTATCGATGGCTTCCATTTTTATAATTTCTTCATTTTCCAGTTTCAATAGTTCTTCGATGAATATGGAACACTCGCGCAGTGTTGGCATTAAACAGATCACTGATTTATTTTCAGCAATTTTCATGTACACTTTTGCAGGAACTACATTTTCATTTGGAAAGACGTTGCAAAGAAATCGAATTTCCAAAGCTTGTTTGCCATGTTTTGTAAGAATTCCAATTCTTATATCTTGAAGAATACTTCCATATTCAGCATCATTTGCCTGTCGCATATTTGTTGTCAGTTCTTTGTATTCAAAATTAGTCCAAATGTTCACATTACCAACACTACCAAGAGACTTTCTGGTATCTTCATGTGCAGGTGTTTTAAATACTGGTTGTCCTTTTACCGGAGTCAGTTGCAATAGATCTCCAAAAACTATAACGTGTTTTCCTCCAAATAACACGTCATACTCTGTTTTAAGAAATTGCTCCATTCTTAAATGCACAAAGGCAAGCATCAAGTTTGTGACCATGCTCACCTCATCAATAATGAGAAGTTTCATTTTTTTCAAGACTCTTGAAACTTCACAACAAGCTTCTCCAGATAGCTTGTGGTATTCCAATTTGTTCTCATGCTCTACTGGTAGCATTAGTAAACGATGTAAAGTAATTCCTTTAATGTTATGTGCTGCCAACCCAGTTGGAGCAGTGACAACACAAGTCAAATGCGACTCAGATGTTTTTTGCAGATAACTTTTAATTACTTTAATTAAGAAACTTTTTCCTATTCCAGCTTGACCACTCACATACATTCGGATAGGTTGAAATGATGTACATGAGCACCCTTTCTTTTCATGAAGTAATCCATGGTCAATGTGCTCTTTCACTTGTTGATATATTTGTTTCTGTTCAACATTTGGGGGCCGATTCCGATCCTGTATTTTTTTTGCCGTACGACTCGTATCTGTATTTTTTTCCGTACGAATCGTACAAGTAACGTCCGACCCGTGAAGTACGATTCGTACGGGAAAAAGTACATACGGATCGGCCTGATCCGTACAAATCGTAGCGGGAAAAGTTTCACGAGACGGACCCGGACACTTTTCCGTACGAATCGTAAAAACACAGTCCGAGCATACAAGTGCGATCCGGACCGTCTTACCGATTTACGATTTGTACGGAAAACGTCCGTCCCGTACACGGGAATGACTTGTACAAATGCAATGTCTGTGTACGCACCGTACAGTAGCAATGTCGGTGTATGCACCGTACATAAGCGATGGCGGTGTACGCACGGTATATAGCGATGGCGGTGTACGCACCGTACATAGCGATGGCGGTGTACGCACCGTACATAAGCGATGGCGGTGTACACACCGTACATAGCAATGTCGGTGTATGCACCGTACATAGCAATGGCGGTGTACGCACCGTACATAGCGATGGCGGTGTACGCATCGTACATAAGCGATGGCGGTGTACGCACCGTACATAGCGATGGCGGTGTACGTACCGTACAAAGCAATGGTGGCCTACGCCCCGTACATACACAATGCATGGGGCCGTGTGTCTGTACGACTCGTACCCCTGTACCGTACTGAACCACGGACACTGGAAAGCAGCACAAGGAGGGCCTATTCGACTCGCACAACACCACAAAACACGTCTACACTGCACAAAAAATGGAAAGGACTCACCTGGACACATCCAAACAGGCAAACAGAGGGGCAAACTCACAACCACCTCTTATGACACACCCACCAAAAATTCAAACTGAGCCACACCCACAAATGGACCAATAAAAAGGACCCACACACACAAACCATGAGCCTTTGCAACAGACTCACTGCAGCTACAGAGCACACACCAACAACTGCACCCATCCACCTTACCATATACACCTTCACACAACCTCCTTCACACATACCCCCTCTACACATTCACACCCACACCGTCACATTCAGACCCACACACCCACAACCATCCACACCCTCACCCCACACCATGCCCACAGGCAAGAATCCAAAGTTCACAAGGGAGGAGCTGGAGATCCTTGTCAATGAAGTCATCAGAGTCGAGCCACAGCTGTTTGGAACATTGGTCAGACAGACCAGCATAGCTGAAAAATCACGCCTGTGGCAGAGGATCATCAATAGGGTGAATGCTGTTGCACCCATCAGAAGGACCAGGAATGAATGCCAAGCCAGGTGGTACAATCTGCGGAGGGTGGTCAAGCGCAAAATGAATGAGGACTACGCCCAGAGCAACATCACTGGAGGTGGTGCGCCCCGCAGACCAGTACATTACCATCCTTGGGAGGAGAAGGTGATGGCCATGCTTCCGCCGGTGGGAGTACATGGACTCCAAGGAGTTGCAGAGCCTGGTGAGTACACAAACAACTTACGTAACATGGGGGTAATGCCATCCACACCCCAACTACACCAAATGCACCTAACTACCCCAGCCATCACCGGCCCGAACCACACTCCAAAACTATGCTAATGCCAATAACATGTGGATACCCCATTGACAAAGCAAGGCCATGCTACGTCCCATGCTACATGAAGCATCAACCCAAGAATGGATGTCCGATATGCTGGGAGGGTGGGTGGCACAAAACACATTGTTGAACTCCAAATCAGACACAATTGCCCTCATTCCATATGGCCCAGCTACATACCCATGCACCATGCCCAATGCACTGGGATTGGGAAAGTACTGACAAGATAGCTCACACTCGGCCTGGGTGTAGGCAGCACAAGGCCCTCCTGTGACCAGTGCCAACACAAACACCAAGACAACAAGGTCAGATATATAGGACAGGAACTCACACTCACTGTCATGGCAGCATGCTCCATGAGGGGACAGGTACATCACCTAGGAGCCCCGCTGCCAAATCACACTACACCCACCAGCAGGCCCTGTCACACACACCCCTTACACAAGCAGACACCACCAGGACAGGCAATGAATTTACCCACTGTCACAATGGACATGCAACACAACAAGACCAATACATAGCCGAAGAAGCATCCAGCCACAAATCGATATGTCAAAGACGCAGGAGACCATATCAATCTGTCCCCCGCAACATACCCATCCACAAGTGAACATTGAGGAGAATGCTAGGCACATACAACTACCTGGAGGAACAGTGCCAACTTGAATGTGTATCAAATATGCATGTTGCATGAAACAGCATTAACATTGTCTGTCTCTCACACACAGGGCAACGTGAGGAATATCCCCCCAACAATGGGGGGGAAGAATCACAGTCACAGGCTCGGGAGGAACCTGATCCCACCGGCAGCGACGCCTCTCAACACTCCGCGGATGACCCCGACCGACCTGGACCCTCTGGTGTCCAAGCCCCTGCAGAACCTGGTTCAGGACCATCTGTGGCAACCACCACCCCCATTCCTGCCACATCCCAGGAGACACCGAGGAGCCCTGCCCGCAGTGAACAACTGAGCCAGTCTGACCAGGAGGGACAAGGTGCAGCGGGCACCCAGGAGGAGGCAGACAACACCGACACTGCCATCCCTCAGGGGTCCCGCAGACCCGATGTGCCCACAACGGCAGGCCGGGCTCATGTGGGCAGGGGTGGTGGGAGTGGAGGACGGCGGAGGCGAGAACCTGACCAGCCAGCTGAAGGGACCGGTATGTCACACATCCACAACATCATGGAGGCATACCGGCATGACACCAGGGAGTTCAGCCAGGTAGTGTTGACCCTCACAGAGATCAAGAACCAGCAGGCCGAGCAACACACCAGTCAACAAGAACACCAAGGACGGATGGAGGCAAGACTGGCTGAGCTCCTGGCGGTGCAAAGGGACATAAGCCATTCACTCCGTCGGATTGCCGACAACATGGGCAACCCTCCCTGTGCCACCAGGCGAAGACCAGCACCAGCCACAGGGAGGGAGGAGGATTCGTCCGACGGAGCGTCTCAAGCATCGCCAAGGCCTGCATCTGAGGGTCCCGCAAGGAAGGTGGGTTGTCCACGGAAAAGACCATGAGAGGCAGCGGCCCATCCACATCTCCCAGGTCACCTGGCCTGGCACCTGGCCTTCATGTGCGACAGCATCACCTCATTGACTGACATCATCTGCCACATGGACTTGCTGGTCACAGTCTGACCAATGATGCCAAACACTGTGGTCTGGACTCTGATGACTTCAAATGCCAAGGATCCCATCTCCCCCTGTGAACTTTGGATTCTATGGTCCCTGCATAGCACCTTTTTCTGTGCACAAATCACGCCCCAGAGCTATAAATAAAAAATTCAGACATGAAATTTTATGTTGCAGTCATTTAGCATGATTACACAACATACGTGTGGGGATATGTCAAAGTATGCCTGAGCGTGGAACAAACTCCAGCCATCCCCACACTTGGATCTGAGTCCGGTCGAGGACACACATGGGTCACAATGTATCACAAAATACAGACATGGAGCCCAATACTCACACGTGATGGCCTCAAGATGCTGAGGGGGTGCTTGCAATACTGCTCAGACAGACCAATTTGGTAGAGTATCATGAAGGTGTAGAGGTCATGGGTCATGTTGATGTGCCCGGGGAGGGAGTCCCAGGTCTGTTTTGCGAGGTAGGAGAACTATCTCCTGCATGCAGTTTTTATGTGGATGTGATGAATGGTGGCCAGGGCAAGGTGGGCTGCATGGAGTTGGTCCAACGGGGTTTTGGATGACAGACATCCAAGGTCAGTGTTGGGTCTGGGGTTGTGGACTGCCTCCTGAGTGTGGTTGAGGAGTCAGAAGATGATCCTGCAGCACACAGTGAGCCATTGTACCTATCTCAGGTGGACGGTGATGGGGCTGGGGTGGGGGATGTTGCAGATGAGGTGTGCGAATTGTTGGACCCGGCCTCGTGGCGTGGTCTTAACCCTCTTGGATTGTGCTCGTCCCCCGCACCGGCCTACACGGGCCACCCTCTCAGGCCACCAGGGACCCCTCCTCCCTTCGAGGCCCCCTTTGGATTGTACCCGTTTTCCTACACCCGCCGCAGCGGCCCCCTTTTCCAGGCCGCACAGGGACCCCTCATCCCTTCGGGGTCCCCCCCATGCTTGCTCCACGCACCAGCCCACGCAGCCCGGCTCCCTCCGGCCTCGGCCCCAGCAAAACCCCGACATCGAGGCACCAAGATCTGGCCAGGGGGCACCGCATGGCCACTTCACCACTCCCGGAGGAGGAGAGTTTCGATGGGACCCCCGCCGTCCCTCAACACCTAGGTGCGATCGTCCTCCGGCCTCCCCGGGCCTGGCGCCTCTCCCGCTGGGCGTCTGGCCTCTCCCCGCCCGGCCTCTCCGCCCCCCCAGGCGCAAGGGTCTGGACATCAAAGGGCTCCAGACCTATATCTGGGGCAACCCCGCAATGGGACAGTAGTTGTATCCCGGAGTCAAGAGCCCTGCTGATGGAATCGCGGCTGACCCTACGGAGAAGAACTCTTGCTGACACTACCACGAGCCCTGCTGACTGCGTCGCGGCTCCACCTTATTGAGACAAGGAACCTCACGGAACATCGGAGCCCTGCTGACGCTGTCGCGGCCCAACCTCGCTGAAACTTCCACCAGAGCCCTGCTAACGTCGTCGCGGCTCGAGCTGAACTGAACCACCTTAAGAGCCCTGCTGACCTAGTCGCGGCTCAAGCTCCATGAACTGATCACCAGAGCCTAGCTGACGCCGTCCCGGCTCGACCACTCCGAGACCCGGAGCCCCTCCAGCTTGAGGATCAAGAACTGGGCCTAAGGTACCCTCGTACCCAGCTGCTACTAAAAACTGTCCCGCTACCCCGTCCCGACCAAAGACTTTGAGACTCTTGCGGATCCCTCGATCCCCCCTTGTATATATCGATCACCGTAACTTCCTAAATGCTGATAAAGAATTGCTCGTCTTGATAAACATCCTCGAGTCCTGTGTTGTGGTGTTACTGTGCTAGTACGGTATAGGAGAAGGACCTCTCCTAGGAGGCTTCTCAGCAGCGCTCGGCTACTTCGTACAGTGTGGGGGCCCCCCCTGGGTGGTCTCTCCAACCCCCCCGAGGTCCGCCTTCCAACATTTGGTGGCCAGCGACGGGATCCGAGCCGAACGCAGATCGTACAAGCAAGTAACCCACTTGCTATCCATCCAGACGAACAGCGACCATGGAGTTCCAACCAGAACGATGGGAAGAGTACACGCACAAAGAGTTAAAACAGTTCTGCAAGGACAAGGGCATTGCGACGACCGGCCTAGGTACCAAGGAAGAGATGCAGGAAGCCCTGAGAACCTGGATAGAGTCTGAGGCAGGTCCCTCCCAGAGTGAAGGTCCCCTGCCCCTGAATGCAGCCACGCCACCAGCACCGACCCCAGCGAACGGAGGGAGAAACAGCCTGGAAACCGGCCTCTCTGCGGAAGAAATACGAGAGCGGGAGAAGGTCCGGACCCATGAGCTAGAGCTCGCACGACTTCGGCTGGACGGCGAACTCCTGCTGGCCGAAAAGAAATTGGCCATGGAACAGCTACGGCTACAAGAGGAGATAGAGGAGAAGAAGCGGCATCGAGAGCTGGAGGAGAAAAGGCTGACCCTCGAACACGAGCGGGGCCTCAAAGAACTCGAGCTCAAGGCCCATAAGGGGGAGACCGGCACCCCCATCAATAGAGACGCTCTGCCGCCCACCAAAGCCAAGGTCCATATTCCCAAAGATGTCATCAAGGAGTACTATAAAAACAACGACATCCAGCAGTGGTTTAAGGCGTACGAGGTGGCCATGACCTCCCATCGGGTACCCCGGAAGGATTGGGGTGCC
The DNA here is from genome assembly GCF_964204655.1 of Triturus cristatus. Classification (NCBI taxonomy): domain Eukaryota; kingdom Metazoa; phylum Chordata; class Amphibia; order Caudata; family Salamandridae; genus Triturus; species Triturus cristatus. The sequence goes on from NC_140579.1 coordinate 1,261,538,255, forward strand.
GGCCTATGGGGTCGGTTCCATAGCGAGGGCCGAGACACCCTACTCCAGCTCCCGGAAGAGGTGATGACCTCGTACGACCATATGAAGGAGGCCCTGCTCACCCGCTATGGACTAACCGCGGAAATGTACCGCCAGCGTTTCAGAGACTGCCAGAAAATCCCCGGTACCACGTGGGTAGAGTACGTTGACTTTTTCAGCAGGGCCAGGAAGGTTGGATCAAGGGGAGCAAGGTCACCACCTACGGGCAGCTGGTCGACCTCATTATTTGGGAACACCTCTCCAACAACTGCTTCGTGGAGCTAAGACAACACCTCCCTGACAGCAAGCTGACCGAGCCGTGGAAGCTCGCCGCCGAGGCCGATCGATGGGTCAACACCCGAGTCCCCCGGAGCTCGATGGGGGAGTACCAGCGAAACCCCACCGGACCCCCCCGCCAGCGCGGCGGGGGAGGAGGGTCGAACAGGAATCGAGACATCCCAGCCGGGCCGCCCCGGAGTCCGCCTCGGGGGCCGCCTCAGCAACACACCTCCCCGAACCTAGCCCGAAGAGGGACAACGCCAGCCAAAACTGGACCACGGCCCACGATAACCTGCTACGGCTGCCAACAAACAGGACACTATGCCAGCGACCCTGCCTGCCCCCGGAACCGACGAAGTGGGACCAGCAGGCCCCCGCCCAGACAACTAGCAGCTGCCGCCCTGGGAGAAGGAGAGGAAGAGGAAGAGCCCCTCGACGGGGGGTCCACTGAGTGGGAGCCGGCGGCCATGTCCCTGGTCTGCCTGGGCAGCCGAGAAATGGTGCCCCGAACACCCATCCCGAGCAACACCCAGAAGTACCAACAGTGGGTCACTATCAATGGACGACGGGCCGAAGCCCTCCGTGACACCGGAGCCAGTGTCACCGCTGTCCGCTGCCACCTGGTGGACCCCGAACAGATCCTGCCGAATGTGCTATGCCCCGTCCGGACGGCCGACAACAGCGAGAGCATGTGCCAGATGGCCCAGATTCCCTTCGAATTGGGAGGGGTGACGGGCATGCTGAAGGTGACTGTCCGCGACGACGCTCCGGTGGACTGCCTCCTGGGGAACGACCTCGAGAGTTCCCCCTGGGTTCAAGTGGAGCGGCGAGAGCATCTCCGAATGCTAGGACTACCCGAATGGGCCTGCGCCACCACCCGGTCCATGGCCGCCCAGGCCCCCCGTTCGTCCATGGCCGCCGACACCGTCGAGCCCGAGGGGCCCGTGCCACCACCTGCCTCCAGCGAGGAAGAAGTGGACACCGATGCCAGATCCACGGTGCCCCCCCCGGATGAGATCGCCTCTCTCGGCACACTCCCGGAGCTTGCCCAATGGCGCCACGACGGGGGCCCCACCAGAGAACAGTTCTTGCAGGAACAGAAGACCTGCCCCTCCCTTGAAGGAGTCCGGCAGCAAGCGGCCTCGCAGGCCAATGGTGACCAGACCGGAACCCACTGGGTCTATTGGGCCGAAGGACTACTGTACAGCGAGCAGAAGATTGCAGAACTGGGGGCCAGTCGAGTGCTGGTGGTCCCCCTCCGATTCCGGGAGTTCCTCCTTAACCTGGCACATGATGTGCCCCTCGCTGGACACCTGGGGCAGGACAAAACCTACAGCCGCCTGGTGACCCACTTCTACTGGCCCCGGATGCGGAAGGACGTGGACAACCACTGCCGGTCCTGCCAGACCTGCCAAGCCAGCGGCAAGACGGGGGGACGGGTCAAAGCCCCTCTCCAGCCCTTCCCAGCAGTCAACACCCCGTTCGAACGGGTCGGAATAGACATCGTAGGGCCCCTGGATCCCCGGACCGCCCTGGGTCACTGCTTCATCCTGGTCCTCGTAGACCACGCAACCAGGTACCCTGAGGCCATCCCGCTTCGAACTGTGACAGCCCCCGTAGTGGGCCGGGCCTTAATGGGGATCTTCTCGAGAGTGGGGTTCCCCCGAGAAGTGGTGAGCGACCGAGGTACGAACTTCATCTCTAAATACATGCGGTCCCTGTGGCAGCAGTGCGGGGTCACGTACAAGTTCACCACCCCATACCACCCTCAGGGGAACGGACTGGTCGAGCGGTTCAACAGAACCTTAAAAGGCATGATCAAGGGCCTGGAAGAACCCCTACGGCGGAGATGGGATGTCCTGCTGCCGTGCCTCCTGTTTGCCTATCGGGAGGTCCCGCAGAAGTCCCTGGGATTCAGCCCTTTCGAATTGTTGTACGGGCATCCAGTCCGAGGACCCCTCAGCCTGGTCAAGGAGGGCTGGGAGACGAAGCCCCGAGATGCCCCTCCCGACGTCTACAGATACCTCCTGACCCTACGAAACCAGACACGAAGGTTCCGAGCCCTGGCCGAAACCAACCTCGAGGCCAGCCAAGAGGACATGAAAAGATGGTACGATAAAAACGCCTCTACCATCGAGTTTGAGCCGGGCCAGCAAGTCTGGGTCATGTCACCGGTTGACCCCTGTGCCCTCCAGGACAAATGGACCGGGCCCTTCAAGGTGGTGGAAAAGAAGAGCCCTGTCACCTACCTGATCGACATGGAGTCTCCCCGGAACCCCCTCCGGGTTCTACACGCTAACCGGCTCAAACCCCACTTTGCCCGGACTGAATTAAGCGTACTGCTAGCGACCGCCGACGGGGGCGAAGGCGACTCCGAGCCCCTACCCGACCTCCTGCGGACCAGCGACCACGACGGGACCATCGAAGGCGTCCAACTCGCCTCCTCCCTGACCCCGGAACAGCACCACGACTGTCAGCAACTGTTGCAGCCCTTTGCGGCCCTCTTCTCCCTCACTCCGGGGGTGACTCCCTGGTGTGTCCACGACGTCGACACTGGGAACAGTCCCCCCGTGCAACACAGAGCCTACAGAGTACCCGACCGGGTGCGGGCCTGCATCCAGGCTGAGGTGGCGAAGATGCTGGCCCTCGGGGTCATCGAGCCCTCCGACAGCCCGTGGGCCAGTCCCGTCGTCCTGGTGCCAAAGGCCGCCGCACCAGGCACCCCCCCGGAGCTATGATTTTGTGTGGACTACCGGGCCCTGAACGCTGTTACCAAGACCGATGCCCATCCTGTTCCCCGGGCCGACGAGCTCATCGACCTCTTAGGGGCAGCCCGCTACCTGAGCACTTTTGACCTCACCGCTGGGTACTGGCAGATCCAGCTCACCCCCGGTGCCCAAGAGAGATCCGCTTTCTCCACTCCTGATGGGCACTACCACTTTCGGGTGAAGCCCTTCGGCATGAAGAACGCCCCGGCCACCTTCCAGAGACTAGTGAACAAGGTCCTGGCCGGGCTAGAGGCCTTCAGCGCGGCTTATTTAGATGACATTGCCGTATACAGCAGCCACTGGGCTGAGCACCTGGGGCACCTCAAAGCAGTCCTGGCCGCCCTCCAAAGGGCCGGGCTCAAGATCAAGGCCAGCAAATGCCAGATAGGCCAAGGATCAGTGACCTATCTGGGCCATCAAGTAGGGAGCGGTCAGGTGGCTCCCCTCCAACCGAAAGTTGATGCCATCCAGGCGTGGGAACCCCCCACCACCCAGACAGCTGTCCGGGCCTTCCTGGGCCTCACCGGGTACTACCGGCGATTCATCAGAAACTATGGGAGCATTGTTGGCCCCCTCACAGAGCTCACGTCAAAAAAGCAGCCCAAGAAGGTACACTGGACCCCCCGCTGCCAGACGGCCTTCGAGACTCTCAAAACGGCGATGTGCACTGCCCCCGTGCTAAAGGCCCCTGACTACAGCAAGGAGTTGTGGTGCAGACGGACGCCTCCGAATATGGAGTTTGGGCCGTCCTGTCCCAGGTAGATTCAGAGGGACTCGACAGACCCGTGGCCTTCATCAGCCGACGGCTGCTGCCCCGGGAGCAGCGGTGGAGCACCATCGAGCGGGAGGCCTTCGCTGTAGTGTGGGCCCTCAAAAAGCTCCGGCCCTATCTCTTCGGCACCCACTTCCGGGTCCAGACCGACCACCGGCCCTTGCGGTGGTTAATGCAAATGAGGGGCGAGAACCCCAAGCTGCTGCGATGGTCCATCTCGCTGCAAGGGATGGACTTCTCTGTTGAACACCGGCCCGGCAATGACCACACCAACGCCGACGGCCTGTCCCGCTTCTTCCGCTTCGACGAGTAGAACCCCCAAGGAAATGGGTGACTCTCCCTGCCTTCGGCTGGGGGGACGCCTGCTGGACCCGGCCTCGTGGCGTGGTCTTAACCCTCTTGGATTGTGCTCGTCCCACGCACCGGCCTACACGGGCCGCCCTCTCAGGCCGCCAGGGACCCCTCCTCCCTTCGAGGCCCCCTTTGGATTGTACCCGTTTTCCTACACCCGCCGCAGCGGCCCCCTTTTCCAGGCCGCACAGGGACCCCCCATGCTTGCTCCATGCACCAGCCCACGCAGCCCGGCTCCCTCCGGCCTCGGCCCCAGTGAAGCCCCGACATCGAGGCACCAAGATCTGGCCAGGGGGCACCGCATGGCCACTTCACCACTCCCGGAGGAGGAGAGTTTTGATGGGACCCCCGCCGTCCCTCAACACCTAGGTGCGATCGTCCTCCGGCCTCCCCGGGCCTGGCGCCTCTCCCGCTGGGCGTCTGGCCTCTCCCCACCAGGCCTCTCCGCCCCCCCAGGCGCAAGGGTCCGGACATCAAAGGGCTCGTGTACTACTAGTGCGTACACGTACGTGTACTAAGGTAGTACACGTACGTGTACGCACTAGTAGTACATGTACATGTACTAAGGTAGTACACGTACCTGTACGCACTAGTAGTACACATACTCGTACGTGTACTACTAGTGCGTACACGTACGTGTACTAAGGTAGTACACGTACGTGTACGCACTAGTAGTAGACATACCCGTACGCACTAGTAGTACACACTACCCGTACGTGTACCACTAGTGCGTACAGGTACGTGTACTAAGGTAGTACACGTATGTGTATGCACTAGTAGTACACGTACCTGTCAAACGCACTGTACAACTGGTGCCGTAGAGGCACGTGTAAAACGCACCGTACACCCGCTATCATTGCATGTGTATGCTTCGTTTCACCATTGTACTTGTGCCGTAGGGGTACGTGTGAAACGCACCGTACCGGTGTGTGGATTTCAAAATTACATAGGGGACACATAAGGGACAAGTATTAGGCCCTAAATGCATGCTGGTTGTCATGGAGACAGAGTTTTCAGTTGAAAAGTGTCGATCAGGTGTCCTGGAACAGTCAGTTGGCCACAAAATACAATGTTGCAAAGTGGTTGTTGACTTGACATGATGCTCAAAATTTGAACGATGCGAATGCTGTCATTGGTGTATGTTTAAAGTCATTGGTGTATGTTTAAAGGGATTGGAGTAAACGTAGGATGCTAATGAGTCTGACCAATCACTATGTACTCCTCTAAATGAATGCCCCTCAGCAAGACAGATATAAGGCAGCCAGAACCCATGAGAGGGCACTTGCCTGCACAACTTTCCAGTCGACAACATTGCTGCTTTCTCTGCTTCCTCCGGACCATCTCACGTACTGTGGAGAGGGCCCAGCCATTCACCCAGGAGGAGAATCAGACCTTGCTGGATGCCCTCCTCCCACAGTACACCAGCCTGTATGGGAGACCAGGGGAGCAGGTGAGTGCTGAGTCCACTACCTTTGCCTAGGCACCTGTTGTGTGACTGTCAATATTGTGTCCAGGTGGGACAGACATGCTATGTTGTTTAGAGTGGGTCCCAGGGTGGGGGACATGCTGATGTCTCTCATGCAGAGCCTGATGTAGTCCCTGTGTGCACTCCTCACTTGCATAGTGCTTACAGTGACATTCACTGCATAGTGCATGACACATGCAGCCTGTGAAATCCTTGGTGGCTTTTTTTCCTATTGTCCTGAGGTGATTCAGTGCTCCCCCTGGTGTGACAGGGGACTGTACCCACAGATGTGTATGAGTTGAGTGGACCTGTGGTGAGAGTGTCCAAATGATGTGTACGACCTCATGGACAGTGATGTGTGTGAATGTTCCTTGTCATGTGGGTGAGTGTCTATGTGAAGTGTTGCACCACAGCTGCATGGAGGAGGCAACAGATCAACCCATCTGATGTGACAAGTAAGCCGTGCTGTGTGTCTGACTTGCAGAGCTAGCATGACACCTGTGACACCTCACTGGCAAGTGGCACATGTGCAGAGTGAGGGTTGTATCCGCTGTTGTCAATGACAGGCGAGTGATCTGTGCTTGGGTGTGTCTGTCTAGTATGCTGATGGTGCGTCAGTGGAGTGGGACATGTGACTGCTTGACACGTGCTGGCCATCAGCCTGCTGTTGCATGTGCTGCACAGTGTGTGGCATGATCAGTGAGTGTGTCGCAACCCTCATGCCAACCGGTTGACTTTCAATGCCATGTATTGCATTGGGGCTTGCACATAGGCCAATTTCTTATTGGGTATGATGTAATTCCTGTCTGTATCCTATGCCCTGTTCAATATTTCTAAGAGGTTCAAATGTGTGTCTCGGGGACATGGAGCAGGTATATTGATGGTGTGTCACTTTGTCATACTGAGAGGTAACTGCCTACGAGAAGGGGGTGATTTGGAACCACATCGTCAGGGCCGTGAGATCTGAGGGGGAGCGTAGTCGCCGGCTGCCACAGGTCCGCAAGAGGTGGCAGGACATCCGGTACTGGACCCTGCGGATTGCCTGGGTCCAGCTGGGGCTGGACCCTCCTCGCCCCCACGGCGGACGCCGACGGCTGACCCCCCAAATGAGACGTGTCCTGGCGGTGGTCTTCCCAGACCTCGATAGGCAGTTACAGGAGAGACTGCAGCAAGGAGGGGGTAGGTACATGGCTGTTTGTCGTGTTATGTGTCGCAAGCTTTTGTAAGCGCTTTGTAGCCTGGATACACTCCCAGAGTTGATATGTGCAGTGCATTTTCTGTTCCCCAATGTCACCTGTTGCTCTTTTTCAGCCCTTCCCCTTCTTGACATGTGTCCCCTGGTCTGTGTGTAATCACATTTGCACATGGTCATCTAGGGTGCCAGTAAATCTCAGTGCACATTGCTTTCTGCATCATGTGGGAGGGTGGTCTGTGACTTGTGTTGGTACCTTGCCAGTGCCATGACCTGTTCACTATGTTGGGGGTCCATAGTTGTCACTGATGCTGACTCTCCACATAGGAGTGTGAGCTTTCAACTGGAAACCCTTGCAGCATGCATGACCAATGTTGTGGCCTCAGACATTATGTGCATGAGTGTGAGATATGCATAGTGCCATGACGGTTGAAGATGGTACAGTCAGCTCATTCCAGGACCACGGAGCAGTGTGCCCAGTACAGTCTCCTGAGACACTCTGGCCTCCTAATCATGTGTGTCATCCAACACTGTGCACTTTCTCTGTGTGTTCTGCATAGGTCTGCCTCTGTGGCATTGTTCCCTGGTCTAGTTTGTATTTTGCTAATGTGTGCTACCTGTGTCCACTGGACAGGGATACACCATTTTGCTTGTGCATACTCACACTGGGCAGTGCCTGTGTGGCTATTCACAACAATCTGTTGATGGTTGTTTGTCACAAATATGTGTTTGCAGCCCCACAAGGTGATGTTGTGTAAATGAAGCTATTTTTCAAGCACAGTTGTTGTAACCCAGAATAAGAGGTGTCAGTTCTTGATATGTATCAATCACATTGACTCAGGTATGGGGGGGGTGTGCGGGAGAGGCATACATGTGCAACCCTGATTTTTCATTGCCAGGTCTGACTTGTGTGTGAAAATTGCCTGTACAAAAATACACTGTGCAGTGCCCCTGTGATGGTGGCCAGTGCTCAATGTTCGTGCTTTGCAGCCTGTGTAATTTTTTTACAAACATGAATCCTGATCATACATTTTTTGCACCTGTGTGTGGTTCAGATGCAACGCATTTTGGACTTTGTGTGCTGACATCTGTGTGTCCATTCTGGCTTGCCATGAGGGTGTACACAGTACAGCTGGGCTTTTTTACCAGGCAATTGCATGCCCATTAGCGCATGCATTGTCCTGGGTGTGGACATGTGGGCCACTCCAGATGACAGGCAGTAGGTCATATGTGTAGCCAACTGTGTAATCAGGTGACGGATGGCCTGGTGACAACTGACATAATTAAAGTTGTTACTCTTACTAAATTGTACCTTGGCACTCACAGCACTTGTCAACAGTTGTTCATGTTTTAAATGTGGAAATTGGATGATTTGTGTTAATTACACTGATGTGCCTGCATGAAAAAAGTCTAACAAGGAAGCGCACACCAAACGACATTTCAACTTTCATGTAACACACTGGCACCTATTCAAAGAAGCCACTGTTCAAATTAAATGGTGTTGCATATTCTCCATATACATGTTCCCACAGTGGTCTTTATTTTGTGAGACTCCTTTGTTGTTGGTGATACACACTAACGAGTCTCAAAACATCAGGACCTCCGTGGGCCCATGTATATCTACTTTCTGCAACACCATTTATTTCTAACAGTGGCTTCTCAGCAAAGGTGGTACAAAAGGGGGTGGTGATGGACGGAGCATCAGAACCAATCAAACACTCACACCCAGTCAACAGATGTGGGTTTGATCCATCACCGTTCTTTAGCCCACTCTGCCACCCCAGTTTAGACATGGCCATATGCAAATCAGTCTGACCCTGTGCCTCATGGGAACAGTCCAGCCCGAACTGCCAAGCCATGCCTTCCCTGGACCGGAAACAAGCTTCCTAGGACCGGTTTCTGGCATTTCAGCCGTCTTCAGCCAGGCTTGCTTGAATCTATTGGCAAAGTGAGCAAGGGACTCACGTCTGAGCATACCCTGCCAACTTATGGCGAACAAAGCGGTACAAAAGGGGGTGGTGATGGACGGAGCATCAGAACCAATCAAACACTCACACCCAGTCAACAGATCTGGGTTTGATCCATCACCGTTCTTTAGCCCACTCTGCCACCCCAGTTCAGACATGGCCATATGCAAATCAGTCTGACCCTGTGCCTCATGGGAACAGTCCAGCCCGAACTGCCAAGCCATGCCTTCCCTGGACCGGAAACAAGCTTCCTAGGTCCGGTTTCTGGCATTTCAGCCGTCTTCAGCCAGGCTTGCTTGAATGTAGTGGCAAAGTGAGCAAGGGACTCACTTCTGAGCAAACCCTGCCAACTAATGGCGAACAAAGCGGTACAAAAGGAGGTGGTGATGGACCGAGCATCAGAACCAATCAAACACTCACACCCAGTCAACAGATCTGGGTTTGATCCATCACCGTTCTTTAGCCCACTCTGCCACCCCAGTTCAGACATGGCCATATGCAAATCAGTCTGACCCTGTGCCTCATGGGAACAGTCCAGCCCGAACTGCCAAGCCATGCCTTCCCTGGACCGGAAACAAGCTTCCTAGGACTAGTTTCTGGCATTTCAGCCGTCTTCAGCCAGGCTTGCTTGAATCTAGTGGCAAAGTGAGCAAGGGACTCACGTCTGAGCATACCCTTCTCAGCAAAGGTGCCAGCTTCTTCAATGACAGTGTACATGTACTTTTGTGTGCACTGCCTTGTGCGACATATTGCATGCAGCCACATGAGTGTTGTTTTCACGAAATGGCCAATTGGCACATTCCAAATATGTAGATTGTGTAAAGTATTGCGAGTCCCAAGGTAGCAACATTTGTTCGTTTTGTGTTCCAAAGGACTTACAGGTCTCTGAGTGTGGTGACACCTTGAGTATTAAGGTGAGTTAGTTTACCTTGAGTGCATCACTACTGTTTCTTTCAGGCTAGACAAGAGGTGTCATGGCTTCATTGTATTGCTGTGCTCACCGGTTCACAGACACTAGCTTCTCAGTGTATTTCTCATTCAAGTTGTGGCCTTTTGTGTATGTATTTTCCTGGTGTCAAAGTGGCATGGTGGGTCTAACAACTGGGCAGTACAGGGCTTACATATGTGCGGAGTAAGCTAGCTGTTACTCATGATGCATTGCCTGATATGCACTGTGACCAATTGTTCTTGTGCTCATGTGTCAGATGTATACAGGTGACTGATGCATTTTGGTTTCTTCTTCTTGCCCACAGCATCATCATCCGCAAGCGAGGGAGACACCTGCATGGACCTTGAGTGCTGTGGAGTCAGCAGGAGCCAGTGACACAGAGGGCGAGGGGAGTCAGTCGGAGGACCTGTCTGGAGGCGAGAGCATCTACGATGCCGACGGGTCCGAGGCTGAACTCCCTGAGGCGGCCGCGGATGCCCCAACAACTGGCAGCATCCCACCATCTGTACCCGCCTCCTCCATTGACATCTCCGCCCTCCCAGTTGCTCCCGTCCCTTCTGTCCGTGCAGGGTCCCACCGTGTCTCCTTCGGACCAGGCACCGCACCCCCTGCCCCTGTCACCCCTGGTGCCCTCAGTGAAGAGTCTGTGGACACACTGCGCCAGTTGCAGGTTGGTCAGGCATCAGTGCTGCATGTCCTCCATGGACACACTAAACTGCTCACACAGTTGGTGTCATTCGTGGAGGGCATGTCATCAATGATGTCTGAGCAAAGCAGGATTCTGCGGTCCATGGACTCTTCACTGACGGAAGCAGTTTCTCTCCTGTGGCACTCTGCCCCCCCCCCTACCCCGGACCCATCCACACTGCCCTCTCCCATGACTGCCCAACAAACACACAGACAGTCACGGGCACGCACCCCAACAGACACATCCAGCACATCCCCAAGTAAGGCACTGCGCACACCTCCTGGCACACACACTCAGGGGGATGTAGGCACACCCACAGGGTCTGGGGGCAAACGACAGACACGCAGCAACAGTCAGAGTCCGCAGTCCTCACAACCCAGTCCCTCCAAATCTACTCCCCTTAGCTCCCCTGCCAAATTGTCACCCAAAGAGCTCTACATGGGTGGGCTGGCCCTCACCCCCACTGTGACACCACCCCGCAAGTGTGCGAGGAAGTCCCCGGGCAGGGGAGTTGAGTCCCCCCATGTCCACCCCCTCCCCCATGAGCGCTGCACCCCATCCCTCGGCCACCCCCCCTCTGTTGGCCCTGGGGTCTCTTCAGGTGCAGGGGTTACTCTGGATGCCCTGGCAGCAGTGTGCAGCGCCGAGCTCACCTCCACCTTTGGCGCTGCCCCACCCCCTCTGGTGGAGACATCCAGCCCTGCACCCACCACACCTACCCAACCCCCTCCTGTCCCAGCGGTGCCTGGTCCTGCCCCAGATGATGCCCCCCCCTGGTCGACAAACCTTAGGGTTACTTTGTGCAGGCAAGGTAGGGGTGGACACAATCCCCTACGTCCACCCTTGGACTATAACAAAGGACTGGCCATTGGCCTTTGTAGATAGTGTATTCTTAATTTATTATTTTTGTGTGCTGAATAAAGCCTTTTCTTTTACTTTCAACACTATTGCATTTCAGGTACTCGATGTTGGTGATAGGGCTCCTGGAATTGTTGTTCTGGTAATGTGCTAGGGTTCTGAGAAATGTTTTTGTATGATGGTCATGAGATGGACCATGGTATCTGTGTGCCATCACAATGTCTCTGCAAAGAAGCATTGGTAGTGTGTGTTCCTTTTCTTTGGATACATTGTCCCAAGGAGTGTTCCTTCCACTGTGGCACATGACATCTTCCCTGCAAACAGTTGCACAATTGTTGTGCTGACCTGTGTCAGCATTTCCTTTGTTGGTGACGGATCCCTTCAACAATGGCCATGCCTGCTCACCTATGTCTCCTGCTGAATCGTCTGTGCCATCCGTGCTAGTCACTGTACTTGTGTTTTGGGTATGTAGGAATGCCTTCAGGGACAAATTGTCCCTTTTCAGCACTATGCATGTGTGTAATCACGGCCTACCACACAAATGGTACTTGTTATGCAGGGTATTTGGGCACCTGACTCACAATTGTGGGCATTGTATCTGGTGGACTTGAACCCTATTCCTTCCATGAGAGACAACATCTTGGTGGCTGGACCAGCACCTGGACATTCCTATCAGTCCTGGGATGTGCGTGACAGTGTGTGTTCCCTTTGGCTATCTTAGTTTTGTATGCAGTTACGTGACTATACAGTCTGTTGGCATGAAATCTGGGTGTGTATTGTGCTGCATCCGCCATGGTTGGGTATGTATGTGTTATATGTCCTCACACCCACATGTGGTGTGCCATGCAGTGTGTGTAAGACATCCATCCTCCTGGGAGTGGGACACTGCTGGGAGTCCTCTGCACACACCCCACATATGTCTGTCCCCTGCTGGGAGTCCTCTGCACCCACCCCTCATATGTCTGGATGGTGCTGGTAGTAATATGCACCCACCCCTCATATGTCTGGACACTGCTGGTAGTGATATGCACCCACCCCGTATATGTCTGTCCACTGCTGGTAGTCCTCTGCACCCACCCCTCATATGTCTGTCCACTGCTGGGAGTCCTCTGCACCCACCCCTCATATGTCTGGACGCTGCTGGTAGTCCTCTGCACCCACCCCTCATATGTCTGTCCACTGCTGGGAGTCCTCTGCACCCACCCCTCATATGTCTGGACACTGCTGGGAGTCCTCTGCACCCACCCCTCATATGTCTGTCCACTGCTGGGAGTCCTCTGCACCCACCCCTCATATGTCTGGACGCTGCTGGTAGTGATATGCACCCACCCCTCATATGTCTGTCCACTGCTGGGATTCCTCTGCACCCACCCTTCATATGTCTGGACGCTGCTGGTAGTGATATGCACCCACCCCTCATGTGTCTGTCCACTTCTGGAAGTCCTCTGCACCCACCCCTCATATGTCTGGATGCTGCTGGTAGTGATATGCACCCACCCCTCATATGTCTGGACGCTGCTGGTAGTGATATGCACCCACCCCGCATATGTCTGTCCACTGCTGGGAGTCCTCTGCACCCACCCCTCATATGTCTGTCCACTGCTGGGAGTCCTCTGCACCCACCCCTCATATGTCTGGACGCTGCTGGTAGTGATATGCACCCACCCCTCATGTGTCTGTCCACTGCTGGGAGTCCTCTGCACCCACCCCTCATATGTCTGGATGCTGCTGGCAGTGATATGGACCCACCCCTCATATGTCTGGACGCTGCTGGTAGTGATATGCACCCACCCCGCATATGTCTGTCCACTGCAGGGATTCCTCTGCACCCACCCCTCATGTGTCTGTCCACTGCTGGGAGTCCTCTGCACCCACCCCTCATATGTTTGGACGCTGCTGGTAGTGATATGCACCCACCCCTCATACGTCTGGACGCTGCTGGTAGTCCTCTGCACCCACCACTCATATGTCTGGATGCTGCTGGTAGTGATATGCACCCACCCCTCATATGTCTGTCCACTGCTGGGAGTCCTCTGCACCCACCCCTCATATGTCTGTCCACTGCTGGGAGTCCTCTGCACCCACCCCTCATATGTCTGGACACTGCTGTTAGTGATATGCACCCACCCCTCATATGTCTGTCCACTGCTGGGAGTTCTCTGCACCCACCCTTCATATGTCTGGATGCTGCTGGTAGTGATATGCACCCACCCCTCATGTGTCAGTCCACTGCTGGAAGTCCTCTGCACCCACCCCTCATATGTCTGGATGCTGCTGGTAGTGATATGCACCCACCCCTCATATGTCTGGACGCTGCTGGTAGTGATATGCACCCACCCCGCATATGTCTGTCCACTGCTGGGAGTCGTCTGCACCCACCCCTCATATGTCTGTCCACTGCTGGGAGTCCTCTGCACCCACCCCTCTCATGTGTCTTTCCATTGCTGGGAGTCCTCTGCACCCACCCCTCATATGTTTGGACGCTGCTGGTAGTGATATGCACCCACCCCTCATACGTCTGGACGCTGCTGGTAGTGATATGCACCCACCCCGCATATGTCTGTCCACTGCAGGGAGTCCTCTGCACCCACCCCTCATATGTATGTCCACTGCTGGGAGTCCTCTGCACCCACCCCTCATATGTCTGGACGCTGCTGGTAGTGATATGCACCCACCCCTCATGTGTCTGTCCACTGCTGGGAGTCCTCTGCACCCACCCCTCATATGTCTGGACGCTGCTGGTAGTGATATGCACCCACCCCTCATATGTCTGTCCACTGCTGGGAGTCCTCTGCACCCACCCCTCATATGTCTGGATGTTGCTGGTAGTGATATGCACCCACCCCTCATATGTCTGTCCACTGCTGGGAGTCCTCTGCACCCACCCCTCATATGTCTGTCCACTGCTGGGAGTCCTCTGCACCCACCCCTCATATGTCTGGACGCTGCTGGTAGTGATATGCACCCACCCTCATATGTCTGTCCACTGCTGGTAGTGATATGCACCCACCCCTCATATGTCTGTCCACTGCTGGGAGTCCTCTGCACCCACCCCTCATATGTCTGGACGCTGCTGGTAGTGATATGCACCCACCCCTCATATGTCTGGACGCTGCTGGTAGTGATATGCACCCACCCTGCATATGTCTGTCCACTGCTGGGAGTCCTCTACAGCCACCCCTCATATGTCTGGACACTGCTGGGAGTCCTCTGCACCCACCCCTCATATGTCTGTCCACTGCTGGGAGTCCTCTGCACCCACCCCTTATATGTCTGGATGCTGCTGGTAGTGATATGCACCCACCCCCATATGTCTGTCCACTGCTGGTAGTGATATGCACCCACCCCGCACATGTCTGTCCACTGCTGGGAGTCCTCTGCACCCACCCCTCATATGTCTGTCCACTGCTCGGAGTCCTCTGCACCCACCCCTCATATGTCTGGACGCTGCTGGTAGTGATATGCACCCACCCCTCATGTGTCTGTCCACTGCTGGAAGTCCTCTGCACCCACCCCTCATATGTCTGGATGCTGCTGGTAGTGATATGCACCCACCCCTCATATGTCTGGACGCTGCTGGTAGTGATATGCACCCATCCCGCATATGTCTGTCCACTGCTGGGAGTCCTCTGCACCCACCCCTCATATGTCTGTCCACTGCTGGGAGTCCTCTGCACCCACCCCTCATATGTCTGGACGCTGCTGGTAGTGATATGCACCCACCCCTCATATGTCTGTCCACTGCTGGGAGTCCTCTGCACCCACCCCTCATATGTCTGGACGCTGCTGGCAGTGATATGGACCCACCCCTCATATGTCTGGATGCTGCTGGTAGTGATATGCACCCACCCCACATATGTCTGTCCACTGCTGGGAGCCCTCTGCACCCACCCCTCATGTGTCTGTCCACTGCTGGGAGTCCTCTGCACCCACCCCTCATATGTTTGGACGCTGCTGGTAGTGATATGCACCCACCCCTCATACGTCTGGACGCTGCTGGTAGTGATATGCACCCACCCCGCATATGTCTGTCCACTGCTGGGAGTCCTCTGCACCCACCCCTCATATGTCTGGACGCTGCTGGTAGTGATATGCACCCACCCCTCATATGTCTGTCCACTGCTGGGAGTCCTCTGCACCCACCCCTCATATGTCTGAACGCTGCTGGTATTGATATGCACCCACCCCTCATATGTCTGTCCACTGCTGGGAGTCCTCTGCACCCACCACTCATATGTCTGGATGCTGCTGGTAGTGATATGCACCCACCCCTCATATGTCTGTCCACTGCTGGGAGTCCTCTGCACCCACCCCTCATATGTCTGTCCACTGCTGGAAGTCCTCTGCACCCACCCCTCATATGTCTGTCCACTGCTGGGAGTCCTCTGCACCCACCCCTCATATGTCTGGACACTGCTGTTAGTGATATGCACCCACCCCTCATATGTCTGTCCACTGCTGGGAGTCCTCTGCACCCACCCTACATATGTCTGGACGCTGCTGGTAGTGATATGCACCCACCCCTCATGTGTCTGTCCACTGCTGGAAGTCCTCTGCACCCACCCCTCGTATGTCTGGATGCTGCTGGTAGTGATATGCACCCACCCCTCATATGTCTGGACGCTGCTGGTAGTGATATGCACCCACCCCGCACATGTCTGTCCACTGCTGGGAGTCCTCTGCACCCACCCCTCATATGTCTGTCCACTGCTGGGAGTCCTCTGCACCCACCCCTCAAATGTCTGGACGCTGCTGGTAGTGATATGCACCCAACCCTCATATGTCTGTCCACTGCTGGGAGTCCTCTGCACCCACCCCTTCTATGTCTGGACGCTGCTGGTAGTGATATGCACCCACCCCTCATATGTCTGGACGCTGCTGGTAGTGATATGCACCCACCCCACATATGTCTGTCCACTGCTGGGAGTCCTCTGCACCCACCCCTCATGTGTCTGTCCATTGCTGGGAGTCCTCTGCACCCACCCCTCATATGTTTGGACGCTGCTGGTAGTGATATGCACCCACCCCTCATACGTCTGGACGCTGCTGGTAGTGATATGCACCCACCCCGCATATGTCTGTCCACTGCAGGGAGTCCTCTGCACCCACCCCTCATATGTCTGGACGCTGCTGGTAGTGATATGCACCCACCCCTCAAAAGTCTGTCCACTGCTGGGAGTCCTCTGCACCCACCCCTCATATGTCTGGACGCTGCTGGTAGTGATATGCACCCACCCCTCATATGTCTGTCCGCTGCTGGGAGTCCTCTGCACCCACCCCTCATATGTCTGGATGCTGCTGGTAGTGAAATGCACCCACCCCTCATATGTCTGTCCACTGCTGGGAGTCCTCTGCACCCACCCCTCATATGTCTGTCCACTGCTGGGAGTCCTCTGCACCCACCCCTCATATGTCTGGACACTGCTGGTAGTGATATGCACCCACCCTCATATGTCTGTCCACTGCTGGTAGTGATATGCACCCACCCCTCATATGTCTGTCCACTGCTGGGAGTCCTCTGCACCCACCCCTCATATGTCTGGACGCTGCTGGTAGTGATATGCACCCACCCCTCATATGTCTGGACGCTGCTGGTAGTGATATGCACCCACCCCGCATATGTCTGTCCACTGCTGGGAGTCCTCTACAGCCACCCCTCATATGTCTGGACACTGCTGGGAGTCCTCTGCACCCACCCCTCATATGTCTGTCCACTGCTGGGAGTCCTCTGCACCCACCCCTCATATGTCTGGATGCTGCTGGTAGTGATATGCACCCACCCCCATATGTCTGTCCACTGCTGGTAGTGATATGCACCCACCCCGCACATGTCTGTCCACTGCTGGGAGTCCTCTGCACCCACCCCTCATATGTCTGTCCACTGCTCGGAGTCCTCTGCACCCACCCCTCATATGTCTGGACGCTGCTGGTAGTGATATGCACCCACCCCTCATATGTCTGTCCACTGCTGGGAGTCCTCTGCACCCACCCCTCATATGTCTGGATGCTGCTGGTAGTGATATGCACCCACCCCTCATATGTCTGTCCACTGCTCGGAGTCCTCTGCACCCACCCCTCATATGTCTCTCCACTGCTGGGAGTCCTCAACACCCACCCCTCATATGTCTGGACGCTGCTGGTAGTGATATGCACCCACCCTCATATGTCTGTCCACTGCTGGTAGTGATATGCACCCACCCCTCATATGTCTGTCCACTGCTGGGAGTCCTCTGCACCCACCCCTCATATGTCTGGACGCTGCTGGTAGTGATATGTACCCACCCCTCATATGTCTGGACGCTGCTTGTAGTGATATGCACCCACCCCGCATATGTCTGTCCACTGCTGGAAGTCCTCTACACCCACCCCTCATATGTCTGAACACTGCTGGGAGTCCTCTGCACCCACCCCTCATATGTCTGTCCACTGCTGGGAGTCCTCTGCACCCACCCCTCATATGTCTGGATGCTGCTGGTAGTGATATGCACCCACCCCATATGTCTGTCCACTGCTGGTAGTGATATGCACCCACCCTGCACATGTCTCTCCACTGCTGGGAGTCCTCTGCACCCACCCCTCATATGTCTGTCCACTGCTGGGAGTCCTCTGCACCCACCCCTCATATGTCTGGACGCTGCTGGTAGTGATAGGCACCCACCCCCATATGTCTGTCCACTGCTGGTAGTGATATGCACCCACACCCATATGTCTGTCCACTGCTGGTAGTGATATGCACCCACCCCTCATATTTCTGTCCACTGCTGGTAGTGATATGCACCCACCCCTCATATGTCTGTCCACTGCTGGGAGTCCTCTGCACCCACCCCTCATATGTCTGGACGCTGCTGGTAGTGATATGCACCCACCCCTCATATGTCTGGACGCTGCTGGTAGTGATATGCACTCACCCGCATATGTCTGTCTACTGCTGGGAGTCCTCTGCACCCACCCCTCATATGTCTGGACGCTGCTGGGAGTCATATGCACCCACCCACGCACCCCCTTGGGGCTGTACACTGCTGACCTGGACCTACACACACACCGATATGAAGGTAACATGCTGGGCCAGTCCTCTAGGCCCACATTCCTGGTGTGTGTACGCATCCTATCCCAAATTTACTGCTGCCGTAATGGGGTACGTGTGGTACGCACCGTACCCACGCATTCATGCATGGGTACGGTCCGTACCTGAGTTGTAATGGTGCCGTAGGGGTACGTGTGGTACGCACCGTACCCACGCATTAATGCGTGGGTTTGGTCCGTACCTGAGTTGGCATGGGGCCACGCATTCATGCGTGGGTACGGTCCGTACCTGAGTTGTCATGGTGCCGTAGGGGTACGTGTGGTACGCACCGTACCCACGCATTCATGCGTGGGTACGGTCCGTACCTGTGTTGGCATGGTGCCGTAGGGGTACGTGTGGTACGCACCGTACTCACGCATTCATGCGTGGGTACGGTCCGTACCTGAGTTGTAATGGTGCCGTAGGGGTACGTGTGGTACGCACCGTACCCACGCATTCATGCGTGGGTACGGTCCGTACCTGAGTTGGCATGGTGCCCTAGGGGTACGTGTGGTACGCACCGTACTCACGCATTCATGCGTGGGTACGGTCCGTACCTGAGTTGTAATGGTGCCGTAGGGATACGTATGGAACGCACCGTACCCAGGGTGCGGTCCATACCTGAGTTGTCATGGTGCCGTAGGGGTACGTGTGGTACGCACCGTACCAACGCATTCATGTGTGGGTATGGTCCATACCTGAGTTGTCATGGTGCCGTAGGGGTATGTGTGGTACGCACCGTACCCACGCATTCACGCGTGGGTACGGTCCGTACCTGAGTTGTCATGGTGCCGTAGGGGTACGTGTGGTACGCACCGTACCCATGCATTCATGCGTGGGTACGGTAAGTACCTGAGTTGGCATGGTGCCGTAGGGGTACGTGTGGTACGCACCGTACTCACGCATTCATGCGTGGGTACGGTCCGTACCTGAGTTGTAATGGTGCCGTAGGGGTATGTGTGGTACGCACCGTACCCACGCATTCATGCGTGGGTACGGTCCGTACCTGAGTTGGCATGGTGCCGTAGGGGTACGTGTGGTACGCACCGTACTCACGCATTCATGCGTGGGTACGGTCCGTACCTGAGTTGGCATGGTGCCGTAGGGGTACGTGTGGTACGCACCGTACTCACGCATTCATGCGTGGGTACGGTCTTTACCTGAGTTGTAATGGTGCCGTAGGGATACGTATGGTACGCACCGTACCCAGGGTACGGTCCATACCTGAGTTGTCATGGTGCCGTAGGGGTATGTGTGGTACGCACCGTACCAACGCATTCATGTGTGGGTATGGTCCATACCTGAGATGTCATGGTGCCGTAGGGGTATGTGTGGTACGCACCGTACCCACGCATTCACGCGTGGGTACGGTCCGTGCCACTGTTGTAATGGTGCCGTAGGGGTACGTGTGGTACGCACCATACACGTCCACTTCCGTTGTTGCGGTACGCAGGGGTTGCTGGACATGCCCCCCAAAGTGACCAGACACTGGTGGTAATGTATGGCCTCCATATTATAGGTTTGGGTTTGGTTATGGGGTATGTTTCGTGCCCCTCACCACCCCCCGGCCCCTGGGTGTTGTTCTCACCTTCTGCGGCGGTGTACCAGGTCGTAGGCCAAGAGGACCGGGAAGACACGTACAATGGGGTTCTTGGCCTGTATGTCGCGAACCGGGGCTCCGCTGCGTAGCGGTTCGCATCGAACTCTGCTTTTCCGGCTGCATTTGACTCCCGGAGAAAAAGATCCGTACGGAGCGACGTAAGGACGAATCGTACTTGCTGGGCCGGAAACCGCTGCCTGAATACTAAGGGTGGGCGTAGTTCGCGAAGTAGCACTTCGCGAAGCTACGCAAAGTGAAGTTCGCACTACGCGAGCTACGCGTAGCACTTCGCGAACTGCGTAGTAACATGTTCGCACTGTGCAAGATGTTGTTTTCAATGATTGCACAGTGCGGACAAGCAACCGGCATTGTGCAATCATTGAAAATGGCATCTTGCACAGTGCGAGCTGTAGTTTTCTGCTGCTCGAGTAGATTTTTACTCGAGCGGCAGCTTTCTCAACGCGAACTGGTAGTTTCTCATCGCGAGCGGTCGCGAGCATACGCGACCCCTCGCAATGAGAAACCTGACCTCCTCGCGTTGGGAATCTCGCCGGGAGGTTTATTTTCCATGCTCGCGATCGCGAACAAGGAAAAAGTCTCGCCAGGATGTCATTTTGCTTGCTCGCGGTCGCCAACTTGACGTTGAGGACCGCGAGCAAGCAAAAAATGACCGCAGCACTACGCAACACTACGCTACGCGTGTTCGCACTGTGCTACGTGCAGTTCGCGTAGTGCGAAGTAGCGCGAACTTCGCAAACTACGCGAGCGTAGCGTAGTGCTTCGCCCAAGCCTACTGAATACCTCCGGACGTCGCATACAAGCTGTTCCGGATCAGAATCGTAGGTATTTTTTCCACGTACGGTCTTTTGTACGATTCGTACGGAAATAGGCTTTCTGTACGAATCGTACTTCCTAGGTTGTAGGGACAGTTTACCGGGTGCGAGTCGTACGGAGAAAATGCTCCGTACGACGATTCGTAGGGCCTTTTTACAGGATCGGAATCGGCCCCTTAGTAGTTCTTCCATTTTTCCTAACTGTATTACATCTTCTTGAGCGTGATACATTGCTGTTTCCACCTCATTCATGGCAGTTGCTGCTTCATTTTCAACAATTGGTTGTCCAAGTGGATCTTGACTCACTGCAGCAGAACTTTGACTGTCTTGAAAACTGTCTCTAGCAATCTCAGCTGCAATTGTAGCTTCTTGATTATTTTCATCATTCAACATTTTCACATAATTTGCAAAATCACTGCATTGTATGCTATCTTTACAAGCATTAAATGCATCTTCATAGCTCTGAAAATCTCCAAGTAATTCCAGTTCTGAACGCCATGGTTTGAACATTTGCAAAAGGGCTAAATAGTAAAATTCCCTTTTATCAGCAGTGTTGCAACTCAGTTTCCTGTGATTAATTACATTTCCTTTCCTGTGTTTCACCAGACATCCGTCAGAACCAATCAATGCATATTTTCCATCATTGATGTTCTCTGTAGTATTCCGTTTAAAAGTGTAGTTTTGCAGCACTTCATAGAGACACATGTTCTCAAGATGATGACTTCTGTTTGGTTAATATGTGTCCAACATATTCGTTTTCAAAATATCTATACTTTCTGGTTCTTTTTCTGCTAAATATTCAATTACTTGAACAGATTTCAGTACCCGATTTCGCATTCCTGCAAGACCTAGACTCACCCAAATGATTCTTCTACTTTTGGAATATAGACTTGCAGACTTGCAGATGATAACCGATCTGAACATTCATATGCTCCAATTTCACGATGCGATAACATCTTCAAACTGAAACTGTATAATTTTTTACTTAGAGTCTTCTCTGAGTCGTGAGAAATCTCTTCCCACATTTCTTTCAATTCTGTCTTTTCTGATTTAGTAATGTAGGACGTTACATATCGTGCAACAGCAATGGAATTGTCCGCAACATACTGAATATCCATGTTAGCATTCCACATGGATAAAATAACTGGATTGTAGTCATTTATATATTTTGATTCTTCACTTCTTCTTAAGTTGTAGGTATTTTTCGGAGATTTTCTTGTGATGGTATGTCGCATAGCTGACATAAAACTGTTCACTCTTCCTTTGGATAATACAGGACGTGGAAATCCAAAACGACATTTGGTATAGAACTTATCCTTTGACTTGTACTTTCGTCGACAGTATTTTCCACATCAATGGCTTTGGAATCGTAAGACTTGTTGTTTTAAGTTTTTATGTTCTCTGCTGTTGGGTACAGCACATGTGGCATAATCTTCAACGAAAGACAAAACAGTTTCATCTGAATCTGTTCCAAATTTGGGGGCGTCCTTGATCCATAACAACATATGTATATGAGGAGCACCTCTTGCTTGATACTCCTTTCTCCAAAAGAAATCCACAACTTCTCCAAGAGGAGGATTCTTTTTATTGCAGATGAAAGACATCACAGCTTCAAATCTATGATTGAAATATCTGCATACATTAACAGGATCCAATGAGCACAATTCTCCAGGTGTCTTGTATTCAATATTTTTTATATTGGAATTTGCCTCTCGAAGAAATTCAAGTAAATCATCTCAAGCATACTCAGCAAGCCAAACCAAGTACGAGTTCCCAAGTTCCGTAGCATACATTTCAGTTCTCCATGACGACGGCACCAATATTCATTAGTCCCACGCTGACATGCCATTAGATTAATCAACTGAGATTCTAAATGATCATCTCTCTGATGCACTTTATCCATAAAATCCTTTGCAGTTACATTTTGCAGATGCATTCCAGTTTTTAAAATGTGATTTACTGCATATGAAAGTCCAGACAAGTCACTTTCAAACAGAAGGGATACATTGTCGAGATCTTGGATCTTCTGCATATAATCTTGTTGTCCGATATTCAGATGCAGGAATCTACACAGGATGTTCATCATATCGTCCACCTTTTCCTGTTGGAAACAACTGCGGGAAACAACGAGCTTCCAAACTCTCTTCCCATACACTCATGGGACTTCCTGTTGCTTTTTTCATTTGGAACAACTCAATCGTATTCCCCATCACTTCTTTGAAATGAAGTGGATGTACACTGTAATGTTCATAGATTTCTTCACATCTGGACATGTCCACTTTTTCAATTTGTCCACTTAATGTTTCAGTATCTTCTGCTAAATCTATTTCTTCTTCTCCTACAAACACATTTCTATAGTACTCATTATTTTTTAACAGATACAATGATGCCTTTTGCACTTTTCTAACATCCACTAACTCTTGCCAGATTTTCTTATTCTTAGTAGGAACACCATTAACGAGAATGACTAGTGTCTCATTTTCTGCATGGTCTACACCAATAGTTTCAATATTTTTCCTTAAATCTAACGGTAAATACACAACTCTTCCTTTCAATCCTCTTTGCAACTCTGATGGAGGTAATTTACCTGTTTTAGGCTCCATACGAACAATAGCCTGAAACGGGTGAACACATTGAATGAGAATAGACTCATACGTATTTAAATCTATCAGCTCTGGAGGAATAGCAACCAACTCTAGATTATTATGAACATCTCTAGCAGGCATTTTATTCTCATCTAATTTGTTATAACAATATTTGCAAATACGCTGCTCAAATCCCAAATCTAAACAATCCTCTACCAACAAATAAGTTGCAAATTCCATCCACTTATCATTATCTTCAATTTCACTTTTTAAATACAGATTGACACCCCTAGTCTGATTTTTATAGTGAGTTCGCCGACAACAAATACAAGAAACATTTGGTCTTTCACCTGAAATTACCTTAAACTTTGTGATTTCATCCTCAAAATTTTTTGTAATTACGGGTTCTACATTGTCTTCAACATTTTGTTCTACTAATGTGTCAGTTTCTGCACTCTCTTGCTGAGGACCAAAGTAACAAAACTCAATATCATCATAAACCTTCTTAACATCTGATACTGAGCCACGCAAAAGAGCACTGTTCAACTCATTTAACTTTAGTGCTGGACTTTTCACATAATACAATCTTCTCACTAACTTCCGCATTTGAGTATGATGTACTGCCAGCATCCTGAAATGGTGACAAAACACTTTCACAAACTTTCATAGAAAAGACAAGCCAGAGAATGACCTTGCAAACCAGTATTTTTTCTCACTCTGCAAGGGTCTAGTCCTTGCAACACCTTAATCTTTTTTTTTCACACTTTTTTTCACACTTTTTTTACTATATGCTCGTAAAAAAACTACATAATTTATCAATAGATTCCTGTCGTACACTACAAATACTACTGCAATCCCAAGTATACACAGGGTGTTTAGGACGTCTCCCTAGAACTTCATCAGCTATCACTACTTCTGCATTTCTTTAAACCATTTTCTCTTTCTCAATTGGACAACCATCTCTAACTTCATAACCTCTACCACTGGTGTCAACTGCAAACAGTCATTTTTTTGCTCTGTAAATAACTCTCTTCATTAAAGAAAGGCTCTGAACTGGAACTGTGTTTCCATTCTCCCAAAAAAACATCACAATAATTTTTTCTATTAATTACTCTTTTCCTCCTACTTTTGGCCTTCAAGAAATGGATTGGTTAATCTAGTAATCGAATTCTTTTAATACTAAAATTAATAGTTTCCTTTTTACTTCAAAAGCCTTTTCAACAATGTTTTCAATATGCTTCTTCTTTTTATAAAATAGAGCTCTCTTTTTATATTTCTTCACATCTTTCAGCAAATTATGTACTACTCTCTTGTAAAATATTTTTTTGCGTAATTCCTTATACTGATTTTGCCATCTTTTAGCATACTTTGTCTCCTTTGACTGAACATTTGTTTTTTTGCTTTTCCTCTTATTTTGATTTTTTTTTTCTAGTTGAAACATTCTCAGTGGTTTCAGCATTCTGTACATTCTGTTTGCTCCTACAAACATTTTTAATAAATTGCTTTGTGATCTTACCAGAAGATTTTTTCTTTTTAGCCACATTATCCTTTACATTCAATACTTGTGGTTGATGTTTCTTCAAGTAATTCTCCTGTCTCTGTTCTTTTTTTTCTGGCATGATTTCTCTATTTTAACGTTGAAAAACAGTATCTGTAAAAAAGAATCACAAATAAAAGTATATTAATAACTTTCAAATTTATACTATTCTATTACTGTAGAAACACATTTTATGTAAAAAACGACTAAGAAACTATAGCCCTGAAGTACAAGTGTGAAGATGGTTAAAACACTACATGCATAGTGCATACTACTTTGAAGCAGTTCATTACCTAAAGCCTACCTCACTAAAAGACTACATGCTAACTGACTGAATGATTACAATACTATAAGGAGACACACTGGGTGAGTGACAGGGTGTTTCCTAGAAGTGTATGAATACTGACATGGATATTGATGGTGTGAAAGACAAGTGTGTAGGTGATTAGAGACCTACATGCATAATGGACACATGTTTGAATCCATCCATATGTGAAGGCCTGTCTCACTCCAATAGTACTTGGATACTTACTAAATGATTAGAGTACTGCAAGGAGAGTGCCTGGGTGAATTTATAAGTGTTCGGGTTTTGGCACAGTGAAGGGATTAGTCCATGGTGCTGAATGGGTTACTAGAGGACTGCAAGGGGAGTGACAGGGTGTTTGCTAGAAGTGTCTGAATACTGACTAGGGAATTGAAGGTTTGAAAGACAAGTGTGTAGGTGGTTAGAGGACTGCATGCATAGTGGATAGACATTTGAAGCAATTCATGTGCTAAGGCCTGTCTCACTGCATGAGTACTTGGGTACTGACTGAATGATTAGAGTACTGCAAGGAGAGAGCCTGGTTGAATTTATAAATGGTTGACTTTTGGCGCAGTGAATGGATTAGTACATGGTGCTGAATGGGTCACTGGAGGAGTATAAGGAGAGTGACAGAGTGTTTGCGAACAAGTATGTAGGTGGCTAGAGACCTAGATCCATAATGGATAGACGTTTGAAACAGTCCATAGAGTAACACTTGGATCACTGCAAAACTACCTGACTACTGACTGAATCATTAGAGTACTACAAAAAGAGTGACTCGGTGAATCTTTTTAAGATTTTGGATTCTAGTGCAGTGAATAGGTTAGTACTTACTGCCAAATGAGTCAGTGGAGGTGTGCAATTAAAGTGACAGAGTGTTTATTGGAGTTTATAGATACTGACAGAGAAATTGAAGGTCTGAAAGGCAATTGTGTTGGTAGTTAGAGGCCTCCATGCATACTGGAAACACGTTTGAATCAATCCATGTGCTAAGGCCTGCCTCACTCCATTAGTACTTAGGTACTGACTGAATGATTAGACTATTGCAAGAAGCGTACCTGGATGAATTTACAAGTGTTTCAGTTTTGGCGCAGTGAATGCATTACTACATGGTGCTGAATAAGTCATTGGAACACTGCAAGGGGAGTGACAGGATGTTTGCTGAAAGTACATGGATACTGACTGGGGAATTGAAGCTGTTAAAGACAAGTGTATAGTGTGTTAGAAGACTGCATGCATACTGCATAGACATTTGTAGCCCTCTATGTGGTAATGCATGGTTCACTACATGTGTCTCACAGTGTGATTCTAGACAAGCAACACTATCACTAGGAGTTTACCAAAACTCATTCACTACTATGGAAGGGGTAAGGGGACTGCACACAATCTACATATTTAAGTACTGCACTTTATTGTCAAAGCCTAACTAATTTTGTCAATGCATAAGCAAAGACTGCCTTCTAATGCTACTAAAACTTGACAACATGGCAGGTTTTAAAACAGTTATCTGTCAGCAAATACATAATTTTACCAAATGCTTCTCTCACAATGCTCACCCAAATGCACACAGACTCACTGTGTGATTTTAGACAGGCAACACTATCCTAGGAGTTTGCCAAAACTCGTTCACTACTATGGAAGGGGTAAGGGGACTGCACACAATCTACATATTTAAGTACTGCACTTTAGTGTCAAAGCCTGACTCATTTTATCAATGCACAAGCAAAGACTGGCTTCTAATGCTACTAAAACTTGACAACATGACAGGTTTTAAAACAATTGTCTGTCAGCAAATACATAATTTTACCAAATGCTTCTCTCACAATGCTTACCCAAATACACACAGACTCACAGTATGATTGTAGACAGACAACGATCCCTTGTACAAAACACATTTACTAGTCTACAAGATCTAAGGTGACTGCACACATTGCAGAAAATCTACTACTACAGATTAGTACCAAAATGTTTCTCTCAAAATGATTCCTAAATGCACACAGACTCACTGTGTGATCCTAGACAAACAACACTATCTCTTGCACTATACCAAAACACATTTCTTAATCTACGAATACTACATTTTAGTGTAGAAACATGACTCATTTTGCAAATTTATGAACAATGACTGATTTTTAATTGTACCAAAATATAAAAACAGCACAGTTATCTTTCTGCAAAGACATGAAAAACACAAATGCTTATCACAGAATGATTTCTACATGCACACACACTGTCAATAAGATTGTAGACAAAAGTACTCCCTGCACTTTACCAGGAAAAATACATTAGTCTGATTAAAATCAAAATACAGCACATACATCCCCTCACCATTAAATAACTCACCTTTCAAGTTGTTTTGTAGATTAAGAAGTATATCAGTCACACACCAGATTTTCCTATACAGAATCTCTGCACTGTACACCTGTCAGCAAAACCAAAGAATGGCAAAGTTTCCCTCTCATTTTCCACACATATACATGTAAACATCAAATCACATTCCTTCCCACATAAATTCAAAACCAAACACACATTTCTATTGGTTAAACATTTCAACCCTTTCCAAACGACATAAATTTCAACCCTACCCCCAATCTGCCTTCTGCCTGTTACCACAGAAGCAGGTCATGGAACACTGAACTGAACACACAGGTCACAAGTTCAGCACACAATGTTGCTAATCAAAACAGCAAGTGTGCTTGACTTTTCAACATATCAGCTTATCATATATAATGTTCCTTTCAATCACTTTTTGTTAACCAATAAGAATCATGCGTTTAAAAAACAGAAACATGCACCCTACCTTTTAGTGTAGAAGGTTGTCAAACAACCAATGGTTTCTTGTCTTTTTTTAAAACTGCATCTTAGCCATCATTTTAGAAAAATCTTACTTTTCAAACTGCCATTTCATTTACAGAGACCATCTGAGTGCATCCAGACCTCCTTTCAAGATGCTTAGAGTGTGGATTGTGGGACACAGCTATATTTTCTGGAGCCAAAGGTATGCAGAAAACAAAGGCATTCACAAAGACCTAAGTTTGCCAAATGTAGACATTAAATGGATAGGACAGAGAGGGTTAAAGTGGCACCAATTGATGCCATTGGTAAAATCCTTTATGCATATCCAACACCCTGACCTCATAATAGTGCACTGTGGTGGCAATGACCTAGGCACTTTGACTGGGGTAGGTCTGGAAATGCTTATGAAGGACACCTTTGCAGAATTGATTTAACTTTTTCCCAAAACTGCCTTTGTGTATTCCAACATATGCCAAAGGCAGAAATTGAACTGGTCCAATCATTTTTGTCCACAAATTGAGAAAGCTAGGAAACATGTGAATAAATCTGTTTCTGCTTTTCTCCGAGACTATAGAATGGGGTCCATTTACAATAACAATCTGCGCTTTCATATGCAAGAGATGTATAGGAGAGATGGAGCACACTTTACTGATGAAGGAAACAGAGTCTTCCTCAACAACTTTAGACTCTGTATAGGTACTTACTTATAAGTACCAAAAACTCTCAATGAACACAACGGCTCTTTTTAGAGCCACTCAAGAACAAAACACTTAAGCTTGATGTTTATCTCCCAAAAATTTCAGTTTTTTTTCCTTGGATCCGCGCACCCAACACGTTAGGAACTGCGCACCCAATGCGAGAGGAACCGTGCACCCAACGCGTTAGGATGCGCGACTCCTAATTTTACCGTAAAAAAATAAATAGCCCCTAACACTAATTTTTATTAAAAAAACATTGGAGACCATGGGGGGAGCCCCAACGCCCCTACGGTCCCAACCGGCTCCCAGCGTCCTTCGGGAGCCGGCATTGCTTTTCCACATGAGGAGCTGCTGACATGCTGCTCCCCGTGTGGAAAAGCAATATTGTTTGGATTTTGAAAGAGAGAGCAGGTTTCCCTGCTCTCTCTTTCAAAATCCTAACGAAGTTTGCTATGGGAGGGCAGGAGACTCCTGCCATTTCATAGCAAACAACAGTGTCCTGGGGGTGGACACCCCAGGACACTGTAGGGGCCGGCCCTGGGGGGTGGTGGTCCCCAGGGCCCTCAAAGGCTCCAGGAGGGGGGCCACGCAGCCCCCCTCACCCTAATAATTTCCAAACATTTTACCCCCGGGATTTGGCCCACCCGGAGGCTAATTATTAACAGGGGGTTTTTTTTCCGTCCGGATCCGCGCACCCTCCAAACATTTCGCCAATTTTTTTTTCTTAAAAAAAGGGGGCCCCAGGGGGTCCTTCTGGGACCCCCTAAGCAACACTAGAGGGTCAGAGTATTTCTACCCTGCCCCCTTTATATGTTTTAAACACTTATTCCCCTTACTTCTTCAGCCTCGCTTCTACTGAGGCACAAAATGGCTGCCAACAGTTCCTGGTTTCGAATGTAGACAGACACTTGACAGCCAATTAGCATTCAGCACGTGATCGGGAGGGTGCGAGCTCGGTTCGGGGAGGGTGCGCATAGGGTGCGCTTAGGGTGCGCGGATCCTCCGAGGCCATAGATATATCTATCTTTTTTAGTCTAATTTTCTCAGGAACTACTGAACAGATTTACACCATTTATGCAAAAGGCACAAGTCTGAACTGAGGACTACCTCTTTGCCAAATTTGGTGTAATTCCGTTCAGCAGTTCGGGCTGTAGCTCCATCAACAGGTCCTATGGGAAATAGCATGGGGAAAACGCGTTTTGGGACTCCCCTTTTTTCTCAGCCCCCGCTTGACGAATCACCACGAAACTTTCAGGATAGAAGCAGACCAGAGCTGGCCAAAAGTTTGCAAAATTTCGCGAAGATACGTCAACCGGCGCCAGACTTATTGGGAATAGAATGTTGCGGATTTCCTATGGAAAATAGGTCCTAACTATAACTACCTACTGGCGACCGCCAGTAGGTAATATATATATATATATATATTACCTACTGGCGGTCGCCAGTAGGTAGTTATAGTTAGGACCCCTTTTCCATAGGAAATCCGCAACATTCTATTTTGAATAACTTTGGCGCCGGTCGATGAATCCTCGCGAATTTCTCAAAATAGGTGGGGCGCTACGCTCCGCTCCTTCCCTGAAAGTCTCGGGGGGATACGTCAAGCGGGGGCTGAGATAAAAGGGGGGTCCCAAAACGCGTTTTTCCCATGCATTTTTCCATAGGACCTTTAGAACGAGCTACAGCCCGAACGGCTGAACAGAATTACTAGAAATTTGGCAGAGAGGTAGTCCCTATGTCAAGGAAGTGCCTTTTGTAGGTTTGGTGTAAATCTGTTCAGTAGATTCTGAGAAAATAGCCTTTAAATCAATATATATATCTGAGCCCGCTTACGGTACGCTTACCGTACGCTTACGGTAAGCTTACGGTACGCGTACGGTGGCGTGCGCGAGCGCGATTCTGATTGGCTGTTAGATCTTAGTAAACATTCGAATCGGCCGAAACCAGGAAGCGGCGGCCGCCATTTTGTGTGTTTCACTCAGAAAAAAAAGAGTGAAAACAAGAAAAGGGGGCAATGAGGAGAGTTACAGACCCCCTTACATTTGTGAGGGGGTCAAAGAAGGACTGTAAAGTACAAAGAAAACATTTATTGATTTTTTTTAAAAATCACGGGGTACGCGTACGGTAAGCTTACTGTAAGCGTACGGTAGAAAAAAAAAAAAAAAAAAAAAATGAAATTCAGATTTAAGTGTTTAGATATTAGGGGGCTCTAAAAAGAGCCGTTGTGTTTATGAAATGATTTTTTAGTGGTACCTACAAGTAAGTACCGATGCAGAGTCTAAGGTTCAAGAGGAAGACTCTGTTCCCTTTATCATTGAAGTGCACACCATCTCCTCTATAAATGTCTTGCATGTCAAAACGCAAGTTGTTGTGGTAAATGGCACCCATACCATAGTCACGGAGGAAAGCAGAAACAGATTTGTTGACGTGCTTTCTTGCTTTGTCAATCTGCGGACAGAAATGATTGGACCAGTTCCATTTTTGCCTTTGGCATATGTTGGAAAACACAAAGGCAGTTTTAGGGAAAAGTGAAAACAGTTGTGCAAAGGTGTCCTTCATAAGCATTTCCAGACCTACCCCAGTCAAAGTGCCTAGGTCATTGCCACCACAGTGCACTATTATGAGGTCAGGGTGTTGGATTTGCATGAAGGATTTCACCAATGGCATCAATTGGTGCCACTTTAACCCTCTCTGACCAATCCATTTAATGTCTACATTTGGCAAAGCAAGGTCTCTCACCATATCTGTTTTCTCTGCAAACTTTTCACTCCAGAAGACATAGCTGTGCCCTACAATCCACACTGTGAACATCTTCAAAGGAGAACTGGATGCACTCAGGAGGTGTCTTTCAGTAGAATGGCAATATGAAAAGAAAGACAGTTTGGAAATGGAGGCATACATATTTTTTTCAAAACAAAAAGAACTGATTGGCTGTTTCATACCATTCTAGAATAAAAACTAGGCTGTATGTGTAAACTAATAGAAGCATGTTTTGTATTGGTACAAAAAAATGTGTTACCAAAGAACAGTACTATGGATTTGCTGTTAGGTTTGAAAAGTCAAGCACTCTTGCTCTGTGGAATTGAAACATTGTGTGGCGAACTTCTGACCTAACTCCACACAGCAGTGTTCCATGAGCTGTTGCTATGGTAGCAGGCAGAAGTCAAGTTGGGGGAAGGGTACTAGGCAGAAGTCAAGTTGGGGGCAGGGTACTTTTGGAAAAGGGTTGGTTTTCAACCAGTAGAAATGTGTGATTACATTTGAAAAAAAGGGGGAAGCACTGAGATTTGAAACTTACATGTATATGTGTGGAAAAATAGAGGGAAAGTTTGCCATTATCTGGTTCTGCTGAGAGGAGAGAGGTGAACACAACAGAGATCCTAGCTCTGATAATCTGCTGTTTGAGTGTCACATTTCTTTCACAACTAACTAATTTTAAAGGTGAGTTTAGAGTTTGAGAGGGGATGTATGTGGTAACTTAAGAAATGAATAATAGAAATGGAAATTCTTTTTGTTGTAGTTGCGTTTATCATTTTCTGTTTTGGGAGAAATTTAAATGTGAGGAACATGTAAAATAATATGGAGTATGTTTTCACAATAAATTAAGGTGTACTGGAAAAAAAAAGAATAGTTTAAGGGTTTGAGGTTGGACTCAGTAATGCAAATACATTCAGCATCAGTTAGGACCCCTTTTCCATAGGAAATCCGCAACATTCTATTTTGAATAACTTTGGCGCCGGTCGATGAATCCTCGCGAATTTCTCAAAATAGGTGGGGCGCTACGCTCCGCTCCTTCCCTGAAAGTCTCGGGGGGATACGTCAAGCGGGGGCTGAGATAAAAGGGGGGTCCCAAAACGCGTTTTTCCCATGCATTTTTCCATAGGACCTTTAGAACGAGCTACAGCCCGAACGGCTGAACAGAATTACTAGAAATTTGGCAGAGAGGTAGTCCCTATGTCAAGGAAGTGCCTTTTGTAGGTTTGGTGTAAATCTGTTCAGTAGATTCTGAGAAAATAGCCTTTAAATCAATATATATATCTGAGCCCGCTTACGGTACGCTTACCGTACGCTTACGGTAAGCTTACGGTACGCGTACGGTGGCGTGCGCGAGCGCGATTCTGATTGGCTGTTAGATCTTAGTAAACATTCGAATCGGCCGAAACCAGGAAGCGGCGGCCGCCATTTTGTGTGTTTCACTCAGAAAAAAAAGAGTGAAAACAAGAAAAGGGGGCAATGAGGAGAGTTACAGACCCCCTTACATTTGTGAGGGGGTCAAAGAAGGACTGTAAAGTACAAAGAAAACATTTATTGATTTTTTAAAAAAATCACGGGGTACGCGTACGGTAAGCTTACGGTAAGCGTACGGTAGAAAAAAAAAATAAAAAAATAAATGAAATTCAGATTTAAGTGTTTAGATATTAGGGGGCTCTAAAAAGAGCCGTTTTGTTTATGAAATGATTTTTTAGTGGTACCTACAAGTAAGTACCGATGCAGAGTCTAAGGTTCAAGAGGAAGACTCTGTTCCCTTTATCATTGAAGTGCACACCATCTCCTCTATAAATGTCTTGCATGTCAAAACGCAAGTTGTTGTGGTAAATGGCACCCATACCACAGTCACGGAGGAAAGCAGAAACAGATTTGTTGACGTGCTTTCTTGCTTTGTCAATCTGCGGACAGAAATGATTGGACCAGTTCCATTTTTGCCTTTGGCATATGTTGGAAAACACAAAGGCAGTTTTAGGGAAAAGTGAAAACAGTTGTGCAAAGGTGTCCTTCATAAGCATTTCCAGACCTACCCCAGTCAAAGTGCCTAGGTCATTGCCACCACAGTGCACTATTATGAGGTCAGGGTGTTGGATTTGCATGAAGGATTTCACCAATGGCATCAATTGGTGCCACTTTAACCCTCTCTGACCAATCCATTTAATGTCTACATTTGGCAAAGCAAGGTCTCTCACCATATCTGTTTTCTCTGCAAACTTTTCACTCCAGAAGACATAGCTGTGCCCTACAATCCACACTGTGAACATCTTCAAAGGAGAACTGGATGCACTCAGGAGGTGTCTTTCAGTAGAATGGCAATATGAAAAGAAAGACAGTTTGGAAATGGAGGCATACATATTTTTTTCAAAACAAAAAGAACTGATTGGCTGTTTCATACCATTCTAGAATAAAAACTAGGCTGTATGTGTAAACTAATAGAAGCATGTTTTGTATTGGTACAAAAAAATGTGTTACCAAAGAACAGCACTATGGATTTGCTGTTAGGTTTGAAAAGTCAAGCACTCTTGCTCTGTGGAATTGAAACATTGTGTGGCGAACTTCTGACCTAACTCCACACAGCAGTGTTCCATGAGCTGTTGCTATGGTAGCAGGCAGAAGTCAAGTTGGGGGAAGGGTACTAGGCAGAAGTCAAGTTGGGGGCAGGGTACTTTTGGAAAAGGGTTGGTTTTCAACCAATAGAAATGTGTGATTACATTTGAAAAAAAGGGGGAAGCACTGAGATTTGAAACTTACATGTATATGTGTGGAAAAATAGAGGGAAAGTTTGCCATTATCTGGTTCTGCTGAGAGGAGAGAGGTGAACACAACAGAGATCCTGGCTCTGATAATCTGCTGTTTGAGTGTCACATTTCTTTCACAACTAACTAATTTTAAAGGTGAGTTTAGAGTTTGAGAGGGGATGTATGTGGTAACTTAAGAAATGAATAATAGAAATGGAAATTCTTTTTGTTGTAGTTGCGTTTATCATTTTCTGTTTTGGGAGAAATTTAAATGTGAGGAACATGTAAAATAATATGGAGTATGTTTTCACAATAAATTAAGGTGTACTGGAAAAAAAAAGAATAGTTTAAGGGTTTGAGGTTGGACTCAGTAATGCAAATACATTCAGCATCACTAAGGCTGGTTGCCCTTGCTGGAGTGTAGGCAGCCACCCAGGTTACACATGGAGGTGGTCTGAAAAAGAAGTTTGGACATGTGCATTTAAGAAAATCGAAAAAAGTGGTTTCATAATGTGACAGTCTGTAAAAGTGATTTTCACTTGCCCCAAAAAAAAAGAGCAGTAAGTGTGCTTTCAAATTGGCAAAGAAATTTCGTTTTGGGACTAATGTGAAAACATGACTCTGTGTGCAGAGAGGAATTATAGGCAGAGATTTATTGCGTATTGCTCTGGTGATTTCACAGTTGCATTAGATGGAAAGGGGGAGCGATTTTTTGGGGGAAGAAGCAGACTCTTAGCACACACCCATGTGCTTGCCATGTATAATCATGCACAGTATTTACAAGCGAGTGGGGTTTTCAGGTTTCAGTCTGTAATGCAAATACATTCAGCATCACTAAGGCTGGTTGCCCTTGCTGGAGTGTAGGCAGCCACCCAGGTTACACATGGAGGTGGTCTGAAAAAGAAGTTTGGACATGTGCATTTAAGAAAATCGAAAAAAGTGGTTTCATAATGTGTCAGTCTGTAAAAGTGATTTTCACTTGCCCAAGAAAAAAAGAGCAGTAAGTGTGCTTTCAAATTGGCAAAGAAATTTCGTTTTGGGACTAATGTGAAAACATGACTCTGTGTGCAGAGAGGAATTATAGGCAGAGATTTATTGCGTATTGCTCTGGTGATTTCACAGTTGCATTAGATGGAAAGGGGGAGCGATTTTTTGGGGGAAGAAGCAGACTCTTAGCACACACCCATGTGCTTGCCATGTATAATCATGCACAGTATTTAAAAGCGAGTGGGGTTTTCAGGTTTCAGTCTGTAATGCAAATACATTCAGCATCACTAAGGCTGGTTGCCCTTGCTGGAGTGTAGGCAGCCACCCAGGTTACACATGGAGGTGGTCTGAAAAAGAAGTTTGGACATGTGCATTTAAGAAAATCGAAAAAAGTGGTTTCATAATGTGTCAGTCTGTAAAAGTGATTTTCACTTGCCCCAAAAAAAAAGAGCAGTAAGTGTGCTTTCAAATTGGCAAAGAAATTTCGTTTTGGGACTAATGTGAAAACATGACTCTGTGTGCAGAGAGGAATTATAGGCAGAGATTTATTGCGTATTGCTCTGGTGATTTCACAGTTGCATTAGATGGAAAGGGGGAGCGATTTTTTTGGGGAAGAAGCAGACTCTTAGCACACACCCATGTGCTTGCCATGTATAATCATGCACAGTATTTACAAGCGAGTGGGGTTTTCAGGTTTCAGTCTGTAATGCAAATACATTCAGCATCACTAAGGCTGGTTGCCCTTGCTGGAGTGTAGGCAGCCACCCAGGTTACACATGGAGGTGGTCTGAAAAAGAAGTTTGGACATGTGCATTTAAGAAAATCGAAAAAAGTGGTTTCATAATGTGACAGTCTGTAAAAGTGATTTTCACTTGCCCCCCAAAAAAAGAGCAGTAAGTGTGCTTTCAAATTGGCAAAGAAATTTCGTTTTGGGACTAATGTGAAAACATGACTCTGTGTGCAGAGAGGAATTATAGGCAGAGATTTATTGCGTATTGCTCTGGTGATTTCACAGTTGCATTAGATGGAAAGGGGGAGCGATTTTTTGGGGGAAGAAGCAGACTCTTAACACACACCCATGTGCTTGCCATGTATAATCATGCACAGTATTTACAAGCGAGTGGGGTTTTCAGGTTTCAGTCTGTAATGCAAATACATTCAGCATCACTAAGGCTGGTTGCCCTTGCTGGAGTGTAGGCAGCCACCCAGGTTATACATGGTGGTGGTCTGAAAAAGAAGTTTGGACATGTGCATTTAAGAAAATCGAAAAAAGTGGTTTCATAATGTGTCAGTCTGTAAAAGTGATTTTCACTTGCCCAAAAAAAAAAAGAGCAGTAAGTGTGCTTTCAAATTGGCAAAGAAATTTCGTTTTGGGACTAATGTGAAAACATGACTCTGTGTGCAGAGAGGAATTATAGGCAGAGATTTATTGCGTATTGCTCTGGTGATTTCACAGTTGCATTAGATGGAAAGGGGGAGCGATTTTTTGGGGGAAGAAGCAGACTCTTAGCACACACCCATGTGCTTGCCATGTATAATCATGCACAGTATTTACAAGCGAGTGGGGTTTTCAGGTTTCAGTCTGTAATGCAAATACATTCAGCATCACTAAGGCTGGTTGCCCTTGCTGGAGTGTAGGCAGCCACCCAGGTTACACATGGAGGTGGTCTGAAAAAGAAGTTTGGACATGTGCATTTAAGAAAATCGAAAAAAGTGGTTTCATAATGTGTCAGTCTGTAAAAGTGATTTTCACTTGCCCCAAAAAAAAAGAGCAGTAAGTGTGCTTTCAAATTGGCAAAGAAATTTCGTTTTGGGACTAATGTGAAAACATGACTCTGTGTGCAGAGAGGAATTATAGGCAGAGATTTATTGCGTATTGCTCTGGTGATTTCACAGTTGCATTAGATGGAAAGGGGGAGCGATTTTTTGGGGGAAGAAGCAGACTCTTAGCACACACCCATGTGCTTGCCATGTATAATCATGCACAGTATTTACAAGCGAGTGGGGTTTTCAGGTTTCAGTCTGTAATGCAAATACATTCAGCATCACTAAGGCTGGTTGGCCTTGCTGGAGTGTAGGCAGCCACCCAGGTTACACATGGAGGTGGTCTGAAAAAGAAGTTTGGACATGTGCATTTAAGAAAATCGAAAAAAGTGGTTTCATAATGTGACAGTCTGTAAAAGTGATTTTCACTTGCCCCAAAAAAAAAGAGCAGTAAGTGTGCTTTCAAATTGGCAAAGAAATTTCGTTTTGGGACTAATGTGAAAACATGACTCTGTGTGCAGAGAGGAATTATAGGCAGAGATTTATTGCGTATTGCTCTGGTGATTTCACAGTTGCATTAGATGGAAAGGGGGAGCGATTTTTTTGGGGAAGAAGCAGACTCTTAGCACACACCCATGTGCTTGCCATGTATAATCATGCACAGTATTTACAAGCGAGTGGGGTTTTCAGGTTTCAGTCTGTAATGCAAATACATTCAGCATCACTAAGGCTGGTTGCCCTTGCTGGAGTGTAGGCAGCCACCCAGGTTACACATGGAGGTGGTCTGAAAAAGAAGTTTGGACATGTGCATTTAAGAAAATCGAAAAAAGTGGTTTCATAATGTGACAGTCTGTAAAAGTGATTTTCACTTGCCCCAAAAAAAAAGAGCAGTAAGTGTGCTTTCAAATTGGCAAAGAAATTTCGTTTTGGGACTAATGTGAAAACATGACTCTGTGTGCAGAGAGGAATTATAGGCAGAGATTTATTGCGTATTGCTCTGGTGATTTCACAGTTGCATTAGATGGAAAGGGGGAGCGATTTTTTGGGGGAAGAAGCAGACTCTTAGCACACACCCATGTGCTTGCCATGTATAATCATGCACAGTATTTACAAGCGAGTGGGGTTTTCAGGTTTCAGTCTGTAATGCAAATACATTCAGCATCACTAAGGCTGGTTGCCCTTGCTGGAGTGTAGGCAGCCACCCAGGTTACACATGGAGGTGGTCTGAAAAAGAAGTTTGGACATGTGCATTTAAGAAAATCGAAAAAAGTGGTTTCATAATGTGACAGTCTGTAAAAGTGATTTTCACTTGCCCCAAAAAAAAAGAGCAGTAAGTGTGCTTTCAAATTGGCAAAGAAATTTCGTTTTGGGACTAATGTGAAAACATGACTCTGTGTGCAGAGAGGAATTATAGGCAGAGATTTATTGCGTATTGCTCTGGTGATTTCACAGTTGCATTAGATGGAAAGGGGGAGCGATTTTTTGGGGGAAGAAGCAGACTCTTAGCACACACCCATGTGCTTGCCATGTATAATCATGCACAGTATTTACAAGCGAGTGGGGTTTTCAGGTTTCAGTCTGTAATGCAAATACATTCAGCATCACTAAGGCTGGTTGCCCTTGCTGGAGTGTAGGCAGCCACCCAGGTTACACATGGAGGTGGTCTGAAAAAGAAGTTTGGACATGTGCATTTAAGAAAATCGAAAAAAGTGGTTTCATAATGTGTCAGTCTGTAAAAGTGATTTTCAGTTGCCCAAAAAAAAAAGAGCAGTAAGTGTGCTTTCAAATTGGCAAAGAAATTTCGTTTTGGGACTAATGTGAAAACATGACTCTGTGTGCAGAGAGGAATTATAGGCAGAGATTTATTGCGTATTGCTCTGGTGATTTCACAGTTGCATTAGATGGAAAGGGGGAGCGATTTTTTGGGGGAAGAAGCAGACTCTTAGCACACACCCATGTGCTTGCCATGTATAATCATGCACAGTATTTACAAGCGAGTGGGGTTTTCAGGTTTCAGTCTGTAATGCAAATACATTCAGCATCACTAAGGCTGGTTGCCCTTGCTGGAGTGTAGGCAGCCACCCAGGTTACACATGGAGGTGGTCTGAAAAAGAAGTTTGGACATGTGCATTTAAGAAAATCGAAAAAAGTGGTTTCATAATGTGTCAGTCTGTAAAAGTGATTTTCACTTGCCCCCAAAAAAAAGAGCAGTAAGTGTGCTTTCAAATTGGCAAAGAAATTTCGTTTTGGGACTAATGTGAAAACATGACTCTGTGTGCAGAGAGGAATTATAGGCAGAGATTTATTGCGTATTGCTCTGGTGATTTCACAGTTGCATTAGATGGAAAGGGGGAGCGATTTTTTGGGGGAAGAAGCAGACTCTTAGCACACACCCATGTGCTTGCCATGTATAATCATGCACAGTATTTACAAGCGAGTGGGGTTTTCAGGTTTCAGTCTGTAATGCAAATACATTCAGCATCACTAAGGCTGGTTGCCCTTGCTGGAGTGTAGGCAGCCACCCAGGTTACACATGGAGGTGGTCTGAAAAAGAAGTTTGGACATGTGCATTTAAGAAAATCGAAAAAAGTGGTTTCATAATGTGTCAGTCTGTAAAAGAGATTTTCACTTGCCCCAAAAAAAAAGAGCAGTAAGTGTGCTTTCAAATTGGCAAAGAAATTTCGTTTTGGGACTAATGTGAAAACATGACTCTGTGTGCAGAGAGGAATTATAGGCAGAGATTTATTGCGTATTGCTCTGGTGATTTCACAGTTGCATTAGATGGAAAGGGGGAGCGATTTTTTGGGGGAAGAAGCAGACTCTTAGCACACACCCATGTGCTTGCCATGTATAATCATGCACAGTATTTACAAGCGAGTGGGGTTTTCAGGTTTCAGTCTGTAATGCAAATACATTCAGCATCACTAAGGCTGGTTGCCCTTGCTGGAGTGTAGGCAGCCACCCAGGTTACACATGGAGGTGGTCTGAAAAAGAAGTTTGGACATGTGCATTTAAGAAAATCGAAAAAAGTGGTTTCATAATGTGACAGTCTGTAAAAGTGATTTTCACTTGCCCCAAAAAAAAAGAGCAGTAAGTGTGCTTTCAAATTGGCAAAGAAATTTTGTTTTGGGACTAATGTGAAAACATGACTCTGTGTGCAGAGAGGAATTATAGGCAGAGATTTATTGCGTATTGCTCTGGTGATTTCACAGTTGCATTAGATGGAAAGGGGGAGCGATTTTTTGGGGGAAGAAGCAGACTCTTAACACACACCCATGTGCTTGCCATGTATAATCATGCACAGTATTTACAAGCGAGTGGGGTTTTCAGGTTTCAGTCTGTAATGCAAATACATTCAGCATCACTAAGGCTGGTTGCCCTTGCTGGAGTGTAGGCAGCCACCCAGGTTACACATGGAGG
Source organism: Triturus cristatus (assembly GCF_964204655.1). NCBI lineage: Eukaryota > Metazoa > Chordata > Amphibia > Caudata > Salamandridae > Triturus > Triturus cristatus. The sequence continues at coordinate 1,261,578,650 of NC_140579.1, forward strand.
TGGTCTGAAAAAGAAGTTTGGACATGTGCATTTAAGAAAATCGAAAAAAGTGGTTTCATAATGTGTCAGTCTGTAAAAGTGATTTTCACTTGCCCAAAAAAAAAAAGAGCAGTAAGTGTGCTTTCAAATTGGCAAAGAAATTTCGTTTTGGGACTAATGTGAAAACATGACTCTGTGTGCAGAGAGGAATTATAGGCAGAGATTTATTGCGTATTGCTCTGGTGATTTCACAGTTGCATTAGATGGAAAGGGGGAGCGATTTTTTGGGGGAAGAAGCAGACTCTTAGAACACACCCATGTGCTTGCCATGTATAATCATGCACAGTATTTACAAGCGAGTGGGGTTTTCAGGTTTCAGTCTGTAATGCAAATACATTCAGCATCACTAAGGCTGGTTGCCCTTGCTGGAGTGTAGGCAGCCACCCAGGTTACACATGGAGGTGGTCTGAAAAAGAAGTTTGGACATGTGCATTTAAGAAAATCGAAAAAAGTGGTTTCATAATGTGTCAGTCTGTAAAAGTGATTTTCACTTGCCCAAAAAAAAAAAGAGCAGTAAGTGTGCTTTCAAATTGGCAAAGAAATTTCGTTTTGGGACTAATGTGAAAACATGACTCTGTGTGCAGAGAGGAATTATAGGCAGAGATTTATTGCGTATTGCTCTGGTGATTTCACAGTTGCATTAGATGGAAAGGGGGAGCGATTTTTTGGTGGAAGAAGCAGACTCTTAGCACACACCCATGTGCTTGCCATGTATAATCATGCACAGTATTTACAAGCGAGTGGGGTTTTCAGGTTTCAGTCTGTAATGCAAATACATTCAGCATCACTAAGGCTGGTTGCCCTTGCTGGAGTGTAGCAGTCTGGACATGGGCTTTTTAAAAAATCTGAAAAGTGGTTTCATAATGTGACAGTTTGTAAAAGTGATTTTCACTTGCCCAAAAAAAAGAGCAGTTAGTGTGCATTCAAATTGGCAAAGAAATTTCGTTTTGTGACTATTGTGAAAAGAAATGTAGTAATATATTTAAATAAAATAAAGGATTTTTTTTTTTGTTTTTTTCAGGTATTGCTGAAGAGCAGTGAACAAAATTAAAGATGCCTACAAAATCCAGAGTTCAAAAAACGCAAAAAAAAAAACTATATTTGAAGACAACTAGAGGATCAAAGTTAGTAGAAGATGCTGATGTTGGAAGGAAGAAAAAATCTTCTGGTAAGCAAAAAAAAGATTTTCTAAGGAATATATTCAAAAAAAGGAAAAATGTACAAAATGTCTGTACATGAAAGAATGATTTCAAACAAAAAGGAGAAGAAAAAATTGAGAATTTAGTTAATGCATATATACCTTCTGCAACTAAAAAGTTAAACTTAAACAGAAAAACAGCGTTTAAAGAGATACGTAGAAAAATGTTTCAGAGAAGAGTTATGTCCAATTTGATAAAGGATGTGAAGAAATATAAGCAAAAGGCTAAGTTTTTTAAGAGAAAAAAAGAAATTGAAGCCATTGCAGCAAAGGCATTAGAATTAAAAAGGAAACTATTCATTTTAATTTTGAATAGGATGCGTACATTAGACAAAATGGTTAATGTACTGAAATCACATAGCAAAAGGAAAAGAGTAGTGAACAGAACAAACTTTTGTAAAGTGTTTTTAGGAAAGTGGATGCATAGTTCAAGTAGTGAACCTTTTTTTAATGAAGAGAGCTATTTTCAAAGTAATAGTTTGCTGCATGCAGTTGACACCAGAGGTCGTTCATACGAAGTAAAAAATGGTTGCATAATGGAGAAGGAGATAATGGTTCCAAGAGATGAGGTACAAGTGATGGCAGATGAGGCAATGGGGAGACGTCCTAAAGCCCCAGTGTACACTTGGAATTGTAGTAGTATTTGCACTGTGCGTCAGGAATCTATTGACAAATTTCGAGAGTTTCTAAGAGAATATAGTAAAAAAAAGTGTAAAACAGAAGATTAAGGTGCTTCAAAGTCTGGATCCATGCAGAGTGAGAGAGAATACTGGTTTGCAGGGTCATTCTCTGGCTTGTCTATCTAGAAAAGTGTGCAATAGTGTTTTCCATCATTTTAGGATGCTGGCTGTTCATCATACTGAAATGAGAAAGTTTGTGAGACGGTTGTATTTTGCCAAAAGTCCAGCAATAAAGTTAAATGAATTGAATAGGGCTCTGTTCCGAGGAACGGTATCAGATGTAGAGAAGGTTGTTGATGAAATTCAGTTTTGTTACTTTGGTCCTGAACAAAACAGTGCAGAGAAGGACACAGTAAATGAGGAAGAAGTGGAAGAGAATGTAGAACCCTCTGTAAGTAACACATTTAATGATCACATAACAAAATTTGCAATAGTCTCTAATGAAAGACCAAATTTTACTTGTATTTGTTGCCGCAGAACTCATTATAGAAAACAAACTAGGAATGTTGATCTCTACAGAAAGAGTGAAAATGAAGATAATTATAAGTGGAAGGATTTTGCCACATATATATTTCTAGAAAATTGTTTTGAATTGGGTGAAGATCAGCGTATTTGTAAATACTGTTACAACAAGTTAGAGGAAAATAGAATGCCGACTAGAGCTGTACATAATAATTTAGAATTGGATGCTATTCCTGCTGAACTTTCTGAATTAAATACATATGAGTGTATACTCATTCAATGTGTTCATCCGTTCCAGACCATAGTACGTATGGAGCCGAAAACTGGTAAATTACCTCCTTCAGATTTACTGAGAGGTTTAAAAGGTAGAGTGGTGTATTTGCCCTTGGATTTGAAAAAAAATATGGAAACTATTGATGCGGATACTTTGGAAACTGAACCATTAATTATTCTGGTTAATGGTGTACCTACAAAGAATAAGAAGATTTGGCAGGAGCTGGTAGATGTGCGGAAAGTACAAAGAGCAAATTTGTATTTGAAAAAGAATAACAAATGGTATGAATCAATTTATATAGAAGAAGAAGAAGAAGAAGATTTACAAGAAGACACAGAAACACCAACTGGACAAATTGAAAAAGTGGACAAGTCAAAGGAAGAAGAAATTTATGAACATTTTAGCATACATCCTCTTCATTCGAAAGAAGTTATGGGAGACAATATTGATCTCTTTCAGATGAAGAAAGCAAAAGGAACTCCCGTGAGTGTATGGGAGGAGAGCTTGGAAGCTCGATGTTTTCCCCAGCTGTTTCCTAAAGGAAAAGGAGGACGATACGATGAACGTCCAGAACAGATTCCAGCTTCTGAGTATCGGACTACAAGACTATATGCTGAAGATCCCAGATTTCGACAAAGTATTCCTTATTTGTTCCATCTTTTATTTGAAAGCGACTTGTCTGCACTGTCTTATGCAGTAAATCACATTTTAAAAAGTGGAGTACATTTACAAAATGTGTCTGCTAAGGATTTTATGGAGAAAGTGCAGCACCGAGATGATCATTTGGAAACACAACTGATCAATCTGATGGCTTGTCAGCGTGGGACAAATGAATATTGGTACCGACGCCATGGTGAACTAAAATGCATGTTACGGAATTTAGGAACACCAACATGGTTCCTTACCCTAAGCTGTGCCGAGTACGCTTGGGATGATTTACTGGATTTTCTACGAGAGGCCAATTCAAACATTAAAAACATCGAATACAAGACAGCAGGAGAACTGTGCTCATTGGATCCGGTTAATGTTTGCAGATATTTCAATCATAGATTTGAGGCTATGATGTCCTTCATCTGCAATAAAAAAAATCCACCCCTTGGAGAAGTAGTGGATTTCTTTTGGAGAAAAGAGTACCAGGCAAGAGGTGCTCCTCATATTCATATGCTGTTGTGGATCAAGGATGCCCCAAAGTTTGGAACAGATACTGATGAAGCAGTGTTATCTTACATTGAAGAATATGCAACATGTGCTATACCAAAAAGCACAGAAGAGAACAAGTTAAAGGAGCAAGTTTTACGTTTCCAAAGTCATCGGTGTGGAAAATACTGTCGACGGAAATACAAGAGCAAAGAAAAATACTACACTAAATGTCGATTTGGATTTCCTAGACCTGTTCTTTCAAATGGAAGAGTAAACAGTTTTATGTCAGCTGTGAGACATACTATCACAAGAAAATCACCTAAGAATACCTACAACCTTAAAAGAAAAGAAGAATCAAAAAATATAAATGACTACAACCCAGTCATTTTATCCATGTGGAACGCTAACATGGATATACAGTATGTTGCTGACAATTCCATTGCTGTTGCTCGATATGTAACGTCTTACATTACAAAATCAGAAAAAACAGAATTGAAGGAAATGTGGGAAGAGATTTCTCACGAGAAGACTGTCAGTAAGAAGCTGTACAGTTTCAGTTTGAAGATGTTATCGCATCGAGAAATTGTATCCTACGAATGTTCAGATAGGTTATCTTCTGCAAGTCTCTACTCGAAGTCAAGAAGAATAATTTGGGCAAGTTTAGGCCTTGCAGCAATGAGAAATCGGGTACTGAAATCTGTAGGAGAAATTGAATATTTGGCCGAGAATGACCCAGAAAGTACAGATATTTTGAAATCAAACATGTTGGACACATATTATCCCAAGAGAAGTCATCATCTGGAGAACATGTGTCTCTATGAAGTGCTGCAGAACTACATTTATTCACGGAAAGCTGCAGAAGACATCAACAATGGAAAATATAAAGTCGTTGGTGAAGAAGGATGTTTGGTGAAGCAAACAAAAGGAAGTTTGATAAATCACCGGAAGCTGAGTTGCGACACTACTGACAAGAAGGAATTTTACTACTTGGCTCTTTTACAGTTGTTTAAACCATGGCGTACAGAGGATGAACTACTGGGAGAATTCCAGAGCTATGAAGATTCTTTTAATGCTTGCAAAGACAGCATACAATGCAGTACATTCTCAACTTATCTGCAAATGTTAAATGAAGAAATTGAACAGGAAACTACAATTGCAGCAGAAATAGCTAGAGATAGTTCTCAGGACAGCCAAAGTTCAGGAACACTCAGTCAAGATCCCCTAGGACAACCAATCGTTGAAAATGAAGCATCAATAGCCATGAATGAAGTGGAAACGGCTATGAATCAAGCTCAAAAAGAATTTATAGACTTAGAAAATTTGGAAAGACAACTGAATCAAGAGCAGCAACAAATTTATGAAGAGATCAAAAACAAAATTGATCACGGATTTCTACATGAAAAAAAAGAGTGCTCATGCACATCATTTCATCCAATCAGGATGTATGTAAGCGGACAAGCTGGAACTGGAAAAAGTTTCCTAATAAAAGTCATCAGAAGCTACCTAAAGCAAAAAACTGATTCTACTTTGTCTTGTGTGGTTACTGCTCCAACTGGGTTAGCAGCATATAACATAAAAGGAATCACTTTACATCGTTTGCTAATGTTACCAGTGGAGCATGAGAACAAAATACAATTCAACAAGCTAACTGGAGAAGCATCCTTGGAAGTTTCAAGAGTATTGAAGAAGATGCAAGTTCTCATTATTGATGAGGTGAGCATGGTATCAAACTTAATGCTTGCCTTTGTGCATTTAAGAATGCAGCAAATTTTGAAGACAGACTATGACATGTTATTTGGTGGAAAACACGTCATAGTTTTTGGAGATCTTTTGCAACTTACTCCAGTTAAAGGACAACCAGTGTTTAATACTGTCACACATGAAGACACGAAGAAGTCATTGGGAAGCATCGGTAATACAAATATTTGGTCCTTCTTTGAGTACAAGGAACTTACTACTAATATGAGGCAAGCAAACGATGAAGAATATGGAAGTATTCTGAAAGATATCAGGATTGGACTACTCACAGAAGTTGGCAAAAAAGCATTACAGAGTCGGTTGCTACATAATTTATTTCCAAAGGAAGAAATAGTTGCAGAGAAGATATACAAGAACATTGCAGAAAACAAAAGTGTCATCTGCTTAATGCCAACTCTACGTGAATGCTCAATATTCAATGAGGAGCTTTTGAAATTGGAAAAGTAAGAGATCAGGAAATTGGAAGCAGTGGACAAAATTGAGGATGGAAGAATTACTGTCACAGTAACAGGCAAAATGAAAAATAAATTGGACTCACTAGAGAAGAACATCTCCAAAACTGCTGGATTAGAAAAAAATCTATATGTTTGCATGAACTGTAGAGTATTTTTAAGAAGAAATTTGGATGTTGAAAAAGGTTTAGTTAATGGAGCGATGGGAAGAGTTGTGGGTTTTATTAATTATCAGAAAAAAGAAGGAGTTGAATGTTTAAAAATAAAATTTGATCAGTTAGAAGAAGTTAAAGATATTTGTCGTTGTACAGTTCGTTTCATGCTTGTGAAAGACTTATATGTACGTAGGAAGCAGTTTCCGTTTTCTCTAGCATATGCTGTAACTATTCACAAGTCTCAAGGATTGACTGTAGATTGTGCATTTGTGAACATTGGTTCAACTGTGTTCAAAGAGGGTATGGCATATGTTGCTTTGTCACGAGTGAAAACATTATCAGGTTTATTCATGATAGACTTTGATGACTCAAACGTTAGTGCTGATACAAACTGTGTAAAGGAGTATAATAGATTAAGAAGAAGCTATGCTCCTCATTTAGGTCAGTATCCTGTGTTAGAGAAACGTGTAGTTTCTCGTAAAAGAAAAAATGAGAATATCTGTAATGAAGATGTAGAGAAGAGGAAAAAAAGAGGAGTGATGTAATTGTAAGCAAAAAGAAAAAGGAAAATGAAGAACAGGTTGTAGGATGTCATTTTGAAAATAGCTCTGGTGTCAACTGCTACGCAAATGTAGTGCTGAATGTTGCATTTTATCTGGAAAGTTTGCAAGAGCAGATAATAGTAAATCAGGGAAAAAGATTCTGTTCAGAGCTGACTCTCCTTTTTCAAAAGCTAAGTAAAGATAAAACTCAAATAGAAAGTGCTACTGAAATTAGAAAACTTTTAGATGTATGTTCAGGACGAACACAGTTTTCTCAAAATGTACAGCAAGACGCACAGGAATTCTTGTTGTATTTTCTTCAGGTAGTGGAAGAAGAAGGAGTTCCCATTGAAATTTTTTTTGGTCTCTCTTATAAATGGGAACATAGTTGTGAAAATTGTTATAATATATGTGGCTCTAATGTTGATAATGAAAGGTTTATTTATTTGACATTGCCAGAGAGTAAAACAGTTACTTTTGCAAAATTAGTTAAAGATGCTAATCATAGCATGAAATGTGGTGAGTGTAAATCTGACATGTTTTCAACATTAATTTTAAAGGAATACGGACAGTATGTAATTTTAATGATGCAACGATGTAGAGCTGATGGTTCAAAATTGGATACTTTAATAAAGAAGTTTACAGGACAGCAATTATCAATTTCAGGAAAAACTTTTGTAACTGTTGCAATAATTTTCCATGATGGACCTACTGTTACTTCTGGACATTACACAGTTTATCTTAAATGTGAAAAAGGCTGGACACTGTGTAATGATTCCCAATTGATTTTCAAGCAACGTTTGCCTTTTGATTTAGCAAATTCCTATCTAATCTTCCTGAAACCTAAATTTTAGACAGATTTGGCAAGATCTCGACAAAATAATTTTACCATTTTACTGGATTACCATTGCAATTTTATAGAAAAAAGATTTTTTAAATTATCGTTTGGCCTAATGGAAAGATAACCAATTGTAATGTGGACTTTTTTAATTTTAAATGAAACTTTGAAAAACCAATAATTTAGAGATAATCGGTAACATCTGCACAATTTAAATTTTGGAATGTTATTGGACTGCCATTGGAAATTTTTTCAAAAAAGATTTTAAAAATTACTATTTGGCCATGCGGAAAAGTAACCAATTCTATTGTGGACTTAATAAATTATTCAAAAAATTTTCGTGAACCAAAATGTTACAGAGAATCGGTGAGATCTGGACAAATTAAACTTTAGAATTTTATTGGATTACCGTTTGAAATTTATTCCCAAAAAAAATTTAAAATTACTATTTTGCCTAAAGGAAATGGAATCAGATGTATTTTGGAGTTATTTGAGATATAATATTGTGATTATACTTCTGAAACAAACATATCAGACGGTATTTTAAAGAAATAACTATTGGTATTAGATGATATTTTTTTTAGAATATTATGCATTTCTATAATGTTAAGTTTAAGTAAAAAGAGATTCTGGGCTTTTTTATTACAATCTTTGTGATTGTTATTTTTTTTTGCCCGCTGTAAAATGATGAATGCAATTGCTTTCACAATTTATAGTGAAATGCAATATATTCTGAAAACAGCAAAAATAAGGCAAAAATATTTTTGGGAAAAAAATGTAAATATGTGTACTGTATTATAAATTGTTTTAAAAATATTAATACTTTTTTCTTTTTTTTCAGATTGATATAGAAAATTTTCGAAAACTAGAACCATTTTTAAAACTATTTTTAAAAAAAACAAATGAATAAATATTTTTTTGAGTGAGTTTGGTAAGTCAATAATAATAATTGTAGTCTCTCAAGGACCTTGTAATGTGATAAATGATTTTTAGTGTTTTTTAAAAAAAATAAAAAAAAGGTACGCGCACCGTACGCGTACGGTAAAAAAAAAAAAAAAAAGTTTTTAAAAACATATGTAAAAAAAAGATGAAAGATAAGGTTGGCTCTTAAAAGAACCGTTGTGTTCATGCAGGGACAGAGGAAAGAAAGCATGGAAAAATTAGTCTCTGTGACAAGTGTGCTGATATATTTTGTTGTTCACTAGGGAAACACTGGTCTCCCTATGACAAATTAGATCATGACAAGAGGCACATCGAATATCAACCCTCAGAAAACGAGGGTTAATTTCCAGAGGGCCAGCAGAAGGAGATGCTCCCCCCACAGATGAAGGGCTCACCTGACCTGCAGAAGAAGGAGTCAGCCCTGCAGATGATGGTCCAGGCTGAGCTGCTGTGGATGTACTTGCTTGTCTTTCTGAAGAGTTACCTCCAAAAAGATGACCATGTGTCCTTCTGTGTACATCCTGGAGGTGTCTCTTCATGGTGTGATTCCCAAAGGAATACTTCCTGTCAGGATTACCTCTAGAAAGTACACGCTGACACAGCCTGCAAGTTACTAAGGGTGCATTCACCTTTTGCTGGCCTTCAGGAAAAGTAAAATAATCCCATACATAAGAGGGCTTTTGTTTCCTCGATCTCTGCCTCAAGACAGTGCTGCTAGTGCTAGCCTCACTCTCAGAAGAGCTCTGCTGTTCTGCCATCGTATCCCAAAGACAAACCAGCTCCTTCTCCCAAGGGATCACAAGCAGAAATGAGGGGAATGGGTGTGGTGTAGGAGAGTTCTAGAACTGAAAGTAGTTTCAACCAATCAAAAGTTGTGTTTCATGATCACATGACCTACCGTACGCTTACGGTACGCTTACGGTGCGCTTACGGCAAAAGTGCGCATGCACGGAAAAAAGACACGCGCTTGCGCGCATGCGCATAACAGTCACTACCCGACACTTCCGCGTAACGTGCGCGTGTAGCGTACACGCGTACGCGTCCCACGCGGAGGACGCGCGGCTACGCAAATTGCGTAACTATACGCAAACAGCGTAGATAAATTACGGACGTTGCGTAAACCGTACGCTTACCGTAAGCTTACGGTACGCGTACTAAAAATTTTTTTTAAAAAAAGGAAAAAATGTATTGCTAATAAATTTTACATGTTTATTTTATAAAATATATTAAAAAAAACATATTATAGAATTTTAAAAATTTAACCATAGTCTTTAAAAAAGGATAGAAAATTAAAATAAAAATATGTTTAAAAAAATAGAAGAAAAAAAACAAAATTAGCATTTAAAAAACCTTGCAAATTCACTGAAAAAACCATGGGTTTCAGACACGTTATAGTTAGGACTTAGCATTTAAAAAACCTTAGAAATTCAGTGAAAAAACCATAGGTTTCACACACGTTATAGTTAGGAATTAGCATTTAAAAAACCTTAGAAATTCAGTGAAAAAAACCATAGGTTTCACACATGTTATAGTTAACTGGACATTTTACTCGTAAAAAACCATTGAAATTGCCCCGTTATAGTTAGTTCAGCTAACTATAACTCGCGCGCCCGCAATGCACTGCTGATGACGTCACATATTACATCACTCATGACATGGTCAGTGACATCACTCATGACATCACTGATGACATCTCAAATGACATCACTGATGACATCACTGATGACATCATCCTTGTGATAGAGTGGCAGACCTCCTCTTCCCCTAATATAACCTTTGATACACACAATCAAAAATAGAAATTAAAATTTTAAAAACAATGGACATACCAATACCAGTTACAACAACCTATACAGTAATTCTAAGATCCAAATACACATCCACTCATTCACCAACAGTCCTATACAGTCACTCATACATGTACTCACTCATCATATGTACTCATACACGTATACATCCTGTTACACAATGCCACTCATCCATAGAGGTACTCACACACATAGTTAGTCATGCTAATAAAGAATCAAACATACATTTACTTGCATATATAGTTATACACACACCACCACACTTACTTCTATGGAAACTTACATATACTTAGTCTTTTAAACAATCACTTATAGAAACACATACTTATTCATACAGGAACTCTTTAAATCTCTCACTCTCACATATACTCACATATATACACCAATAGTCACATATACTAGTTTAAAACATATGTAGTTACACATAAAGACACTATTGAGACAGTCATTCACTCACTAACACACCCATACATACACTCATCCACCCATACAGTCCTGCACACATGCTGTCTTCAACACATACAAACAATGAGTCACTCATTCATGCACCCATGCACTACGTAATACCCCTCACCGAACCAGACACTCACACTCATACTGATACTCAAAAAACCAACTAATAACCTATTTAGACACTCATGTAGCTACACACCAACCCATGCAGCCACTTATACACAAAGTGAGAGACTGATACAGATATTTACATATTTAAACATTACTCACTAAGCCATGTATTCACTAAGATACACTTAATCAGTCAGTAATACAATCAATTTTTCAAAAACAATTCATCCATTTAGACACTTATATACCCATTTATTCTTCCATCGACCTTGAGATATACATATATAAAACATATTTAATTTTCAGAAAAACACACATTCACTGGATGATGTCATCAGTGATGTCATCAGTGATGTCATTTGAGATGTCATCAGTGATGTCATGAGTGATGTCACTGACCATGTCATGAGTGATGTAATATGTGACGTCATCAGCAGTGCATTGCGGGCGCGCGAGTTATAGTTAGCTGAACTAACTATAACGGGGCAATTTCAATGTTTTTTTACGAGTAAAATGTCCAGTTAACTATAACATGTGTGAAACCTATGGTTTTTTTCACTGAATTTCTAAGGTTTTTTAAATGCTAATTCCTAACTATAACGTGTGTGAAACCTATGGTTTTTTCACTGAATATATATATATATATATATATATATATATATATATATATATATATATATATATATATATATATATATATATATTTATTTTATGTATTCACCCCAAAAACAAAACCCACCCTGATCCCTAAAATTACCCCAGCACCCCAAAACCTAAACGCACCCTGAACCCCCAAATACCCCTGCACCCCAAAACTTTAAATGCACACTTAACCCCAAAAATAGCCCTGCACCCCAAAACCTAATCGCACCCTGAACCCCAAAAATACTCCTGCACCCCAAAACCTTAAATGCACCCTGAACCCTAAAAATTCCCCCTACACCCCAAAACCCTAACTCACCCTGAACCCCTAAAATTACCCCTGCACCCCAAAACCTAAATGCACCCTGAACCCCCAAAATACCTGTGCACCCCAAAACTTTAAACGCACCCTTAACCCCAAAAATACCCCTGCACCCCTAAACCTAAACGCACCCTGAACCCCAAAAATACTCCTGCACCCCAAAACCTTAAATGCACCCTGAACCCTAAAAATTCCCCCTACACCCCCAAACCCTAACCCACCCTGACCCCTAAAATTACCCCAGAACCCCAAAACCTAAACGCACCCTGAACCCCAAAAATACCCCAGCACTCCAAACCTTAAACGCACCCTGAACCCTAAACATACCCCCTACACCCCAAAACCCTAACCCACCCTTACCCCTAAAAATACCCCAGCACCCCAAAGCCTAAACCCACCCAAAACCCTAAAAATACCCCAGCACCCCAAAACCCAAACATACACATAACTCTAAAATTACCCCTGTACCCCCATAACATATACCCCTACACCCTAAACCCTATACTTACCTTATACTTACATTTAAAAAACATATGCTTTTACCATTCATGCATTTACAACGAATTTCGTTGTAAAAGCATGCGTGGTAAAAGCATGTAAAATGTAATGCCATGGCATTGGGGAGTAATGGTATTTGCATTCATGGTATGCAGGGTGATGGTATGCGGGATAAAAGATTTGTGGTAATGGTTGTTTGCCATATCAAATATTAAGCAGTGTTCCATATCTGCGAATGCTTCTGAGGGCACTGGATAGAGGGAAATTCAAGTACTGTGAAAAAGAAGACTTGAACTCAAAGTATTGAAGAGTACTAGTAGAAACCAGAATTTGCCCACCTCATCTTTATGTTCCTCCTGCGGTATGAGCATATAGCCAAGCAGCATATTGATTCTGCACACCACTCAAGCAATCAACGAACACCCATTTTCAGATTAAGCACATCTTGTACACCAAAGACAAAAGAGGAATATGTAGCACATGCACCATGGCAGAAACGTAATTCTAAAATAGCATGAACTCTGAATATATGCATATGGATGCCAGTGACAAGATGACCACTTCCCTGAAGAATTCTCTGTGCCCGTTCTAGAAGTTGCAGTGCCAAAAGGTTACCTGCCCCAAGAAAAATGCTGACAAATCCTCATTTGTATACAGCCTACCTAGAGAAAATGCAACGAAAGCACATAGAGATGGCATTCTCAGTGGCTGGAGGCACAGAAAAGCGAAATGAACCTGCAATCAGGAATTCTGTGTGAGCCAGGGGCACTGATAATTTGTAGTATCTGCTCCGCTAAGGAACACAAATCTCTATCTTGATGATAGAATAGTTATTCAATTAAATATTATGTGGATATGATATGCTCTGATGTTTAATCACAATATTTTCAGCACACCGAATCAACACGATTAGTTCACAAATTAACCATGTCTCTCAGCACATGGTTTGAGCCTTAACTTTATCATGATAGGATGGATATGATCAGCACATTCCCACCCTGAGTCTTCTTAAGTGCACAGCTATCAGACAATGACGAACTAATTCAGGCACTTTGGGTATAAAACCCCCTTTTTTGAAAGGTGTACTTTAGAGTCTAATTCAGGCACTGCTGGCAGAGTGGCTCTGGGAAACCTCAAGAAAAGTTTCATAATTTGTCCCTGTAGAAGCTGTCTTCAGGACAAGGAAGAACACCCTCCAAAAAGTCTATAAATATTACACCAATGAAATGATCAATTCCGTACTGCAAAATATGAATTGGTACATCAAACTCAAAATGAAGACTCCACAGCACGTCAGTACAGACTAGACATTTACACACATTATGATATTATGCCGTAGGTTCACTTCTGAGAGTTACTGGAATTAAACTTTGCATTTTCTAACAGTGGATCTGCAAGGCATTGTAACAAGTCACAAATGCACTCAAAGCATATGTTCCATACCAAGTGACCTTAAACCCCAAGACACATGGGATGAGTCAAGTCCGTTGAGACATCTGTGGCACTGATCATCCCCTTCATCAGAGCACCCTTTTGGTGGTGAACGCATCTCATCAAGACGCCTTTTAGCCAGCTTTATGCTTAAAACAGCTGCAAAGAATATATAAGGCTCAGCATTCACTTTGGTGCGATGTTATTTTATATTATGCTTTTTTCTACTTTAAACAGTTAAGTTATTCTATGTTATGTTACACACATTCCTATATTGCTTACTAACATTTGTATGATCCCACACCTGCTTTCAGAATCTGGGCTCCTTTTACTGTGCTTGGGTTTCTTATTGACTAGAATCAAAAGTGGTCTGCTGACATAGTATTTGGGTATGTATCATATTGTTTAGGGATGCGTTATATTAAATAATAACTGTCTAGTTTGGATCAGTTTTGTATTGAAAGATCATATTGGATAGTGGCTGAGATCCTGTTAGGGATCTCTGTGGGGCTGTATGTTCCTGACTGCATGTGCCAAAGAGTACTGCCATTTGTTTTGTTCTGCTGGGGGTATGCAGTTGCTCATTGCCCGGCTATGCTTTCCCATCATGTGGATTTAATGCTAATTGCATGATAGTGTTGTAAAGTTAAGTTACATTTTTCTGGATGATTGTAGTGTAGATTCCATATGAATGTGTTGTTGAGGTGTCAAATGCTTAGCCAACTATATAACTTGGAGTTGTGTTCAGCACATGATGCTGACAGGTAGTGTGTCTATAATCTACTGATGGAGTACAGGAGATTATTTGTAGAATCTGATACAGATGTGCAGTTTAGGTGGAAAGTTCATATCCAGCATTATGGCTTGAAGCCATGTTGTGTGTATGGCGGTTACAGATGTTGTGTCTAATGGCCACTGTTGCTTCAAGGTGAGGTATGAATATAACTTGCCATGGATTTGCTGTTGGAGGACCAACTGCCTAGGCAGCGCCATGGTTTAAAGCTGTATTATTTACATGATGTTGTCAGTAGTCATGTGTAAAATATAATGAGGATGTCAAATGTAGGTTCAGCAAACTCTCACTGACTTATTTTAAGGTGGATTGGTGTCATTGTTAAGTAAGTTGTTCATCTGCTTTGTGCTGAGTTGTCCTGTTGGAAAAAGGTATACAGAAAAACAGAGAAGCAGATATACTTTTCAACTGCAGATGCCTTAATCAATCATTTACTTACTCTCAAGATTATAACAGATATTGAAACGTTTGCAAGGTACGTTACTATCCCTTTCACATGAAGAAAGATAAAATAATTGAAGTCAATGGTATATTATTCCACAGAGTCACAGGATATAATGGGATGGGCTATATGACCTTGCTTCTTCCCTCATTTAAGTGAGCATTAAAGGGTGTCCTCAAGACCCAGATGATAAGTGGAAAAATGAGTTGGTGGATGAGGAATATGGAGAGTTTAGAGGCAAATGGGAAGGATGTGCACTAAATATATTGGGTTGATGCAGTTGTAAGACGCCCACAAGGGGACCTGGGATTTTGTGAGGAGACTGTGATAGGGAGCAGGAGTGTTTGGAGGGATCAAGATAGCACTGGGGTCATGCCCTGCACATTCAGGGAAAGGATCCAATGGGATGTGGCCAACCATGTCAGGTCAGGACCTAGAGTGCCTCACAGAAAGTGGGAATGGCAGAAAGTGACAACTTGGATGGAAGAAGGAGAGTGCAAGCCTCAAGCCCAACAGGGCCTGGGGAGGCACAACAATGAATGACGGACAGGATATTGGGTACAAGGCCACACAGTTGGGAGGAGGAGGAGAGTGCAACTGAGTGTTGGAACAGTAAGGAAGGGACATAAATAGGGAATACATAGGAGCCCAGCCTAGAAGTCTGGACTAGGATGGTAGAAAAAGGGTGCAATGGTAATAAATAATGTGCATCCAAAGTCATGAATGGATGACTACTATCAAACACAATATGTTTCCTCCACTGAGTCACTGGAGTTTGAATTTGCATAACATTAGATCTGCAAAGCATTGTTACAAGTCACAGATACATTCAAAGCATATGTGGCACATCACGGGCCTCATGTAGGAAGCCTAATACCGGTCGGTAACGGCCGATTTTCGGTAAATATACCGTTACCGACCGGTATTTAGGCTTTTGAGATGTAGGGGAATCATTTCATGATTCGGTATTTACCGAATCAGTAAAATTACCGAATCGGTAATTTTACCGATTCAGTAAATACCGAATCATGAAATGAGATGTAGGGGGAGTGTGTGGTGGGTGTGGGGATTCGTTATTTACCACCAACTAAAGGTTGGTGGGAAATGACGAATAGGTGTAAAAAAGCATTTTTGTGCACGTTTAAGTGTGCAATGTGGCAGACATACATGCCCTTAGGGCATGTATGTGCGCCACATGTGCACACATGGCCGAATCAGGGGTGCAACAGGGTGTCAATGAGACACCCTGCCACCCTTGCATGTGCTCCCCCCATTACCGAATCGGTATTTACCGAATCGGTAATGAGGCATACCTTCCCATCAAGGTATGCCTCATTACCAAATCGGTAAATACCGATTCGGTAATTACCGAATTTCTACGAATCGGCAATTTTTACCGCATAAATACCTACATAGCATTTACCACTTCATAAATACCGAATCGGTATGATTCGGTATTTATGAAGTGGTAAATGCCAGGCCACCTACATAAGGCCCCAAGTGAATTATTAAGATGATTATTTACCCTCGTCCTTCATAAAAGCTCTCTACAGGGAAGCTCTCTCACCCCTTCTGACCATTATCAACCTGAGTGGCCTTACTCAAGGCATCTTACCAAAAGCTCTCAAAACAGGCCAAATCCTCCTAGGACTAAAGAAATCTACATTAGACCCTGATGACCTCACCACCTGCCGGTCCATCACTCACTTATCAAGCATCAGACTTGAAGTAGGTCTTGCATTTGTTTGAGTAAGAGCTCTTGGTGTTGTTAATAGCAATGTCTTTTACCCTTGTGTTATGGAGTGGATGTATGTTGTTCAAGCAGAATTACGTGGGTTGGATTAGAACTGTTAGTTGTGTAATTGTGTGGATTTGTGTGGTGTGGAGTGGATTTGTGTAGTGTAAATGTGTCATGGTATGCAGTGGAAATATGTGTACATTAATTAAGTGATGTAGAGAGCATAGGTGTAGAGTTAAGATGTGTATAGTGGCATTGAGGGGCGCTGCACATATTGTAGTGGAGTAGAGTAGAGTGGCACAGATTGTAAAAGAGTGGCTTAGAGTGGTGTAGTTTAGAGTGTAGTGGCGTAGGGTAGTTTGTTTTAGAGTAGAGTGAAGTGGTATAGAGTGGAGTGGTAAAGAGTAGAGTGGATTGGCATAGAGCGCAGTTCCATAGAGTGCAGTTTTGCATAGTAGAGTAGCATGGAGTGGCATAGAGTGGAGTTGTGCAAAGTACAGTGGAGTTGCCTATCCTGGAGTTGTATAGAGTGCAGTGCCCAAGAGTGCAGTTGTGTATAGTAGAGTGGGATAGAGTCCATTTGCATGAGAATAGAGTGGGGCATAGTAGAGTAGAGAGGCGTAGAGTGGAGTGGTGAGTTGTAGAATAGAGTGGCACAAAGTGCAGTGTAATAAATAGTGAGCAGTGGTGCACAGTAGATTAGAGTAGCATGGAGTGTATTGGCATAGAGTGTAGTGGTATGGAGTGAAGTGGTGTAGAGTGTAGTGGCATTGAGTGCATTGGCATAGAGAGCAGTAGAGTGGGGCAGAGTGTAGTGGTGTAGAGTAGAGTGCAGTGTTATAGCATGTAGTAGTTCAGAGTAGAGTGGCTTTGATTTCAGTGGTGTTGAGTAGAGTGCCTTAGAGTGCAGTGGCATAGAGTGTTGCTGTGTAGAATATAGTAAGCAGTCTGTTGTGTATTCCAGAAGTTAGAAGGGATGGTGTGACTGAAAGGAGTAAATCTCTATCCACTGGTGAATTATGTTTCTAATAGGATGTGTGAATGGGTGTATTTTTCTGTCATAAGAAACCTTTGTATTTTGCGTACAGATGGGGTCTGTTTTGTGTCAATGTATGCTGGAATGACAAAATAGCGAGGTAATATTGAGACAAAATGCACTGCAAAGTATAATCTACCTTTCCTTCCTTGTAATTTAGTCAGCCATTTCATTCATCGTTGGCATAATTTCAATGGCATCAGGTACTACCTCTGTTTGGTGCATGTGTATAAAATATCTGATAAGTAGCCCATCCTCCTGACCATGATCTTGTTGTAAAAGTGAAAATGGTACAGAGGTCTTAACAGGCAGGTTATTTAAAAAGTGCGTAATGATCTGGAACTAGTGTGCCAAGTGGCACGTTTGTTGTGTAACCGTATCTACTTTGTTTACAAAGACAGCTTAATTCTTGGCTCGTCAACTCTCTGAGGAGGAGGGTGAAGGTGTGAATAAGGACACACCAGAGAAGTAAATCAAAGCAGGCTAACTCACTAAAATGATAATCGAGAGGTGATCTTTATTAACGAGACAATGGTGATAAAAAACAGTAAAGTAGAAAACATACCTGTGCGCATTACATGCCCCTCAAAATGCTGTGGCTGGTCGCAGGGCATGTGGCTTGATACCAGGGAGTGAGCGATGCCGGCAGAGTCTTTGGCATCCACCTCACGCCTCTTTCTCATCTTTGGCACTGTTTTCCTATCTTTCGCTTCCTCACTCTTTCAACCTGTTCTGCATTTCCTGCCTTGCCCTAGGTTAAAGTCTAATGATGAAAAAAAATGATAAATGGAAATAAGTGCTGGTCACTAGAAATGAGTCCTGGTGCCCACCACCTGCAACCGCATAACAATTAATGTTCCAAAATGATATGTATGTGTCTTTAATATACATATTAGGGCAAGAGATTATCTAAGATATTCATAAAAATGATATATTTGTACTTATAATAAACTTATATTATTTGTAAATATATTTTCGCGAAGTCGGGTGCGTGCATTGTAAGTGCAGAGAACCAGGTCAGCAGAGCTGCTGTAGAGCCAGAGAAACTAGGTCAGCAGAGCCATTGTAGAGCCAGAGAACCAGGTCAGCAGAGCTGCTATAGAGCCTAAGAAGCAGGTCAGCAGAGCTGCTCTAGAACCAGAGACCCAGGTCAGCAGAGCTGCTCTAGAGGCCGAGAACCAGGTCAGCAGAACTGCTATAGAGCCTAAGAAGCAGGTCAGCAGAGATGCTCTAGAACCAGAGACCCAGGTCAGCAGAGCTGCTCTAGAGCCAGAGACCCAGGTTATCAGAGCTGCTCTAGAGGCTGAGAACCAGGTCAGAAGAGCTGCTGTAGAGCCAGAGAAACCAGGTCAGAAGAGCTGCTTTAGAGGGAGAGAACCAGGTCAGCAGAACTGCTTTAGAGCCAGAGAACCAGGTCAGCAGAGCTGCTTTAGAGCCAGAGAACCAGGTCAGCAGAGCTGCTGTAGAGCCAGAGAGCCAGGTCAGCAGAGCTGTTTAAGAGCCATAGAACCAGGTCAGCAGAGCTGCTTTAGAGCCAGAGAACCAGGTCAGCAGAGCTGCTTTAGAGGCAGAGAACCAGGTCAGCAGAGCTGCTTTAGAGGGATAGAACAAGGTCAGCAGAATTGCTTTAGAGCCAGAGAACCAGGCCAGCAGAGCTGCTTTAGAGCCATAGAACCAGGTCAGCAGAGCTGCTTTAGAGCCATAGACCCAGGTCAGCAGAGTTGCTTTAGTGTCAGAGAACCAGGTCAGCAGAGCTGCTCTAGAGCCATAGAACCAGGTCAGCAGAGCTGCTTTAGAGTCAGAGAACCAGGTCTGCACAGCTGCTCTAGAGCCTAAGAACCAGGACAGCAGAGCTGCTCTAGAGCCAGAGAACCAGATCAGCAGAGCTGCTGTAGAGCCATAGAACCGGGTCAGCAGAGCTGCTTTAGAGCCAGAGAACCAGGTCAGCAGAGCTGTTGTAGAGCCAGAGAACCAGATCAGCAGAGTTGCTCTGTAGCCCAAGAACTAGGTCAGCAGAGCTGCTCTAGAGCCAGAGAACCAGGTAGGCAGACCTGCTGTAGAGCCAGAGAAACCAGGTCAGCAGAGCTGCTTTAGAGAGAGAGAAGCAGATCAGCAGAGCTGCTTTAGAGCCAGAGAACCAGGTCAGCAGAGCTGCTCTAGCTGACACTGACTGACTGACACTGACTGACTGACAATGACTGACACTGACTGACTGACACTGACTGACACTGATTGACTGACACTGATTGACTGACACTGACTGACTGACTGACACTGACTGACTGACACTGACACTGACTGGCTGACACTGACTGGCTGACACTGACTGACTGACACTGACTGACTACTCTCTACTACCCTACTACTCACTCTCTACTACTCTCTCTCTACTACTCACTCTCTACTACTCTACTACTCTCTACTACTCACTCTCTACTAGCCACTCTCTTCTATTTTCTACTACTCACTCTCTATTACTCACTCTCTACTACTCTCTACTGCTCTCTCTCTACTACTCACTCTCTACTGCTCTCTACTATTCACTCTCTACTACTCACTCTCTACTACTCTCTACTACTCTCTCTCTACTACTCACTCTCCACTACTCACTCACTACTACTCTCTACTACTCACTCTCTACTATTCACTCTCTAGTACTCTCTACTACTACTCTCTACTACTCACTCGCTACTACTCTCTACTACTCACTCTACTACTCTCTGCTACTCTCTACCACTCACTCTCTACTGCTCTAATACTCACTCTCTACTACTCTCTACTACTCTCTCTCTACTACTTACTCTCTACTACTCACTCTACTACTCTCTACTACTCACTCTCTACTACTCTCTCTCTACTACTCACTCTCTACTATTCACTCTCTACTACTCACTCTCTACTACTCTCTTCTACACACACTCCACTACTCACTCTCTACTTCTCACTCTCTACTACTCACTCTATACTGCTCACTCTCTACTACTCTACTACTCTCTACTACTCTCCCTACTACTCACTCTCTACTACTCACTCTCTACTACTCTACTACTCTCTCTACTACTCACTCTCTACTATTCTCTATCACTCACTCTCTACTACTCTACTACTCACTCTCTACTACTCTCTATCTACTAGTCACTCTCTACTACTCACTCTACTACTCTCTACTACTCACTCTCTACTACTCTCTCTCTACTACTCACTCTCTACTACTCTCTACTACTCACGCTCTACTACTCACTCTCTATGTCTCGCTCTCTACGTCTCGCTCTCTACTACTCTCTACTGCTCACTTTTCACTACTCACTCTCTACTACTCACTCTTAGCTACTCTTTACTACTCACTCTACTACTCACTCTCTACTACTCTCTACTACTCTCTCTACTTCTCACTCTCTACTACTCTCTCTACTACTCACTTTCTACTACTCTCTACTACTCACTCTCTACTACTTGCTCTATACTATTCGCTCCCTACTACTCACGCTCTACAATTCTCTACTACTCACTCTACTACCCACTCTCTACTACTCTCTACTACTCACTCTCTACTACTCTACTACTCTCTACAACTCACGCTCTACTACTCACTCTCTACTACACTACTACTTTCTACTACTCTCTCTCTACTACTCACTCTCTACTACTCACTCTCTACTACTCTCTACTACTCGCTCTCAATTACTCTTTTCTCCTCAATCTACTACTCACTCTCTTCTACTCTACTACTCTCTACTACTCTCTCTGCTTCTCACTCTCTACTACTCTCTCTACTACTCACTCTCTACTACTCTCTACTACTCACTCTCTACTACACACTCTCTACTACTTGCTCTTTGTTACTCGCTCTCTACTACTCTCTACTACTCACTCTACTACTCACTCTCTACTACTCTCTACTACTCACTCTCTACTACTCATTCTCCACTACTCCACTACTCTCTACTGCTCACTCTCTACTACTCACTCACTACTACTCACTCTCTACTACTCTCTACTACTCTCTCTACAACTCACTCTCTACTACTCACTCTCTACTGCTCTACTACTCTACTACTTTCTACTACTCTCTCTACTACTCACTCTCTACTATTCTCTATCACTCACTCTCTACTACTCTACTACTCACTCTCTACTACTCTCTATCTACTACTCACTCTCTACTGCTCACTCAACTACTCTCTACTACTCACTCTCTACTACTCTCTACTACTCTCTACTACTCACTGTCTACTACTCACTCTCTACTACTCACTCTCTACTTCTCGCTCTCTACTACTCTCTACTGCTCACTTTCTACTACTCACTCTCTACTACTTGCTCTCAGCTACTCTTTACTACTCACTCTACTACTCACTCTCTACTACTCTCTACTACTCTCTCTACTTCTCACTCTCTACTACTCTCTCTACTACTCACTTTCTACTACTCTCTACTACTCACTCTCTACTACACACTCTCTACTACTTGCTCTATACTACTTGCTCTCTACTACTCTCTACTACTCACTCTCTACTATTCTCTACTACTCAATCTACTACTCACTATCTACTACTCTCTACTACTCACTCTCTACTACTCCACTACTCTCTACTACTCACTCTCTACTACTCACTCTCTACTACTCTACTACTCTCTACTACTCTCCCTCTTCTACTCACTCTCTACTACTCACTCTCTACTACTCTCTACTACTCACTCTCAACTACTCTTTTCTCCTCAATCTACTACTCAGTCTTTTCTACTCTACTACTCCATCTACTTCTCACTCTCTACTACTCTCTCTACTACTCACTCTCTACTACTCTCTACTACTCACTCTCTACTACACACTCTCTACCACTTGCTCTCTGCTACTCGCTCTCTACTACTCTCTACTACTCACTCTACTACTCACTATCTACTACTCTCTACTACTCACTCTCTACTACTCTTTACTACTCACTCTCCACTACTCCACTACTCTCTACTACTCACTCTCTACTACTCACTCTCTACTACTCTCTACTACTTATTCTCTACTACTCTCTCTCTACTACTACTCACTCTACTACTCTTTACTATTCTATTCTACTCACTCTCTACTACTCTCTCTCTACTAATCTACTACTCACTCTCTACTACTCTACTACTCATTCTCTACTACTCTCTACTACTCCCTCTCTACTTCTCACTCTACTACTCTCTACTACTCACTCTCTACTACTCTCTCTCTACTACTCTACTACTCACTCTCTACTACTCTACTACTCATTCTCTACTACTCTCTACTACTCCCTCTCTACTTCTCACTCTACTACTCTCTACTACTCACTCTCTACTACTCTCTCTCTACTACTCAGTCTCTAATATTCACTCTCTCCTATTCACTCTCTATTACTCACTCTCTACTACTCGCTCTCTACTACTATCTACTACTCACTCTTTAGTACTCTACTACTCTCTACTACTGTCTCTACTACTCACTCTCTACAACTCTGTACTACCCACTCTCTACTACTCTACTTCTCACTCTCTACTACTCACTCTTTACTACTCACTACTACTCGCTCTACTACTCTCTACTACTCTCTCTCTACTACTCGCTCTCTACTACTCTCTACTACTCACTCTACTATTCACTCCCTACTACTCTCTACTGCTCACTCTCTACTACTCCACTACCCTTTACTACTCACTCTCTACTACTCTCTCTCTACTACTCACTTTCTACTACTCTCTACTACTCACTCTCTACTACTCTCTCTCTACTACTCACTCTACTACTCACTCTCTACTGCTCTCTCTACTACTCACTCTCTACTTCTTTCTACTACTCACTCTCTACTACACACTCTCTACTTCTTGCTCTCTACTACTCGCTCTCTACTACTCTCTACTACTCACTCTACTACTCACTCCCTACTACTCTCTACTACTCACTCTCTACTACTCCACTACTCTCTACTACTCACTCTCTACTTCTCTACTACTCCCTACTACTCTCTCTCTTCTACTCACTCTCTACTACTCTCTACTACTCTACTACTCACTCTCTACTACTCACTCTCTACTACTCTCTACTACTCACTCTCTACTACTCACTCTCTACTATTCACTCTACTACTCTCTACTACTCACTCTCTGCTACTCTCTCTACTACTCTCTACTACTCTCTGCTACTCTCTACTACTCACTCTCTACTCTCTATTACTCATCCTCTACTCTCTACCTCTCTACCTCTCTCTACCTCTCTCTCTACTACTCTCTACCTCTCTAACGCTCTACCTCTACCTCTCTACCTCTACCTCTCTACCTATACACCTCTACCTCTCTACCTCTCTCTACCTCTCTCGAAACGCACACATATGCACATATATATATATGCATATATATGCATATGGATTTATATATATGTATGTGTATTACCTACTGGCAGTCGCCAGTAGGTAGTTATAGTTAGGACCTATTTTCCATAGGAAATCCGCAACATTCTATTTGGAATAACATTGGCGCCCGTTGACGAATCTTCACGAAATTTTCAAAACTTTTGGCCAGTCCGCTCCTATCCTGAAAGTCTCGGCATGATTCGTGTAACGGGGACTGAGAAAAAAGGGGATCCTTAAACGTGTTTTCCCCATGCAATTTCCCATAGGACCTTTAGCCGCAGCTAAAGCCCGAACTGCTGAACGGAATTACACCACATTTGTCAGAAAGGTAGACCTTGGTTCAGAGTCATGCCTTTTGCTTCAATGATGTTAATCCGTTCAGTAGTTCCTGAGAAAATCAAAAGTAACACATCTCATCATGAGATCTGATTGGCTGTCAGCACTTCTTCCAAGAAGTGTTGGCAGCCATCTTGGGACCAATATACATGATAGCACCTCATTAAAATGCATTGCAGTTAATAGAAGGTTTTAAAACTTTAGTTACATTATAAATCATTTGTTGATGGTACCATGCTCATTTTCGGAATGGTGGTATGTTCTATGGTGATTTTACCATGTGAAAAAGCCTTCTGCTGGGATATCATGAATCATGTTTGAGAGAAAACTATTTTCTCATGCTTTTCCCACAGAGGTTTGGAAGGTGATCTATAAGCTAAACTGAGAGCATATTTTCTGTAAATTCACATTATCTTTCTCAGTCATGTGAGAATGAAGTCTGACATTCTCAGTAAAACATGTACATCCAACAAGGGCAGAGACTGTCAGTTGATTCCTTTTTGTTCTACGCAACACAAAAAGATAATAAACAGAATGTTGAACATTGTCAAACATTCACCCCCAGTCACAGATCTGGGTTTAATCCATAGTTTTTTTGCTCACCACGCCACCCCAGTTCAGACATAGCTATATGCAAATCAGTCTTGACCCTGTGCCTCATGGGAACAGTCCAGACCGAACTGCCAGGCCATGTCTTCCCTGGACAGGAATCAAGAAACTTATGATAAACGTATGGCACACCTGAAGCCATCTTGATTGGAATAAAGTGGTAACTCTTAAAACATTTAATTTAAAAAGGAACAAAATGAGGGTGTTCATTTTGCCATAGAAAATATGATTAGTGCTGCAGAAAGAAAAATTAGGGCACATTTTGAGTGACTTCCCAAATCCTCTTCTATTTCATTAAAAAATTCTGACATGCAGACTGAAACATGCACTTACAATACCAGCAGCAGACTTCTCTGGTGAGCAGTAGCTTTACTACAGTAATCTAATGAGCAACTAGAGTGCTAACATTCAGAATTTATGGCAAATGTGTGACACAGCTGAATGCCTTCTCGATGGAACCAAAGTAAACAAGCATTGAAAATGCAATAGGTCTCGCCCTCGTTTAAGTTGAAGCAATTCTGTTTGTAATTAGGTGGCTTTTTAGCTTTGCTTTTATTAGTGTTTTTCAAACTTTCATGTACATAACATGCCTATATGTATATGTATATGTATACATGCATTTATATTTGTATTTATATAGATAAGCAGATTATATATATGTTTATATATGTATGTATATATATATTCAATGAAAAAACCATAGGTTTCAAAAATGTTATAGTTAGCTGGAAATTTTACTGATAAAAAACCAATGAAATTCCCCCGTTATAGTTACTGTAGGCAACTATAACTCACGCGACCGCAATCCTCTGCTGATGCTAATACTGTATCTAGACACTTATTTGCCCATGTCTTCTTCCATTAAATTTTAGCTATACATATATTACAAATATTTTTTTTTCATAAAGACACATATGTCATCAGCAGAGGATTGCGGTCGCGTGAGTTATAGTTGCCTACAGTAACTATAACGGGGGAATTTCATTGGTTTTTTATCAGTAAAATTTCCAGCTAACTATAACATGTGTGAAACCTATGGTTTTTTCATTGAATTAGCAAGGTTTTTTAAATGCTAATTCCTAACTATAACGTGTGTGAAACCTATGGTTTTTTCAGTGAATTTGTACGGTTTTTAAATGCTAAGTTACTTTACGCCATTCGTGGCGTGCACGCCCACTTAACGCAGTTCGTTCCGTGCGCGCACCGTGCGCACGCGGTGCGCTTCGCGCACCGCGCGATCACTTTACGCAGTTAGTGCCGTACACGCAAGGTGGGCACGCAGTGCGCTACGCGCACCGTGTGCCCACGTTACGCACCGTGCGCACATGGAGGACATATTATGCGCTTCCTTGTGATAGGTAATCTGTTAAATTTAATTTCTAAGTGATGACAATAATATGCCATGCACAGAGAGTGTTTTTTTTTTTTTATTAAAATTTTTAGCGTAAGCGCACCGTACGCGTACGGTAAGCGTAATCGGCGAAATTTTCAAAAAATAAAAATTTACCGTTTTTGGCCTTGGGGGATCTTTGAGGACTCAACTAACATGGCTATGTGCATGGGCGCTGTCTAAACAGCCCCTTTATATGTTTTTTGCCTTTGTTTACAGCCCCCCCCTCAGAGTGCGAGAGAGAAAATGGCGGCCGCCGCTTCCTGGTTTCGACCGATTCGAATGTTTACTTAGATGTAACAGCCAATCAGAATTGCGCTCGCGCACGCCACCGTACGCGTACGGTAAGCTTACGGTAAGCGTACCGTAAGCTGGCTCAGATATATATATTGATTTAAAGGCTATTTTCTCAGAATCTACTGAACAGATTTACACCAAACCTACAAAAGGCACTTCCTTGACCTGAGGACTACCTCTCTGCCAAATTTCTAGTAATTCTGTTCAGCCGTTCGGGCTGTAGCCCTGTCTAAAGGTCCTATGGAAAAATGCATGGGAAAAACGCGTTTTGGGACCCCCCTTTTATCTCAGCCCCCGCTTGACGAATCCCCTCGAGACATTCAGGGTAGGAGCGGAGCGTAGCGCCCCACCTATTTTGAGAAATTCGCGAGGATTCGTCGACCGGCGCCAAAGTTATTCAAAATAGAATGTTGCGGATTTCCTATGGAAACAGGGTCCTAACTATAACTACCTACTGGCGACCGCCAGTAGGTAATACACATACATATATATAAATGCATATGCATATATATATGTGCATATGTGTGTGTGTAGAGTGAGGTAGAGAGAGGTAGAGAGGTAGAGGTGTAGAGGTAGAGAGGTAGATGTAGAGAGGTAGAGGTAGAGAGGTAGAGAGTAGTAGAGATAGAGGTAGAAAGAGGTAGAGAGTAGAGGATGAGTAATAGCGAGTAGATAGTGAGTAGTAGAGAGTAGTAGAGAGTAGTGTAGAGAGAGTAGCAGAGAGTAAGTAGGATAGAGTAGTAGAGTGAGTAGTAGAGAGTTGTAGAGAGTGAGTAGTAGAGAGTAGAAGAGAGTGGGTAATAGAGAGTGAGTAGTAGAGAGTAGTAGAGAGTAGTAGAGAGTGAGTAGTAGAGTGAGTAGTAGAGAGTAGTAGAGAGTGAGTATTAGAGAGTGAGTAGTAGAGAGTGAGTAGTAGAGAGTAGTAGAGAGTGAGTAGCGGAGAGTGAGTAGCAGAGAGAGAGTAGTAGAGAGTAGTAGAGAGTGAGTAGTAGAGTGAGTAGTTGAGAGTAGTAGAGAGACAGTAGTAGAGAGTGAGTAGTAGAGAGAGAATAGCAGAGAGTGAGTAGTAGAGAGTAGTAGAGAGTGAGTAGTAGAGAGTGAGTATTAGAGAGAGAGTAGTAGGGAGTAGTAGAGTAGTAGAGAGTGAGTAGTAGAGAGTGAGTAATAGAGAGTAGTGGAGTAGTAGAGAGTGAGTAGTAGAGAGTAGTAGAGAGTGAGTAGTAGAGTGAGTAGTAGAGAGTGTGTAGTAGAGAGTGAGTAGTAGAGAGTAGTAGAGAGTGAGTAGTAGAGAGAGTAGTAGAGTAGTAGAGAGTGAGTAGTAGAGCGTGTGTAGTAGAGAGTGAGTAGTAGAGAGTAGTAGAGAGTGAGTAGTAGAGAGAGTAGTAAAGAGTAAGTAGTAGATTGAGTAGTAGAGTGTAGTGGAGAGCGAGTAGTAGAGAGTGAGTAGTGGAGAGTGAGTAGTAGAGTGAGAGTAGTAGAGAGTGAGTTGTAGAGAGTAGTAGAGTGAGTAGTAGAGAGTGATTAGTAGAGAGAGAGTAGTAGAGAGTAGTAGAGAGTGAGCAGTAGAGTAGTAGAGAGTGAGTGGTAGAGAGTAGTAGAGAGTAGTAGAGTGAGTAGTAGAGAGTAGTAGAGAGTGAGTAGTAGAGAGAGTAGTAGAGAGTAGTAGAGTAAAAGAGAGTGAGTAGTAGAGAGTGAGTAGTAGAGAGAGTAGTAGAGTAGTAGAGAGTGAGTAGTAGAGAGTGAGTAGTAGAGAGTGAGTAGTGGAGTGAGTAGTAGAGAGTAGTAGAGAGTAGTAGAGAGTGAGTAGCAGAGAGTGAGTAGTGGAGTGAGTAGTAGAGAGTAGTAGAGAGTAGTAGAGTGCATAGTAGAGAGTAGTTGAGAGTGAGTAGTATAGAGTGAGTAGTATAGAGTGAGTAGTAGAGAGTGAGTAGTAGAGAGTAGTAGCGAGTGAATAGTAGAGAGTGAGTAGTAGAGAGAGAGTAGTTGAGTGAATAGTAGAGAGTGAGTAGTAGAGAGAGAGTAGTCGAGAGTAGTAGAGTAGTAGAGAGTGAGTAGTAGAGAGTGAGTAGTAGAGATTAGTGGAGTAGTAGAGTAGTAGAGAGTGAGTAGTAGAGAGTAGTAGAGAGTGAGTAGTAGAGAGTTATAGAGAGAGAGTAGTAGAGAGTGAGTAGTAGAGAGTAGTAGCGAGTGAATAGTAGAGAGTGAGTAGTAGAGAGAGAGTAGTCGAGAGTAGTAGAGTAGTAGAGAGTGAGTAGTAGAGAGTGAGTAGTAGAGATTAGTGGAGTAGTAGAGTAGTAGAGAGTGAGTAGTAGAGAGTAGTAGAGAGTGAGTAGTAGAGTGAGTAGTGGAGAGTAGTAGAGAGTGTGTAGTAGAGTGAGTACTAGAGAGCAAGTTTAGTTACTAATTCATGTATTAAGTGAGACACTTTAAATTACGCACTTAAAAAGACAGTCAGACAGCTACTAAATTCTCCATCCAGACAGTTATATATCCACTCAATCTTCAATACAGATTGGTATATATTTAATACATATTTAAATTTCAAACTTTCAATCTAAACCACATTCACTGGATGATGTCATCAGTGATGTCATCAGTGATGTCATTTGAGATGTCATCAGTGATGTCATCAGTGATGTCACTGACCATGTCATGAATGATGCAATATTTGACATCATCAGCAGTGCATTGCGGGCGCGCGAGTTACAGTTAGCAGAACTAACTATATATAACGGAGGAATTTCTATGGTTTTGTACGGATCACTGACAAAATATCGAAGGTCAAAAAATCGACCTACAAAAATATCGGAGCAAAAATATCGATGTCAAGAATATCGACATCCTATCTACAACATGGTAAGTACGAAAATATCGAAAATAAAATATGTCAAAAATATCATTATTAACAAATATCGTTTTATCTTAAAATAAACCAAATAATACTTATAAATAAAATAAACATAATTAAATATATTTTATAATGTTTAAAATTAATAATTAATATATATAATTTAATAAAACATTAATTAAACATATACATATAACATATTGGTGCCGATTTGGATCCTGGAAAAACCGGGTACGAACCGTCGGTCGGAGCGTTTTCTCCGTCCGACTCGTACCCGGTCAAAAAACATTACAAAAATGCAAGTACGATTCCTATGGAAACACTATTTCCGTACGATTCGTACAAAACACCGACCGACGAAAATATACATACAAATGTGATCCGGGAAAGCGCCGACGTGACGTCGGGACGCATTCAGGCTGCATATCACGAACCAGGAAGTACGATCCGTACCGACGTCACCCCGCACGGATTATATTTTCCGGCTGCCAAAAACTGCTGGGAAATCAGGACGACGCGCACAAGGAGCACCTGTACGCGACGTACAGCCATGGACCCGAACCTACGTGTCATCCCAGCCCACATAGCAGTCCACCTGCTCTACAGGAACCGACGCAGATGCCGCAGAAGGTCAGAACAACACCCAGGGGCAAAGGGGGGGGGCAGGACACATAACCCCCACCCAAGTCACAAATCATACATGCCCTGGACATACCTGACCTTCAGGGTCTGGTCACTTCGAGGGGGTGGGGGCATGTCCAGCAACGAATGCGTCCGCCACAACGGAAGTGGATGTTGACGCGAACCGGCAACACCACAATTCCGGTACGTACCGTACCCACGCCTTAAGAGCGTGGGTATGGGTCGTACCACGCCCACCCCTACGTCACCCCAACAATGGCATTACGGCCCGTACCCACGTTCCAAAGGCCTGGGTACGGGCCGTACCAGCATTGTTGGGGTGATGTAGGGGTACGCGTGGTACAACCCGTACCCACGCCCTGAAGGCCTGGGTACGATGCGGACCCCTACGGCACCCCAACAATGGGGGTACGCACCGTACCCACGTTCCAAAGGCATGGGTACGGGCCGTACCCAGGCCTGCAGAGCGTGGGTACGGGTATGTACGGAGCGTACCCCCACCCGTGTATGTATGGAGCGTACCCACACCCCACCAGTGTATGTTCAGAGCGTACCCCCACCCGTGTATGTCCCAAGCGTACATGGCCAGACATAGGAGGGGTGGGTGCCTATCACTCCCAGCAGTGCCCAGACATAGGAGGGGTGGGTGCAGAGTCCTCCCAGCAGTGCCCAGACATAGGAGGGGTGGGTGCATAGTCCTCCCAGCAGTGCCCAGACATAGGAGGGGTGGGTGCCTATCACTCCCAGCAGTGCCCAGACACAGGAGGGGTGGGTGCAGAGTCCTCCCAGCAGTGCCCAGACATAGGAGGGGTGGGTGCCCATCACTCCCAGCAGTGCCCAGACATAGGAGGGGTGGGTGCCTATCACTCCCAGCAGTGCCCAGACACAGGAGGGGTGGGTGCAGAGTCCTCCCAGCAGTGCCCAGACATAGGAGGGGTGGGTGCCTATCACTCCCAGCAGTGCCCAGACATAGGAGGGGTGGGTGCAGAGTCCTCCCAGCAGTGCCCAGACATAGGAGGGGTGGGTGCAGAGTCCTCCCAGCAGTGCCAAGACATAGGAGGGGTGGGTGCAGAGTCCTCCTAGCAGTGCCGAGACATAGGAGGGGTGGGTGCAGAGTCCTCCCAGCAGTGCCCAGACATAGGAGGGGTGGGTGCCTATCACTCTCAGCAGTGCCCAGACATAGGAGGGGTGGGTGCAGAGTCCTCCCAGCAGTGCCCAGACATAGGAGGGGTGGGTGCAGAGTCCTCCCAGCAGTGCCCAGACATAGGAGGGGTGGGTTCCTATCACTCCCAGCAGTGCCCAGACACAGGAGGGGTGGATGCAGAGTCCTCCCAGCAGTGCCCAGACATAGGAGGGGTGGGTGCCTATCACTCCCAGCAGTGCCCAGACATAGGAGGGGTGGGTGCAGAGTCCTCCCAGCAGTGCCCAGACATAGGAGGGGTGGGTACAGAGTCCTCCCAGCAGTGCCCAGACATAGGAGGGGTGGGTGCCTATCACTCCCAGCAGTGCCCAGACACAGGAGGGGTGGGTGCAGAGTCTTCCCAGCAGTGCCCAGACACAGGAGGGGTGGGTGCAGAGTCCTCCCAGCAGTGCCCATGGAAAGAAAAGGGTGGAGTACCCACAGATACAACGGCCACAAATGTCAGTCAGGTGCCCAAAGACCCTGCAGAACACGTAACACATGTGTGCGAGGCTGGGAATACACACATGCATAGTGTGTAAAAGGGAACATGTCCACATGAAGTAATGTCAATAAACTCCATACACAAGTACAGTGACCACCAAGGATGCCACTAATGATGCAGGTGGAGACATTGCCCAGCATGCATGGCCAAAGTTGAACGGATCCGTCACACACCAAGGAAATGTAGACACAGCTCAGCACAACATATTGGAAACACCCTGCAGGGAAGATGTCAGGGTCCACAGAGGAAGGAACACACCTTGGGACAATTTCACCATACAGTAAGAACACACATGACCAAAGATTATTTGCAGAGCCCTTGTGATGGCACACAGATACCAGGGTCCACCCCATGAGCAGCACACCACAACATTTCCCAGACACCTAACACATTATCACCACCCCAAATCATGGAGCAGCACCACCAACAGCAATACCAGAAAAGCAGTAGTGTACAAAGGAAAAATAAAACATTGCTTTATTGAACATGAAAAGAAAAAATTGTTAATAAAAGTTCAATATGTACAAGGCCCATAGGGCAGTCCATAGTCCAATTCCTGGTGGGGGACACATAGGGACGCGTGTCCCCTAGCTTGCCTGCACAGTTCATACCTCCTTTGCTTCCACAGGGGGGGGGCATCATGTGGGGGGGAAGGACCAGGCACCGCAGGGACAGGAGGGGCAAGGGTAGGTGTTGTGGGTGCAGGGACAGAGGACTCCACCACAGTGGTGGGGCAGCGCCAAAGGTGGTGGTGAGAATGGCGCTGCACACGGTTGCAAGGTCCCCCAGCGTCTCCCCTGCACCCGAAGGAACCACAGGCCCCAAGGAGGGGGGGGTGGAGGGACAGCACTAATGGGGGAGGGTGTGGACAGGGGGGGGACTCAACTACCCTGACCGGGGACTCCTTTGACCGCTTGCGGGGTGGTGTCACTTTGGGGCTCAGGGACAGAGCGGCCATGAAAGAATCTTTGTTGGAATCTTGGCCAGGAGAGCTGAGGGGAGTGGATTCGGGGGGAGTGGGTTGTGAGGAATGTGGACTCCCACTGTGGCTGCGTGTCTTCCGTTTGCCCCCCGACCCAGTGGGTGTGCCTACTTCACCCTGTGCGTGCGTGAGAGGAGGTGTGCGCTTGGCCTTCCCTGGTGGTGTATATCCTGTGTCTGGTGGGGTGCGTGCATGGGGACGTCTGGGTGTGCGTGGGACAGGCATGGGAAGTGTGGATGGTGCAGGGGTAGGGGGGGAACCAGCGCTGCAGGAGATCCACTGCTGCAGTCAGTGTCGAGTCTATGGACCTCAGCAACTGGCGTTGGTCAGACTGCGCAGCCCTCCATGTATGCCTCCAACTGGGTGAGCACTTGGGTGTGGCCATGGAGGACCTTAAGCATCGCAGTCTGACCAACCTGCAACTGGCGCAGGATGTCCACAGACTCGGCATTCACGGCAGCAGTGGAGACAGGGGCAGGGGGTGCGGTGCCTGGCAAGAAGGAGACACGTGGTGACCTAGCACGGCGGGAAGGGACCCGAGCAAGTGGGAGGCCGGTGAAGGTAATGGAGGGGGCGGGTAGAGATTGAGTGCTGCTTTCAGCTGTGGGAGCTGCCTCCGCCCCCTCTGGGAGCTCAGCCTCGGACCCGTCAGCGTCATAGTCGGTGGTGGGACTGGACAGGTCCTCCGCCTCACTCCCCTCGGCCTCCGTGCCACTCGATGCGCCAGACAAGACAGCACTGGTGCTCGATCCCTCCTCACAGTCCGTACCAGTGTCTCCCTCGGAGTCCCCCGACGATGCTGTGGGCAAGGTGAAGAGACAGGAAATAATCAGACACCTGTATACATATGTCACATGAGTCAAATCTACATAGATCACAGTGCATAGCCTGAAAAGCAACATGAGTAACATCTACAATACAAGGTACATATGTAGGCCCTGCAACACACAGTTGGTTGACCCACCATGCCACTGAGAAACAATGGAGAGCATGACACAACAGCAAATTACTTGATATCAAATTGGACAGAGGAACCAGGCTCTGGGGACAATCGTGCACAGCATCTGCACCACACAGCGTTGCCAAAAAAGGGATGAGCAGGAACCATGTCTATTAACTTTTTGCACATGCTGCAAAGCTAATACATTAAACCATGCCCAACATGACTGGGTCACTGCACCTTGAGTGTATGTCCAGCCAAACATCACACACAGGCCAGACCTAGCAAGGAGACTTCAGATATTTACATGTATGCCTTGCCCGCACAAACCACCCCCTACCTGAGACAATGTGATTGAGATTGAGGAAGTACTTACACCTCTTACTCTGGGATAAAAACCCATGGCCTGCACTAAATCCTGATTGTAGACAAATTACCCCTGGTGCGCCTGTCCACATATATCATTGACAATCAACCATCATCAGATTGTCGTACCAAGACACACAGGCACTGCCCACTGTGAGTATGCACAAGCAAAATTGGGTCACACTGTACAGTGGACACATGTAGCACAGTTTATGTAAATACAGATGAGGCCAGGGTACAATGCCACAGAGCCCAACCTATGCCGAAGACACAGAGAATGTCCACATTGTTGGATGACACACATGATACCTAGGAAAAGGTGCCCCAGGGCACGGTAGTGGCCACACTCCTCCATGGTCCTGGATGGATATGACTGCAACTGAAGCAACTGTCCCTGCACTATGCATTACTCCCACTCATGCACATCATGTCAGAGGGCACAACATTGGACATACATGCTGTAAGGCAGTACACTTTTAAGACACACTCCTATGTCGGGACTCACCATCAGTGCCAACTGACATGGACCCCACAATGACTGAACTGGCCAGGGCACAGGCAAGGTCCCAAAACCTGTTACACAGCACCCCCACACATGATGCTGCAAGCATTGGGCACTTGGATTAACTGCCAGCCTAAATAACCTTGTGCAAGAGTGACTACACACAGACCAGGGAACACATGGCAAGGAGGGGAAGGGAGGAAGAACAGCACCGGTTTACTTTGGGGAACAGGTCATGCACTGCACATTTAAACCCTGGCAGTGTATCCATGCAACTGCGCACTTCCAAAAGCTGGTGACACACAACAAACACACATGTACCTACCCCCTTCCTGCTGCTGCTTCTCCCGTAAGCGCCTATCCAAGTCGGGGAAGACCACCGCCAGCACACGCTTATGGATGTGGGTCAGACGCCGGCGCCCACGTTTCTTGTGGCTCTCTGTTGAGTCCCCCAGCAGGACCCGTGCGATCCTCCTCGTCCAGCACCGGATATCCTGCCAGCGTTTCCTCACCTGGGCTAGGCGCCGCTTCTCACCCTCCGTCTCCCTCACGGCACTGACGGCTTGCTTCCATATCTCCCCCTTGGCATGGACGCCTACCTGTGAGGATGCAAAAGTGAGAATACTTTAATACACCTGAGCAATGATACAGAGACACACATATTAATAATTTGTCTTGTTTGAACAGGCCATGGTATGCAGGCAACTCATTGCACCTTTGTCATAGGGACATTATCCTCTGGGGAAGGAAAAAAGCTCTACGTGGCATTGAAAGTACACAGGTGGCATGAAGGGTGCCACACAATCAATGATCCTGGATCACACTGTGCATCACAAGCTACACCAGGATTATGTACAGCACCTCAAAGCAGTCACATGCCCCAGCCCACTGACGCAACCTCAGCAGAGTACACAGACACACACAGGCACAGGACAATCACCTGCCATTGCCAACTGCAGGTACAAACCTCACTCTGCCCATGTGCCACTAGACTGGGGGGTGTCACAGGTGGGGGGCTGGCTCAGCACGGCAGTCACACAGCACTGCTCCCTACTCACATCAGATGGGCAGGGTATATCCATCCCTCATGCAGCTGGTGTGCAACACTCCCCATATGCACTCACCCACATGACAGGGGGCTTACACACACACACCAATGTCCAGGGGACGAACACATCATTGTGCTGGGGAGTGCTGGCGTATGCGTACGCCATAGTAATACAGACCGTACACACGCGTGTACGGTCCGTATCACTATGGCGTACGCATACGCCTGCACTCCCATAGTGATAGGGACCCTACACACGCGTGTACGGTCCGTATCACTATGGCGTACGCATACGCCAGCACTCCCATAGTGATAGGGACCCCACACACGTATGTACGGTCCGTATCACTATGGCATACGCATACGCCAGCACTCCCATAGTGATAGGGACCACACACACGCGTGTACGGTCCATATCACTATGGCGTACGCATACGCCAGCACTCCCATAGTGATAGGGACCCTACACACGCCTGTACGGTCTGTATCACTATGGCGTACGCATACGCCAGCACTCCCATAGTGATAGGGACCCTACACACGCCTGTACGGTCCGTATCACTATGGCGTACGCATACACCAGCACTCCCATAGTAATAGGGACCCCACACACGCGTGTACGGTCCGTATCACTATGGCTTACGCACACGCCAGCACTCCCATAGTGATAGGGACCCCACACACGCCCTCAGAGCATATGTACGGTGCGTTTCACACCTGACAGTGGTGACAGGCGGCACACAGACAGGAATAGAGCTGTCATACTTGGCCAAGGCTGGACATCAAGGCATTGTCTGTGCAGTACTACATGTGTCGGGCACAGGTGTGTCAGGCTGTGATGTGGCACATTACTCCTGAGGTGTGAAGCAAATAAAAGTATGATGAGCTGTGTACACATGTCATGTGTGATGGTGCCCTATGTGCGACACATCCCTTTCACTCCTTTGACATGTGTGCATGTAGTACAGACTTGTTGAGCCATGCGTCACTGGCATGGCACAGTCACCGACACCCGCAACTGTCCCCTGATGCCAGGTACACGGAATATTACCCTTGACATGTGAATGCCCGCGTTGCACGCTGTAACTATGTCATGTGTGTGTCATGTGGTCCCATAGGTTTGCTGTATGTGTTTGGTCAAATGCATCTGCAGTTGCTACAACCAACATGTGTCTGTGTGTAGATGGGCATGGCACACTGTTACGCACACCAG
Source organism: Triturus cristatus (assembly GCF_964204655.1). Classification (NCBI taxonomy): domain Eukaryota; kingdom Metazoa; phylum Chordata; class Amphibia; order Caudata; family Salamandridae; genus Triturus; species Triturus cristatus. The sequence continues at coordinate 1,261,615,630 of NC_140579.1, forward strand.
CCCACATGTGTAATCCGACGTAAGGTGTGTATGTATGCATCGACACGGAGTTTCAAAACAAGGACATATCTGCATACTCTCAATGTATGTGTGATCAGTCTTGACATGTACTCCTTCATGGCAAGGTGTGTGGTCTGTCCTTTTTCTATGACATGTGACCTTTGCATCTAGTGTTCCGCAACCTGTCTGTACAATAAACATCCTTCTTCTGCACATATGTGGATGTCTGTAACTCCTGTAATGCGTCTGCCTGTTCACTTACACTGGCCCACAGCTAGTTTCATGGCATGGCATATTGAGGTTGAGAATCGACGTTTGTAGCTGGCTCTTGGTAGGAGTGTCACCTGCCTGGCATACGTGTCCAGGGCATATTGCACAGACCTGACTCTGTATGTAGCATATGTGTATTGCCTGTTGAACATGTGCTCAGTACATTGACATTGGTGGTGTACTGTACTCACTCTTCGTTGTCCCTTCAAATTCACTGCAGGGCTCCGCCTCTCCCTTGACCAATTCCGGACTTGGCTGACCTGAGGGAACATGACTGTATACGCCGCTACCGCTTCCCCCAACAGTTGATTGAGGACTTGACGACACGGCTGGCACCACACCTCCAACCGCTAAACAGGTATCCTACTGCACTGACACCCAAGATGAAGGTGATACATTTCTTTTAGGCCTGGGCGAAAATTTCGTTCCGTTTGCGGAAATTGCGATAATTTGACATTTTCGCGTTCCACGGAGAGCGCGAAAATGTCAAAATTTCCGGTTTCCGCAGCTTGGCGATAATTTGTTTCTTGCTCGCGCTGTAAAATAATACATTCTCGCGCGCGCGCGATCGCCTTACCTGAATCCCTGCGTTCGCCGACAAGTTTTCTTGATCCGGTCGCGTTCTCCATGAGATGTTGTATTGTTTTTAGCCATTTGCGCTGTCTCGCGACAGTTCGCGCCCGCAGTGACGTCATGCGTCGCGCGATCATGTCTTTCTTCTCGCGATCATGCACCGCGAGACAACTCAAAACAAGATGGCCGCGCCCGCAAGCAACCACATGGGTAAGTTGGCGACCCGCAACCATGCAGAAAATCTCGCGAACATGCAGGAAAAAAACTTCCGCATTTTCGCGATATTTCCGCTTGTTTGCGATCATTTTAAACATTTTCGTGATAATTTGCGAAAGTTAATTTCGCAAATTCCGCCCACCCCTAATTTCTTTGCCACGGGTACCTTTCAATATACCATTGCTCATGTGGGTGGCATGTCCCAAACCATGTTCAGCCGTGTTCTGCATGATTTTTTAGAGGCCATGTTGGATCACCTGGATGAGTTCATTAAATTCCCAACTCCTGAGCAGTTGACAGGTGTCAAGCGTGAGTTCTATGCCCTGGGAGGGATGCCCCATGTCATTGGGTCCATAGATGGAACACATGTGGCTTTGGTACCACCACAGGCACAGGAGGTAGCGTATAGGAACCGCAAGCATTACCACTCCATTAATGCCCTTGTGGTGTGTCTTGCCAACATGGTGATTTCACATATCTGTGCTCGTTTTCCAGGATCAGCACACGATGCCTACATCATGAGGCGTAGCAGGGTGCCTGAAATGATGCTGCAGCTGCGCTACGAACGAGCATGTATTGTTGGTGGGTATACTCTGGCAGTCCTGTATTTAATGTCATCTTCCTGTCTTCCTGCTTCTCCTGACCCACTTTTGTCCATGATGTTTCCATGTAGGGGATGCTGGCTATCCCAACATGCCATGGCTGATCACGCCTCTCCGCAACCCCAGCACGGCTGCCGAGCACCGCTACAACAACGCCCATGGGCGGACCAGGCGAGTGATAGAGAGGACGTTTGGCCTCCTGAAGAGCCGATTCCGTTGCCTCCACAAGACCGGTGGCGCACTCCCATATGCACCGGTGAAGGTCTGCAAGATCTTCCTCGTGTGCTGCATGCTGCACAACATGGCAGTGGAGAAAGCTGTGCCACTCATCCTGGATCCGGATGAGCAGGACCATCCACCCGTGGAGGATGAAGGGCTTGGTCACAAGGCAAGTGATGTGGAGGAGGAGGAGGCGGTAGAGGACATCCGGAGTCGGCTCATACGCAACTTCTTTGCTTAGTGGTGAGTTCCAGTGTCTGAGTGTGCACGCATTGGGCCGTGTGTGGCATGTGTTGCAATGTGTGTGTCCATCTGCATGTCTGCCAAGTGAGTCAGAGGTGTGTTTGGATGTGTCACTCGAGTGATGGTGCAATAGAAGAATGTTTTTCCAGAGTCATCATTGTCACCTAGCATGTTGACAACCTTATACGTGTCGAGTAAATGCACATGCATGCAGATGTGCTTCTTTTGGCTGACTTCTGGTGTGTCTCTCATCCACAGGTACTTGCACATGCTGTCTGCTGGTGACATTGTTGTGCTCCTGCTATTCCTCATGAACACAGCACCATGTGCTGAATCAGCGTTACATGCACGGACAAGTTTGAAAATCTCCTTCGGGTAAGGGATGCAGCACGGCTTTTTGGGAGTGGTATTTGTTTTGAATGTGTGTGCACTGCTCCTGTTCATGTTTGGATACTTTGCATACATGTAGAATCACCATGAGGCACATGACATGGAGCTGAATTCACCTGAATTGATGGTCAGACTTGGTGACAGTCATCTGTAATGGGATTGTGGATTGTGATGAAGCCATCAATGTGTGTAACACTGCCCTCGGAAACATACGGGTTGCACCGGGTTGACATGGTGTGTGAATTCCCCATTAGAGGCTCAATGGTGTATAGCAGCCTCTCTGTGAGCAGCAGGGGGTGTTTAGCTGTAACCCGTCACTTGTGTGCCAGTTCTATGGATTTCCAGCATCTGTGGTGCAAAGGGGGGTGCCAGTGTCGGTCCCAAATGTTCATCCACATGACCTGTGTATGTGTTGACAGAGTTGCATTAGCATTCCGACACACATGACTAATAAAGGTGTCCCTCTGCCTCCAAGGTGACTCATCTCTGTCAATGGTGGTCTGTTGCCACTGTGCATGCGGCATGTCTGGCATAGTTATCAGAGATAGTGCAGATGAGTCTTTGTGTAGAGTAGCAAGATGCAAGCTGTTTGTTAGGGATTAAAGAATCTGTATTGTGCATGATGTCCATGGCTGTGTAGGTATTGTGGCATGTCAGTCTCCACGACGGCCACTGTGCTGCATGTGCATCCATTGTGTGTGTGTGTGCCATGTTGAACCAGACATTCCTTCCTTGACATACACCTTTTGCATAGTTCCTTCCTGAGATCCTTGTCTTTGTGTGCAACTTGTGGCATTGTTTTCTTGACATGGCGCATGCTGCTGCAGGCCCTGCAGCAAGGGCACCCAGTGTCCACGCAAACAAGCTGGTGTTCATCATGGATTGCTTGCTGACATGTGCTATGCTGATCAGCAGCATCTGTGCCTCATGTTGCAGCACACTCTGCATTATGCACAAGATCCCCAGTTCCATCCACCTCAAGGCAAGAGAGACCATCCCCCAGGTCAACTACGACATCCGTGTCTAATCCTACCCTGCACTCTACAGACATGTGCGTTACAACTCCCATGATACTTGTCCACATCCAGGGTGCATCTGCACAGCTCTGCTTCTACATCCGGCGACCAGCCCACATCAACGTCCAACGTTGGGGAATGGATCACTGCCAGCTGCAGGATGACCTTCTCAATCCACGCACACACTCAGGATGCAGCCCACAACCACAACACAACCTTGTGCCACTGTGATCCAACACCCCATTGTGCCATCTCCATGCATCCAACCTTGGCCGGCCCACCATTCTCCACATCCACCTGACTCAAGCATGCAGGACATGGTTCTGCCACGTGTCTACACATACCTGGGAGTAGCACCCCAGGACACTCCACATAATCCCTGACCTCTGCGCATGACTGTTGCTCTTCTAAATTGGTCTGTAGGCACAGTTGTGCGGGCACCCCCTCAGCTGGTTGGGCCCATCACGGGTGAGTATGGTGCTCCATGTCTGTATTGGATGATACATTGTGACCCATGTGTGTCCTTTGCCAGACTCAGACCCCAGGGTATGGATGGTTGGAGTTACTTCAGAAATCAGGCATGGTTTGACTTTACAAAACACACATGTAGTGGAATAATGCAAAATGACGGCATCATCTCGTGATTGTGATGATTTTTATTTGTGGTGGGGTACGTGTTTGGGAGGATGACAAGAGGTGCTTGGCGGGAGTGTAGAATCCAAAGTTCACAGGGGGAGTTGGTATCCTTGCCATTGGAAGTCATCAGAGTCTATGCCACAGTCTTTGTCAACATTGGTCAGACAGTGAGCAGCAAGTCCATGTGCCAGAGAATGTCATGTGATGATGTGCTGCTGTTGGGCCAGAGGGCCAGGTGCAGGCCAGGTGACCTGGGAGATGGTGATGTTCCGCTGACTCTCACGGTCTTTTGCGTGGATGACCCACCTTCCTGCGGGGACCCTCAGAAGCAGGCTGTGACGATGCTTGTGATGCTCCATCGGATGAATCCTCCTCCTCCTGATCCCTCCCTGTGGGTGGTGATGTTCTTCGCCTGGTGGCACAGGGAGGGTTGCCCATGTTTTCGGCAATCCGACGGAGTACACGGGTCATGTCCGTTTGCACCGCCACGAGCTCAGCCTGTCTTGCCTCCATCCGTCCTTGGTGTCGCTGTTGACAGGCATGTTGCTCGGCATGCAGGGTATTCATCTCCTCAAGGGTCCCCTTGATGTCTGTGAGGGTGGACGCAATCTGGACCATGCCCCTGGTGTCACGCCGGCATGTGTCCAGGATGTTGCTGACATGTGACATTACCGGTTCCTGAGCCAACTGGTCAGGTTCGCGCCTCCACCGTCCTCCACTCCCACCACCCCTGCCCACTTGCGCCTGGCCTGCTGTTGTGGGCACATCGGGTCTCCGGGACCCCTGAGGGATGGCATTTGCGGTGTCGCCTGCCTCCTCCTGGGTGCCCGGAGAACCTTGTCCCTCCTGGACAGACTGGCTGTGTTGTTGTGTGCGGGCAGGGCTCCTGGGTGTCTCCTGGGATGTGGCAGGAATGGGGGTGGTGGTTGGCACAGTTGTACCTGACGCAGGTGCTGCAGGTGGTTGGACACCAGAGGGGCCAGGTTGGTCTGGGTCATCCATGGAGTGGTGAGAGTCGTCGCTGCCGGTGGGGTCCTCTTCACGCAGAGCCTGGTCCTGTGAGTCTTCCCCCCCATTGTTGGGGGGAGATCGACGACATTGACCTGTGTGTGAGAGAGACAATGTTAATTGTGTTACATGCGACATCCATGTTTCATTCATTTTTGAGTTGGCACAGTTCCTCTGGGTGGTTGGATTTGGCTTGCATTCCTCTCACAGTGCACTTGTGCATGGGTATGTCCCTTGGCCACAGCTTTCGACACTTTACCTATGTGTGACACAATCTTAGTTGATGCATCTTTTTGGAACGCAGTCAGCAGTGTAGTGAGCGGGCGTAGCAAGCCATGCAGAGCCGCCTTACGTGTTGCATTGTACGTGGCCAAATGGTGTTTTTTCCATGCTATTTGAGAATGCAGGTAGGTAACTTAAGCATTTGTGACAGGGTTCTGACAAACACAGTGGGTGGGTATACCGGGTGTAAGGTTAGGTTTGTGCCTGCAGCACGGATGTACTTGTGCACAGATTGACACATGGCCCAGTGTTTATCAAAGGTTAAAGGGGGGGTTCACGCACTGCCAAACCTTGTCTACATGCACACAGTCCACCTGCTGACGAGCAGACATGGCCACACCACCCAAGGGTGATTTGGTCTCCCTCTGTCTCCCTTTCTCCCTCCCTCTGTCAGCCTCCTCCCTCTGTCCGTCTTCCTCTGTCTCCCTTTCTCCCTCCCTCTGTCAGCCTCCTCCCTCTGTCCGTCTCCCTCTGTCTCCCTTTCTCCCTCCCTCTGTCAGCCTCCTCCCTCTGTCCGTCTCCCTCTGTCTCCCTTTCTCCCTCCCTCTGTCAGCCTCCTGCCTCTGTCTGTCTCCCTCTGTCTCCCTTTCTCCCTCCCTCTGTCAGCCTCCTCCCTCTGTCTGTCTCCCTCTGTCAACCTCCTCCCTCTGTCCGTCTCCCTCTGTCTCCCTTTCTCCCTCCCTCTGTCAGCCTCCACCCTCTGTCCGTCTCCCTCTGTCTCCCTTTCTCCCTCCCTCAGTCAGTCTCCTCCCTCTGTCCGTCTTCCTCTGTCAACCTCCTCCTTCTGTCCGTCTCCCTCTGTCTCCCTTTCTCCCTCCCTCTGTCAGCCTCCACCCTCTGTCCGTCTCCCTCTGTCTCCCTTTCTCCCTCCCTCTGTCAGCCTCCTCCCTCTGTCCGTCTCCCTCTGTCTCCCTTTCTCCCTCCCTCTGTCAGCCTCCTCCCTCTGTCCGTCTCCCTCTGTCTCCCTTTCTCCCTCCCTCTGTCATCCTCCTCCCTCTGTCCGTCTCCCTCTGTCTCCCTTTCTCCCTCCCTCTGTCAGCCTCCTCCCTCTGTCCGTCTCCCACTGTCTCCCTTTCTCCCTTTCTCCCTCCCTCTGTCAGCCTCCTCCCTCTGTCCGTCTCCCTCTGTCTCCCTTTCTCCCTCCCTCTGTCAGCCTCCTCCCTCTGTCCGTCTCCCTCTGTCTCCCTTTCTCCCTCCCTCTGTCATCCTCCTCCCTCTGTCCGTCTCCCTCTGTCTCCCTTTCTCCCTCCCTCTGTCACCCTCCTCCCTCCCTCTGTCTGTCTCCCTGTGTCCACCTCTGTCTCCCTCCCTCTCTCTCCCCCTCTCCCTCCCTCTGTGTGTCACCCTCTGTCACCTCAGCCCAGCTTCCTGGTCACACACAGTTTGCAGGTCTTTCAAAGGCCATTGGCTTGTTCATGTGGGTTTGTTTCTTATCTCCGGGCACCCATTGGGCGGAGTGTCTGAGTCTGCGCTGCTGCTGTGGCGGTGTGTGCTGACACTCTTTCAGAGTGATGCATCTTCATTAGCTGCTGTTATGTGCAAATTGTGCCTTCATACCCATGTCATCCTGCAACGCGGCCACCATTTGCAGGCAACACAGTACTGTGTGGGGACACACTGTTTGTATGGCTGTGCCCTAGGCCATATGGGCTGAAGGAATTGTTGTGTGCTTCAGAGTTGCTCTATGTTAGTTTTGAGGCCCACCCTCCTGGCATCGGGGACATCCTGTCTTGTGTTGGTGTTTTGTGTGGCCTGTGACTTGGGGCCATATGTAGGAAGCCTAATACCGGTCGGTAACGGCCGATTTTCGGTAAATATACCGTTACCGACCGGTATTTAGGCTTCTGGTATGTAGGGGGCACATTTCAGGATTCGGTAATTTACCGAATCGGTAAAATTACCGAATCGGTAATTTTACCGATTCGGTAAATACCGAATCCTGAAATGATATGTAGGTAACACTCAAATGAGTGATGTCTAGGAAAAAGAATTCGGTATTTAGCACCAAATATAGGTTGGTGCTAAATACCGAATACATTGCACAAAGCAATATTTTGCTGAAATAACAGTGCCATGTGGCAGACATACATGCCCTTAGGGCATGTATGTCCGCCACATGTGCACACATGCAGGAATCAGGGGTGCAACAGGGTGTCAATGTGACACCCTGCCACCCTTGAATGTGCTCCCCACATTACCGAATCGGTATTTACCGATTCGGTAATGAGGCATACCTTCCCATTGATTCAATCAATGGGAAGGTATGCCTCATTACCGAATCGGTAAATACTGATTCGGTAATTACCGAATTTCTCCGATTCGGTAACATTTACCGAATTATTACCTACATACACTTTACCGATTCTTAAATACCGAATCGGTAAAATTCGGTATTTAAGAATCGGTAAAGTGTATGCCACCTACATATGGCCCTTGGCATGGAGGCGCTAGTGGGATGTGTGTGTTTTTGGAGTGTGGTTGTGTCCGGTGCTGGCTTTGGGGGGGTTGCGTGCATGATTGGTATTTTGGTTGTGTATGGCGTTCCCCCCATGTGAGGTGAGTTGTTTGTGTACTCACCAGGCTCTCGGACTCCTTCTACTCTGTCTACTCCCACCGGCGGCAGCCTGGCCATCACCTTCTCCTCCCAGGGATGGTAGTGTACCGGTCTGCGGGGCGGCCCTCCTCCAGTGATGTTCCCCTGGTTGTGATCGTCCGTCATTTTGTGGCAGACCGTCCTCCGCAGATCGTACCACCTGGCTTGGCACTCATGCCTGGTCCTTCTGGTGGCCCCAACAGCATTCACAGAATTGACAATCCTCTGCCACATGGCTGATTTTTCGGATATGCTGGTCCGTCTGACCAATGTTCCAAAGAGCTGTGGCTCGACTCTGATGATTTCGTCGACAAGGACCTCCAGCTCCTCCTTTGTGAACTTTGGATTCTTGTTAGTGGGCATGGTGTGGGGTGTGGGTGTGGATGGTTGTGGGGGTGTTTGTGTGGATGGTTGTGGGTGTGTGAGTGTGGTTGTGAAGGTGTGTGTGTGTGAATGTGATGCGGGAGTGTCTGTGATGGTGGTTGTGTGAAGGAGTGCAAGTGTAAGGTGTATTGATGGATGTAGTATGGTGCAGTGCGTTGTCTCTGTGGTCTGGCAGTAGTGGATCTGTTGCAAAGGATCATGGTTTGTGTGTGTTGGGCCTTTTTATTGGTCCATTTGTGGGTGTGGCTGTGTTTGAACTATGGGTGGGTGTGTTATAAGGAGTGGTTGTGTTTTGGGCCTCTGTTTAGCTGTTTTGCAGTTGCAGGTCAGTGTATAGGATGTATTTGGGCTTGTTGGACATGTTTTGTGGTGTTGTGTGAATCGAATTGACTCTCCTTGTGTTGTTTTGGTTTGTCCTGGTTCCGTACGAGTGTTTTTTGCGTACATGGGCCATGTTGTTGTACAGTGCCGTCCTTTGCTATGGCTTAGTACGAATCGTACATGCGCAATGTTGGGTGAGGGTGCTGGTGTAGGGGCCTGGGGTAGGGTGCGTACAGACACGGGCAGGGTGTTGGTCCGCACCGTCCATCGGTGGTGGTGTTTTGCACCGTACATACAGGGGGGCTGGGTGTACGCTCCGTACATACACGGGTGGGGTACGCTCCATACATACATGGGTGGGGAGTTGGTACGCTCCCTCTGTCTCCCTTTCTCCCTCCCTCTGTCATCCTCCTCCCTCTGTCCGTCTCCCTCTGTCTCCCTTTCTCCCTCCCTCTGTCACCCTCCTCCCTCCCTCTGTCTGTCTCCCTGTGTCCACCTCTGTCTCCCTCCCTCTCTCTCCCCCTCTCCCTCCCTCTGTGTGTCACCCTCTGTCACCTCAGCCCAGCTTCCTGGTCACACACAGTTTGCAGGTCTTTCAAAGGCCATTGGCTTGTTCATGTGGGTTTGTTTCTTATCTCCGGGCACCCATTGGGCGGAGTGTCTGAGTCTGCGCTGCTGCTGTGGCGGTGTGTGCTGACACTCTTTCAGAGTGATGCATCTTCATTAGCTGCTGTTATGTGCAAATTGTGCCTTCATACCCATGTCATCCTGCAACGCGGCCACCATTTGCAGGCAACACAGTACTGTGTGGGGACACACTGTTTGTATGGCTGTGCCCTAGGCCATATGGGCTGAAGGAATTGTTGTGTGCTTCAGAGTTGCTCTATGTTAGTTTTGAGGCCCACCCTCCTGGCATCGGGGACATCCTGTCTTGTGTTGGTGTTTTGTGTGGCCTGTGACTTGGGGCCATATGTAGGAAGCCTAATACCGGTCGGTAACGGCCGATTTTCGGTAAATATACCGTTACCGACCGGTATTTAGGCTTCTGGTATGTAGGGGGCACATTTCAGGATTCGGTAATTTACCGAATCGGTAAAATTACCGAATCGGTAATTTTACCGATTCGGTAAATACCGAATCCTGAAATGATATGTAGGTAACACTCAAATGAGTGATGTCTAGGAAAAAGAATTCGGTATTTAGCACCAAATATAGGTTGGTGCTAAATACCGAATACATTGCACAAAGCAATATTTTGCTGAAATAACAGTGCCATGTGGCAGACATACATGCCCTTAGGGCATGTATGTCCGCCACATGTGCACACATGCAGGAATCAGGGGTGCAACAGGGTGTCAATGTGACACCCTGCCACCCTTGAATGTGCTCCCCACATTACCGAATCGGTATTTACCGATTCGGTAATGAGGCATACCTTCCCATTGATTCAATCAATGGGAAGGTATGCCTCATTACCGAATCGGTAAATACTGATTCGGTAATTACCGAATTTCTCCGATTCGGTAACATTTACCGAATTATTACCTACATACACTTTACCGATTCTTAAATACCGAATCGGTAAAATTCGGTATTTAAGAATCGGTAAAGTGTATGCCACCTACATATGGCCCTTGGCATGGAGGCGCTAGTGGGATGTGTGTGTTTTTGGAGTGTGGTTGTGTCCGGTGCTGGCTTTGGGGGGGTTGCGTGCATGATTGGTATTTTGGTTGTGTATGGCGTTCCCCCCATGTGAGGTGAGTTGTTTGTGTACTCACCAGGCTCTCGGACTCCTTCTACTCTGTCTACTCCCACCGGCGGCAGCCTGGCCATCACCTTCTCCTCCCAGGGATGGTAGTGTACCGGTCTGCGGGGCGGCCCTCCTCCAGTGATGTTCCCCTGGTTGTGATCGTCCGTCATTTTGTGGCAGACCGTCCTCCGCAGATCGTACCACCTGGCTTGGCACTCATGCCTGGTCCTTCTGGTGGCCCCAACAGCATTCACAGAATTGACAATCCTCTGCCACATGGCTGATTTTTCGGATATGCTGGTCCGTCTGACCAATGTTCCAAAGAGCTGTGGCTCGACTCTGACGATTTCGTCGACAAGGACCTCCAGCTCCTCCTTTGTGAACTTTGGATTCTTGTTAGTGGGCATGGTGTGGGGTGTGGGTGTGGATGGTTGTGGGGGTGTTTGTGTGGATGGTTGTGGGTGTGTGAGTGTGGTTGTGAAGGTGTGTGTGTGTGAATGTGATGCGGGAGTGTCTGTGATGGTGGTTGTGTGAAGGAGTGCAAGTGTAAGGTGTATTGATGGATGTAGTATGGTGCAGTGCGTTGTCTCTGTGGTCTGGCAGTAGTGGATCTGTTGCAAAGGATCATGGTTTGTGTGTGTTGGGCCTTTTTATTGGTCCATTTGTGGGTGTGGCTGTGTTTGAACTATGGGTGGGTGTGTTATAAGGAGTGGTTGTGTTTTGGGCCTCTGTTTAGCTGTTTTGCAGTTGCAGGTCAGTGTATAGGATGTATTTGGGCTTGTTGGACATGTTTTGTGGTGTTGTGTGAATCGAATTGACTCTCCTTGTGTTGTTTTGGTTTGTCCTGGTTCCGTACGAGTGTTTTTTGCGTACATGGGCCATGTTGTTGTACAGTGCCGTCCTTTGCTATGGCTTAGTACGAATCGTACATGCGCGATGTTGGGTGAGGGTGCTGGTGTAGGGGCCTGGGGTAGGGTGCGTACAGACACGGGCAGGGTGTTGGTCCGCACCGTCCATCGGTGGTGGTGTTTTGCACCGTACATACAGGGGGGCTGGGTGTACGCTCCGTACATACACGGGTGGGGTACGCTCCATACATACATGGGTGGGGAGTTGGTACGCTCCATGCATACACGGGTGGGGGTACGCTCAGTACATACATGGGTGGGGGTATGCTCCGTACATACACTGGTAGGGTGTGGGTATGCTCCAATCATACACGGGTGTGGGTACGCTCCGTCCATACACGGGTGGGGTTACGCTCCATTCACACACGGGTGGGGGTATGCTCCATACATACACGGGTGGGGGTACGCTCCGTACATACACTGGTGGGGTGTGGGTATGCTCCAATCATACACGGGTGTGGGTACGCTCCGTCCATACACGGGTGGGCGTACGCTCCATTCATACACGTGTGGGGGTACGCTCCGAACATACACAGGTGGGGGTACGCTCCGTACATACACTGGTGGGGTGTTGGTACGCTCCATTCATACACGGGTGGGGGTACGCTCTGTACATACACTGGTGGGGTGTTGGTATGCTCTGTACATACACGGGTGGGGGTACGCTCTGTACATACACTGGTGGGGTGTGGGTATGCTCCATTCATACACGGGTGGGGGTACGCTCCGTACATACACGGGTGGGGGTACGCTCCATTCATAGACGGGTGGGGGTACGCTCTGTACATACACTGGTGGGGTGTGGGTACGCTCCAATCATACACGGGTGTGGGTACGCTCCGTCCATACACGGGTCGGGGTACGCTCCATACATACACGGGTGGGGAGTTGGTACGCTCCGTACATACACGGGTAGGGGTATGCTCCATTCATACACGGGTGGGGGTACGCTCCGTATATACACTGGTGGGGTGTGGGTACGCTCCGTACATACACTGGTGGGGGTTCGGCGCGTACATCCGCGGCCAGGGGGGCGTTTGGCGCATACATGCGGGGGCTGGGGGGGTGTTCGGCGCGTACATACGAGGGCTGGGGGGTGTTCTGCGCGTACATACGGGGTCTGGGGTGGGGTGTTCGGCGCATATGCGGGCACATGTCTCCATGGTTGCTATAGGAGTTCGGTCCGTACGGTGTTTTTTCTATACGGTTGGAAGGACGGGACGGATCGTACTTGCGCGGTCGGACTTCATTTTTCCGATTCGTACGGTAAATCATCCGGGGATGTGTCGGACACATTTTCCGACCCGAGGACGTGTGGGGAAATTTTCCCAATGCGATTCGTATGGACTTTTTCCCATACGAATCGTACTTGGCAGTTTGTACGCTACTTGTTCGATTCGCACAGTAAAAAATCCGGATACGATTCGTACGGGAATCGGCCCCATAATATATATACTGACTTAATAATTAGTTTTAATAATTAGTTTAATAACTTATAAATTATTACAAAATATTATAAATTACCAATACATCTATACACATAAAACAATAACATTAATAAAAATTAAATAATTACGTATAACAAATAAAAAAACTTACATTTAATTTGAATATTTTTAATTCTTAATTATATATTACATTAGCTAAAATAATACAAAAAAGATTTAATATCAGAGAGAATAAAACTACTACTCCAACTCCAACAAAAACAACAATAAGGAAAATGTTGGATGGCGTAGGGCTAAAAGTTACTATTTCCATTCCAGGGAGTGTAACAGTAGGGAAAGTGTTGGATAGCGTAGGGGTAAAAATGACTATTCCAACTCCAGAGAGTGCAACAGTAGGGAAAGTGTTGGATAGCGTAGGGGTAAAAATTACTATTCCAACTCCAAAGAGTGCAACAGTAGGGAAAGTGTTGGATAGCGTAGTGGTACAAATTACTATTCCAACTCCAGAGAGTGCAACAGTAGGGAAAGTGTTGGATAGCGTAAGGGTAAAAATTACTATTCCCACTTCAGAGAGTGCAACAGTATGGAAAGTGTTGGATAGCGTAGGGGTAAAAATTACTATTCCCACTCCAGACAGTGCAACAGTAGGGAAAGTGTTGGATAGCGTAGGGGTAAAAATTACTATTCCAACTCCAGAGAGTGCAACAGTAGAGAAAGTGTTGGATAGTGTAGGGGTAAAAATTACTATTCCCACTCCAGAGAGTGCAACAGTAGGGAAAGTGTTGGATAGCGTAGGGGTAAAAATGACTATTCCAACTCCAGAGAGTGCAACAGTAGGGAAAGTGTTGGATAGCGTAGGGATAAAAATTACTATTCCCACTCAAGAGAGTGCAACAGTAGGGAAAGTGTTGGATAGCGTTAGGGGTAAAAATTACTATTCCAACTCCAGAGAGTGCAACAGTAGGGAAAGTGTTGGATAGTGTAAGGGTCAAAATTACTATTCCAACTCCAGAGAGTGCAACGGTAGAGAAAGTGTTGGATAGCGTAGGGGTAAAAATGTACTATTCCAACTCCAGAGAGTGCAACAGTAGGGAAAGTGTTGGATAGCGTAGAAGTAGAAAATAACATACTTATAAATAAAATAATTATTTAAAATAATTATTGATTTAATTATTAAATAACTCTAAATTATTTACAAATACCAATAAATAATTATTACAAACACAACTACCAATGAATAATTAATTAGCAATCAATTAATAATAAATACCAATAAATAATAATTAATAAACATTAATTACAACATAAATATTGAACAATAAAATATTTCCATAACAAAAACATATTAATTATTAAAAAGCAATTACCAATTAAAATATATTGAACAATTAAATATTTGTTATACCCAAAAATAATAATAATTAAACATTAATTACCAATTAAAAAATATTGAACAAATGAATATTTTTATACCCAAAAATATTAATTATTAAACATTAATTACCAATTAATAATTACGTATTAATATATTAATTAGAAATTTCAATAAATAATTTTTAATCATATTTAATTACCAATTAATTATTGATAAGAAATACATTATTTTTCATAACCAACATATTATAATTTAAAATATTTGCCAATTAATAAATAATGTCCAATAAATTAATTATCAATACCCAACAACAAATTTAGGTGCCGATTCGGATCCTGGAGAAACCGGGTACGAACCGTCGGTCGGAGCGTTTTCTCCGTCCGACTCGTACCCGGGAAATAAACATTGCAAACATGGAAGTACGATTCCCACGGAAACACCATTTCCGTACGAATCGCAAAAAACACCGACAGACGAAAATACACATACCGATGTGATCCGGGAATGCTCCGACATGACGTCGGGACGCAATCAGGCTGCGTTTCACGAACCAGGAAGTACGATCCGCACCGACGTCACCCCGCACGGATTATATTTTCCGGCTGCCAAAAACTGCCGGACGACGCGCACAAGGAGCACCTGTATGCGACGGACAGCCATGGACCCGAACCTACGTGTCATCCCGGCCCTCATAGCAGTCCACCTGCTCTAAAGGCACCGACGCAGACGCCGCAGAAGGTCAGAACAACACCCAGGGGCAAAGGGGGGGCAGGGGCAGGACACATAACCCCCACCCAAGTCACAAATTACACATGCCCCGGACATACCTGACCAGCAGGACCTGGTCACCTCGAGGGGGTGGGGGCGTGTCCAGCAATGCAAGCGTCCGCCACAATGGAAGTGGATGTTGACGCGAACCGGCAACACAACAATACCGGTACGACCCGTACCCACGCTCTGAAGGGTTGGGTACGGTGCGTACCCCTACGGCACCCCATTAGGGGTCTGCACTGTACCCAGGCCCTCAGAGCGTTGTTACGGGTCGTACCACGCGTACCCCTACATCACCCCAACAATGCTGGTACGGCCCGTACCCAGGCCATTAGAACGTGGGTACGGGCCGTACCGCCATTGTTGGGGTAACATAGTGGTGGCCATGGTACGGCCCGTACCCACGCTCTTAAGGCCTGGGTACGGTACGTACCCAGGCCTGAAAATCGTGTGCACGGGAATGTACGGAGCGTACCCTCACCCGTGTATGAATGGAGTGTACCCACACCCCACCAGTGTATGTACGGAGCGTACCCACACCCGTGTATGTACGGAGCGTACCCACACCCGTGTATGAATGGAGCATACCCACACCCCACCAGTGTATGTACGGAGCGTACCCACATCCGTGTATGAATGGAGCGTACCCACACCCGTGTATGAATGGAGTGTACCCCCACCCGTGTATGAATGGAGCATACCCACACCCGTGTATGAATGGAGCGCACCCCCACCCGTGTATGAATGGAGCGTACCCACACCCCATCAGTGTATGTACGGAGCGTACCCACACCCGTGTATGAATGGAGTGTACCCACACCCCACCAGTGTATGTATGGAGCGTACCCATACCTGTGTATGAATGGAGCGTAACCACACCTGTGTATGAATGGAGCGTACCCCCACCCGTGTATGTACGGAGCGTACCAACACCCGTGTATGAATGGAGCGTACCCACACCCGTGTATGAATGGAGTGTACCCCCACCTGTGTATGAATGGAGCGTACCCACACCCGTGTATATCCCGACTCTACATGCCCAGACGCAGGAGGGGTGGGTGCAGAGTCCTCCCAGCAGTGCCCAGACACAGGAGGGGTGTTTGCCTATCACTCCCAGCAGTGCCCAGACGCAGGAGGGGTGTGTGCCTATCACTCCCAGCAGTGCCCAGACACAGGAGGGGTGGGTGCAGAGTCCTCCCAGCAGTGCCCAGACACAGGAGGGGTGGTTGCAGAGTCCTCCCAGCAGGTCCCAGACATAGGAGGGGTGTGTGCAGAGTCCTCCCAGCAGTGCCCAGACACAGGAGGGGTGTGTGCAGAGTCCTCACAGCAGTGCCCAGACACAGGAGGGGTGTGTGCAGAGTCCTCCCAGAAGTGCCCAGATGCAGGAGGGGTGGGTTCAGAGTCCTCCCAGCAGTGCCCAGACGCAGGAGGGGTGGGTGCAGAGTCCTCCCAGCAGTGCCCAGACACAGGAGGGGTGTGTGCAGAGTCCTCCCAGCAGTGCCCAGACACAGGAGGGGTGTGTGCAGAGTCCTCCCAGCAGTGCCCAGACACAGGAGGGGTGGGTGCAGAGTCCTCTCAGCAGTGCCCAGATGCAGGAGGGGTGTGTGCCTATCACTCCCAGCAGTGCCCAGACGCAGGAGGGGTGTGTGCAGAGTCCTCCCAGCAGTGTCCAGACACAGGAGGGGTGTGTGCCTATCACTCCCAGCAGTGCCCAGACGCAGGAGGGGTGTGTGCCTATCACTCCCAGCAGTGCCCAGACACAGGAGGGGTGGGTGCAGAGTCCTCCCAGCAGTGCCCAGACACAGGAGGGGTGGTTGCAGAGTCCTCCCAGCAGGTCCCAGACATAGGAGGGGTGTGTGCAGAGTCCTCCCAGCAGTGCCCAGACACAGGAGGGGTGTGTGCAGAGTCCTCACAGCAGTGCCCAGACACAGGAGGGGTGTGTGCAGAGTCCTCCCAGAAGTGCCCAGATGCAGGAGGGGTGGGTTCAGAGTCCTCCCAGCAGTGCCCAGACGCAGGAGGGGTGGGTGCAGAGTCCTCCCAGCAGTGCCCAGACACAGGAGGGGTGTGTGCAGAGTCCTCCCAGCAGTGCCCAGACACAGGAGGGGTGTGTGCAGAGTCCTCCCAGCAGTGCCCAGACACAGGAGGGGTGGGTGCAGAGTCCTCTCAGCAGTGCCCAGACGCAGGAGGGGTGTGTGCCTATCACTCCCAGCAGTGCCCAGACGCAGGAGGGGTGTGTGCAGAGTCCTCCCAGCAGTGTCCAGACACAGGAGGGGTGTGTGCCTATCACTCCCAGCAGTGCCCAGACGCAGGAGGGGTGTGTGCCTATCACTCCCAGCAGTGCCCAGACACACGAGGGGTGGGTGCAGAGTCCTCCCAGCAGTGCCCAGACACAGGAGGGGTGGTTGCAGAGTCCTCCCAGCAGGTCCCAGACATAGGAGGGGTGTGTGCAGAGTCCTCCCAGCAGTGCCCAGACACAGGAAGGGTGTGTGCAGAGTCCTCCCAGCAGTGCCCAGACACAGGAGGGGTGTGTGCAAAGTCCTCCCAGCAGTGCCCAGACGCAGGAGGGGTGGGTGCAGAGTCCTCCCAACAGTGACCAGACGCAGGAGGGGTGGGTGCAGAGTGCTCCCAGCAGTGCCCAGACACAGGAGGGGTGTGTGCAGAGTCCTCCCAGCAGTGCCCAGACACAGGAGGGGTGGGTGCAGAGTCCTCCCAGCAGTGCCCAGACACAGGAGGGGTGTGTGCAGAGTCCTCCCAGCAGTGCCCAGACACAGGATGGGTGTGTGCCTATCACTCCCAGCAGTGCCCAGACGCAGGAGGGGTGGGTGCAGAGTCCTCCCAGCAGTGCCCAGACACAGGAGGGGTGGGTGCAGAGTCCTCCCAGCAGGTCCCAGACATAGGAGGGGTGTGTGCAGAGTCCTCCCAGCAGTGCCCAGATACAGGAGGGGTGTGTGCAGAGTCCTCCCAGCAGTGCCCAGACACAGGAGGGGTGTGTGCAGAGTCCTCTCAGCAGTGCCCAGACACAGGAGGGGTGGGTGCAGAGTCCTCCCAGCAGTGCCCAGACACAGGAGGAGTGTGTGAAGAGTCCTCCCAGCAGTGCCCAGACACAGGAGGGGTGGGTGCAGAGTACTCTCAGCAGTGCCCAGACACAGGAGGGGTGTGTGCCTCTCACTCCCAGCAGTGCCCAGATGCAGGAGGGGTGTGTGCCTACCACTCCCAGCAGTGCCCAGACACAGGAGGGGTGTGTGCAGAGTCCTCCCAGCAGTGCCCAGACACAGGAGGGGTGGATGCAGAGTCCTCTCACCAGTGCCCAGACACAGGAGGGGTGTGTGCCTATCACTCCCAGCAGTGCCCAGACACAGGAGGGGTATGTGCAGAGTCCTCCCAGCAGTACCCAGACACAGGAGGGGTGGGTGCAGAGTCCTCCCAGCAGTGCCCAGACACAGGAGGGGTGGGTGCAGAGTCCTCTCAGCAGTGCCCAGACGCAGGAGGGGTGTGTGCCGAGTCCTCCCAGCAGTGCCCAGACACAGGAGGGGTGGGTGCAGAGTCCTCCCAGCAGTGCCCAGACACAGGAGGGGTGGGTGCAGAGTCCTCTCAGCAGTGCCCAGACGCAGGAGGGGTGTGTGCCGAGTCCTCCCAGCAATGCCCAGACACAGGAGGGATGGGTGCAGAGTCCTCCCAGCAGGTCCCAGACATAGGAGGGGTGTGTGCAGAGTCCTCCCAGCAGTGCCCATGGAAAGAAAGGGGTTGAGTACACACAGATACAATGGCCACAATTGTCAGGCAGGTGCTCAAAGACCCAGAAGAACACGAAACACATGTGTGTGAGGCTGGGAGTACACACATGCATAGTGCGGAAAAGGGAACATGTACACATGAAGTCCTGTCAATATACTCCAGACACAAGTACAGTGACCCCCAAGGATGACACAAATGATGCAGGTGGAGACCTTGGCCAGCATGCATGGCCAAAGTTGAAGGGGTCCGTCACACACCCAGCAAATGTAGACACAGCACTGCACAAATGTCTTCACAACACCCTGCAGGGAAGATGTCAGGGTCCACAGAGGAAGGTACACACCTTGGGACAATGTCACCATGCAGTAACAGCTAACATGAGCAAAGTTTGATAGCAAATACCGTGTGATGGCACACAGATAACAGGGTCCACCCCACGAACAGCACACTACAACATATCCCACACACCTAACACATTATCGCCACCACAAATCATGGAGCATCACCACCAACAGCAATGCCAGAAAAGCAGTAGTGTGCCAAGGAAAATAAAATAGCTTTATTCAGCAATGTTCTAAAATGAATTGTATGAAGAGTTCCATATGCACAAGGCCCATAGGGCAGTCCATAGTTCCAATCCAGGTGGGGGACACATTGGGATGCGTGTCTCCTAGCTTGCCTGCACAGTTCAGACTACCTTGTCATCCACAGGGGGGGCATCATGTGGGGGGGAAGGACCAGGCACCGCAGGGACAGGAGGGGCAAGGGTAGGTGTTGTGGGTGCAGGGACAGACGACTCCAACACAGGGGGTGGGGCAGCGCCAAAGGTGGATTCGAGCATGGCGCTGCACACTACTGCCAGGTCGCCCAGCGTCTCCCCTGCACCCAAAGGAACCACAGGCCCCAAGGGGGGGGGGCGCAGGGATGGGTCGCAGCGCTACCGGGGGAACCACTATGAAGAACCCTGCATGTCTGTCACACCTGGACACAATGCCAGATGTCACAGTCACAAAAAGGGGCACAGTTTAAGCTAGTGGAGTCTGCACTCACCTGCTCCCCTGGTCGACCATACAGCATGGTGTACTGTGGGAGGATCACATCCACCAACACCATATTCTCCTCCATGGTGAATGGCTGGGCCCTCTCCACAGACTTGGACATGGTGCCAGAGGAATCACTAGCAGCAGCAGTGTTGTGGAATGCAAGGATGTGCAGGCAAGTGCTCTCTCAAGGGACCTGGCTGCCTTATATCTTCCTTGCTGGCCTGTTTCATTTACAGGAGTACAGAGTGATTGACTCAGTCACATTTGCATCCTACGTGTCGTCCAATCATTTTAAAACTACCCCAGTGACAGGCTTTGCATGGTCTTAAAATTGAGCATGATGTAATGTCAACAACCACATTGCAACAAAGTAAATTGTCTCCAACCGACTTCTGCTGGCCACATGATGCAAAATTCAAACCTCAAACTCGGTCTCCATGACAACCAGCATGCATTTAGGCCCCTATACTTGTCCCTCATGTGTCCCCTATGTCAATCCTATGTCACAACACAGGTACGGTGCGTTCCATAGCCCTAGGGCACCCCAAATGCATTGCAACGGACCGTACACGCATGTGTACGGTCCCCATCTCTATGGTGGTGCTGGCGTATGCGTACGCCATAGTGATAGGGACCGACCCTACACGCGCGTGTGTACGGTCCGGACTACTATGGCGTACACGTACGCGAGCACCACCATAGTGATAGGGACACTACACATGTGTGTACGGTCCATATCACTATGGCGTACGCATACGCCAGCACCACCATAGTGATAGGGACCGTACACACGCATGTATAGGGTCACTCCCTATCACTATGGGGGTGCTCGCGTACGTGTACGCCATAGTAATCCGGACCGTACACACGCGTGTGTACGGTCCCTATCACTATGGGTGTGCTCGCGTACGTGTACGCCATAGAAGTTCGGACCGTACACACGCGTGTGTGTAGGGTCCCTATCACTATGGGGGTGCTCGCGTACGTGTACGCCATAGTAGTCCAGACCGTACACACGCGTGTGTACGGTCCCTATCACTATGGGGGTGCTCGCGTACGTGTACGCCATAGTAGTCCGGACCGTACACACGCGTGTACGGTCCCTATCACAATGGCGTACGCATACGCCAGCACCACCATAGTGATAGGGACCCTACACATGCTTGTACGGTTCGTATCACTATGGCGTATGCATACGCCAGCACCACCATAGAGATAGGGACCCTACACACGCGTGTACGGTCCCTATCACTATGGCGTACACATACGCCAGCACCACCATAGTGATAGGGACCCTACACATGCGTGTACGGTCCGTATCACTATGACGTACGCATACGCCAGAACCACCACAGTGATAGTGACCCCACACACGGCCTCGGAGCGTATGTACGGTGGGATTCACAACTGACAGTGGTGACAGGCGGCACACAGTAATTAATTGAGCTGTCATACATGGCCAAGGCTGGACATCAAGGCATTGTCGGTGCAGTACTACATGTGTCGGGCACAGGTGGGTCAGGCTGTGATGTGGCACCATACTCCTGAGGTGTGAAGCAAATTACAGTATGATGAGCTGTGTACACATGTCATGTGTGATGGTGCCCTATGTGCCACACATCCCCTTCACTCCTTTGACATGTGTGCATGTAGTTCTGACTTGGTGGGCCATGCGTCACTGGCATGGCACAGTCACCGACACCCGCAAATGTCCCCTGATGCCAGGTACATGGAATGTTACCCCGGACAAGTGAATGCCCGCGTTGCACGCTGTAGCTATGTCATGTGTGTGTCATGTGTTCCCATATGTTTGCTGTAGGTGTTTGGTCAAATGCATCTGCAGTTGCTGCAACCAACATGTGTCTGTGTGTAGATGAGCATGGCACGCTGTTACGCACACCAGCACACATGTGTAATCCGACGTTAGGTGTGTATGTATGCATTGACACGGAGTTCCAAAACAAGGACATATCTGCATACTCTCAATGTATGTGTGATCAGTCTTGACATGTAATCCTTCATGGCAAGGTGTGTGGTCTGTCCTTATTCTATGACATGTGACCTGTGCCTCTAGTATTCCGCAACCTGTCTGTACAATAAACATCCTTCTTCTGCACATATTTGGATGTCTGTAACTCCTGTAATGCGTCTGCCTGCTCACTTACACTGGCCCACAGCTAGTTTCATGCCATGGCATGTTGAGGTTGAGAATCAACGTTTGTAGCTGGCTCTTGGTAGGAGTGTCACATGCCTGGCATACGTGTCCAGGGCATATTGCACAGACCTGACTCTGTATGTAGCATATGTGTATTGCCTGTTGAGCATGTGCTCTGTACATTGACATTGGTGGTGTACTGTACTCACTCTTCGTTGTCCCTTCTAATTCACTGCAGGGCTCCGCCTCTCCTTCGACCAATTCCAGACTTGGCTGACATGCGGGAAAATGACTGCATACGCCACTACCGCTTCCCCCAACGCTTGATTGTGGACCTGACGACACGGCTGGCACCACACCTCCAACCGCTACACAGGTATCCTACTGCACTGACACCCAAGATGAAGGTGATGACAGCCCTACATTTATTGGCCACGGGTACCTTTCAACATACCATTGCCCATGTCGGTGGCATGTCCCAAACCATGTTCAGCTGTGTTCTGCATGATTTTTTAGAGGCCATGTTGGAGCACCTGGATGAGTTCATTAAATTCCCAACTCCTGAGCAGTTGACAGCTGTCAAGCATGAGTTCTATGCCCTGGGAGGGATGCCCCATGTCATTGGGTCCATAGATGGAACACATGTGGCTTTGGTACCACCACAGGCACAGGAGGTAGCCTTCCGTAACCGCAAGCATTACCACTCCATTAATGCCCTTGCGGTGTGTCTTGCCAACATGGTGATTTCACATGTCTGTGCTTGTTTTCCAGGATCAGCACACGATGCGTACATCATGAGGCGTAGCAGGGTGCCTGAAATGATGCTGCAGCTGCGCAACGAACGAGCATGTATTGTTGGTGGGTATACTCTGGCAGTCCTGTATTTAACGTCATCTTCCTGTCTTACTGCTTCTCCTGACCCACTCTTGTCCATGATGTTTCCATGTAGGGGACGCTGGCTATCCCAACATGCCATGGCTGATCACGGCTCTCCGCAACCCCAGCACAGCTGCCGATCACCGCTACAACAACGCCCATGGGCGGACCAGGCGAGTGATAGAGAGGACATTTGGCCTCCTGAAGAGCCGATTCCGTTGCCTCCACAAGACCGGTGGCGCACTCCCATATGCACCGGTGAAGGTCTGCAAGATATTCCTCGTGTGCTGCATGCTGCACAACATGGCAGTGGAGAAAGCTGTGCCACTCATCCTGGATCCAGATGAGCAGGACCATCCACCCGTGGAGGATGAAGGGCTTGGTCACGACGCAAGTGATGTGGAGGAGGAGGAGGCGGTAGAGGACATGCGGAGTCGGCTCATACGCGACTTCTTTGCTTAGTGGTGAGTTCCAGTGTCTGAGTGTGCACGCATTGGGCTGTGTGTGGCAAGTGTTGCAATGTGTGTGTCCATCTGCATGTCTTCCAAGTGAGTCAGAGGTGTGTTTGGATGTGTCACGCGAGTGATGGTGCAATAGAAGAATGTTTTTCCAGGGTAATCATTGTCACCTAGCATGTTGACAACCTAATACGTGTTGAGTACATGCACATGCATGCGGATGTGCTTCTTTTGGCTGACTTTTGGTGTGTCTCCCATCCACAGGTACTTGCGCATGCTGTCTGCTGGTGGCATTGTTGTGCTCCTGCTATTCCTCATGAACACAGCAACATGTGCTGAATCAGCGTTACATGCACGGACAAGTTTGAAAATCGCCTTCGGGTAAGGGATGCAGCACGGCTTTTTGGGAGTGGTATTTGTTTTGAATGTGTGTGCACTGCTCCTGTTCATGTTTGGATACTTTACATACATGTAGAATCACCATGTGGCACATGACATGGAGCAGAATTCACCTGAATTGATGGTCAGACTTGGTGACAGTCATCTGTAATGGGATTGTGGATTGTGATGGAGCCATCAATGTGTGTAACACTGCCCTCGGAAACATTCGGGTTGCACCGGGTTGACATGGTGTGTGAAATCCCCATTAGGGGCTCAATGGTGTATAGCAGCCTCTCCGTGAGCAGCAGGGGGTGTTTAGCTGTAACCCATCACTTGTGTGCCAGTGCTATGGATTTCCAGCATCTGTGGTGGTAAGGGGGGTGCCAGTGTTGGTCCCACATGTTCATCCACATGACCTGTGTATGTGTTGACAGAGTTGCATTAGCATTCCGACACACATGAGTAATAAAGGTGTCCCTCTGCCTCCAAGGTGCCTCATCTCTGTCAATGGTGGTCTGTTGCCACTGTGCATGCGGCATGTCTGGCATTGTTCTCAGAGATGGTGCATATGAGTCTATGTGTAGAGTAGCAAGATGCAAGCTGTTTGTCAGGGATTAGATTCTGTCTTGTGCATGATGTCCATGGCTGTGTAGGTATTGTGGCATGTCAGTCTCCAGGACAGCCACTGTGCTGCATGTGAATCCATTGTGTGTGTGTGTGCCATGTTGAACCAGACATTCCTTCCTTGACATACACCTTTTGCATAGTTCCTTCCTGAGATCCTTGTCTTTGTGTGCTACTTGTGGCATTGTTTCCTTGACATGGCGCATGCTGCTGCAGGCCCTGCAGCAAGGGCACCCAGTGTCAACGCAAACGAGCTGGTGTTCATCATGGATTGCTTGCTGACATGTGCTATGCTTATCAGCAGCATCTGTGCCTCATGCGGCAGCACACTCTGCATTATGCACAAGATCCCCAGTTCCATCCACCTCAAGGCAAGAGGGAGACCATTCCCCAGGTCAACTACGACATCCGTGTCTAATCCTACCCTGCACTCTACGGACATGTGCGTTAGAAATCCCATGATACTTGTCCACATCCAGGGTGCATCTGCACAGCTCTGCTACTACATCCGACGACCAGGCCACATCAACGTCAAACAGAGATGGGGGAGTGGATCACTGCCAGCTGCAGGAACCTTCTCAATCCACGCACACACTCAGGATGCAGCCCACAACCACAACACAACCTTGTGGCACTGTGATCCAACACCCAATTGTGCCATCTCCATGCATCCAACCTTGGCTGGCCCACCATTCTCCACATCCACCTGACTCAAGCATGCAGGACATGGTTCTGCCACGTGTCTACACATACCTGGGACTCCCACCCCAGGACACTCCACATGATCCCTGACCTCTGCGCATGACTGTTGCTCTTCTAAATAGGTCTGTAGGCACAGTTGTGCGGGCACCCCCTCAGCTGGTTGGGCCCATCACGGGTGAGTATGGTGCTCCATGTCTGTCTTGGATGGTACATTGTGACCCATGTGTGTCCTTTGCCAGACTCAGACCCCAGGGTATGGATGTTTGGAGTTACTTCAGAAATCAGGCATGGTTTGACTTTACAACACACACATGTAGTGGAATAATGCAAAATGACGGCATCATCTTGTGATTGTGATGATTTTTATTTGTGCTGGGGGACGTGTTTGGGGGGTGACAAGAGGTGCTTGGCGGGAGTGTAGAATCCAAAGTTCACAGGGGGAGTTGGTGTCCTTGCCATTGAAAGTCATCAGAGTCTGTGCCACAGTCTTTGTCAACATTGGTCAGACAGTGACCAGCAAGGCCATGTGGCAGAGAATGTCCTTAGCTGCTGTGCTGCTGTTGGGCCAGAGGGCCAGGTGCCGGGCCAGGTGACCTGGGAGATGGTGATGTTCCGCTGACTCTCACGGTCTTTTTCGTGGACGACCCACCTTCCTGCGGGGACCCTCAGAAGCAGGCCTTGACGATGCCAGGGACACTCCGTCAGATGAATCCTCCTCCTCCTCCCTCCCTGTTTCTGGTGCTGCTCTACGCCTGGTGGCACAGGGAGGGTTTGCCAGGCTTTGGGCGATCTGACGGAGTGATTGGCTCACGTCCCTGTGCACCGCCAGGAGCTCATCCAGTCTTGCCTCCATCCTGGCATGATGCTCGACCTGCATGGTCTTCATCTCATTGAGGGTCCCCACTACCTGGTCGATGCCTCTGGAGTCACGCCGGTATGCGTCCAGGATGTTTCTGATGTGTGACATAGCCGGGTCAAGAGCCAACTGGGCAGGTTCGCGCCTCTGCCGTCCTCCACTCCCACCACCCCTGCCCACTTGCGCCTGGCCTGCCGTTGTGGGCACATCGGGTCTCCGGGACCCCTGAGGGATGGCATTTGCGGTGTCGCCTGCCTCCTCCTGGGTGCCCGGAGAACCTTGTCCCTCCTGGACAGACTGGCTGCGTTGTTGTGTGCGGGCAGGGCTCCTGGGTGTCTCCTGGGATGTGGCAGGAATGGGGGTGGTGGTTGGCACAGTTGTACCTGACGCAGGTGCTGCAGGTGGTTGGACACCAGAGGGGCCAGGTTGGTCTGGGTCATCCACGGAGTGGTGAGAGTCGTCGCTGCCGGTGGGGTCCTCTTCACGCAGAGCCTGGTCCTGTGAGTCATCCCCCCCAGTGTTGGGTGGAGATCGACTACGTTGACCTGTGTGTGAGAGAGACAGTGTTAATTGTGTTACATGCGACATCCATGTTTCATTCAGTTTTGATTTAGCACAGTTCCTCTGGGTGTTTGGATTTGGCTAGCATTCCTCTCACAGTGCACTTGTGCATGGGTATTTCCCTTGGCCACAGGTTTCGACACTTTACCTATGTGTGACACAATCTTAGTTGATGCATCTTTTGTGAACGCAGTCAGCAGTGTAGTGAGTGGGCGTAGCAAGCCATGCAGAGCCGCCTTATGTGTTGCACTGTACGTGGCCAAATGTTGTATTTTCCATGCTATTTGAGAATGCAGGTAGGTAACTTAACAATTTGAGACAGGGTTCTGACAAACACAGTGGGTGGGTATACTGGGTGTAAGGTTCTGTTTGTGCCTGCAGCACGGATGTACTCGTGCACAGATTGACACATGGCCTAGTGTTCATCAAAGGTTGCAGGGGGGGTTCACGCACTGCAAAACCTTGTCTACATGCACACAGTCCACCTGCTGATGAGCGGACATGGCCACACCACTCAAGGGTTATTTGGTCTCCCTCTGTCTCCCTTTCTCCCTCCCTCTGTCAGCCTCCTCCCTCTGTTTGTCTCCCTTTCTCCCTCCCTCTATCAGCCTCCTCCCTCTGCCCGTCTCCCTCTATCTCCCTTTCTCCCTCCCTCTGTCAGCCTCCTCCCTCTGTCCATCTCCCTTTCTCCCTCCCTCTGTCAGCCTCCTCCCTCTGTCCGTCTCCCTTTCTCCCTCCCTCTGTCAGCCTCCTCCCTCTGTCCGTCTCCCTCTGTCTCCCTTTCTCCCTCCCTCTATCAGCCTCCTCCCTCTGTCCGTCTCCCTCTATCTCCCTTTCTCCCTCCCTCTGTCAGCCTCCTCCCTCTGTCCGTCTCCCTCTCTCCCTCCCTCTGTCAGCCTCCTCCCTCTGTCCGTCTCCCTTTCTCCCTCCCTCTGTCAGCCTCCTCCCTCTGTCCGTCTCCCTCTGTCTCCCTTTCTCCCTCCCTCTATCAGCCTCCTCCCTCTGTCCATCTCCCTCTATCTCCCTTTCTCCCTCCCTCTATCAGCCTCCTCCCTCTGTCTGTCTCCCCTCCTCCCTCCCTCTTTCAGCCTCCTCCCTCCCTCTGTCTGTCTCCCTGTGTCCACCTCTGTCTCTGTCCCTCTCTCTGCCCCTCTCCCTCCCTCTGTGTGTCACCCTCTGTCACCTCAGCCCAGCTTCCTGGGCACACACAGTTTGCAGGTCTTTCAAAGGCCATTGGCTTGTTCATATGGGTTTGTTTCTACTCTGCCGGCACCCATTGGGCGGAGTGTCTGAGTCTGCGCTGCTGCTGTGGTGGTGTGTGCTGACACTCTTTCAGTGTGCTTCGTCTTCATTAGCTGCTGTTAAGTGCAAATTGTGCCTTCATACCCATGTCGTCCTGCAACGCGGCCACCATTAGCAAAACAGTACTGTGTGGGGACACAATGTTTGTATGGCTGTGCCCTGAGCCATATGGGCGGAGGGCATTGTCGTGTGCTTCAGAGTTGCTCTATGTTAGTTTTGAGGCCCACCCTCCCGGCATCGGGAACATCCTTTCTTGTGTTGGTGTTTTGTGTGGCCTGTGACTTGGCATGGCCTTGCTTGGGGCATGGGGCATGGAGGCGCTAGTGGCACGTGTGTGTTTTTGGAGTGTGGTTGTGTCCGGTGCTGGCTTTGGGGGGGTTGCGTGCATGATTGGTATTTGGGTTGTATATGGCGTTCCCCCCATGTGAGGTGAGTTGTTTGTGTACTCACCAGGCTCTCGGACTCCTTCTAGTCCGTCTACTCCCAACGGCGGCAGCGTGGCCATCATCTTCTCCTCCCAGGGATGGTAGTGTACCGGTCTGCGGGACGGACCTCCTCCAGTGATGTTGGCCTGGTTGTGCTCATCCGTCATTTTGCGGCGGACCATCCTCCGCAGATCGTACCACCTGGCTTGGCACTCATGCCTGGTCCTTCTGGTGGCCCCAACAGCATTCACGGAATTGACTATCCTCTGCCACATGTCTGATTTTTCTGATATGCTGGTCCGTCTGACCAATGTTCCAAAGAGCTGTGGCTCGACTCTGATGATGTCGTCGACAAGGACCTCCAGCTCGACCTTTGTGAACTTTGGATTCTTGTTGGTGGGCATGGTGTGGGGTGTGGGTGTGGATGGTTGTGGGGGTGTGGGTGTGGATGGTTGTGGGTGTGTGGGTGTAGTTGTGCAGGTGTGTGTGTGTGAATGTGATGAGGGTGTGTTTGTGATGGTGGTTGTGTGAAGGAGTGCAAGTGTAAGGTGTATTGATGGTTGAAGTATGGTGCAGTGCGTTGTCTCTGGGGTCTGGCAGCAGTGGATCTGTTGCAAAGGATCATGGTTTGTGTGTGTTGGGCCTTTTTATTGGTCCATTTGTGGGTGTGGCTGTGTTTGAACTTTGGGTGGGTGTGTTATAAGGAGTGGTAGTGGTTTGGGCCTCTGTTTAGCTGTTTGTCAGTTGCAGGTCAGTGTATAGGATGTATTTGGCCTTGTTGGATATGTTTTGTGGTATTGTGTGCCTTGAATTGACTCTCCTTGTGTTTTTTTGGTTTTTCCTGGTTCAGTAGGAGTGTTTTTTGCGTCTGTACGGTGCGTACATGGGCCATGTGGTTGTACAGTGCTGTCCTTTGCTATGGCTTAGTACGACTCGTACATGCCCGATGTTGGGTGAGGGTGCTGGTGTGTGGGCCTGGGGTAGGGTGCGTACGTACACGGGCAGGGTGTTGGTCCACACAGTCCATCGGTGGTGGTGTTTCGCACCGTACATACAGGGGGGGCTGGGTGTAGGGTCCGTACATACACGGGTGGGGAGTGGGTACGCTCCATGCATACACGGGTGGGGGTACGGTCCGTACATACATGGGTGGGGGTACGGTCTGTACATACACTGGTGGGGTGGGGGGTACAGTCCGTACATACACGGGTGGGGAGTTGGTACGCTTCATGCATATATGGGTGGGGGTACAGTCCGTACATACAGGGGGGGCTGGGGGTACGGTCCGTACATACACGGGTGGGGAGTTGATACGCTCCATGCATACACGGGTGGGGGTACGGTCCGTACATACAGGGGGGGCTGGGGGTACGGTCCGTACATACACGGGTGGGGAGTTGGTACGCTCCATACATACACGGGTGGGGGTACGGTCCGTACATACACGGGTGGGGTGGGGGTACAGTCCATACATACACGGGTGGGGAGTACGTACGCTCCATGCATACACGGGTGGGGTGACGGTCCGTACATACAGGGGGGGCTGGGGGTACGGTCCGTACATACATGGGTGGGGAGTTGGTACGCTCCATGCATACACGGGTGGGGGTACGGTCCGTACATACACGGGTGGGGAGTAGGTACGCTCCATG
This sequence comes from Triturus cristatus, assembly GCF_964204655.1. Taxonomy (NCBI): domain Eukaryota; kingdom Metazoa; phylum Chordata; class Amphibia; order Caudata; family Salamandridae; genus Triturus; species Triturus cristatus. Next base: position 1,261,645,405 of record NC_140579.1, read on the forward strand.
CATACACGGGTGGGGGTACGGTCCATACATACAGGGGGGGCTGGGGGTACGGTCTGTACATACACGGGTGGGGAGTTGGTACGCTCCATGCATACACAGGTGGGGGTACGGTCCGTACATACATGGGTGGGGTGGGGGTACGGTCCGTACATACACGGGTGGGGAGTAGGTACGCTCCATGCATACACGGGTGGGGGTATGGTATGTACATACAGGGGGGGCTGGGGGTACGGTCCGTACATACACGGGTGGGGGGTTGGTACGCTCCATGCATACACGGGTGGGGTACGGTCCTTACATACACGGGTGGGGTGGGGGTACGGTCTGTACATACACGGGTGGGGAGTAGGTACGCTCCATGCATACACGGGTGGGGGTACGGTCCGTACATACAGGGGGGGCTGGGGGTACGGTCCGTACATACACGGGTGGGGAGTTGGTACGCTCCATGCATACATGGGTGGGGGTACGGTCCGTACACACACGGGTGGGGTGGGGGTATGGTCCGTACATACACGGGTGGGGAGTAGGTACGCTCCATGCATACACGGGTGGGGGTACGGTCCATACATACACAGGTGGGTGTACAGTCCGTACATACACTGGTGGGGTGGGGAGTACGGTCCGTACATACACGGGTGGGGAGTTGGTACGCTCCATGCATACACGGGTGGGGGTATGGTCCGTACATACGGGGGGGCTGGGGGTATGGTTTATACATACACGGGTGGGGAGTAGGTACGCTCCATGCATACACGGGTGGGGGTACGGTCCGTACATACACGGGTGGGTGTACGGTCCGTACATACACTGGTGGGGTGGGGGGTACGGTCCGTACATACATGGGTGGGGAGTTGGTATGCTCCATGCATACACGGGTAGGGGTACGCTCCATGCATACACTGGTGGGGGTTCGGCACGTACATCCGTGGCCGGGGGGCGTTTTGCGTGTACATGCGGGGTCTGTGGTGGCGTGTTCGGCGCGTATGCGGGCACGTGTCTCCATGGTTGCTATAGGAGTTTGGTTCGTACGGTGTTTTTTCCATACAGTTGTAAAATCAAAAGGACGGGAGTGATCGTACTTGCGCGGTCGAACTTCATTTTTCCGATTCGTACAGTGAATCGTCCGGGGATGTGTCGGACACAATTTCCGACCCGAGGACGTGTGGGGAAATGTTCCCGATGTGATTCGTATGGAATTTTTCCCATGCGAATCGTACTTGGCAGTTTGTATGCTACTTGTACGATTCGGACGGAAAAAAGTCCAGACTCAATTCGGACGGGGGAAATTTTTCCAGGATCGGAATCGGCCCCTATATAATTACTTAATTAGATTTCAATTACTTCCAACACTATTCCCCTATAAACGCATGACACACTCCAATAATAAAATAATACACTTAACATAATTATCAATTAATCAATTAATAAAAACGAATTACCAATTAATACAAATTAATTACCAATTAAAAATTAATTAACAATAACATAATTATCAATACCAATAAATTAATATAAATTATTACTTAATTACAATTAAATTACTTCCCACCCTATTGCCCTATAAACCCCCAACCCGCTACAGAACTTAAACGCAAAAATTAATTAAAATTTATTAATAATTCCTAAAAATGTATAATTAATTTCATATAAATAAATTACTTCCCACCCTATTCCCCTATAAACCCACAACCCGCTACGGTACTAAAACACAAAATTGACTAAAAATACCATTATTAACATATAAAAATTGTATACATTTATTTTAAAACCAGTAGAACACTTAACAAAAAACATATAACACATACATATTAAATACATATTAAAATACATAACAATAATATAAATATCGATATTAGTAACATCAATATTAGTAACATCGATATATTTGTTTTCTATATTACTAACTTCGATATTACTAACATCGATATAAAAAAAAATCGATATTACTTACCTTAGGGTCGATATTCTGTCCCTAGATATTCTTAACATCGATATTCTGTCACTTCGATATTGTCAACTCGATATTAATGTAGGTCGATATTTAATTTTCGATATTTTGACTGCTCACCATTTTGTAAGAGTGAAATGGCCAGCTAACCATAACATCATTGTCATTGGGCTATACTTGGGCTACATCTGGGTGATATTTGTGCTACATTTGGGCTCTTTTGTCTCTGGTGGCCATCTTGGGAGACTTATTTGTTATGAAGCTTCCTAATTTCCTCATTTACTACAGTCTCCTCAGTAGGAAATACTTTCAGTTTTTTACTTTGATTCCATCAAGCAGGTATTCAGATGTGTCACACATTTGCCATAAATTCAGAAGGTTAGCACTCTAGTTGCTCATTAGATCACTGTAGTAAAGCTACTGCTCACAAGGGAAGTCGGCTGCTCGTATTGAAAGTGCATGTTTCAGTCTGCATGTCAGAATTTAATTTAATGAAATAAAAGAGGATTTGAGAAGTCACTCAAAATGTGCCCTGATTTTTCTTTTTCTTTTCTTTCTGCAGCACTAATCATACTTTCTATGGCAAAATGAACCCCCTCATTTTGTTCCTTTTTAAATTAAAAGTTTTAAGCGTTACCACTTTATTCCAACCAAGATGGCTTCAGGTGTGCCATACGTTTGTCATAAGTAGGACTGTTAGCGCTCTAGTTGTTCTTTAGAACACTCTGGGAAGCTGCAGTAGAACACAAAGGAATCAACTGACAGTCTCTGCCCTTGTTTGATGTACATGTTTTACTGAGAATGTCAGACTTCATTCTCACATGACTGAGAAAGATAATGTGAATATACAGAAAATATGCTCTCAGTTTAGCTTATAGCTCACCTTCCAAACCTCTATGGGAAAAGCATGAGAAAATAGTTTTCTCTCAAACATGATTCATGATATCCCAGCAGAAGGCTTTTCACATGGTAAAATCACCTTAGAACACACCACATTTCCTAAAATTAGTATGGTACAATCAACAAATGATTTATAATGTAACTAAAGTCTTAAAACCTTCTATTAACTGCAATGCTTTTTAAAGAGGTGCTATCATGTATATATGTCCCAAGATGGCTGCCAAACCTTCTTGGATGAAGTGCTGACAGCCAATCAGATCTCACGATGAGATGTGTGGTTAGGCTCCGCCCAGATATATATGTGATTTTACTTTTGATTTTCTCAGGAACTACTGAACTGATTTACACCATTTAACCAAAAGGCACAGCTCTGAACTAAGGGCTACCTTTTTGCCAAATTTGGTGTAATTACGTTCAGCAGTTCGGGCTGTAGCTGCGACTAAATGTCCCTATGGAAAATTGCTTGGAGAAAACACGTTTTGGGACTGCTCCTACCCTAAAAGCTTCGTGGTGATTCGTCAAGCCGGGGACGAGAAAAAAGGGGGGGTCCCAAAACGCGTTTTCCCCATGCAATTTCCCATAGGATCTGTTGTCGCAGCTACAGCCCGAACCGCTGAACGGAATTATACCAAATTTGGCAAAGAGGTAGTCCTCAGTTCAGACTTGTGCCTTTTGCATAAATGGTGTGAATCCGTTCAGTAGTTCCTGAGAAAATTAGAGTTAAAAGTACATATATCTATGGCCGGGGAGGATCCGCGGACCCTACCCACACCGTATGCGCTCCCTCCCCGAATCGAGCGCGCACCCTCCCGATCGCGCGCTGAATGCTAATAGTTGTTCTTTAGAACACTCTGGGAAGCTGCAGTAGAACACAAAGGAATCAACTGACAGTCTCTGCCCTTGTTGGATGTACATGTTTTACTGAGAATGTCAGACTTCATTCTCACATGACTGAGAAAGATAATGTGAATATACAGAAAATATGCTCTCAGTTTAGCTTATAGATCACCTTCCAAACCTCTATGGGAAAAGCATGAGAAAATAGTTTTCTCTCAAACATGATTCATGATATCCCAGCAGCAGGCTTTTCACATGGTAAAATCACCTTAGAACACACCACATTTCCTAAAATTAGTATGGTACAATCAACAAATGATTTATAATGTAACTAAAGTCTTAAAACCTTCTATTAACTGCAATGCTTTTTAAAGAGGTGCTATCATGTATATTGGTCCCAAGATGGCTGCCAAACCTTCTTGGATGAAGTGCTGACAGCCAATCAGATCTCACGATGAGATGTGTGGTTAGGCTCTGCCCAGATATATATGTGATTTTACTTTTGATTTTCTCAGGAACTACTGAACTGATTTACACCATTTAACCAAAAGGCACAGCTCTGAACTAAGGGCTACCTTTTTGCCAAATTTGGTGTAATTACGTTCAGCAGTTCGGGCTGTAGCTGCGACTAAATGTCCCTATGGAAAATTGCATGGAGAAAACACGTTTTGGGACTGCTCCTACCCTAAAAGCTTCGTGGTGATTCGTCAAGCCGGGGACGAGAAAAAAGGGGGGGTCCCAAAACGCGTTTTCCCCATGCAATTTCCCATAGGATCTGTTGTCGCAGCTACAGCCCGAACCGCTGAACGGAATTATACCAAATTTGGCAAAGAGGTAGTCCTCAGTTCAGACTCGTGCCTTTTGCATAAATGGTGTGAATCCGTTCAGTAGTTCCTGAGAAAATTAGAGTTAAAAGTACATATATCTATGGCCGGGGAGGATCCGCGGACCCTACCCACACCGTATGCGCTCCCTCCCCGAATCGAGCGCGCACCCTCCCGATCGCGCGCTGAATGCTAATAGTTGTTCTTTAGAACACTCTGGGAAGCTGCAGTAGAACACAAAGGAATCAACTGACAGTCTCTGCCCTTGTTGGATGTACATGTTTTACTGAGAATGTCAGACTTCATTCTCACATGACTGAGAAAGATAATGTGAATATACAGAAAATATGCTCTCAGTTTAGCTTATAGATCACCTTCCAAACCTCTATGGGAAAAGCATGAGAAAATAGTTTTCTCTCAAACATGATTCATGATATCCCAGCAGCAGGCTTTTCACATGGTAAAATCACCTTAGAACACACCACATTTCCTAAAATTAGTATGGTACAATCAACAAATGATTTATAATGTAACTAAAGTCTTAAAACCTTCTATTAACTGCAATGCTTTTTAAAGAGGTGCTATCATGTATATTGGTCCCAAGATGGCTGCCAAACCTTCTTGGATGAAGTGCTGACAGCCAATCAGATCTCACGATGAGATGTGTGGTTAGGCTCCGCCCAGATATATATGTGATTTTACTTTTGATTTTCTCAGGAACTACTGAACTGATTTACACCATTTAACCAAAAGGCACAGCTCTGAACTAAGGGCTACCTTTTTGCCAAATTTGGTGTAATTACGTTCAGCAGTTCGGGCTGTAGCTGCGACTAAATGTCCCTATGGAAAATTGCATGGAGAAAACACGTTTTGGGACTGCTCCTACCCTAAAAGCTTCGTGGTGATTCGTCAAGCCGGGGACGAGAAAAAAGGGGCGGTCCCAAAACGCGTTTTCCCCATGCAATTTCCCATAGGATCTGTTGTCGCAGCTACAGCCCGAACCGCTGAACGGAATTATACCAAATTTGGCAAAGAGGTAGTCCTCAGTTCAGACTCATGCCTTTTGCATAAATGGTGTGAATCCGTTCAGTAGTTCCTGAGAAAATTAGAGTTAAAAGTACATATATCTATGGCCGGGGAGGATCCGCGGACCCTACCCACACCGTATGCGCTCCCTCCCCGAATCGAGCGTGCACCCTCCCGATCGCACGCTGAATGCTAATTGGCTGTCGAGTGTCTGTCTACATTCGAAACCAGGATCTGTTGGCGGCCATTTTCTGCCTCGGTAGAAGCGAGGCTGAAGAAGCAAGGGGAATAAGTGTGTAAAACATATAAAGGGGGCAGAGTGGAAATACTCTGACCCTGTAGAGGTGCTTAGGGGGTCCCAGAAGGACCCCCTGGGGCCCCCTTCTTAAAAAAAAAAAACAGCGAAATGCGCGCACTGTGCGCGCATCCTATCGCGTTTGTTGCACAGATCCTCTCGCGTTGGGTGCGCGGATCCAAGGAAATTTTTTTTTTTAAAAGACAAGAAATCATTGGTTGTATGACAACTTTCTACACTGAAAGGTAGGGTGTATATTTCTGTTTTTTAAAGGCATGATTCTTATTGGTTAACAAAAACTGATTGTAAGGAACATTATATATGATAAGCTGATATGTTGAAAAGTCAAGCACACTTGCTGTCTTGTTTAGCAACATTGTGTGCTGAACTTGTGACCTTTGTGCTCAGTGCAGTGTTCCATGACCTGTTTCTATGGTAACAGGCAGAAGGCAGATTGGGGGAAGGGTTGAAATGTATTTCATTTGGAAAGGGTTGAAATGTTTAACCAATAGAAATGTGTTTTTGCTTTTGAATTTATGTGTGAAGGGTTGTGATTTGATGTTTATATGTATATGTGTGGAAAATGAAAGGGAAACTTTTCCATTCTCTGTTTTTGCTGAGAGGTGCACAGTGCAGAGATTCTGTAAAAGAAAATCTGGTGTGTGACTGATATACTTCTTAATCTACAAAACAACTTGAAAGGTGAGATATTTCATTGTGAGGGGATGTATGTAGACTATTTTGATTTTAATCAGACTAATGTATTTCTCCTGATAAAGTGTAGGGAGTAAATGTTTTCTCCACAATCGTATTGACAGTGTGTGGGCATGTAGAAACCATTCTGTGATAAGCATTTTTGTTTTTCATGTGTTTGCAGACAGATAACTGTGCTGTTTTTATATTTTGGTAGAATTAGAAACCAGTCATTGTTTATGAATTTGTGAAATGAGTTATGTTTCTATATTAAAATGTAGTACTCCTTCTAGATGAAGAAATGTGTTTTGGTATAGTGCAAGGGATAGTGATGTTTGTCAAAAATCACACTGTGAGTCTGTGTGCATTTGGGAATCACTGTGAGAGAAGTATGTGGTAACATCGTGTATTTGCTGACAGATAACTGTTTTAAAACCTGTCTTGTTGTCAAGTTTTAGTAGCATTAGAAGGCAGTTTTTGCTTATGCTTTGATTAAATGAGTCAGGCCTTGACACAAAAGTGCAGTCCTGAAATATGTAGATTGTGTGCAGTTCCCTTACCACTTCCACTGTAGTGAATGAGTTTTGGTAAACTCCTAGGGATAGCGGTGCTTGTCTAGAATCACACTGTGAGTTAGTGTACATTTGGGAACCACTGTGATAGAAGCATTTGGTAACATTGTGTATTTGGTGACAGATAACTCTTTTAAAACCTGTCATGTTGTCAAGTTTTAGTAGCATTAGAAACCAGTCTTTGCTTATGCATTGATAAAATGATTCATGCTTTGACACTAATGTGCTGTACTTTAATATGTAGATTGTGTGTAGTCTCCTTACCCTTTGCACAGTAGTGAATGAGTTTTGGTAAGCTACTAGGGATAGTGTTGCTTGTCTAGAATCACACTGTGAGTCTGTGTGCATTTGGGAACCACTGTGAGAGAAGCATTTGATAACATCGTGTATTTGCTGACAGACAATTGTTTTAAAACCTGTCTTGTTGTCAAGTTTTAGTAGCATTAGAAGCCAGTTTTTGCTTATGCTTTGATTAAATGAGTCAGGCTTTGACACAATAGTGCAGTCCTAAAATATGTAGATTGTGTGTAGTTCCCTTATCACTTCCACAGTAGTGAATAATTTTTGGTAAACTCCTAGGTATAGTGGTTGTTGTCTAGAATCACACTGTGAGTCTGTGTGCATTTGGGAACCACTGTGAGAGAAGCATTTGGTAACATTGTGTATTTTCTGGCAGATAACTCTTTTAAAACCTGTCATGTTGTCAAGTTTTAGTAGCATTAGAAACCAGTCTTTGCTTATGCGTTGATTAAATGTGTCATGCTTTGACACTAATGTGCTGTACTTAAATATGTAGATTGTGTGCAGTACCCTTACCTCTTCTAGACTAGTGAATGAGTTTTGGTAAACTGCTAGGGATAGTGTTGCTTGTCTAAAATCACACTGTGAGTCTGTGAACTTTTGGGTAAGGATTGTGATAGAAACATTTGGTAACATGGTGTATTTGCTGACAGATAACTGTTTTAAAATCGGTCATGTTGTCAAGTTTTAGTAGCTTTAGAAGCTATTCTTTGCTTATGCATTGATAAAATGAGTCAGGGTTTGACACTAAAGTGCAGTACCATGTACTATTCTCTTCACTGTGCCAGAACTGAAAATTTAAAAGTTTTACCCAGGCACTGTCCTAGCAGTAGTCTGATGATTTAGTCAATTTTCAAGTACTCATGTTGTGAAACATACATTGCCACATAGACTGCTTCAAATGTCTATGCAGTATGCATGCAGTCTTCTAACATACTATACACTTGTCATTCACATCTTCAATTCCCTAGTCAGTATCCATACAGTCTAGCAAACATCCTGTCACTCCCTTTGCACTTCTCTAGTGACCCATTCAGTACCAAGTACTAATCCATTCACTGTGTCAAAAGCCAACCACTTATAAATTCACCCAGGCACTCTCTTTGCTGTACTCTAATCATTCAGTTATTACCCAAGTACTCATGCAGCGAGACAGACCTTAGCACATGGACTGCTTCAAACGCCTATCCACTATGCATGCAGTCCTCTAACCACCTACACACTTGTGTTTCACACCTTCAATTCCCCAGTCAGTATTCATACACTTCTAGCAAACACCCTGTCACTCACCCAGTGTGTCTCCTTATAGTACTGTAATCATTCAGTCAGTTAGCATGTGGTCTTTTAGTGAGGTAGGCTTTAGGGCATGAACTGCTTCAAAGTAGTATGCACTATGCATGTAGTGTTTTAACCATCGTCACACTTGTTGTTCAGGGCTATAGCTTCTTAGTCAGTTTTTATATAAAATGTGTTTGTACAGTAATGGAATAGTATAAATTTGAAAGTTATTAATATACATTTATTTGTGATTCTTTTTTACAGATACAGAACAGGAGTGTTTCTCATCCGTTTGCACTCTTCTCGTGCAAGATTGTTTGGATGAAGGGTCCTTCGGTGTTTCATCATACTTGCCGTACGAGTATTTCTTGTTAGGATCCCCTTGCAACAGAACTTTTTTGCAGATCTTGCACGTGACCAAGGTGGCATTGATCTTTGTTTGCCCCTCAGGAAAAGTAACACAAGTAACAAATTTCCACACCACTGAAGGAAAACGTTGTGGGCGTGGTCCAAAAAGCGACAACATTTACAGTTTTTGTAAGTTAAACTTATAAAATTTTGTTAGCTGTAAGCATTTTATATATCTGTGATTTGTATCTTGTGGTATTTTGTTGAGAATAGCATGTTGTTGTTTTTTTTTAACAATCTTTTTGATTGTTTTTTTTTTGCCCGCTGCTAAGTGATGAGTATGATTGAAATCACTAATTTTCGTGAAATTTAATATATTCTGAGAACAGCAAAAAAGGCAAACAAATTACTTTGTGGAAATTATGCTGTGTTGTAAAAAAATGTATTATTACATGTTATAATTTTTTTTTCCTTTTCTTTCACAGATCCAAATTTAAAAAATAAGCAATTTATATGAATTTAGATTGCAATGAAAATCTGAAAAAAATGTATACCATTTTTTATTGCTATTACTATGAAGGTACGCTTAACTAAGTCTCAATATGTAGACTGAGGAGGTCTGCAAGAAGCTACAAAGTTGAAACACGTTTCTAAAAACACTGTTTATACCTATGTCGTTTTGAAATCTGACCATAATCAGATATCATGTGACCTGCAAAAAAAGAGATTTGAGGGGTTCATAATATTTCCCATTGTAGGTATTGAAGGACCGCAATTATTTCAATCATTCTTCTTTGAACATCTTTGCAGACAAAACTCTGTGCTTACCTTCTATCATTCGCAAGGAATTTTTAAACTGGAAATATGTCACTTTTTGTAACATAGTTATTGCGCAATGCACTCTTTCATATTTACAAAGAGAGGAAAAGGCACTCTCTGCACTTTTTATACTCCATGTAAATACAACCTCATTATGCACACCAGTTTGCGTTGAAAGGGTGTTCTATAAGTGTTGTTGTGCATGATTGCACTGAATACTCATAGAACAAGACACATGTCTAGATTTGTCAGAAATCCTAAATCTCGATTTGTGTGTGAATGCTGCACCATTCTAAAATTGGTGTAGGAAAGCACAACAAGGAGAATTGTTTTCATTTCTCCACATTTTTACATCTTCAATGCATGCTAAAATGCTCAGCATACATTGAAGGAGAAAAATGCCTTTACTGATTGTTTTTGTGCAGGAAGGTGTGTCTTCCTGCACAAAAACAAACAGCACATGACACAGATATCCTTGCACTATGGTGCAAGGGTGCCTGTGTCACCACATGGCTGCAGTTTAAGCAGCCGTGCAGAGAGAAGCATAGATTTGCAACATATTTATGTACATGTGTTGCATCCCTGTGCTTCGGAAGTACTACAGCTCACTGTAGTTAAAGAGGTTACTGTGTGATGCTGCAGCACTTCCTCATAGTTCTGCACTCATACATTCACCATATGCTACTAATGCATTCGTTCAGTCAATTACGTACTACACATACATTCATCTAAACTTTCACAGACAAACAAACAAATATAGCTCTTTTTTTAAACCAGGAAAGTTAGTTCTTGGAAGAACTTTTTTTTTTCTTCTTTTTTGTTTTTTTATTTTTTTGTACTTTTTGGAACAATTTTGTTATTTTTTTGTTTTTTTCAAAAGGAAAAAAAGACAACTGGTGGAACAAAACAGTCAACTTCTGCAAAAAAAAAAATAAACACAAGTTTAGCACTTGTGGTTTTGCTGCGCTCGGCAGATCAGTTCAATTGACGGCTCGCCGTAACATAGTAGTTTGTTGCATTTAATGCAACTAATTTTTAGTTTTCCGAATTCTGGACGTATGTCCGGGTGAGTGCTCTATGGTGATGCTGCAGAAGTGCTTGCCACTGCTGGCTGTGGCTGCTGTCGGAGTCTTCTGCATTCCTGCTTGGCCAGGTTCACGGGATGCAGAGTCTTCAGGTGTTTTAACATACTCGCAGTCCCACAAGAGTATTTTTTTGATGAATCTCCTCTGGAAAGCACTCTTTGACATATTTTACATGTCACTTTAGTTGAATTAGTTTTATTTTGTCCTTCTGGGAAGGTACAAAATTTCCACACCACAGAGGTGTATCTTTCTGTGCGTGGAGGTTCCACAACAAATTCCTCATCGGACGAATGGTCTGATTCTGATGGTGGCTGCTGTGCAGAAGCCATTGTCTTCAGAAAAATTGCAGCTGTGGAAATCTTCCACAAAAAGTTTCTTCTAGTTCTAAGGTGTGAGATGTTCCTCCAAAGAAGCTCAAAGAAGAATGATTGAAATGGGTGTGGTCTTTCAATAGTTAGAATAGGAAGTGTAATGAACCAATCAAATCTCTTTTTTTGCAGGTCACATGGGATCCACGCACCGTGCGCTTACGCGGCACGCACCCAGCGCGCATCCGCGAAATTGAATTTAAAAGGAATATAGGATTAGTTGTAAAAATATATTACTTTCATGAGTAGTTTACAGTTTGTGTTCAATTAATATTCACATGAAATGCATATATATATGTTTTTCTAAATGTTAAATATTTCGCCGGATCCATGCACCCATTGCGTCATACATGCATATGACGCATCGCGGAAGCGCACAAGCGTCGCGTTACGTACATCGTACGTGTCGCGTATAGGCTTGGAGTCGCGTACCGGTCGCATTGCAAACATGTACCCAACGCATACCGTGCGCGGATGCTTTCGCGTAGGGATCGAGAACGGTGCGCATAGGGTGCGCGAATCCCCAAAAAATGGAAAAATAAATAAAACATAACGTTTTGAAAATATAGTTTAAAAATAGTTTTAAAAATATAAAAAAATATTTTTGAAAAATCCCAATAAAAACAAATAATATTTTTTCATTTTTAAAAGAATTAATTGAAAAAATATGTTAAAAAAATGGTGATAAAATAGTATTTCAAAAAAACATATTTAATGAAATTGACACACTGAAATTGAAAAATATAGAAATCTAATGAAAATGATTAAACATGATATCTTTAGAGATAAGTTATAGATAGGAATTAGCATTTACAAAACCTTTGAAATTCACTGAAAAAACTATAGGTTTCATGCACGTTATAGTTAGGTATTGGCATTTAAAAAACCTTAGAAATTCACTGCAAAAACCATAGGTTTTAGGGGCATTATAGTTAGGTGGACATTTCCCTCGTACAAAAGCCTAGAAATTTCCCCGTCATAGTTAGTTCAGCTAACTATAACTCGCGCCCTCGCAATGCACTGCTGATGATGTCACATATTACATCATTCATGACATGGTCAGTGACATCACTGATGACATCTCAAATGACATCACTGATGACATCACTGATGACGTCATCCAGTGAGTGTGTGTTTCTGTAAATTTTAAATATGTTTAATATATATATAGGGAAAAACCTATGGAAGAATGAGTGGGAGTATAAGTGTGTGAATGGATGATTTAGTAGGTGCGTGACTGACTCTATAAGTGAGTCATTAAACGTATCTTACTGCAGACTAGTGAGTAAACTGTGTGAATGTCTGTATCTGTCTGTCTGTTGGTGTATAAGCGGCTTCATGGTTTTGTGAATAGCTATATGAGTGTCTCTATGGGTTATTGATTGGTTGTCTGAGTATCTGTATGGGTGCCTGAGTGTTTGTGTGGGTGGGGTGTGTGTGACTCTGTGCATACATGTGTGAGTGGGTGATTCTATGGGTGCATGGTTTTAAGAGTGCATCTGTGATGGACTGTATGGTTGGGTGAGTGTATGTATGGGTGTGTTAGTGATTGAATGTATATCTCAGTGGTACATGTGTGACTTACTACATATGTGAAAGGCAGTATATATGTGTGTAAGAGTATATAAGTGGGTAAATGTGAGAGTGTGTAATTGTGAGAGTGGCTGTATGGATGAGTGTGTTCTTGTGTCAGTGATTGTATAAGAGCGTAAGAATGTGGTACTATTTTTATGAGTAAGTGAACTTGTGTGTGTATTACTGCATAGGTGAGTAAATGGGAGTGTGATTAATTATTTGCATGACTGACTAGGTGTGAGAGTACCTCAATGGATGATTGGTGGTGTGTGAGTGTCTATGTAGGTGTATAAATGCATATGATAGTCCTGTACTGAGTGACTTTAAGTATGAGTGACTGTACAGGTGAGTGAGTGGATGTGTGTGTAGATCTAAGAGTCAATGAGTGGGTATGTAGTTATTGGTATTGGAGTATCTATGGTTTTGAGAATGGACGTCTGCAATTTTGATTGAGTATATCAAAGGGTGTGAGAAGATGCACTAATATATCACATGATTGACATCATCAGTGATGTCATCAGTGATGTCATTTGAGATGTCATCAGTGATGTCATCAGTGATGTAACTGACCATGTCATGAGCGATGTAATATGTGACGTCATCAGCAGTGCATTGCGGGGGCGTGAGTTATAGTTAGCTGAACTAACTATAACGGGGGAATTTCTAGGGTTTTGTATGAGGGAAATGTCCAGCTAACTATAACACCCCTAAAACCTATGTTTTTTTCAGTGAATATATATATATATATATGCATATGTGTGCGGGTAGAGAGAGGTAGAGGTAGGTAGAGGTAGAGAGAGAGGTAGAGAAGTAGAGAGGTAGATAAGTAGAGAGGTACAAAATTAGAGAGTGAATAGTAGAGAGTGAGTAGTAGAGAGTAGTAGAGAGTGAGCAGTAGAGAGTGAGTAGTAGTAGAGAGTGAGTAGTAGAGAGTGAGTAGTAGCGAGTGAGTAGACAGTAGTAGAGAGTAGTAGAGAGAGAGTAGTAGAGAGTAGTAGAGAGTAGTAGAGAGCGAGCAGTAGAGAGTGAGTAGTAGTAGAGAGTGAGTAGTAGAGAGTGAGTAGTAGCAAGTGAGTAGACAGTAGTAGAGAGTAGTAGAGAGAGAGTAGTAGAGAGTAGTAGAGAATAGTAGAGAGTGAGTAGTAGAGAGTGAGTAGTAGAGTAGTAGAGAGTTAGTAGAGAGTAGTAGAGAGTGAGTTGTAGAGAGTAGTAGAGAGTGAGTAGTAGAGAGTAGTAGAGAGTGAGTAGTAGAGAGTAGTAGAGAGTAGACAGTGAGCAGTAGAGAGTGAGTAGGAGAGAGTAGGGTGTAGTTGAGAGTGAGTAGCAGAGAGTAGTAGAGAGTGAGTAGTAGAGAGTGAGTAGTAGAGAGAGAGTAGTAGAGAGTGAGTAGTAGAGAGTAGTAGAGAGTGAGTAGAGAGTAGGGAGTAGTAGAGAGAGAGTAGTAGAGAGAGAGTAGTAGAGAGTAGAAAGTGAGTAGAAGAGAGTGAGTAGTAGAGAGTAGAGAGTAGTATAGAGTGAGTAGTAGAGAGTAGTAGAGAGTGAGTAGTAGAGAGTGAGTAGTAGAGAGAGTAGTAGAGAGTAGAGAGTGAGTAGTAGAGAGTAGTAGAGAGTGAGTAGAGAGTAGAGAGCAGTAGTGAGTAGTAGATAGAGAGCAGTGGAGAGAGAGTAGTAGAGAGTGAGTAGTAGAGAGTGAGTAGTAGAGAGAGAGTAGTAGAGAGTAGACAGTGAGTAGTAGAGAGTAGTATAGAGTAGAGAGTGAGTAGTAGAGTGAGTAGTAGAGAGTAGTAGAGAGTAGTAGAGAGTGAGTAGAGTGAGTAGTAGAGTGAGTAGTAGAGAGTAATAAAATGAGTAGTAGAGAGTAGTGGAGAGTGAGTAGTAGAGAGAGAGTAGAGAGTAAGTAGTAGAGAGTAGTAGAGAGTGAGTAGTAGAGAGTGAGTAGTAGATAGTAGTAGGGAGTGAGTAGTAGAGAGAGAGTAGTAGAGTAAATAGTAGAGAGTGAGTAGTATAGAGTGAGTAGTAGAGAGTAGTAGAGTGAGAGTGAGTAGTAGAGTGAGTAGTAGAGAGTCGTAGAGAGTTAGTAATAGAGAGTAGTAGAGTGAGTAGTAGAGTGAGTAGTAGAGTGAGTAGTAGAGTAGAGAGTGAGTAGTAGAGAGCATCGTAGAGAGTCAATAGTAGAGAGTAGTAGAGAGTGAGTAGTAGAGAGTAGTAGAGAGTAGAGTGAGTAGTAGAGAGTGAGTAGTAGAGAGTAGAGCGTAGTAGAGAGTGAGTAGCAGAGAGCAGTAGAGAGTGAGTAGTAGAGAGTGAGTAGTAGAGAGAGAGTAGTAGAGAGCAGAGAGTGAGTAGTAGAGAGTAGTAGAGAGTGAGTAGAGAGTAGGGAGTAGTAGAGAGTAGTAGAGAGGGAGTATTAGAGAGTGAGTAGTTGAGAGTAGAGTAGACGAGAGTGGGTAGTAGTGAGTAGTAGAGAGTGAGTAGTAGAGAGAGAGTAGTAGAGAGTGAGTAGTAGAGAGTAGTAGAGAGTGGGTAGAGAGTAGAGAGCAGTAGAGAGTAGTAGAGAGAATGTAGTGGAGAGAGAGTAGTAGAGAGTGAGTAGTAGACTGTGAGTAGTAGAGAGTAGACAGTGAGTAGTAGAGAGTAGTAGAGAGTAGAGAGTGAGCAGTAGAGTGAGTAGTAGAGAGTAGTAGAGTGAGTAGTAGAAAGTAGTAGAGAGTGAGTAGCGTGAGTAGTAGAGTGAGTAGTAGAGAGTAGTAGAGAGTGAGTAGTAGAGAGTTGCAGAGAGTGAGTAGTAGCGAGATAGTAGAGAGTGAGTAGTATAGAGTAGTAGAGAGTGAGTAGTAGAGAGAGTAGTAGAATGAATAGTAGAGAGTGAGTAGTAGAGAGTGAGTAGCAGAGTGAGTAGTAGAGAGTAGTAGAGAGTGAGTAGTTGAGAGTAGTAGAGTGAGAGTGAGTAGTAGAGTGAGAAGTAGAGAGTAGTAGAGAGTTTGTCGTAGAGAGTAGTAGAGTGAGTAGTAGAGTGAGTAGTACAGAGTAGTAGAGTGAGTAGTAGAGAGCGTAGTAGAGAGTAAGTAATAGAGAGTGAGTAGTAGAGAGTGAGCAGTAGAGAGAGAGTAGTAGAGAGTGAGTAGTAGTGAATAGTAGAGTGAGTAGTAGAGAGTGAGTAGTAGAGCGAGAGTAGTAGAGAGTAGAGAGTGAGTAGCAGAGAGTAGTAGAGAGTTAGTAGAGAGTAGGGAGTAGCAGAGAGAGAGTAGTAGAGAGTGAGTAGTAGAGAGTGAGTAGTAGAGAGAGAGTAGTAGAGAGTGAGTAGTAGAGAGGAGTAGAGAGTTTGTCATAGAGAGTAGTAGAGTGAGTAGTAGAGAGTAGAAGAGAGTGAGTAGTAGAGAGTAGTAGAGAGTAGACAGTGAGTAGTAGAGAGTGAGTAGGAGAGAGTAGGGTGTAGTTGAGAGTGAGTAGCAGAGAGTAGTAGAGAGTGAGTAGTAGAGAGTGAGTAGTAGAGAGAGAGTAGTAGAGAGTGAGTAGTAGAGAGTAGTAGAGAGTGAGTAGAGAGTAGGGAGTAGTAGAGAGAGAGTAGTAGAGAGAGAGTAGTAGAGAGTAGAAAGTGAGTAGAAGAGAGTGAGTAGTAGAGAGTAGAGAGTAGTATAGAGTGAGTAGTAGAGAGTAGTAGAGAGTGAGTAGTAGAGAGTGAGTAGTAGAGAGAGTAGTAGAGAGTAGAGAGTGAGTAGTAGAGAGTAGTAGAGAGTGAGTAGAGAGTAGAGAGCAGTAGTGAGTAGTAGATAGAGAGCAGTGGAGAGAGAGTAGTAGAGAGTGAGTAGTAGAGAGTGAGTAGAGTGAGTAGTAGAGAGTTGCAGAGAGTGAGTAGTAGCGAGATAGTAGAGAGTGAGTAGTATAGAGTAGTAGAGAGTGAGTAGTAGAGAGAGTAGTAGAATGAATAGTAGAGAGTGAGTAGTAGAGAGTGAGTAGCAGAGTGAGTAGTAGAGAGTAGTAGAGAGTGAGTAGTTGAGAGTAGTAGAGTGAGAGTGAGTAGTAGAGTGAGAAGTAGAGAGTAGTAGAGAGTTTGTCGTAGAGAGTAGTAGAGTGAGTAGTAGAGTGAGTAGTACAGAGTAGTAGAGTGAGTAGTAGAGAGCGTAGTAGAGAGTAAGTAATAGAGAGTGAGTAGTAGAGAGTGAGCAGTAGAGAGAGAGTAGTAGAGAGTGAGTAGTAGTGAATAGTAGAGTGAGTAGTAGAGAGTGAGTAGTAGAGAGTGTAGTAGAGAGTAGAGAGTGAGTAGTAGAGAGTAGTAGAGAGTGAGTAGAGAGTAGAGAGTAGAGAGCAGTTGTGAGTTGTAGATAGAGAGCAGTGGAGAGAGAGTAGTAGAGAGTGAGTAGTAGAGAGTGAGTAGTAGAGAGAGAGTAGTAGAGAGTAGACAGTGAGTAGTAGAGAGTAGTATAGAGTAGAGAGTGAGTAGTAGAGTGAGTAGTAGAGAGTAGTAGAGAGTAGTAGAGAGTGAGTAGAGTGAGTAGTAGAGTGAGTAGTAGAGAGTAATAAAATGAGTAGTAGAGAGTAGTGGAGAGTGAGTAGTAGAGAGAGAGTAGTAGTGAATAGTAGAGTGAGTAGTAGAGAGTGAGTAGTAGAGCGAGAGTAGTAGAGAGTAGAGAGTGAGTAGCAGAGAGTAGTAGAGAGTTAGTAGAGAGTAGGGAGTAGCAGAGAGAGAGTAGTAGAGAGTGAGTAGTAGAGAGTGAGTAGTAGAGAGAGAGTAGTAGAGAGTGAGTAGTAGAGAGGAGTAGAGAGTTTGTCGTAGAGAGTAGTAGAGTGAGTAGTAGAGAGTAGTAGAGAGTGAGTAGTAGAGAGTAGTAGAGAGTAGACAGTGAGTAGTAGAGAGTGAGTAGGAGAGAGTAGGGTGTAGTTGAGAGTGAGTAGCAGAGAGTAGTAGAGAGTGAGTAGTAGAGAGTGAGTAGTAGAGAGAGAGTAGTAGAGAGTGAGTAGTAGAGAGTAGTAGAGAGTGAGTAGAGAGTAGGGAGTAGTAGAGAGAGAGTAGTAGAGAGAGAGTAGTAGAGAGTAGAAAGTGAGTAGAAGAGAGTGAGTAGTAGAGAGTAGAGAGTAGTATAGAGTGAGTAGTAGAGAGTAGTAGAGAGTGAGTAGTAGAGAGTGAGTAGTAGAGAGAGTAGTAGAGAGTAGAGAGTGAGTAGTAGAGAGTAGTAGAGAGTGAGTAGAGAGTAGAGAGCAGTAGTGAGTAGTAGATAGAGAGCAGTGGAGAGAGAGTAGTAGAGAGTGAGTAGTAGAGAGTGAGTAGAGTGAGTAGTAGAGTGAGTAGTAGAGAGTAGTAGAGAGTGAGTAGTAGAGAGTTGCAGAGAGTGAGTAGTAGCGAGATAGTAGAGAGTGAGTAGTATAGAGTAGTAGAGAGTGAGTAGTAGAGAGAGTAGTAGAATGAATAGTAGAGAGTGAGTAGTAGAGAGTGAGTAGCAGAGTGAGTAGTAGAGAGTAGTAGAGAGTGAGTAGTTGAGAGTAGTAGAGTGAGAGTGAGTAGTAGAGTGAGAAGTAGAGAGAGTAGTACAGAGTAGTAGAGTGAGTAGTAGAGAGCGTAGTAGAGAGTAAGTAATAGAGAGTGAGTAGTAGAGAGTGAGCAGTAGAGAGAGAGTAGTAGAGAGTGAGTAGTAGTGAATAGTAGAGTGAGTAGTAGAGAGTGAGTAGTAGAGAGGGTAGTAGAGAGTAGAGAGTGAGTAGTAGAGAGTAGTAGAGAGTGAGTAGAGAGTAGAGAGCAGTAGTGAGTTGTAGATAGAGAGCAGTGGAGAGAGAGTAGTAGAGAGTGAGCAGTAGAGAGTGAGTAGTAGAGAGAGAGTAGTAGAGAGTAGACAGTGAGTAGTAGAGAGTAGTATAGAGTAGAGAGTGAGTAGTAGAGTGAGTAGTAGAGAGTAGTAGAGAGTAGTAGAGAGTGAGTAGAGTGAGTAGTAGAGTGAGTAGTAGAGAGTAATAAAATGAGTAGTAGAGAGTAGTGGAGAGTGAGTAGTAGAGAGAGAGTAGAGAGTAAGTAGTAGAGAGTAGTAGAGAGTGAGTAGTAGAGAGTGAGTAGTGGATAGTAGTAGGGAGTGAGTGGTAGAGAGAGAGTAGTAGAGTAAATAGTAGAGAGTGAGTAGTAGAGAGTGAGTAGTAGAGAGTAGTAGAGTGAGAGTGAGTAGTAGAGTGAGTAGTAGAGAGTCGTAGAGAGTTAGTAATAGAGAGTAGTAGAGTGAGTAGTAGAGTGAGTAGTAGAGTGAGTAGTAGAGTAGAGAGTGAGTAGTAGAGAGCATAGTAGAGAGTCAATAGTAGAGAGTAGTAGAGAGTGAGTAGTAGAGAGTAGTAGAGAGTAGAGAGTGAGTAGTAGAGAGTGAGTAGTAGAGAGTAGAGCGTAGTAGAGAGTGAGTAGCAGAGAGCAGTAGAGAGTGAGTAGTAGAGAGTGAGTAGTAGAGAGAGAGTAGTAGAGAGCGGAGAGTGAGTAGTAGAGAGTAGTAGAGAGTGAGTAGAGAGTAGGGAGTAGTAGAGAGTAGTAGAGAGGGAGTATTAGAGAGTGAGTAGTTGAGAGTAGAGTAGACGAGAGTGGGTAGTAGAGAGTAGTTGAGAGTGAGTAGTAGAGAGAGAGTAGTAGAGAGTGAGTAGTAGAGAGTAGTAGAGAGTGGGTAGAGAGTAGAGAGCAGTAGAGAGTAGTAGAGAGAGTGTAGTGGAGAGAGAGTAGTAGAGAGTGAGTAGTAGACTGTGAGTAGTAGAGAGTAGACAGTGAGTAGTAGAGAGTAGTAGAGAGTGAGCAGTAGAGTGAGTAGTAGAGAGTAGTAGAGTGAGTAGTAGAGAGTAGTAGAGAGTGAGTAGAGTGAGTAGTAGAGTGAGTAGTAGAGAGTAGTAGAGAGTGAGTAGTAGAGAGTTGCAGAGAGTGAGTAGTAGCGAGATAGTAGAGAGTGAGTAGTATAGAGTAGTAGAGAGTGAGTAGTAGAGAGAGTAGTAGAATGAATAGTAGAGAGTGAGTAGTAGAGAGTGAGTAGCAGAGTGAGTAGTAGAGAGTAGTAGAGAGTGAGTAGTTGAGAGTAGTAGAGTGAGAGTGAGTAGTAGAGTGAGAAGTAGAGAGTAGTAGAGAGTTTGTCGTAGAGAGTAGTAGAGTGAGTAGTAGAGTGAGTAGTACAGAGTAGTAGAGTGAGTAGTAGAGAGCGTAGTAGAGAGTAAGTAATAGAGAGTGAGTAGTAGAGAGTGAGCAGTAGAGAGAGAGTAGTAGAGAGTGAGTAGTAGTGAATAGTAGAGTGAGTAGTAGAGAGTGAGTAGTAGAGCGAGAGTAGTAGAGAGTAGAGAGTGAGTAGCAGAGAGTAGTAGAGAGTGAGTAGAGAGTAGGGAGTAGCAGAGAGAGAGTAGTAGAGAGTGAGTAGTAGAGAGTGAGTAGTAGAGAGAGAGTAGTAGAGAGTGAGTAGTAGAGAGGAGTAGAGAGTTTGTCGTAGAGAGTAGTAGAGTGAGTAGTAGAGAATAGTAGAGAGTGAGTAGTAGAGAGTAGTAGAGAGTAGACAGTGAGTAGTAGAGAGTGAGTAGGAGAGAGTAGGGTGTAGTTGAGAGTGAGTAGCAGAGAGTAGTAGAGAGTGAGTAGTAGAGAGTGAGTAGTAGAGAGAGAGTAGTAGAGAGTGAGTAGTAGAGAGTAGTAGAGAGTGAGTAGAGAGTAGGGAGTAGTAGAGAGAGAGTAGTAGAGAGAGAGTAGTAGAGAGTAGAAAGTGAGTAGAAGAGAGTGAGTAGTAGAAAGTAGAGAGTAGTATAGAGTGAGTAGTAGAGAGTAGTAGAGAGTGAGTAGTAGAGAGTGAGTAGTAGAGAGAGTAGTAGAGAGTAGAGAGTGAGTAGTAGAGAGTAGTAGAGAGTGAGTAGAGAGTAGAGAGCAGTAGTGAGTAGTAGATAGAGAGCAGTGGAGAGAGAGTAGTAGAGAGTGAGTAGTAGAGAGTGAGTAGTAGAGAGAGAGTAGTAGAGAGTAGACAGTGAGTAGTAGAGAGTAGTATAGAGTAGAGAGTGAGTAGTAGAGTGAGTAGTAGAGAGTAGTAGAGAGTAGTAGAGAGTGAGTAGAGTGAGTAGTAGAGTGAGTAGTAGAGAGTAATAAAATGAGTAGTAGAGAGTAGTGGAGAGTGAGTAGTAGAGAGAGAGTAGAGAGTAAGTAGTAGAGAGTAGTAGAGAGTGAGTAGTAGAGAGTGAGTAGTAGATAGTAGTAGGGAGTGAGTAGTAGAGAGAGAGTAGTAGAGTAAATAGTAGAGAGTGAGTAGTAGAGAGTGAGTAGTAGAGAGTAGTAGAGTGAGAGTGAGTAGTAGAGTGAGTAGTAGAGAGTCGTAGAGAGTTAGTAATAGAGAGTAGTAGAGTGAGTAGTAGAGTGAGTAGTAGAGTGAGTAGTAGAGTAGAGAGTGAGTAGTAGAGAGCATAGTAGAGAGTCAATAGTAGAGAGTAGTAGAGAGTGAGTAGTAGAGAGTAGTAGAGAGTAGAGAGTGAGTAGTAGAGAGTGAGTAGTAGAGAGTAGAGCGTAGTAGAGAGTGAGTAGCAGAGAGCAGTAGAGAGTGAGTAGTAGAGAGTGAGTAGTAGAGAGTGAGTAGTAGAGAGTGAGTAGTAGAGAGAGAGTAGTAGAGAGTGAGTAGTAGAGAGGAGTAGAGAGTTTGTCGTAGAGAGTAGTAGAGTGAGTAGTAGAGAATAGTAGAGAGTGAGTAGTAGAGAGTAGTAGAGAGTAGACAGTGAGTAGTAGAGAGTGAGTAGGAGAGAGTAGGGTGTAGTTGAGAGTGAGTAGCAGAGAGTAGTAGAGAGTGAGTAGTAGAGAGTGAGTAGTAGAGAGAGAGTAGTAGAGAGTGAGTAGTAGAGAGTAGTAGAGAGTGAGTAGAGAGTAGGGAGTAGTAGAGAGAGAGTAGTAGAGAGAGAGTAGTAGAGAGTAGAAAGTGAGTAGAAGAGAGTGAGTAGTAGAGAGTAGAGAGTAGTATAGAGTGAGTAGTAGAGAGTAGTAGAGAGTGAGTAGTAGAGAGTGAGTAGTAGAGAGAGTAGTAGAGAGTAGAGAGTGAGTAGTAGAGAGTAGTAGAGAGTGAGTAGAGAGTAGAGAGCAGTAGTGAGTAGTAGATAGAGAGCAGTGGAGAGAGAGTAGTAGAGAGTGAGTAGTAGAGAGTGAGTAGTAGAGAGAGAGTAGTAGAGAGTAGACAGTGAGTAGTAGAGAGTAGTATAGAGTAGAGAGTGAGTAGTAGAGTGAGTAGTAGAGAGTAGTAGAGAGTAGTAGAGAGTGAGTAGGGTGAGTAGTAGAGTGAGTAGTAGAGAGTAATAAAATGAGTAGTAGAGAGTAGTGGAGAGTGAGTAGTAGAGAGAGAGTAGAGAGTAAGTAGTAGAGAGTAGTAGAGAGTGAGTAGTAGAGAGTGAGTAGTAGAGAGTGAGTAGTAGATAGTAGTAGGGAGTGAGTAGTAGAGAGAGAGTAGTAGAGTAAATAGTAGAGAGTGAGTAGTAGAGAGTGAGTAGTAGAGAGTAGTAGAGTGAGAGTGAGTAGTAGAGTGAGTAGTAGAGAGTCGTAGAGAGTTAGTAATAGAGAGTAGTAGAGTGAGTAGTAGAGTGAGTAGTAGAGTGAGTAGTAGAGTAGAGAGTGAGTAGTAGAGAGCATAGTAGAGAGTCAATAGTAGAGAGTAGTAGAGAGTGAGTAGTAGAGAGTAGTAGAGAGTAGAGAGTGAGTAGTAGAGAGTGAGTAGTAGAGAGTAGAGCGTAGTAGAGAGTGAGTAGCAGAGAGCAGTAGAGAGTGAGTAGTAGAGAGTGAGTAGTAGAGAGAGAGTAGTAGAGAGCAGAGAGTGAGTAGTAGAGAGTAGTAGAGAGTGAGTAGAGAGTAGGGAGTAGTAGAGAGTAGTAGAGAGGGAGTATTAGAGAGTGAGTAGTTGAGAGTAGAGTAGACGAGAGTGGGTAGTAGAGAGTAGTAGAGAGTGAGTAGTAGAGAGAGAGTAGTAGAGAGTGAGTAGTAGAGAGTAGTAGAGAGTGGGTAGAGAGTAGAGAGCAGTGGAGAGTAGTAGAGAGAGTGTAGTGGAGAGAGAGTAGTAGAGAGTGAGTAGTAGACTGTGAGTAGTAGAGAGTAGACAGTGAGTAGTAGAGAGTAGTAGAGAGTAGAGAGTGAGCAGTAGAGTGAGTAGTAGAGAGTAGTAGAGTGAGTAGTAGAGAGTAGTAGAGAGTGAGTAGAGTGAGTAGTAGAGTGAGTAGTAGAGAGTAGTAGAGAGTGAGTAGTAGAGAGTTGCAGAGAGTGAGTAGTAGCGAGATAGTAGAGAGTGAGTAGTATAGAGTAGTAGAGAGTGAGTAGTAGAGAGAGTAGTAGAATGAATAGTAGAGAGTGAGTAGCAGAGAGTGAGTCGCAGAGTGAGTAGTAGAGAGTAGTAGAGAGTGAGTAGTTGAGAGTAGTAGAGTGAGAGTGAGTAGTAGAGTGAGAAGTAGAGAGTAGTAGAGAGTTTGTCGTAGAGAGTAGTAGAGTGAGTAGTAGAGTGAGTAGTACAGAGTAGTAGAGTGAGTAGTAGAAAGCGTAGTAGAGAGTAAGTAATAGAGAGTGAGTAGTAGAGAGTGAGCAGTAGAGAGACAGTAGTAGAGAGTGAGTAGTAGTGAATAGTAGAGTGAGTAGTAGAGAGTGAGTAGTAGAGCGAGAGTAGTAGAGAGTAGAGAGTGAGTAGCAGAGAGTAGTAGAGAGTGAGTAGAGAGTAGGGAGTAGTAGAGAGAGAGTAGTAGAGAGTGAGTAGTAGAGAGTGAGTAGTAGAGAGAGAGTAGTAGAGAGTGAGTAGTAGAGAGGAGTAGAGAGTTTGTCGTAGAGAGTAGTAGAGTGAGTAGTAGAGAGTAGTAGAGAGTGAGTAGTAGAGAGTAGTAGAGAGTAGACAGTGAGTAGTAGAGAGTGAGTAGGAGAGAGTAGGGTGTAGTTGAGAGTGAGTAGCAGAGAGTAGTAGAGAGTGAGTAGTAGAGAGTGAGTAATAGAGAGAGAGTAGTAGAGAGTGAGTAGTAGAGAGTAGTAGAGAGTGAGTAGAGAGTAGGGAGTAGTAGAGAGAGAGTAGTAGAGAGAGAGTAGTAGAGAGTAGAAAGTGAGTAGAAGAGAGTGAGTAGTAGAGAGTAGAGAGTAGTATAGAGTGAGTAGTAGAGAGTAGTAGAGAGTGAGTAGTAGAGAGTGAGTAGTAGAGAGAGTAGTAGAGAGTAGAGAGTGAGTAGTAGAGAGTAGTAGAGAGTGAGTAGAGAGTAGAGAGCAGTAGTGAGTAGTAGATAGAGAGCAGTGGAGAGAGAGTAGTAGAGAGTGAGTAGTAGAGAGTGAGTAGTAGAGAGAGAGTAGTAGAGAGTAGACAGTGAGTAGTAGAGAGTAGTATAGAGTAGAGAGTGAGTAGTAGAGTGAGTAGTAGAGAGTGGTAGAGAGTAGTAGAGAGTGAGTAGAGTGAGTAGTAGAGTGAGTAGTAGAGAGTAATAAAATGAGTAGTAGAGAGTAGTGGAGAGTGAGTAGTAGAGAGAGAGTAGAGAGTAAGTAGTAGAGAGTAGTAGAGAGTGAGTAGTAGAGAGTGAGTAGTAGATAGTAGTAGGGAGTGAGTAGTAGAGAGAGAGTAGTAGAGTAAATAGTAGAGAGTGAGTAGTAGAGAGTGAGTAGTAGAGAGTAGTAGAGTGAGAGTGAGTAGTAGAGTGAGTAGTAGAGAGTCGTAGAGAGTTAGTAATAGAGAGTAGTAGAGTGAGTAGTAGAGTGAGTAGTAGAGTGAGTAGTAGAGTAGAGAGTGAGTAGTAGAGAGCATAGTAGAGAGTCAGTAGAGAGTAGTAGAGAGTGAGTAGTAGAGAGTAGTAGAGAGTAGAGAGTGAGTAGTAGAGAGTGAGTAGTAGAGAGTAGAGCGTAGTAGAGAGTGAGTAGCAGAGAGCAGTAGAGAGTGAGTAGTAGAGAGTGAGTAGTAGAGAGAGAGTAGTAGAGAGCAGAGAGTGAGTAGTAGAGAGTAGTAGAGAGTGAGTAGAGAGTAGTAGAGAGTAGTAGAGAGGGAGTATTAGAGAGTGAGTAGTTGAGAGTAGAGTAGACGAGAGTGAGTAGTAGAGAGTAGTAGAGAGTGAGTAGTAGAGAGAGAGTAGTAGAGAGTGAGTAGTAGAGAGTAGTAGAGAGTGGGTAGAGAGTAGAGAGCAGTAGAGAGTAGTAGAGAGAGTGTAGTGGAGAGAGAGTAGTAGAGAGTGAGTAGTAGACTGTGAGTAGTAGAGAGTAGACAGTGAGTAGTAGAGAGTAGTAGAGAGTAGAGAGTGAGCAGTAGAGTGAGTAGTAGAGAGTAGTAGAGTGAGTAGTAGAGAGTAGTAGAGAGTGAGTAGAGTGAGTAGTAGAGTGAGTAGTAGAGAGTAGTAGAGAGTGAGTAGTAGAGAGTTGCAGAGAGTGAGTAGTAGCGAGATAGTAGAGAGTGAGTAGTATAGAGTAGTAGAGAGTGAGTAGTAGAGAGAGTAGTAGAATGAATAGTAGAGAGTGAGTAGTAGAGAGTGAGTAGTAGAGTGTGAGTAGTAGAGAGTAGTAGAGAGTGAGTAGTTGAGAGTAGTAGAGTGAGAGTGAGTAGTAGAGTGAGAAGTAGAGAGTAGTAGAGAGTTTGTTGTAGAGAGTAGTAGAGTGAGTAGTAGAGTGAGTAGTACAGAGTAGTAGAGAGCATAGTAGAGAGTAAGTAATAGAGAGTGAGTAGTAGAGAGTGAGCAGTAGAGAGAGAGTAGTAGAGAGTGAGTAGTAGTGAATAGTAGAGTGAGTAGTAGAGAGTGAGTAGTAGAGCGAGAGTAGTAGAGAGTAGAGAGTGAGTAGCAGAGAGTAGTAGAGAGTGAGTAGAGAGTAGGGAGTAGTAGAGTGAGGGTAGTAGAGAGTGAGTAGTAGAGAGTGAGTAGTAGAGAGAGAGTAGTAGAGAGTGAGTAGTAGAGAGGAGTAGAGAGTTTGTCGTAGAGAGTAGTAGAGTGAGTAGTAGAGTGAGTAGTACAGAGTAGTAGAGTGAGTAGTAGAGAGCGTAGTAGAGAGTAAGTAATAGAGAATGAGTAGTAGAGAGTAAGCAGTAGAGAGAGAGTAGTAGAGAGTGAGTAGTAGTGAATAGTAGAGTGAGTAGTAGAGAGTGAGTAGTAGAGCGAGAGTAGTAGAGAGTAGAGAGTGAGTAGCAGAGAGTAGTAGAGAGTGAGTAGTAGAGAGTTGCAGAGAGTGAGTAGTAGCGAGATAGTAGAGAGTGAGTAGTATAGAGTAGTAGAGAGTGAGTAGTAGAGAGAGTAGTAGAATGAATAGTAGAGAGTGAGTAGTAGAGAGTGAGTAGCAGAGTGAGTAGTAGAGAGTAGTAGAGAGTGAGTAGTTGAGAGTAGTAGAGTGAGAGTGAGTAGTAGAGTGGGAAGTAGAGAGTAGTAGAGAGTTTGTCGTAGAGAGTAGTAGAGTGAGTAGTAGAGTGAGTAGTACAGAGTAGTAGAGTGAGTAGTAGAGAGCGTAGTAGAGAGTAAGTAATAGAGAGTGAGTAGTAGAGAGTGAGCAGTAGAGAGAGAGTAGTAGAGAGTGAGTAGTAGTGAATAGTAGAGTGAGTAGTAGAGAGAGAGTAGTAGAGCGAGAGTAGTAGAGAGTAGAGAGTGAGTAGCAGAGAGTAGTAGAGAGTGAGTAGAGAGTAGGGAGTAGTAGAGAGAGAGTAGTAGAGAGTGAGTAGTAGAGAGTGAGTAGTAGAGAGAGAGTAGTAGAGAGTGAGTAGTAGAGAGGAGTAGAGAGTTTGTCGTAGAGAGTAGTAGAGTGAGTAGTGAGAGTGAGTAGTAGAGAGTAGTAGAGAGTAGACAGTGAGTAGTAGAGAGTGAGTAGGAGAGAGTAGGGTGTAGTTGAGAGTGAGTAGCAGAGAGTAGTAGAGAGTGAGTAGTAGAGAGTGAGTAGTAGAGAGAGAGTAGTAGAGAGTGAGTAGTAGAGAGTAGTAGAGAGTGAGTAGAGAGTAGGGAGTAGTAGAGAGAGAGTAGTAGAGAGAGAGTAGTAGAGAGTAAAAAGTGAGTAGAAGCGAGTGAGTAGTAGAGAGTTGAGAGTAGTATAGAGTGAGTAGTAGAGAGTAGTAGAGAGTGAGTAGTAGAGAGTGAGTAGTAGAGAGAGTAGTAGAGAGTAGAGAGTGAGTAGTAGAGAGTAGTAGAGAGTGAGTAGAGAGTAGAGAGCAGTAGTGAGTAGTAGATAGAGAGCAGTGGAGAGAGAGTAGTAGAGAGTGAGTAGTAGAGAGTGAGTAGTAGAGAGAGAGTAGTAGAGAGTAGACAGTGAGTAGTAGAGAGTAGTATAGAGTAGAGAGTGAGTAGTAGAGTGAGTAGTAGAGAGTAGTAGAGAGTAGTAGAGAGTGAGTAGAGTGAGTAGTAGAGTGAGTAGTAGAGAGTAATAAAATGAGTAGTAGAGAGTAGTGGAGAGTGAGTAGTAGAGAGAGAGTAGAGAGTAAGTAGTAGAGAGTAGTAGAGAGTGAGTAGTAGAGAGTGAGTAGTAGATAGTAGTAGGGAGTGAGAAGTAGAGAGAGAGTAGTAGAGTAATAGTAGAGAGTGAGTAGTAGAGAGTGAGTAGTAGAGAGTAGTAGAGTGAGAGTGAGTAGTAGAGTGAGTAGTAGAGAGTCGTAGAGAGTTAGTAATAGAGAGTAGTAGAGTGAGTAGTAGAGTGAGTAGTAGAGTGAGTAGTAGAGTAGAGAGTGAGTAGTAGAGAGCATAGTAGAGAGTCAATAGTAGAGAGTAGTAGAGAGTGAGTAGTAGAGAGTAGTAGAGAGTAGAGAGTGAGTAGTAGAAAGTGAGTAGTAGAGAGTAGAGCGTAGTAGAGAGTGAGTAGCAGAGAGCAGTAGAGAGTGAGTACTAGAGAGTGAGTAGTAGAGAGAGAGTAGTAGAGAGCAGAGAGTGAGTAGTAGAGAGTAGTAGAGAGTGAGTAGAGAGTAGGGTGTAGTAGAGAGTAGTAGAGAGGGAGTATTAGAGAGTGAGTAGTTGAGAGTAGAGTAGACGAGAGTGAGTAGTAGAGAGTAGTAGAGAGTGAGTAGTAGAGAGAGAGTAGTAGAGAGTGAGTAGTAGAGAGTAGTAGAGAGTGGGTAGAGAGTAGAGAGCAGTAGAGAGTAGTAGAGAGAGTGTAGTGGAGAGAGAGTAGTAGAGAGTGAGTAGTAGACTGTGAGTAGTAGAGAGTAGACAGTGAGTAGTAGAGAGTAGTAGAGAGTAGAGAGTGAGCAGTAGAGTGAGTAGTAGAGAGTAGTAGAGTGAGTAGTAGAGAGTAGTAGAGAGTGAGTAGAGTGAGTAGTAGAGTGAGTAGTAGAGAGTAGTAGAGAGTGAGTAGTAGAGAGTTGCAGAGAGTGAGTAGTAGCGAGATAGTAGAGAGTGAGTAGTATAGAGTAGTAGAGAGTGAGTAGTAGAGAGAGTAGTAGAATGAATAGTAGAGAGTGAGTAGTAGAGAGTGAGTAGCAGAGTGAGTAGTAGAGAGTAGTAGAGAGTGAGTAGTTGAGAGTAGTAGAGTGAGAGTGAGTAGTAGAGTGAGAAGTAGAGAGTAGTAGAGAGTTTGTCGTAGAGAGTAGTAGAGTGAGTAGTAGAGTGAGTAGTGCAGAGTAGTAGAGTGAGTAGTAGAGAGCGTAGTAGAGAGTAAGTAATAGAGAGTGAGTAGTAGAGAGTGAGCAGTAGAGAGAGAGTAGTAGAGAGTGAGTAGTAGTGAATAGTAGAGTGAGTAGTAGAGAGTGAGTAGTAGAGCGAGAGTAGTAGAGAGTAGAGAGTGAGTAGCAGAGAGTAGTAGAGAGTGAGTAGAGAGTAGGGAGTAGTAGAGAGAGAGTAGTAGAGAGTGAGTAGTAGAGAGTGAGTAGTAGAGAGAGAGTAGTAGAGAGTGAGTAGTAGAGAGGAGTAGAGAGTTTGTCGTAGAGAGTAGTAGAGTGAGTAGTAGAGTGAGTAGTACAGAGTAGTAGAGTGAGTAGTAGAGAGCGTAGTAGAGAGTAAGTTATAGAGAATGAGTAGTAGAGAGTAAGCAGTAGAGAGAGAGTAGTAGAGAGTGATTAGTAGTGAATAGTAGAGTGAGTAGTAGAGAGTGAGTAGTAGAGCGAGAGTAGTAGAGAGTAGAGAGTGAGTAGCAGAGAGTAGTAGAGAGTGAGTAGAGAGTAGGGAGTAGTAGAGAGAGTAGTAGAGAGTGAGTAGTAGAGAATGAGTAGTAGAGAGAGAGTAGTAGAGAGTGAGTAGTAGAGAGTAGAGCGTAGTAGAGAGTGAGTAGCAGAGAGCAGTAGAGAGTGAGTAGTAGAGAGTGAGTAGTAGAGAGAGATTAGTAGAGAGCAGAGAGTGAGTAGTAGAGAGTAGTAGAGAGTAGTAGAGAGGGAGTATTAGAGAGTGAGTAGTTGAGAGTAGAGTAGACGAGAGTGAGTAGTAGAGAGTAGTAGAGAGTGAGTAGTAGAGAGAGAGTAGTAGAGAGTGAGTAGTAGAGAGTAGTAGAGAGTGGGTAGAGAGTAGAGAGCAGTAGAGAGTAGTAGAGAGAGTGTAGTGGAGAGAGAGTAGTAGAGAGTGAGTAGTAGACTGTGAGTAGTAGAGAGTAGACAGTGAGTAGTAGAGAGTAGTAGAGAGTAGAGAGTGAGCAGTAGAGTGAGTAGTAGAGAGTAGTAGAGTGAGTAGTAGAGAGTAGTAGAGAGTGAGTAGAGTGAGTAGTAGAGTGAGTAGTAGAGAGTAGTAGAGAGTGAGTAGTAGAGAGTTGCAGAGAGTGAGTAGTAGCAAGATAGTAGAGAGTGAGTAGTATAGAGTAGTAGAGAGTGAGTAGTAGAGAGAGTAGTAGAATGAATAGTAGAGAGTGAGTAGTAGAGAGTGAGTAGCAGAGTGAGTAGTAGAGAGTAGTAGAGAGTGAGTAGTTGAGAGTAGTAGAGTGAGAGTGAGTAGTAGAGTGAGAAGTAGAGAGTAGTAGAGAGTTTGTCGTAGAGAGTAGTAGAGTGAGTAGTAGAGTGAGTAGTGCAGAGTAGTAGAGTGAGTAGGAGAGAGCATAGTAGAGAGTAAGTAATAGAGAGTGAGTAGTAGAGAGTGAGCAGTAGAGAGAGAGTAGTAGAGAGTGAGTAGTAGTGAATAGTAGAGTGAGTAGTAGAGAGTGAGTAGTAGAGCGAGAGTAGTAGAGAGTAGAGAGTGAGTAGCAGAGAGTAGTAGAGAGTGAGTAGAGAGTAGGGAGTAGTAGAGAGAGAGTAGTAGAGAGTGAGTAGTAGAGAGTGAGTAGTAGAGAGAGAGTAGTAGAGAGTGAGTAGTAGAGAGGAGTAGAGAGTTTGTCGTAGAGAGTAGTAGAGTGAGTAGTAGAGTGAGTAGTACAGAGTAGTAGAGTGAGTAGTAGAGAGCGTAGTAGAGAGTAAGTTATAGAGAATGAGTAGTAGAGAGTAAGCAGTAGAGAGAGAGTAGTAGAGAGTGATTAGTAGTGAATAGTAGAGTGAGTAGTAGAGAGTGAGTAGTAGAGCGAGAGTAGTAGAGAGTAGAGAGTGAGTAGCAGAGAGTAGTAGAGAGTGAGTAGAGAGTAGGGAGTAGTAGAGAGAGTAGTAGAGAGTGAGTAGTAGAGAGTGAGTAGTAGAGAGAGAGTAGTAGAGAGTGAGTAGTAGAGAGTAGAGCGTAGTAGAGAGTGAGTAGCAGAGAGCAGTAGAGAGTGAGTAGTAGAGAGTGAGTAGTAGAGAGAGATTAGTAGAGAGCAGAGAGTGAGTAGTAGAGAGTAGTAGAGAGTGAGTAGAGAGTAGGGAGTAGTAGAGAGTAGTAGAGAGGGAGTATTAGAGAGTGAGTAGTTGAGAGTAGAGTAGACGAGAGTGAGTAGTAGAGAGTAGTAGAGAGTGAGTAGTAGAGAGAGAGTAGTAGAGAGTGAGTAGTAGAGAGTAGTAGAGTGAGTAGTAGAGAGTGAGTAGTAGAAGAGAGTAGTAGAGAGTGAGTAGTAGAGAGTAGTAGAGAGTGGGTAGAGAGTAGAGAGCAGTAGAGAGTAGTAGAGAGAGTGTAGTGGAGAGAGAGTAGTAGAGAGTGAGTAGTAGAGTGTGAGTAGTAGAGAGTAGACAGTGAGTAGTAGAGAGTAGTAGAGAGTAGAGAGTGAGCAGTAGAGTGAGTAGTAGAGAGTAGTAGAGTGAGTAGTAGAGAGTAGTAGAGAGTGAGTAGAGTGAGTAGTAGAGTGAGTAGTAGAGAGTAGTAGAGAGTGAGTAGTAGAGAGTTGCAGAGAGTGAGTAGTAGCGAGATAGTAGAGAGTGAGTAGTATAGAGTAGTAGAGAGTGAGTAGTAGAGAGAGTATTAGAATGAATAGTAGAGAGTGAGTAGTAGAGAGTGAGTAGCAGAGTGAGTAGTCGAGAGTAGTAGAGAGTGAGTAGTTGAGAGTAGTAGAGTGAGAGTGAGTAGTAGAGTGAGAAGTAGAGAGTAGTAGAGAGTTTGTCATAGAGAGTAGTAGAGTGAGTAGTAGAGTGAGTAGTACAGAGTAGTAGAGTGAGTAGTAGAGAGCGTAGTAGAGAGTAAGTAATAGAGAGGAGTAGAGAGTTTGTCGTAGAGAGTAGTAGAGTGAGTAGTAGAGTGAGTAGTACAGAGTAGTAGAGTGAGTAGTAGAGAGCGTAGTAGAGAGTAAGTAATAGAGAATGAGTAGTAGAGAGTGAGCAGTAGAGAGAGAGTAGTAGAGAGTGAGTAGTAGTGAATAGTAGAGTGAGTAGTAGAGAGTGAGTAGTAGAGCGAGAGTAGTAGAGAGTAGAGAGTGAGTAGCAGAGAGTAGTAGAGAGTGAGTAGAGAGTAGGGAGTAGTAGAGAGAGAGTAGTAGAGAGTGAGTAGTAGAGAGTGAGTAGTAGAGAGAGAGTAGTAGAGAGTGAGTAGTAGAGAGTAGTAGAGTAGACAGTGAGTAGTAGAGAGTAGTAGAGTGAGTAGTACAGAGTAGTAGAGAGTGAGTAGTAAAGAGTAAGTAGAGTGAGTAGTTGAGTGAGTAATAGAGAGTAGTAGAGTGAGTAGTAGAGAGTAGTAGAGTTAGTAGTAGAGAGAGAGTAAATAGTGAGTAGCAGAGAGTATTAGAGAGTGAGTTGTAGAGAGTGAGTAGTAGAGAGAGTAGAGAGTGAGTAGTAGAGAGTGAGTAGTAGAGAGTAGTGGAGAGTAGTATAGCGTGAGTAGTAGAGTGAGTAGTACAGAGTAGTAGAGTGAGTAGTAGAGAGCGTAGTAGAGAGTAAGTAATAGAGAGTGAGTAGTAGAGAGTGAGCAGTAGAGAGAGAGTAGTAGAGAGTGAGTAGTAGTGAATAGTAGAGTGAGTAGTAGAGAGTGAGTAGTAGAGCGAGAGTAGTAGAGAGTAGAGAGTGAGTACCAGAGAGTAGTAGAGAGTGAGTAGAGAGTAGGGAGTAGTAGAGAGAGAGTAGTAGAGAGTGAGTAGTAGAGAGTGAGTAGTAGAGAGAGAGTAGTAGAGAGTGAGTAGTAGAGAGGAGTAGAGAGTTTGTCGTAGAGAGTAGTAGAGTGAGTAATAGAGTGAGTAGTACAGAGTAGTAGAGTTAGTAGTAGAGAGCGTAGTAGAGAGTAAGTAATAGAGAATGAGTAGTAGAGAGTAAGCAGTAGAGAGAGAGTAGTAGAGAGTGAGTAGTAGTGAATAGTAGAGTGAGTAGTAGAGAGTGAGTAGTAGAGCGAGAGTAGTAGAGAGTAGAGAGTGAGTAGCAGAGAGTAGTAGAGAGTGAGTAGAGAGTAGGGAGTAGTAGAGAGAGTAGTAGAGAGTGAGTAGTAGAGAGTGAGTAGTAGAGAGAGAGTAGTAGAGAGTGAGTAGCAGAGAGCAGTAGAGAGTGAGTAGTAGAGAGAGATTAGTAGAGAGCAGAGAGTGAGTAGTAGAGAGTAGTAGAGAGTGAGTAGAGAGTAGGGAGTAGTAGAGAGTAGTGGAGAGGGAGTATTAGAGAGTGAGTAGTTGAGAGTAGAGTAGACGAGAGTGAGTAGTAGAGAGTAGTAGAGAGTGAGTAGTAGAGAGAGAGTAGTAGAGAGTGAGTAGTAGAGAGTAGTAGAGTGAGTAGTAGAGAGTGAGTAGTAGAGAGAGAGTAGTAGAGAGTGAGTAGTAGAGAGTAGTAGAGAGTGGGTAGAGAGTAGAGAGCAGTAGAGAGTAGTAGAGAGAGTGTAGTGGAGAGAGAGTAGTAGAGAGTGAGTAGTAGAGTGTGAGTAGTAGAGAGTAGACAGTGAGTAGTAGAGAGTAGTAGAGAGTAGAGAGTGAGCAGTAGAGTGAGTAGTAGAGAGTAGTAGAGTGAGTAGTAGAGAGTAGTAGAGAGTGAGTAGAGTGAGTAGTAGAGTGAGTAGTAGAGAGTAGTAGAGAGTGAGTAGTAGAGAGTTGCAGAGAGTGAGTAGTAGCGAGATAGTAGAGAGTGAGTAGTAGAGAGTAGTAGAGAGTGAGTAGTAGAGAGAGTATTAGAATGAATAGTAGAGAGTGAGTAGTACAGATTGAGTAGCAGAGTGAGTAGTAGAGAGTAGTAGAGAGTGAGTAGTTGAGAGTAGTAGAGTGAGAGTGAGTAGTAGAGTGAGAAGTAGAGAGTAGTAGAGAGTTTGTCGTAGAGAGTAGTAGAGTGAGTAGTAGAGTGAGTAGTACAGAGTAGTAGAGTGAGTAGTAGAGAGCGTAGTAGAGAGTAAGTAATAGAGAGTGAGTAGTAGAGAGTGAGCAGTAGAGAGAGAGTAGTAGAGAGTGAGTAGTAGTGAATAGTAGAGTGAGTAGTAGAGAGTGAGTAGTAGAGCGAGAGTAGTAGAGAGTAGAGAGTGAGTAGCAGAGAGTAGTAGAGAGTGAGTAGAGAGTAGGGAGTAGTAGAGAGAGAGTAGTAGAGAGTGAGTAGTAGAGAGTGAGTAGTAGAGAGAGTAGTAGAGAGTGAGTAGTAGAGAGGAGTAGAGAGTTTGTCGTAGAGAGTAGTAGAGTGAGTAGTAGAGAGTAGTAGAGAGTGAGTAGTAGAGAGTAGTAGAGAGTAGACAGTGAGTAGTAGAGAGTGAGTAGGAGAGAGTAGGGTGTAGTTGAGAGTGAGTAGCAGAGAGTAGTAGAGAGTGAGTAGTAGAGAGTGAGTAGTAGAGAGAGAGTAGTAGAGAGTGAGTAGTAGAGAGTAGTAGAGAGTGAGTAGAGAGTAGGGAGTAGTAGAGAGAGAGTAATAGGGAGAGAGTAGTAGAGAGTAGAAAGTGAGTAGAAGAGAGTGAGTAGTAGAGAGTAGAGAGTAGTATAGAGTGAGTAGTAGAGAGTAGTAGAGAGTGAGTAGTAGAGAGTGAGTAGTAGAGAGAGTAGTAGAGAGTAGAGAGTGAGTAGTAGAGAGTAGTAGAGAGTGAGTAGAGAGTAGAGAGCAGTAGTGAGTAGTAGATAGAGAGCAGTGGAGAGAGAGTAGTAGAGAGTGAGTAGTAGAGAGTGAGTAGTAGAGAGAGAGTAGTAGAGAGTAGACAGTGAGTAGTAGAGAGTAGTATAGAGTAGAGAGTGAGTAGTAGAGTGAGTAGTAGAGAGTAGTAGAGAGTAGTAGAGAGTGAGTAGAGTGAGTAGTAGAGTGAGTAGTAGAGAGTAATAAAATGAGTAGTAGAGAGTAGTGGAGAGTGAGTAGTAGAGAGAGAGTAGAGAGTAAGTAGTAGAGAGTAGTAGAGAGTGAGTAGTAGAGAGTGAGTAGTAGATAGTAGTAGGGAGTGAGTAGTAGAGAGAGAGTAGTAGAGTAAATAGTAGAGAGTGAGTAGTAGAGAGTGAGTAGTAGAGAGTAGTAGAGTGAGAG
Source organism: Triturus cristatus (assembly GCF_964204655.1). Taxonomy (NCBI): domain Eukaryota; kingdom Metazoa; phylum Chordata; class Amphibia; order Caudata; family Salamandridae; genus Triturus; species Triturus cristatus. The sequence continues at coordinate 1,261,679,821 of NC_140579.1, forward strand.
TGAGTAGTAGAGTGAGAAGTAGAGAGTCGTAGAGAGTTAGTAATAGAGAGTAGTAGAGTGAGTAGTAGAGTGAGGTAGAGTGAGTAGTAGAGTAGAGAGTGGAGTAGTAGAGAGCATAGTAGAGAGTCAATAGTAGAGAGTAGTAGAGAGTGAGTAGTAGAAAGTAGTTGAGAGTAGAGAGTGAGTAGTAGAGAGTGAGTAGTAGAGAGTAGAGCGTAGTAGAGAGTGAGTAGCAGAGAGCAGTAGAGAGTGAGTAGTAGAGAGTGAGTAGTAGAGAGAGAGTAGTAGAGAGCAGAGAGTGAGTAGTAGAGAGTAGTAGAGAGTGAGTAGAGAGTAGGGAGTAGTAGAGAGTAGTAGAGAGGGAGTATTAGAGAGTGAGTAGTTGAGAGTAGAGTAGACGAGAGTGAGTAGTAGAGAGTAGTAGAGAGTGAGTAGTAGAGAGAGAGTAGTAGAGAGTGAGTAGTAGAGAGTAGTAGAGAGTGGGTAGAGAGTAGAGAGCAGTAGAGAATAGTAGAGAGAGTGTAGTGGAGAGAGAGTATTAGAGAGTGAGTAGTAGACTGTGAGTAGTAGAGAGTAGACAGTGAGTAGTAGAGAGTAGTAGAGAGTAGAGAGTGAGCAGTAGAGTGAGTAGTAGAGAGTAGTAAAGTGAGTAGTAGAGAGTAGTAGAGAGTGAGTAGAGTGAGTAGTAGAGTGAGTAGTAGAGAGTAGTAGAGAGTGAGTAGTAGAGAGTTGCAGAGAGTGAGTAGTAGCGAGATAGTAGAGAGTGAGTAGTATAGAGTAGTAGAGAGTGAGTAGTAGAGAGAGTAGTAGAATAATTAGTAGAGAGTGAGTAGTAGAGAGTGAGTAGCAGAGTGAGTAGTAGAGAGTAGTAGAGAGTGAGTAGTTGAGAGTAGTAGAGTGAGAGTGAGTAGTAGAGTGAGAAGTAGAGAGTAGTAGAGAGTTTGTCGTAGAGAGTAGTAGAGTGAGTAGTAGAGTGAGTAGTACAGAGTAGTAGAGTGAGTAGTAGAGAGCGTAGTAGAGAGTAAGTAATAGAGAGTGAGTAGTAGAGAGTGAGCAGTAGAGAGAGAGTAGTAGAAAGTGAGTAGTAGTGAATAGTAGAGTGAGTAGTAGAGAGTGAGTAGTAGAGCGAGAGTAGTAGAGAGTAGAGAGTGAGTAGCAGAGAGTAGTAGAGAGTGAGTAGAGAGTAGGGAGTAGTAGAGAGAGAGTAGTAGAGAGTGAGTAGTAGAGAGTGAGTAGTAGAGAGAGAGTAGTAGAGAGGAGTAGTAGAGAGGAGTAGAGAGTTTGTCGTAGAGAGTAGTAGAGTGAGTAGTAGAGTGAGTAGTACAGAGTAGTAGAGTGAGTAGTAGAGAGCGTAGTAGAGAGTAAGTAATAGAGAATGAGTAGTAGAGAGTAAGCAGTAGAGAGAGAGTAGTAGAGAGTGAGTAGTAGTGAATAGTAGAGTGAGTAGTAGAGAGTGAGTAGTAGAGCGAGAGTAGTAGAGAGTAGAGAGTGAGTAGCAGAGAGTAGTAGAGAGTGAGTAGAGAGTAGGGAGTAGTAGAGAGAGTAGTAGAGAGTGAGTAGTAGAGAGTGAGTAGTAGAGAGAGAGTAGTAGAGAGTGAGTAGTAGAGAGTAGAGCGTAGTAGAGAGTGAGTAGCACAGAGCAGTAGAGAGTGAGTAGTAGAGAGTGAGTAGTAGAGAGAGATTAGTAGAGAGCAGAGAGTGAGTAGTAGAGAGTAGTAGAGAGTGAGTAGAGAGTAGGGAGTAGTAGAGAGTAGTGGAGAGGGAGTATTAGAGAGTGAGTAGTTGAGAGTAGAGTAGACAAGAGTGAGTAGTAGAGAGTAGTAGAGAGTGAGTAGTAGAGAGAGAGTAGTAGAGAGTGAGTAGTAGAGAGAGAGTAGTAGAGAGTGAGTAGTAGAGAGTAGTAGAGAGTGGGTAGAGAGTAGAGAGCAGTAGAGAGTAGTAGAGAGAGTGTAGTGGAGAGAGAGTAGTAGAGAGTGATAAGTAGAGTGTGAGTAGTAGAGAGTAGACAGTGAGTAGTAGAGAGTTGTAGAGAGTAGAGAGTGAGCAGTAGAGTGAGTAGTAGAGAGTAGTGGAGTGAGTAGTAGAGAGTAGTAGAGAGTGATTAGAGTGAGTAGTAGAGTGAGTAGTAGAGAGTAGTAGAGAGTGAGTAGTAGAGAGTTGCAGAGAGTGAGTAGTAGCGAGATAGTAGAGAGTGAGTAGTATAGAGTAGTAGAGAGTGAGTAGTAGAGAGAGTATTAGAATGAATAGTAGAGAGTGAGTAGTAGAGAGTGAGTAGCAGAGTGAGTAGTAGAGAGTAGTAGAGAGTGAGTAGTTGAGAGTAGTAGAGTGAGAGTGAGTAGTAGAGTGAGAAGTAGAGAGTAGTCGAGAGTTTGTCGTAGAGAGTAGTAGAGTGAGTAGTAGAGTGAGTAGTACAGAGTAGTAGAGTGAGTAGTAGAGAGCGTAGTAGAGAGTAAGTAATAGAGAGGAGTAGAGAGTTTGTCATAGAGAGTAGTAGAGTGAGTAGTAGAGTGAGTAGTACAGAGTAGTAGAGTGAGTAGTAGAGAGCGTAGTAGAGAGTAAGTAATAGAGAATGAGTAGTAGAGAGTAAGCAGTAGAGAGAGAGTAGTAGAGAGTGAGTAGTAGTGAATAGTAGAGTGAGTAGTAGAGAGTGAGTAGTAGAGCGAGAGAAGTAGAGAGTAGAGAGTGAGTAGCAGAGAGTAGTAGAGAGTGAGTAGAGAGTAGGGAGTAGTAGAGAGAGAGTAGTAGAGAGTGAGTAGTAGAGAGTGAGTAGTAGAGAGAGAGTAGTAGAGAGTGAGTAGTAGAGAGTAGTAGAGTAGACAGTGAGTAGTAGAGAATAGTAGAGTGAGTAGTACAGAGTAGTAGAGAGTGAGTAGTAAAGAGTAAGTAGAGTGAGTAGTTGAGTGAGTAATAGAGAGTAGTAGAGTGAGTAGTAGAGAGTAGTAGAGTTAGTAGTAGAGAGAGAGTAAATAGTGAGTAGCAGAGAGTATTAGAGAGTGAGTAGTAGAGAGTGAGTAGTAGAGAGAGTAGAGAGTGAGTAGTAGAGAGTGAGTAGTAGAGAGTAGTGGAGAGTAGTATAGAGTGAGTAGTAGAGAGTGAGTAGTAGAGACTAGTAGAGAGTAGTAGAGAGTGAGTAGTAGAGAGTAGTAGAGTGAGTAGTAGAGAGTAGTAGAGAGTGAGTAGTATAGAGTGAGTAGTAGAGAGTAGTAGAGAGTGAGTAGTAGAGAGTGAGTAGAGAGTAGAGATTGAGTAGTAGAGAGTAGTAGAGAGTGAGTAGTAGAGTGAGTAGTAGAGAGTATTAGAGAGTGAGTAGTAGAGAGTGAGTAGTAGAGAATAGTTGAGAGAGTAGTACAGAGTAGTAGAGAGTGAGTAGTAGAGAGTGAGTAGAGAGTGAGTAGTAGAGAGTAGTATGAGTAGTAGAGAGTAGTAGAGAGTGACTAGTCGAGAGTGAGTAGAGAGTGTGTAGTAGAGAGTGAGTAGTAGAGAGTAGTAGAGAGTGAGTAGTAGAGAGTGAGTAGTAGAGAGTAGTTGAGTGAGAAGTAGAGAGTGAGTAGTAGAGAGTGAGTAGTAGAGAATAGTAGAGAGTGAGTTGTAGGGAGTGAGTCGTAGAGAGTGAGTAGTAGAGAGTAGTACAGTGAGTAGTAAAAAGTAGTAGAGAGTAGTAGAGAGTGAGTAGTAGAGAGTGAGTAGAGAGTAGAGAGTAAGTAGTAGAGAGTAGTATAGAGTGAGTAGTAGAGAGTGTGTAGTTTAGAGTGATTAGTAGAGAGTAGTAGAGAGTGAGTAGTAGAGAGTAGTAGAGTGAGTAGTAGAGAGTAGTAGAGAGTGAGTAGTAGAGAGTGAGTAGAGAGTAGAGAATGAGTAGTAGAGAGTGAGTAGTAGAGAGTCAGTAGTAGAGCATAGAGAGTGAGTAGTAGAGAGTAGTAGAGAGTGAATTGCAGAAAGTAGTAGAGAGTGAGTTGTAGAGAGTGAGTAGTAGAGAGAGAGTAGTAGAGAGTAGTAGAGAGTGAGTAGTAGAGAGTAGTAGAGAGTGAGTAGTGAGTAGAGTGTAGTACAGAGAGAGTAGTATAGAGAGAGTTGTAGAGAGTAAGTAGTAGAGAGTAGTAGAGAGTAGAGTGAGTAGTAGAGAGTGAGTAGTAGAGTGAGTAGTAGAGAGAGTAGAGAGTGATTAGTAGATAGCGTAGTAGAGAGTGAGTAATAGAGAGTGAGTGGTAGAGAATAGTAGAGAGTGAGTAGTAGAGAGAGAGTAGTAGAGAGTGAGTAGTAGAGACTAGTAGAGAGTAGAAGACAGTGAGTATTAGAGAGTAGTAGAGTGAGTAGTAGAGAGTGATTAGTAGAGCAAGAGTAGTAGAGACTAGTAGAGAGTAGTAGAGAGTGAGTAGTAGAGAGTACTAGAGTGAGTAGTAGAGAGTAGTAGAGAGTGAGTAATATAGAGTGAGTAGTAGAGAGTAGTAGAGAGTGAGTAGTAGAGAGTGAGTAGAGAGTAGAGATTGAGTAGTAGAGAGTGAGTAGTAGAGTGAGTAGTAGAGTGAGTAGTAGAGAGTGAGTAGTAGAGAGTAGTTGAGTGAGTAGTAGAGAGTAGTAGAGAGTGAGTAGTAGAGAGTGAGTAGAGAGTGAGTAGTAGAGAGTAGTATGAGTAGTAGAGAGTAGTAGAGAGTGACTAGTAGAGAGTGAGTCGAGAGTGAGTAGTAGAGAGTAGTAGAGAGTGAGTAGTAGAGAGTGAGTAGTAGAGAATAGTAGAGAGTGAGTAGTAGGGAGTGAGTAGTAGAGAGTGAGTAGTAGAGAGTAGTACAGTAAGTAGTAGAAAGTAGTAGAGAGTAGTAGAGAGTGAGTAGTAGAGAGTGAGTAGAGAGTAGAGAGTAAGTAGTAGAGATTGGTATAGAGTGAGTAGTAGAGAGTGTGTAGTTTAAAGTGAGTAGTAGAGAGTATTAGAGAGTGAGTAGTAGAGAGTAGTAGAGTGAGTAGTAGAGAGTAGTAAAGAGTGAGTAGTAGAGAGTGAGTAGAGAGTAGAGAATGAGTAGTAGAGAGTGAGTAGTAGAGAGTGAGTAGTAGAGCGTAGAGAGTGAGTAATAGAGAGTAGTAGAGAGTGAGTTGTAGAGAGTGAGTAGTAGAGAGAGAGTAGTAGAGAGTAGTAGAGAGTGAGTAGTAGAGAGTAGTAGAGAGTGAGTAGTGAGTAGAGTGTAGTACAGAGAGAGTAGTATAGAGAGAGTAGTAGGGAGTAAGTAGTAGAGAGTAGTAGAGAGTAGAGTGAGTAGTAGAGAGTGAGTAGTAGAGTGAGTAGTAGAGAGAGTAGAGAGTGATTAGTAGAGAGCGTAGTAGAGAGTGAGTAATAGAGAGTGAGTGGTAGAGAATAGTAGAGAGTGAGTAGTATAGAGTGAGTAGTAGAGAGTAGTAGAGAGTGAGTAGTAGAGAGTGAGTAGTAGAGAGTAGTAGAGAGTGAGTAGTAGAGAGTGAGTAGAGAGTAGAGATTGAGTAGTAGAGAGTAGTAGAGAGTGAGTAGTAGAGTGAGTAGTAGAGAGTATTAGAGAGTGAGTAGTAGAGAGTGAGTAGTAGAGAATAGTTGAGTGAGTAGTACAGAGTAGTAGAGAGTGAGTAGTAGAGAGTGAGTAGAGAGTGAGTAGTAGAGAGTAGTATGAGTAGTAGAGAGTAGTAGAGAGTGACTGGTCGAGAGTGAGTAGAGAGTGTGTAGTAGAGAGTGAGTAGTAGAGAGTAGTAGAGAGTGAGTAGTAGAGAGTGAGTAGTAGAGAGTAGTTGAGTGAGAAGTAGAGAGTGAGTAGTAGAGAGTGAGTAGTAGAGAATAGTAGAGAGTGAGTAGTAGGGAGTGAGTAGTAGAGAGTGAGTAGTAGAGAGTAGTACAGTGAGTAGTAAAAAGTAGTAGGTAGAGAGTAGTAGAGAGTGAGTAGTAGAGAGTGAGTAGAGAGTAGAGAGTAAGTAGTAGAGAGTAGTATAGAGTGAGTAGTAGAGAGTGAGCAGTAGAGTGAGTAGTAGAGAGTAGTAGAGTGAGTAGTAGAGAGTAGTAGAGAGTGAGTAGAGTGAGTAGTAGAGTGAGTAGTAGAGAGTAGTAGAGATTGAGTAGTAGAGAGTTGCAGAGAGTGAGTAGTAGCGAGATAGTAGAGAGTGAGTAGTATAGAGTAGTAGAGAGTGAGTAGTAGAGAGAGTAGTAGAATGAATAGTAGAGAGTGAGTAGTAGAGAGTGAGTAGCAGAGTGAGTAGTAGAGAGTAGTAGAGAGTGAGTAGTTGAGAGTAGTAGAGTGAGAGTGAGTAGTAGAGTGAGAAGTAGAGAGTAGTAGAGAGTTTGTCGTAGAGAGTAGTAGAGTGAGTAGTAGAGTGAGTAGTACAGAGTAGTAGAGTGAGTAGTAGAGAGCGTAGTAGAGAGTAAGTAATAGAGAGTGAGTAGTAGAGAGTGAGCAGTAGAGAGAGAGTAGTAGAGAGTGAGTAGTAGTGAATAGTAGAGTGAGTAGTAGAGAGTGAGTAGTAGAGCGAGAGTAGTAGAGAGTAGAGAGTGAGTAGCAGAGAGTAGTAGAGAGTGAGTAGAGAGTAGGGAGTAGTAGAGAGAGAGTAGTAGAGAGTGAGTAGTAGAGAGTGAGTAGTAGAGAGAGAGTAGTAGAGAGTGAGTAGTAGAGAGGAGTAGAGAGTTTGTCGTAGAGAGTAGTAGAGTGAGTAGTAGAGAGTAGTAGAGAGTGAGTAGTAGAGAGTAGTAGAGAGTAGACAGTGAGTAGTAGAGAGTGAGTAGGAGAGAGTAGGGTGTAGTTGAGAGTGAGTAGCAGAGAGTAGTAGAGAGTGAGTAGTAGAGAGTGAGTAGTAGAGAGAGAGTAGTAGAGAGTGAGTAGTAGAGAGTAGTAGAGAGTGAGTAGAGAGTAGGGAGTAGTAGAGAGAGAGTAATAGGGAGAGAGTAGTAGAGAGTAGAAAGTGAGTAGAAGAGAGTGAGTAGTAGAGAGTAGAGAGTAGTATAGAGTGAGTAGTAGAGAGTAGTAGAGAGTGAGTAGTAGAGAGTGAGTAGTAGAGAGAGTAGTAGAGAGTAGAGAGTGAGTAGTAGAGAGTAGTAGAGAGTGAGTAGAGAGTAGAGAGCAGTAGTGAGTAGTAGATAGAGAGCAGTTGAGAGAGAGTAGTAGAGAGTGAGTAGTAGAGAGTGAGTAGTAGAGAGAGAGTAGTAGAGAGTAGACAGTGAGTAGTAGAGAGTAGTATAGAGTAGATAGTGAGTAGTAGAGTGAGTAGTAGAGAGTAGTAGAGAGTAGTAGAGAGTGAGTAGAGTGAGTAGTAGAGTGAGTAGTAGAGAGTAATAAAATGAGTAGTAGAGAGTAGTGGAGAGTGAGTAGTAGAGAGAGAGTAGAGAGTAAGTAGTAGAGAGTAGTAGAGAGTGAGTAGTAGAGAGGTGAGTAGTAGAGAGTGAGTAGTAGAGTAGTAGGAGTGAGGTAGTAGAGAGAGAGTAGTAGAGTAAATAGTAGAGAGTGAGTAGTAGAGAGTGAGTAGTAGAGAGTAGTAGAGTGAGAGTGAGTAGTAGAGTGAGTAGTAGAGAGTCGTAGAGAGTTAGTAAGAGAGTAGTAGAGTGAGTAGTA